>NC_139895.1:17100200-17719367 GCF_905171665.1 Trachurus trachurus | reverse complement strand
TTTGAAGCTTTGGATGCTTTTGGTGTGAACGCACAGTTACTGCACTCGTGTTTGTATTTGCATTTGTGTATTTTACCTAAACTGTTGATATTTCATTAACATTTACCAAAATCGTTTTACAAATCTATTCAGATTTTCTTGGGGACACAATTTGAATCTAAATCCATTAGCAATCTCAAAGCACTACTTTATTGAATACAATTGCTACATTATGTCAGTTATGTCTGCACTATGTTAAAAATGTATGACTTGACATTTTTGTGTAAGACTAGAAGTCAATTTCAGCATTTTTTCTAAACCAAAGAAATGCATATTCACTCATACATTTTTGCTGTATTCATTACACAGTAACCTTGATCAGTCCCAGGCAGCTTGATTACAGGTTACCTTGACTGCCTTAGTCCCTGCTATTTTTCATGGTGAAAATGGACTGACATAGGAATAGAGTCATCCTGAAGCTGCATGCAGGTAGCCTGACTCTCGCCAGACCCTTGTAGTTCCGCAAAGCTACGCTGAGCTCCACACAAGGGTCTGGGACTGCTCCATAGGCGATTCATTTCAGAAGGCGGGGCCTTGTAAAAAAATCTTGTATGTGATTGGATAAACCACTTGTCCGTTATCTTGAATGACGTGCTACTTCAGCCACTCACTGCGAGCCGCCATTGTTGTTTGACTCAAACAGTCGCTTCAGCGCTACGTCACACCTCAGAAAGTCCCGCCCGGCGATCCTGATTGGTTCATTATTTTTTGCTCCGGGGAAGAAGTTTGCATTGGCCTCGAGTCCAGACCCTTGTGTGAAGCTGAGCGTAGCGCCTCTGGTGGAGCTTTGCGGAACTACAAGGGTCTGGCGAGAGCCAGGCTAGCATGCAGGGCCCGCTAATCAGAGTCTTGAGACAGTTACACTTACATCATTTATTCTTCATCAAACTGCATCATAGTTTGCGGGCAGTCCGCATGTTGCTTTGCTTCACTTTGGCAAAGCCTCAAGTGATTTTTTATTTTATTTTTTTCCTCCAAATTGATAGGTTGGGTGTCATAGAGAAACTAAAGTTTGTTATTTTATATTAACTGCAGTGTTCAGCATGTAAGCATTTCTGCTTGATGCAAGAAAGGAGAATGATGAGTGACAATCTTTTTTTGGATGAAAACAAATAAATGAAAAGTGGCCCCAAGAGTTTTGCCACCGTTGACCACTCTCCTCATCGTCATATTGGCTAGACTAAAAATTATTTTATGTAATTATGATTTATATAATTGTGATTCTTGACACTACTAGCATTTTTCATGCTTAACAATGCTTGATGTTGATTTTTGGCATGAGGCAGCTCAAAGCCTGAATGTGGCCAATATTGACTCTTTTCATTTACACTCCCTCCCACATGTTGTATGCACATACAGTACACTCTCTGGCAGCTGAAGCCTGCTCACAGGTGAACACAAACACAAGCGTACACCAACAGCCAGCCACACACCCACCTTCTGTAGAACCTCACCCCCTGGCATCTCCCTTCACAATCACCGCCACTGCAATTAATCAAAACTCGTTCTCTCTTTTTTTCTCCACGAGTTAAGCCTGTCACACTTACCTCTCACTCTTTCATCATCCCTCGCTTCTTAAAAAGCCACGTGGCGGACAATATGAGCCCTCGAGGGGCGGCGATATGACACAACGTCGACAGAAAGTAGCGGCCGTGGTTTAAATCATACTGACATGCAGATTTATCACTGTTTAACTTGTCCAAAGTGTCTCCTCTAGTTGGTGCAGATCTGACTGTGTGAGCTGGTTGGCTTTCCTCGGGGAGGACCCAGAGTCCCAGCCAAGCCCAGCTCAGTTATATCAGTTCAGTTCTGCTCAGTGCAGTTCAGAATGCGCTGGGTGCTACGACAGACATAACGCAGGTTCAGTTCACAAAAGGTCATTTCCACTGTCAGTGCCTCTGAAGGTCAAGTTGATGAGTTTGACCCCAGGTCCATCACAATCATCATCACATTCGTTAGAGTGAGATATGACATAAAACATTTGGTGGACAGCCTTTTTTCACACTTCAATAATGATTTAATATACAGAGATCCAACATTGAGCTATCTCTCCTCCTCTCAGTTATAATGAAATACATAAGTTACAAGATTATTCTGTTCCAAAGGCAACCAGAGAAACACAGTATAAGGAATAAACAACATAGACACAGATAGACTATTCAATTTATAAGTGGATACATGATGTTCCCCTTTTGTAATATCTTACCTCTAATGGATAACACATTTAATTCTGTTGACAAAACATGTGAAAACATTTTTACTCCAACATAATTGTGTCATATGAATTGTTCTTTCAATTTCTTATATAGTAACCAGTTGGCAAGAAACTTTACCATTACTCAGCACCTCACTGTTCAGAGTCTGATTAAAGGCTTCTAAACTCCAAACCCTTTTGTCTTGCTTTCCTGTTTTGTCGTTATCCTTTCAACTAAAACAATATTGTGTCTGTAATGACCTGGTTCATTACAGTGTCTTTCTGCACACTGTATTTATGGCATTATAAGGCAGTGTCTTTTATGCGTGTGTTTTCAGCTACAAAGGCTTCCCGATAACATTGTTGTTAGTCCCCTGACAATCATGCATAATTCATCAAGAATGAGGGGCATATTTTACAAGCAAACACATACACATACATTTACAGTACATGTGAGCTCCCATGTTTAAGTACTGCCATACTCCAGCTTAACTGTGCATGATGGATGTGTTGGCAAACTGGATCACACAGAACCAGACATAAGAGACTGGTGGAAGGAACAGTGGTAGGAGAGAAAGCAGGAAAAGGATAATGAAATGAAAGTAGTAAACCAGGCCCTGATGAGTGATAAAAGGCAGAACAAGTATGAAATTATGATGAATATAGTTAAGGGTAAGATGACATGGAATATGCCAGGTTTGTCCAGATTGAAAAAAAATGTAAGGATGCAAAAAGAAAAAGAATTTAAGTGACAATTTCTTAATCTTCTTTACTAAATAACAGATCAACATTTGCCTTTCCCTTTTCTCAAGTGCTTGGTCAATCCATGCACATTTCAAAATTATACTAGTACGATATATTTATTTTTTACAATTTTGACAAAGTTGCCCCAGTGGCAAGTGCCTCTATCCTTCCAGCAATCGATGCAATTGATCACAGTGGAGACATGCATCATTCTATCATGTTTAATCAAGATCTAGCGAATGGTGTCTGAGATATCGCATGGGACGGATGGATAAACAAACAACCAAATGGAGACCAATCCACAGACCAAGATAGAAAGGGCTATTTGCCCACAAATTCAGAGAAGAATGTGCATAGGCACAGTGAACCTTAGAGCAGTGAGAGAGCAATTCAGAGATGGAAGTCAGCCGTGCAGGGAGGGGGAGAGAAGGTAAGCAGCCTTGTTGCACGAGGCGACAGGGGGTCTGCCTTTAGATGGATGGGTCCCAACTATTGATAAGGTCAGACCTCATTTGCGCCAGACCTTTTACATTTTGCGAAATGTTGGCCTGGGCATTGGATTGTCAGAAGCAATTCGTCCCTGTGAAAAATGGACTGGCTCATTGAAAACCGTGACTCCATCGTAAAAGCATGAGGCCCTGGCGCTGTGCTGCTACTGTAACTCGTCACAGTAAAGTCTCCTAGCCCAGCCTCTGCTTATTTCAAATCTCCACAATGCTGCTGTCTACAGTCCAGCCAACTTTAGGTTCTTTCCCTCCGCCTCCACGTCATGGCAACAGAAAACCATTGTCTTGATGTCACGATTTTCTAGCGCCTCTTTTCCCGATATCACAGGTTGTCATTTTGGCATTTTTCTTCAGAGCCTATTCTGAGGTACAACCCACAGTTGTTGTTGTTTTTGTTTTTTTTTCATTTCAACTCATCTGCTTTCTGTTGCTGTCCTCTTATCCTCTGATTATGGCAGAGAGAAGGTGTATAGCTGCATGTGAGCCCAATCATGTGGGTATTTAAGTGTATTATGCTTTTCTCCAATGAGATCTGTGTCATAATGTAAGCAGCGATCATGTATTAAACCAGCAGGGACAAAAGACCATATGGGGAGGAAAAAACAAGAGTGCAATCAGAGAAGTGGATATGGTCAGAGGGATGACCTTGGCATACACATCATTTAACCCTCATTGACCCACAGGCTGTCACCATTCATGTGTTAAATGAAGGTCAACAACCACCAATGATGAAATGGTGCATTTACAAAATGCCCTGCATTTATTCAGACAAGACCAAATTTACCGCAATACACGGGTTATTTCTCAGATTTTTAATAAGATTAATATAACTGATTATTCTTACAGGGTTTTCAATTACATAACTTAACACAACTATGAAAATAAGGGCATTCCTTTTAAGCAAATTTTCAATCTATTTCTTTCATAGGGCCTGTGTAGCCTGTATGACAAAGCTATGCCTAAGTGGTAATTCATTTACTGGTGGAGGGAAACATTCAAGGCCCATTAATTTATGCAGTAGATGCTTATATCAGCGTAAAGCACATTTCCTAGACTGTCCAGCACACATTTCAGATGATCCTGGCATTTAATTTGTTTAAAAACCAGCCGATCCATGTCAGCTTTTAATGTAAAATACAACCACTTTTGATTAAATTGGACTTTGTGCACCACAAACAACCCCATATTTCAAAGAGTATAGGAATTCACTTTATTTCTCTTTTTTTTTTCATCCGTTTATCATTAAAGTACATAAAAAGCTGACCCCTCCGACTCCTTTGAACAAGGACGTATAACTTGAGTCCAGAGGACTGTAACTCCCTACACCAAGACACCAACCTGGCAGGTCTCCAAGGCACAGTAAAAACAGCTTCCATAAAATAACGCTACCATCAGTGTTTCAGATATGCAATTCAATTGCATCTCATCAGCCCACTGGTCACTTCCATAAAAGACTGCTGTCTGCACTATTGCTTAGGTTCAGGGTTTATTCAGCAGCATTTCTGAGGAGTTTAAGACACGACAGATCAACTGACTTTGCATAAGAAAATCCGGGCGTGCAATGCACTCAGCATCCACTCACTAATAAGGTGACTAAGTGGTTGGCCTGGCTTTGACTGGGGGACATTTCAACCATATCCACCTTAATCAAAACTACAGATGTACTTTAGGCTCTAATATGCCTATTTCAAAAAATTTGCTGCAGCAGCACAGAGCTGTAACGGTACATTGTCACAGATCAAAGCAGTGGCAGCCAACTGGAGGTAATGAGAGGGCCGCATGTTAAAAAACATGAGGTACTGTAATGAGTTCTACAAAACAGATGAAAATGCTAAGGGCAATGGTGTTGTCTTTGAAGCTGTATAGAGCGAGGTGTCTTGCCAGGTAGAGGAAAGTAAGACCTGTAATCCCATCCACCATAGGCTGCAGACAGCTAGCGTGACTGAGGCTGATACAGACCTCAAGCTGATTGACATAACAGGCCCGATTGGTGTGTCTGCACAACCTGGCCTCCCCATGTTTACATTGGAACTCACTCACCATTAGTCATAAGGGGCGAAAGGAAGAACCAAATCGAGCGAGACGGCACTGTCAGGGATCCATGCAAGCATCATATGCACATGTATAAATATGTATTTTTTAAATTCGTTGTAAAACTCTCACTCGTGGCAGGAGCCAAAACACAAAATAAAGCCTCAGTGTTTGACATTCATGGTTATGCTGTGAGGTATAAATCACCACTACATCGGCTTAGGGTTTACACACCATTAAACAAACAGTTTTGTTTGTTGTGGCTAGCTGAGGCAAAGTTTTATCACCATGCTAAGGTATTAACTGCAAGCTGCATAGGTTGGCCAGGAAAAACGAAAGAGGCCTTATCATAGAGACGGCCAGCTAACCCCTCTGGTTTCAACACTCTGCCTCAGCTCTACCCTGTGGCACTTATAGCTCACACACTTCAAGAAACCTGTATTAAAAATGCAAATAGAAGCATTGGAAGGAAAGAGTAAATCACAACCAGAAAAACAACTGCCATCTAGGTAACCACATACAGCTGTTCTTCCCGGCATGTGAAGCTAATCGAGCAGGAAAATGTGGGAGACAGTCATGGACGAAATTCCAGCACTGTAAGCTTTTCACGTCAGATCACATTATTGTAAAGTGATGATGAAAAATGCTTTATCATCACGATTTTTAAGCAAACCAAGCTGAATTCAAGCAGCACAATTACATTTTCTTTAAGTCTGAAATACCAGTTTGAGTCTGAAATGCTCTGAAAGAAGTTCAATAACTATAAGAAAGTTGCCTGAGGCGAGGACACAAAATAGCAGTCAGTTAAAATTCCAGGTGCAACAGTGCAATAGTGATGTTCCATGGTGCCTTCTGCGCTGCTTCCTATGGGAGCGATATCATAAACTTGCAGTGCACGTATCATACTCCTGATTCTCACTAGCCATGACGATAATATTGTCTTCTCCCACATCTCCCTTTCCAGGCTAATAGCCTGCTAGCTCTAGCTTATAGGTGGCTGGCCGACCCTGACTGCTGCCATATCAGGCAGAGACCTCTGAGCTGAAATCAATAGTCAGAGCTGATGGTAAAGCTTGTTTGTCATCCTGTCCCTGGTCTGTCAGTCACCATCCTCCATGTCTACCCTCGTACAGCTGCAGCTGTTGTGAGGACTGGGACAGAGCCGTTAGAATGAGAAAATGGTAATCACTTTTTTGATTTGGATGCTGCTAATTGCAAAATATATTAGCTCAGATGTTTGGCACGGGAAATAGGCTCTAAGATCTGTGGACGTAATTTAGCAAGTCTTCAATACAATATGTTGAGACTATAACATCATGTCCAAGGCAAATCCTGGGCAGCCGTTTGTAACATGCAATTATGATTATATTGATATATATCTAGCAAGCTATATATACAGTATCTACTGTACCATAATGAACAATTTCGACAAATTAGCAACCAGCAAGAAATAAGTGATACAAGCAGACACACAATAATAGATAATAGTAAATTTCAGTTATGCTAAGCAAATATTAAGATATAACAAAAAACAAGAAGGAAATTACTAAGATTCTGGGTGTGTGTTTTCCACAAGAAAAATTATACCAATCTTTCTATACCCATCACTTTATGAGTGATTAAGTTTAACCATTGTACATGGTTGTATGGGACTATAGCAACTCATCAGTTACAAAGTACATCAATGAATTTAAACATGTCTATTCACATGCTCTGGCAACCACCAAGATCCTAATCAACAGTATAGAAGCTTCCCTTATTGAGGGTCAAGGATCATCCAACTCCTCATTCACAATGTCTACCTCGTTACAGTGTTCTTCATGTGAAGGTTGTTTGAGACTTATCTGTAACACACACCAACATGGCAGATCTCTACCATGACACGCATCTCACAGCCACAGATGGAGCTCTAAGCAGCGTGCTGCCGAGGGCAAAATGTGCAAGTATAAAAACCTAAAAACAAACCATTGCCAGCTAGATCCAATGGCCAGATGATACATTTCACAAAGAATCTCATCTTTTGTTCTTTCTAAAGCTGCCCACTTTGTACTGAAATTGGACAGTTTTATAAAAGGAAAGGTTCATTTATATAAAGAAAAGGGGAGGTGACAAGTGTGGCACCTCTTTGTTCAGTTGATTTTAACCTTAAATGTCATGAAGTAGTTGTAGAACAGAGATAGCACTCTCTTGCAAAAACTACTTGGTCCTTTAAGGTATTACAGGGTGGCTGTAGTCATTTTCAAAGAATTGATAAAGGCTTAAAAAAAAGACACAAAAAGACACTGTCCAACAGCTCACTTGAAAGGGTGTCAAGAACCACCAGCAACTCCACTTATCATTGGATGTTGGCACCTCACTCCCTGTAGGAAATGCCTCAGCAGAGGGTGGTTGAAAACCAATCTCTCCCCAAACCCCACATAAGAACAGATTTCTGGCACATGGCAATTGATAGTGGAAGGTGACAGACTTCTTTTTAATAAAATGCTGCACTGAAGACAGCATGGATCCAATGGAATCAAGCCTTCCCTCCTCTAGGAACAACTGAAACCTCTCTGTAGGCACTACTTCATTTGCTTGTCTTAGATTAACTCAGTGGGGGATGGTCCCTAGCAGTCCCTCTCCAGGTACAAGCCTCGAGAAGCTATCCCAGGTACAGCACTACACCTTTAACAAAGTTCATCTGAGAAAAATATTTTGGATATTTCTGAATTGATCGTGGCAACTGGTAGTAGCTGACTCCACTGTGGTTCTCACACTGAAGGCAAAGGCTTAGGGCAAATGGTGCTATGAGTGTTTGAACTCACTCTTATGTGACTTCTGAAGGTCAACCAAGCCATAAAACTTCTTTCTGTGGACCTGAGGGTACATGGATACATTTTGTTATTTTACAATCACGAGGAGAGTAAAATTGATACACTGTGGTCTTGACTGGGTCCAACAAAGGCACATGATACTGTCTTAATGAGGAAGAATAATAGAGCATGGTCATCTTTACGCATCATATGAATACAATTATCTATTCACAAGTAGGTTAGTTGGGGCCCATCTTAAGGTGTGTTGAATATGAATGTGTCTGAATGTGTTGCTTAAGCTTCAAAGTCATGCACCAACTGCACATATGGGCTACGGTAAGGTGGATGTGGGTTGTTCACAAATTATAGAATATGTGGTTTGATTCCCATCTCCTTTAGTCAACATCTCAACGTGTGCATGCATGGGTAAGATGCTGAATCCCAAATTGCCAGTGATGTATCAACAATTCATAAATGTGCGCACATGGTGGCAAAGCCTACATGTGTAAGAAAATCACTCTATGAACGTGTGTGTGAATAGGTGAATGTGGCTTCCACTTTGAGTGGTTGAAAAGACTAGAAAAGCACTTCACAAGTGAAGTCCATCCATTGTGTGTGTTAGTGTGGCATTTCAGTCACGTATACCGATCTCCCAACTCACAAGGATTTTCCATCAATTTCTCTTCATCCCTGCACGTTTATAAAACAAATATATGAGGAGGCTTGACCGCAAATTTTTCACTCATACCTGTTTGCACCCACTCACATCCTGTTGACTTTATGTGCGACTCACCGCCTTTAAAATTCACTACATGTTTTATCCAAACACACATTTGAGCGTAGCCTCACATGATTTTTGTTGGTATGAATGGGATGACTTGAAATAGATACAGAGCCTCATTAGAGGGCAAAGTGTTTGTGAAATCAAACTGAGTTGTTGGGCCAATTGATAATTTTACAAGTAAGTGCCTGCTGGTCTGAAAGAAGTGATGTGACTTTAAAATTGGTGCTATCGTAGTGGGCTTCACTTAGTGTCAAACACACAGCTGCATTTAAGCATCTTAAATCATAACCTCCAGCCCCTGCTGTTACATAAAAGCCACTTTGGGCTGTCATATACATTTTATGAATTTGTGCAAATATTTTATGGATCTGAGCTCTGATGACAAAAAAATTGGACAGCTGTGGGGAAGTGTTCATTAAAATTTGACTTTGGACACTCCCAGCACTGGGTCATTTCACCGTATGTGTTTCTGTCTTGGAGCACATGTGCAAACATCCAAACGACATGCACGTTTGCCAGAGGTGGGAGAAAGTCCCTATGTTGCAAGTCCAAGTAGAGTCTCAAGTCTTTGCTCTCAAGTCTCGAGTAGAGTCTCAAGTCTTTGCTCTCAAGTCCCAAGTCAAGTCCAAGTCCTAAGATTTTTGTTTCGAGTCCCAACCAAGTCCTAAGATTTTTTTTCGAGTCCCAACCAAGTCCTAAGATTTTGTTTCAAGTCCCAACCAAGTCCAAAGATTTTTGTTTCGAGTCCCAAACAAATCGATTATAATTAATGATACATAAAGATCATGACCACGCTTCAATTGTTAAGTTGTTATTATGCTATTTAAAATTGACGTAGGCCTACAGTAACACGCCAGAAATCTTGCGTGATCGAATGTGATCTGACGTAGCTTCTCTGTTGATGCTAGCCATCAAAGATACTCTATTAAACCGTCTTTGGTAGCCATGGAGCCGTTAGCCACACTGGTTTGTTATGCTACGTGTGCTGCAGTCAGATCGCTTTATTGGTTACATTCAATTTCACATCACGTTCCGCGGAGCCGGTGATTCAGGATTGTCAAGTTCCCCCACACACAAGCCGACTTTTGATCCAAACGGTCACGATTATCGGAGCCGACAATCGTAAATATTGAACATGTTTAATAATTGTCGACGCCAACCGTTTTACGAGCCGATTGTCGGGAGAATTTAAATCTTAAAACACCACAATCCAGAACCAGAATCTCATAAAATAATCTTAAAAGCCCGAGATAATTGGGCGATTTTTGTTTTTGGTCGGAAGGGGGAAAATCGGGGCAAAATCAGCCAGATTATCTTTATGTGTGTGGTAGGCTTTGGTGAGTTGGCATTAATCATACAGCCAAGGCTGATAACAGGAGTGGGTTCTATTGAGAGTGAGGAGTTGTCGTCACAGCTCAGAGCCCTAATACATCCATGTCAGAGCCCCGCCCCCCTTCTCCGCCATGATGGAAGGATTCCGGTGGCAAAAGCCTTACTAGTCTATGGGCAAAACAAAATCGTCTACTCCGTAATTTACTGTTTTACAATGCCGGAAATCACTGCTGTGTTAAAAACTGCTCCAGTGATATTCTTTCTCGTAATTTGTTGATCTGTTGGCGCAAAAAAAAGCTAGAATTTAGTCGCGTCTCTGTGATGTTCTGATGTGTTGCCCCTGGCAACCGATAGCGTCTCCTTCCATCATGGCCGACCATAGGCACGTGACTCCTCACTCTCAATAGGAACGTCTCTGACTGGCTGCTACAGTATAACATTGATGTGATTATTTTAATATTTGTGCTTGCTTCATGTGACTTGACTTGAATTCAAGTCAAGAGGGTTAAGTCCAAGTAGAGTCTCAAGTCTTTGCTCTCAAGTCCAAGTAGAGTCTCAAGTCTTTGGCATCAAGTCCCAAGCGAGTCCAAGTCTTTTTTTGATTTGATCAAGCAAGTCTTAAGTCATCAAAATCGGGACTCGAGTCCAAGTCAAGTCTCAAGTCCCGAGTCCAAGTCCACACCTCTGACGTTTGCTCATACATACACACACTAATGCACACATGCACATACACACACCGGGGGGAACTTGCCATGCCTCTAGTCAGAGCATATGGTGGATATTTAATATATTTTCCAAATGTCAGGGAAGCCTGTTCACAAGTGTCACCACCAAATCCCTGCTGGGATTTAAGAAAAAGAAGTAAAGGGAAGAAAGAAGCAGAGTGAACCAAATGAAACCAAATGCAGAGCTCACTCAGATACCAGTTGAATGAAACTATTATGGGAAACAAGTATGCAAGAGGTGGAGAAAACATCTAAGGAAATATAACAAAAAATGTCAATAGAGTCCTAAAGGGGTTTTCCTTATTGCCAAGTATGCACACAAGCACACACACATACACGCACACACACACTTTGCATGCATGTAACATGAACATTCCATTTATTAAGCCTCCAATTTCTCTGGCCACAAGAAACATTTCAATAAAGTCTCTTAATTAACATGCACACCGATTAGAATGTCATGTTTCAGAATGGGCAGCAATCTGTCTTCCTGTCACTTCCTCGCACACAAGCACACACACACACGCACACACACATACACGCAAGCCTCCCAGCTAGTGACTTAATGGCTTTTTTCACCTGCACTTAGCAATGGACTACTGCCTGTGAATAATAAGTGGGAAGAAAGAGTAAAAAACATGAGAAGGGGAGAGACAGAGTAGAAGTAAGAGCGAGAAAGAGGTGCATTTCATGGTCTGACTGTCAATGCAAATGCCATATTCTATTGAGCATTTCATATTTCTGCCCCTATCTTTCCTAATTCTACTTTATTGATGCATGTACTGGGAGTCTTCTCTCTGCAAACAGCCAAGACTGATATTAATGGATGTTGTCTACTTGGGCCTGCTATAATTGACTGAACAGTGCTAAAAAATGGAGGGAGACACTGAAAACTCCATCACAACCATTCTGTCTTAACAACAGAGGCATGAACACAACCCACTTCCTTCCACTTCAATACGACATAAAGCCTTTTCTCTTGCTGCGTTTATGTTGAAGAAAGAAAGCCTGCGTGTGTATTTGCGAGTAATATGCATGTCTACACTGATTGTATTAGCCAGAAGCCAAGACCACTCAGATACCTCTGATTGTACTCAGAGGAGTGGGGAAATAGGTGTCGATGAAAATGCGTCTTATGCCACTATGGAGACGAGTTTGCTGCATTCCAATGGGGCTGCTTTGTTGAACACCTGCAGCACAGTGCAGTCATACAGACTGGAGAGACACTCAAAACAATCAGTGGGCCCCTGGGTCTAACCAAACATAATCTTTAGAGACCAAACAGGAAAACACACATCCACAATTACAGCTAAGAAGTGCAGTTTCATTGTCATTAGTGCTAGAAATACACTGCTGCGGTGTTGTGGCGCATATATGCTTGCGTGTGGCTGAACGACTCTGCATGTGTCTCTGAAATGTTACAGCTACAGAACACAAGACGGTGTTTTCATCAACAACAGCTACACTTTCCATCCCATAAACTGTGTCGAGACTGCAGATTGGAAAGAAAAAAATCAACCATGTCACAGCCCATGATCAAACAATAAACAGAAAAACAGAGTTAGTATTTACCTGAGCTCCCCAGGGCATGTCTGTTGGCATGAGCCAGGATCCCTACTGCGATTTCTGTGAGCGTATAGCTGTAAAAGCCTGTCTATCAGCATGGGCGTGTGTTTATGTAAAATCTCCCATGAGGTATAATATAGACTAATAAGAAGCAATAAAGGTAATGTTGACCTTGTAATAGCTGGTTTCCTGCCAAGACGGGGGCCTGAAAGGCTGCCTTTGTGTGATACAGTGTGGTATTGAGGCAGCCCATTTAAAGGGTTAACTAAACCAAGACCAAAGAAGACCTGTTCCTATCAAAACAGTCAGTCAAACACAAAATGACACATTTGACTGACTGATTGGTAAGCAAATCTGCTGTGTAGATGGTTGGGTATAGCATTACCATTGTATATGTGAAAGTTCCCACAATTTCTCCAGACCTATGTTGTTAGACACAGCCATCACATCAACATCACTTCACATCATTTTAAATTCAAATGCCACATCTTAGGAGTGACTCTACTGAGAAGCCGCACAATCACAGACAAACAAATTACACCAAACGTGCACTTCTCTTGCATTTTGTCTCTTAAATACTTGTGTTGACAGGACTGTGTAGTGACAGATGAAGAACATCAGTGCAGCCTGGTGAATATCAATAATCCATGTGCTGGTGAACGGATGTGCTGTAACTAGCCACTTGTGGTCTCTCACTTCATCTTCTGGTGTCTCTGGATGATACATCAGATGAATTAGTATTGCATTTCTTATGTTGACATCATTAGCCAATTCATATACCGCAGTTCTGTGTTTTTCTTAATGACTGGTGCTTTGTAATTTACTGCTAACACAGTAAATTAAATGCACATGAGGGTGACATCTGGTGGGTGACCAACACCATAAGAAATCTTCTTTTTTTCTCTCTCTCTTCAGTCTTTGGAGCCGGCATCTAGCTTCTTATCTTTTAGGGTAAAATGAGCTGTAAATGTGTACAATCCGAGGGGCATCTGTTTTGATTCCCGTTTGCAGTTCCGACCGTACTCAAATACTATATTTACCCAGCAGTTGTTAAAATGGGCAGATAATGAGGCAGGCGGATAATGATCCAATGCTTACAGTAGTGGCGAGTCATGACAGCTTTGGTCTTGTGCTGCAGAGGCCTTTGAATTGACTGTATGAAGTTTAGCCACAATAAACTCTATCAAGACAAAAAGTCACAGTAATTCATGATATGTTGCATTCCATTAACAATAGACAGTAAGAGAACGGTCAGCTATAACAGGTCAACATGAAACGCTACAATATTAGCAGCATCAAAAGAAAGCTTTGCTGTTTGCACTGGAGGCTGCATAGTAACGAAACAGAAAAGCAAGGTCGAATTTCACTGTGATTTTTTTCGCTAAAGGTTACGTGCCTCTACGGGACAATACGGCAGATGAATATTCTATCTGCAGAGGTAGGTAGCCTTGAAGCAGTGAACTCCAGCAGCAGAAATGTTCAAACACAATTCACTGTTTGCTCTCCCAAGCTCACCTTTTCATGCTTCATCTGATTCTACGCCGGCGTCTCTGTGGGCCCAATGCCACAGAGCTTCACCGTAAGCTTTGAATGGCCTTGAAAGCAGAAGAGAAAAGGGTTGATCTACATACCCACAGTTATGCTCTCCATGATAAATTGTGTGGATGAATCCTTTATAAAACTCCACTTCAATGTACCTATTCTCATAATATTACACTATTGTATCGTGCTGTGTTGTCACTGTACTGCTGGACCAACTTCAAAATATTTGCAGTGTTTGTTTTATCTCACTTTTTCCACGATGCACATGAACATCCATTAGAGGATGGTCTTGGACTCACCTGTGAATATAATTGATAGTGATATAAGAATAAGTGGCACAAGAAAAAGAGTTTGATGATGGAGAATCTCCATCAAGACAACAAAACATCAAATACAGTCACAGACACACTAAGAAAGATTAGAGGCATTCACAGACTTCTCTGAAAAGGTTTTAAATTGAAAGTAGAAAATAACTCAATGGGGAAGTCTGAAAATGTTTTGTAAAATCATTGTTTCATCAAAGTTAATCACTTCTTTGGATACTGTGTGTACTAATTAACAAATACTATAATTCAAGAAAGAGTTTTGGTCATTGATTAACAATAGACCAAAATGAGTGTTTTTTCCACCCTTATTTGATCAGTGTGTGTTACTGTTGTAAGGATGAGAAAGGCCAACTACCTCTGTATCTTAGGTAAGGCATCTCCTCTCAGTTTTCTAATAATCACTGGTTCTTTACAATCCTAGAATGTCCACATCAATAGCACACAAATACAGAGCGACAAAGAGGCCGACAATGAGATGTGCTGTAAATCATCTGAAGTGGGGCCTTCAGATAAAGTAATTTTTCTGTGACTTTCTCACATCTTATTTCTAACTTCTTTCCTTTCACTCCAAACACTTTTTTTGCAGCAAACACTACGAATAAGGATATAAAACCATAAGCACACAACCAAACACACTCGGAAATGACATGCAGATAAATGAGGAAAAACACAAACAGGCCTCCCGAGTGTCTCTTTCCTCCATCTGGGTGTAAGGCATATAATTGAGGGCTTACAATGCGCTCCCATTCTGCTAAGCCTTGCTATCTATTGGGCCACACACTGCTCTCGCAAACTGCCCTCCACTGGTACACATCTGATTAGGGCTGCTCTGTAAATGAAGCTTTACAGGACAGACTGATAACAAGAAGGAGAGAGGATGGGAGAAGGGGGAGAGAGAGAAAAGGAAAGATTACAATATGTAAAGAGGTGGCGAGACGAGGTCGGACTTTGAGCACTGAAGAAGACCAAGGTGGGAGACTGAAGTGTGGGAGGAATGTGATAGTACAGTGAAGCAGAGTGGTAGACTGAGGTTGTGTCATACAGCTGTGGAAGTATCACAGGAGAAAAAGAATTTCTTCTTTCACTTGTGTTAAGTAACTAGTCCACTATGTGAAGTTTTTTGATTGGCAGGGCCGGCATAACTATCTTTGAGAATAGCTCTAAGCATTCAAAACTCAACCAGCACTGTTTGACATTAATTTTCACTTGAATGTAGAAAGGCCTTGATCAGTCACAATCTGGACAACTTGTTAATACGGATTCTTTCAAGTACAGTTGGCGTGTTGAAAGGTGACATACTCTACATCTTGAGGCAATATTTCATTCTGATAGAGTCTTTTCAAATTTCAATTAACTGTGGATGAATTCACATAGTTAATCATCTATTTTATATGACTCCCAGGAATTTAATTAATCACTTTTCACCTTTCTATATTCATTAACCTGAACTCATAAGCCAGGCCTACTCAATTGAAAGCCTCAAGTCATCTCAAAAGCCCCCTGGATTTGTTTTGAGCGATTAATTGAAAACAATATTCATTTAATCTATAAGGAATGTATGTGCCTTGAGATATTTTCCACTGAAAAAGAGTCATTCCAGCTTCAATCAAATTTCACCTTTATATTGGCCTCAAAATCTCTAGCTATAGAAAGTATAAATCCTAACCCTGGATGCTTTTTTCTTTCAAATGAATGTAAATTACAAATTTTAAATAATGAGGAAGATATGGATTCTAGGAAAGCTGTTCCATGTCCTTTACAAAGATGAATATGGCTTCAAGGTGGGGGCATCAACCTGCCAATCAAACAGTCTCACACAGATCTTACATATACAAAACAAAACACACACATGCTGGATAAAGTATGCTGTGTTGCAGTAAATCACAATTGTGCCAAGACTGCAAACTCCCTGCTGCCTTTTATGTTTAAAAAGCAACCATTAAATGTGCCTTTTATCATATAATCATGTCCATGCACACAAAAACATGCAGAGCAAGTGTAATGGCAGAGGTTTTCTTCTGCTTTATCAGAGTCTCTGATGGAATGATGAGGGGAGGATAGCCAACACCCTGTGTGTGACACTGTGGCTCGCTGCCAGAGCTGTCACAAGCTAAGCCATAGGAACACGGCCGATGCATTGTGTACTATGGCCATTCCCCATCAACTAACTCATGTACAGTACTTGTGTCAAACAAAAGCGTAACAGCGGAAATCATCTGTAAAGAGAGAGGTAAAAAGGCATGAAAATGAAGAAATCAAAGACATTGACATGATAAGCCCATGAAAAGTGAGGGTTCACAAAACAAGATGAAAGATGATATTAGGAATCCAAATGACAAGTGACCTTTAAAATAGATTTTGCATTTAGATACTCCAGTAACCTTCCTGTAAGCAGGAGGAATCCTACAGAGATAAAGATGGGGATCTTCTCTTGGACAGCGGCCACCAAGGTGGAGTGAACCATGGCAACAGTGGGGGGTAAATGACAGGTCAAAGGTCGGAGTCAGTAGGAGGAAATGACATCAGCAGGAAGTATGAATAAACAGTGGGGGATAATCATCCAATACAAGGACTGACCTTGCCGGGGATTAGCGGTGGTATTATCTCTCAAAATACATATGTAGAAAAATGAGACAGACAGTGACCTTCCAAAAAAGAAAGTTTGTAATTTCAAGTTTTATTTTTGACAGCAAAGTGGACTATTTCACTACTAAATTAAGTTAACTAATTGTTTAACTAAACAAGTAGTTAACCAAGATTTAAAAAAAGCTAGTTTCATGAATCTCTCTTTCATTCCCATGTTTTACTGTTTGCCTGATTAATATTAGCTCAGTGATCATTAGCTCGTATACTTGCAACCTTGGTATAAAGATAAATATACAGCACAAAAAACTGGTAAAGAAGCAGTTATTTTAAGTTCAAATACCTACATGTACATTTCTTCAAGAGATCACAAGAAAAAGGGAACTGCCAGCAAAGCTTAAAAAAATAAAGCAGTCTTGAAGCCTCATCAGTGAAGGAGAAATCTCAAATGAAGATCATGCCCTACAGCAAAAAGAGCCCCTGGCATTCTAGTACTATTACATGCTGCTTTTTCTTTCTGCCTTTTCTATAGAAAAAAAAAGAAAAAGAAAACTGAAACTACAGTATCTTTCTAAACAGCTACTCTGAATATTTAGTTACATGGTGGGCTTTGACTGATTACACTATTGGGTTTTTGTGCCTTTCATAATATGAACCAAGTCAATTACGTGTAGGCTACAATGTTGGAAAAGAAAAAGCATACCAGAGGGCTTTTGTGATTACCAGCTGGATATCGACTTGAGAAGTATTTGCAAATCAAAAGAGTGAAATTATGTGCAACTTTCATACAGTTTAATACAGTAGCTTTCAGAATGGGGAGGTGGTCTCCGAGTTTTGAACCCCACTGAATGTCGCCAACATGGCATTAGTCACACATGCTGTTGACATTTCTAGCGGTGAATGATCTTGGCTCACTCATTTGCACCGCAGAACCATTTCTGTGGGCTTTCCAACTTCACTGTGGAAGGACGCTGCCTCTTGGATGCTCGCAGTAGGCCATTATCAGCTGCTGGCATTTAAAATGTGTTCATTATTTTTTGTGTCTTCATCTGTATTCTAGCAAAGATCTGTAGTAGCAGTATATTGTACTGAGTTGTCCTTCTGTTGTTCGGTTTGAAGTAAACAATTTTGTCAAAATCGGGGAGAAAAGATCTGAAACGGTTAGAAGACAGCCCCTGTGTTTGTGCACTCAGCTGAGGATGATGCATTCAAGGTAAGAAAGTCTACTATTTGTCAGCTTTTTTGATTCCAGTTAGAACTCTGATCTCCTTTGAAAGATGACTATTTAATTTGTAAAACTAATGTGTCAACAGCTGCTGCAGGGATATGCACAGACAATCAGGGGACGTAGCACTTCAAAACCATATATAATTTCTCAAGGCTGTGTGAGGAAACACACCTAAAGCTGCACTAACAAGGCCAAGATGTCCCATAAGTGGGGCAATGTTGTCTAAAAGAAACAATTATTGTTATCATCATGTTTTATATTGTAAGGATAAATTAGTGTCTTTCAGCTCAGCAGCTGTAAATTATAGGAATAGTTTGTGGCACCCAGGTAATATGATGCCTGAATGTCATGAAAATATAAAATCAATACAAAAAAATGAAGGAGAATGGAAGTACTGTAGAGCAGCAGCAATGGTGGCATAAGAATAAAAAGGACGAGAAATAAAGATTTCCTAGGCAGTAAGTAAGTAAGCATCTTCCTCAGCTCAGTATTATCAGAGGGAGCCTGAGCTAACTATAGAAGCCACAGCAGGGTGCTTTAACTATTAAACACTCCCAAATCTGGTCCCCAACACACATCAACACCCACATAACCTACAGGACAGCTCCATTCACACCTGAGAGAGAGGAGGAAGATGAGGGAAGAATGACACGGCGAGACAGTGAAGTGTGCAATGCACAAGAAAATAATATGCGATAACAGAGAAAGAGAGAGAGACAGGGAGACAGAAGCCTCTGAGTCATTACAACAATGCTGAGCATTTTACACCTGTCCACGGGCTGTATTGGTGCTACTACGAGGCAAAGGCACAGTGGATGTGATGCTGCCTCTGGAGAAACACTTGTCATATCATCACAAACACACACACACACACACTGGAACTAATAAGAAAAATAAGAAAATGCAATGTCTCACTTCTATAAACAAAAACCTTACAGCCAACAATAACAGGGGCATCTCCTACACGCTTACATAGCTTGGTGTTATTGAGTCCCACGGGCACACTTACAGCACGCTGTTATTAGGAACTACAGGGCCGAGATGATGGTGGACGAGAGAGGAAAAGAGGAACAGACGAGGGTGAGAGAGGGAAGAGAGATAGAACAAATGGACCATTTATATCACAGCTTCATAAACACACCTGGGGCCTATTGTTACCAAAGCTACCTCGATCTGGAACAGAAACATATTGTCATCCAGCGGCTCATAGATACATGATTACATGCTTTGGCACCATGTACACACACACATTTTCATACACAGTGGCACATACATCTGTGTACATGGAGACTACCACACATTACCATATAAATCCATACATACACACATAAACCCAAGTCAGTGCAATCCATCTCCTTCGTACACTTAAGTATAAAATAGCGGGGGCTTAAACATTTCTTTCCTTAAGTTACAGCAAAGTGTGTGTGTGTTGAAATTCGATAGTGTGAGTGAAGGAAGATATTAGCATGAGCTCAAAAGTGCATCTATAATACGTGTGTACTCCCTGTGTGATTGTGTTTGCGTCTGAGTGTGTAAATGCAAACGGGGCTGTAATCCCCGAGGCAAGGGTGTGTGTGTGTGTTTTAGTGGGTGAGAGAGAGAGAGTGCAAGTCAGTTACTATGTGAGTGTGTTTGTGTGTGACCAGTAAGATGGTAGACAGCATAAGCCCCAGCCTTCACAGCTTAAGCCCCCCTCACTTTTCTCCCCCATAAGGCAAACAGTGGATAGACCACAGGGCTTAGCTGGAGAAAGAGGAGGAGAGGACAATATATGGAAACTAATTCAATTTCAGCCTCTTTGCGCTAGTCCCCAGTCTGCAAATACCAGCAAAGGCTGATGTAAGGAAATGGAAATCTCAACTTATATACTGTACGCTGTGAAGAATCGGTAGATTGGAACCCTATGGAAGTGTACTTATGCACTTGAGCGGTGGTCTTCCAGTTAAACACCTTCCCTGTGGAGGTTCAAGTCCGGCCTCCCGAGCTGTGTCAGCTCCCTCCTTACCCGCCACCCTCTCAGCTTTCCTGTCTATTATTTAATGAAGTTTCCAAACTTGTAAATGGTGGGAAAATGGTCATCCTTCTTGTTCTCCACAGAAAGGCTATTCTGCAGTTTCCATGGCTGAAGCCAATTCTTTGCTCTTTTTTTTAAGGGTTTTCCTTACTTACATTGTTAGACGATGCAGTCTGAACAGATAAATGAAGACTAAATGCTTGTCTCTGCTTTTCCTGCATGTGTAAAATAAAATTACGTTTTTTTTTTTCATTTTCATGTCACTTAAAGCAGATATCAGCTTCACGGCCGTTTCGGCTAATGCTGCGTTCAAGGCAGGCTTTTGAAACCGTAAGTTACAGCTTCAAGTCACAACTACGACTTGGTAGCGTTCCAGGTAACCCGTAGCTCGTGTTTTTACCATCCTGTTGTCTGTGAAAGTTCCCTATAACGGCCACTCGTAACTTCCGACCCGTGAACTCGTACCAGATCGAACTGGTATGACTTCACAGGAAGGAAAAACACAAAGTACGAGTTTCTTTGAACGCACCATGAGTTAGCAGCCCCCGCCCTTGTCAGGCATCAATTGGTCCTCGTGCTACGTCACCACATTCACGCGCATCCCTTGGCTGCACACACAGCCCTTCATGCCGTTCTCTCTCCTCATTGGATAACACTTGTATCCCACAAGGAAAATTTTCTCCTCGGGTTACAGCAGAGCAGAGTGACGGAGAGACTCGTGTTTAGGCTGAAATACTTCATGTAAGTGATTGCTGACGGAAAATAGGACTATTTAGGACTTATATTAACAAAAACATTCCACTGATATCTGCTTTAATGATCGTTTACTTGGTTAGAATCATCCGTAATATTTGCAGCCCTTGATAACACAGAACAAATAGCATCACCTTATACTGCAGTAACCAGGTGGTCTACCAGTAGTACTGGAGTCCACCTCTGAGCCTGGTGAATTGCTGGTTGTTTCCCCCGCGGCTCAGGAAGTCTCATTGATTTGCAGAGATAATAACCCACTTTATGAGTCTTTGCCCTCACTGTGTGCAGCAACATATGTTATTCTCTCCCTCTGCCTGTTCTACCATCTCTCCCACCCCCCTCAAAGGAGAAAACACCACCACTTGTGAATTTTCCTCGTATATGTGCTATTTCTGTGTACTCCTGCTCCATTGGTTTTTAGGGTCACAGCGTGATACAGTAAAGGGTCATGGGAGTTGGCCTACGGGCTTGGCTACCTCCAGTTCCATTGTTTTAAGCTTAATGGAACTGATGTCAGAGGGATCACGCCTGGGCAGTTTCTCCTGTCAAGCTCTGTTGTGATGACTACACCTCCTTGCTACATTTAAGTTTCCAGGTGAGTAAAACAAATTATTTGACTTTCCAAGACCGCAAAACCAAAAAAAAAACCCCAGCGATATGCTGATATTCACTTAGCAACAGTATAGATTTCTTCCTCTCAAGAAACATAAAATAACTGTTTGTTCATATAATGTGATCAGAATTCTTCAGTGCATTTATAAATGATTTCAAATGGCTGCACTGTTGTAGGAATTGCTTTCTTTCTTCTGTCACAAAACCAAGATATAAGAAGAAAATAACCCTCAGGATTGAAAACGGTTTTGTACACGAGTGGCCATGAAGATACACAGACCCACTCTTACTAAACAGCAAAACATCCAGCAGACAACCCTTTTCCCTCTAAACACACAGCCACAGTCACAGTGGAGATACAGACGGACGAAGACGGTCTATTAACTTGCTCCCTTTAGCAGCCCACATAAATCTGCTGTACAGCTCTGCGCATTGTAATCGACTGCTTGTGGAGTTACTTTATTTACCTACTGAATGCCAGGCAGAGAGGAGCAAACAAGCTATTACACTATCTAAGTTTACATCACATTATGTTTCACAGCATTTAGGCTGTATGGCGGAGAATAACTGCTTAGCAAACAAACAAGATGGAGGGAGAGCACACAAATGCTTTCGAGACAGGCAGAGATGTGAAAAAGGAAGAAGGCAGAAAGAGACACAGAGAGAGAGAGAGAGAGAGAGGGGGGGGGGGAGCTATAGCCTTTTACATTGTGACCACATAATCATGAAGTTTGATCATGTTGCATGTACTGTAGATTCAATAACTGTCGGTTTGTTTCAGTCTTCTTTACTGTAATTTGTTGCAGACACTCCAGTCTAGTGTATGGTACAACACAACCATGGCCCTCAAGACAGGGATATCACACTGCAGGGGTTTTACATGCACAAATAGTGCAAGATAATATAAAAGTGAATTCATGTTTTAGGTTAAAAGCTGGCACAGTAACTCTCTGTGTATAGCCTAATGGTTTCATTATATTCTATGGGAGCGTAACAGTCACATGTCATTTTCATTGTCAGTCAGGTAGTTACCATGCTGTTTCAGCTGCTTTTATGCTAAGTAACCTCACCTTGTAAAAAGCTCCATGATACTCTGGGGAGTAAGAGTGTGTCAAAATTTCCCCAGCAGCAAGTGAAACCTGTTAAAGTACACACAGGCTCGCACAAAGGCAATGTAAACAAGCACAGAGTTACACAAACACACACAGGAAAACACACTGACACACACACACACACACACACACACACACACACACACACACACACACACACACACACACACACACACAGGAAAACACACACACACAGCGGTTCTTGAGGTTCTGCTTAAGGGGAGGGGCAGGGAAGCCCCATCTATCAACGTTCACTGCATTTAGAGTAAAGCACCTCAGATGAAAGCAAGAGCTGAAAGATGAATGGAAAGAGGGACGAGAGGGGAAAAGAGAGGAGGAAGGGGGTTTGGTCTTGGAATCGGGTTCAGAGCTGGGGAAAAAAAAGAAAAGAAAAAAAAGGGAGGAAAATGTAGATGCATGTTAACTATGTGGGAGCTGTGAAGGGGGTGAACAAATAAGAGAATAAGACAAATGAAAATTGAATGACAAGAATAATCTCACAAGCTGACAGATGGGTAAATACAGATGGACATAATGAAATTCACAATCTGAGTAGCTCAGTCCCTCTTATACAACAACACAACACAATCACAGCAGTCTGGAAGATGGGCTGTCATCGTCAAGATTTCCGATTAGGAGCAATGGACTCGCAAAGTAGAAGGAGACACTTGTTCAGGAAGTAGTTTACCCCACTTTTAATTCCCCTTTCAAAGTTTTTAAAATGTTCCACAACACTGAATCACAGGAATCACCAGAGGTTTCAACGATTCTCTTGGATTATGTTGTGTTATTTACACTTAATTTCTATTTTTAAGGTAAAAATGTTGAAACCCATAATTGTCCACAGTGTAAAAGTGCTCATATTCTGTAGCAATGATTCAACCACAAGAATTCCGTGACCATCTGAGACTTGGAAGTGCTCAAAAAACGCCAGCCACCTCACATCGACTCGATGCAAAAAAAATAAATGAGACTTTGACTTGCATCACTCCAGAAGCCTGAAATAATTCCTCCCACCTCGCAAAGCTGCTCCTTTTCTTCCCTCTCGCTCATCTCCCACAGGTGTCTCACTCCATCCTGCATTCGCACAGATGTACACAGGAGGCCGTGACTGACAAGGTAAGAGATCGTGGGGAGGCGTGTGGGTGAAAGAGAATTACCATATGTAAAGAAACGGAGGTGCCAAGGTCTCTCTTTTTGTCTCCAGATAAAGCGGGTGGTGCTACAAGGGACAAGATAATCGCAGGTAGATATACACAGACAGCGCAGACCCGCAAATGGACGCATGTGAATGCAAGGCACACACAAGGACAAAAGACACACACACAGAGAAAGGAGTGTGAGAGTGAGAGAAGACAAGAAAGCATCCCTGTCTATCCAGGTGTGTTGAAGATACAGTTTGGGCCACTACCTGTGTGCGGGTCGCTCAGTGAGAAGGACAGTGGTGGTGCAGGGATCTGATTAGCACTGAGAGAGAGGCAGAGAAGGTTTTCCCATCAGGATCAGGTATCAAGCCCTTATCTTATACTGGTACTTTTATTTCTGCAAGGCGTAATGGAAAGACTGAATCTGACATCTGTATGCCTTTGTAAATTAGGAATTCAAGTGGTCCGTTTTTTCTTTGATTTACAGCTACACACGTGAATGATTCAGAAAGAAAGAAACAGGTGGGGTGGCAAGTGTTGTCTCTCATGATTTGCAAGTAACTGCATCAATGTAAGTTACCAGGTGGTAGCACTTCACTGGAAAAGAAGGGAAGTATATACTGTTTTTTGTTAGGTCAATACGTCATTAACATAATCTCAAACCACTCTAATTAACTGTTACGACTCGGCTCAAACGGCCACAGCAAAAGATGGGAGACACGGGTATAGGCTGGACAAAAGAATACATTTATTGGCCAACTGAGATGAATCAAACCCAAAACGCCACACCAGCAGCACCCACGACTCAGGTGGAGAGAGAGGGAACCGGAGGGAGAAAGCAGGGCTTTTGTAGCCGAAGAGACAACGGGCCCGGGTGCCTCGTTAAACATAAACGCTGCATACTACCACAGCCAGCTGGAAGATAAGGACAGAGAAACACCACATATGCAGGTCAGCGGGATGCTATTAGGCACCCCAAGGGCCGCCACATTAACCTCTCCATCTCATGGGCTTAGGAGAGGCCAGTTTTTCAGTACTTTGATATTCTGAAGAGATGAGCAGTGACATGCTTTCTTTCTTTTCTTTTACCCAAAATCTGAAGCACAGGTAATCTGTTTCTAGACCCCACCATCTTGACTAAAGCCATATTTAAATATGAAATTAGTGAATGTGGCGGAAAGTCTCTGCAGCCCTCAAAACCTGCAAGTGGCAGTGATAAGTGGGCACTCTGTAGATTAGGGGTTGTTAAACAAAGGGTCAGGTCCTAAAATTGCTCAAAAATCCGCAGCTGGAGGGTTCCCTTATGAAAAGTAACTTACATTATCTAAATAAGCTTGGGACCCAGGGTATTACTTAATGTATTCCATATGTATTTCCCTGTTTCTTGAGTCAAAGGGTTACAGGGAACTTGTGGTGTCTAAATAGATTTGTACAGTCTCTAGACACACATGACCACATTTCTGTAGCCACGAGTTATAAAAATATCAATAACTGAGACATAAAATGCCAAATTAATTATTTCTTTTAATTAGCCCTGCTTTGCTGTTGCACTAAAGAGGAAAATATCATCATCTCCACTAAGAATAGTCCAAATATTGGAAAAAAAACCTCAGAGTGCAGTTATCTTTTTGATGAGAAAGTAACTATTGAATATCATGTTACTAAAGTGCTGTGCATAAGGGGAAAAAGACTGTTTTCTTCTACAGGATTTAAACCTCTGTGTTTTAGAGAAATGCTTAATGAGGCAACTTCCTTATCAGTCTTGGATTACGGTGACATTTTACACATGCATGCTTCAGCTGCGACTCTGAAGCCCTTGGACGTTGTTTATCACTCTGCACTAAGATTTATTACCGGTGATAATTATAATACTCATCATTGTGAGCTGTATGCTAAGGTTGGGTGGCTCTCTCTTTCTGTGAGGCATGACAGATACTGGATTTCATTTATTTATAAGAAACTTTTTTTCCTATACCCTCTTACATGCTTTATGTTTAATGAGATCTCTACTTCAACGTCTTCCTGATTGTGTAAGTGAATGAATAAAACGGCTAATGCCTGAAGACAAACTGATGCCATTGTTTAAGGTATTTTGTTGAACCTTAAAGGTGTTTAAGGTTCAACTTTACAACTAATTTATATTTTCTTATTTCTAATTTTACTGTCTCCTGCACCATCTTCATGTCCAGCTATGTGGAATTATGGATGTGTGTGTGTGTGGCACTAGTTGATAGATTTTAAAAATGTCAGTGAGACAAAGACAGTGTCTGCAAAGTTCGAAAACACAATATGTACAAAAATATTACGGAGCACAAAGAAAATGAGTGTGGGATGAACGTCAGAGGAAATGTGCTTCTCAAATTTAACAAAGTCTTCAGTAGCATGATCATAATTCATCATCAGTCCTAAATTACAGGTGTGAAAAACAACCAGCTACTGAAATGCATAAATATGTGAATCAAAGGAACCAGGTGTTTAACACGTCTCTACCAACACTGATGACAACCAAAATGTTATAAAGCTAATTAGATTTTGTGTTATTTGATGAATGAGAGAAAAAGTCTAAGAAGTTGTTGTTTTTTTCTCTCCACAGCACTAATAGGGCTTTCAGTAAGATCATTACGCCAAAAAAGCTCCATCCTTGCTTTTTTTCCATTTGTTTCCTTTGCCTCACAAAATAATCCCCAAAACCATCTGCACTGGGAGTAAAATTACATGTTGCCTCGCTCTCGCTTTCTGTCATCTAAACCTGTCTTTATGTCTCTCTCTGTCCGTCCTCAAAGCTTCTATGAAATCACACAGGAAGCAAAAGCTCGGGGGGAAAAAAACAGAACACTCAAATGTAAGAGGCTTGTGGACATCTCAAATGCACTCAGTAAGGCCATTAATAAAAATAATTAGCACAGGAGATGGGAGGGGGGAAAAAAAGAAAAACGGAGGCCCAGCTTGGCAGATGTAAAATCTCATTTCTGTTATTTAATTTATCAGGGACTGAAGCAGGAAATACACCAATCATTTTGTTAGAGCACAGAGCTCCTACAACAGGCATCTTTATCCTGGAAGGACACACACGTATGCACAAACATAAACACACACACAGGCCCCATCATCAGCCAACGAGGGCCAGAGGGGTCATTAGTGAAGGAAGAAGATCAGATATCACCAATTCATCTTGGTCAAAATGATTAGAGAGACGCACAGAAAGAGAGGCATATATAAGGGGATGTTTGTGTGTGCATTCCGGGTTTAATGTACTGTTGTGATCTTGGAGTCATTAATCAAACACCAGTAGATGCACAAGCCGACGTAATGTTTCACGCACACCCACGCACGCACACACAGTTAGGGTTCAAGTTCAGAGAGGTCAAGGTGATTATTGTCACTGTAACTCACAGGCATTGGCAGAAAACTGCAGCTCATGTTGGAGAATAACCATTCGACTCTGCAGCAACGCACATGACATAATCACAACACCATTGCAGAAACCTTGGGAAATGAATGCATAGCATCAAACCTTATTTTTCCCCATATCTGCTGTCACTGCTACAGAATAGGCAAAATACCGGTGGTTTACTGATTGCAAAAAAAGATGAAGAGCAGTCCACAGTCTGTCAAGGTTTATGGCTGACAGCTACGTCAGAAAAGTAGCCAACAACTGGAGCTGTAAATTGCTGACTGCGGTGCCATTAAACTGCTGGAGACTACCATCCAATTCAGACAGATATAATGATGTGGCTTGCAATGGATCTGAATGGGTCAGCATCGTGGATCTATGCAAGAAAAAAAAAAGGATGTCTAACTTATGTTGTCCTATTCAAGAAAGTTACTCACTGGGCACACAGGGTTTCTATAGGCTTTACAACATGCACACTAGAGTCCTTCTCCAGCTGAGCCAGCACCTTAAGAACATCCTCTGGCCAGGCCATCTGACATCCACACACACACAAACAGCATAAAACAACATGTTTAATCTTTGTGAGGTCTTTTTTTTTTGGCCAGGCAGTCACCACCCAATAAATCACTCCACCGCTCATGCAAAGACTTGGTTCCTGAGGGTTTTCTCTCCTCCTAAACTGAAATTAAATATGTGTAATACACTACCACTACAGTGTCGATTCACAGTTTGTATTGCATAAATGATTCATTTAACGTTTCTAACCACAACACAACAATTCCCAAGCACAGCAAAAATAAAAATAAAAACTGCACTGCACAATCAACAGGTAGAATAACAGCAGAAAGTTTCCATTAATGTGAAAGACCATGTGCTCAAGCAGAGTGTGGGTTTTCAAGTTTATATGTGCATCCAAATATCATACAATGCCACAAGGAGCTTTACAAGCCCAAAACAACAACAGTTCCCGACCCGGCCTAAGCCCATGGGACTAACAAGCAGAAGGCCTTGTTTCTTATCTTAGTCATCTCTTTGTGCAACAGTCTAATCATTCAGACAATGGAAAAAGTAAAAAAAAAAAAAAAAAAAAAAAAAAAAACAAGCAACTGAAATAAGATGTAAGTGAAGAAAACTCTGAAATAAACAAGCAAAAGACCTGTTTAGTCCCTTTGTGCACTTTTGAAAAAGGTAATTTATTCAAACAATGATGAGTTTAAGTAATATAGAAGCAAGACAAAACCACTACAAACCATCTCTATTGAAAGCACATGGAACTTAATTAAACAAAAGTTAAATTAAACTTAGTCTGACAGTCAAACTAAAGCGATTATATATTCATCCAAGTTAGGGCTTTGTTTTGAACGCAATGGGGATTGTTGGTATTTCTGATTTGAAAAGATGATAGGACCAAAGATAATGTGACAAGAAGAAAAAAAAAACAATAACAACTTCAGAATGTGTCATATCAAGTACCACTTGAAAAAGGTAGGCACCCAAAAACAGTTTTTGGCTACACAGCTGGTACCTCTCATTTGTGGAACTCCCTGGGGACAAAAATTCACAAACAAACAAACAAACACACACACACACACACAAAAGCATTGCAAATACTAAACAGACGAACCCACTGCCACACAGGGAATCAAATAATTCATACAAGCAGTGTTTGTTAGCGTTGCACTCCTGATGCTTCGGTACTGAAGTGCTCCGATTGTTTATTGTACTGCAGGTGATAAAAGACTCAAATATTCTGCGAAGCATATGGCAGAAATGAAGCAGGGGAAGGGAGGTAGTGTTAAGGTGGTGTAAACAAAAATAAAAAGAAGAGATGATGCTAGAGGGATAGAGAGGCTGCTTGTCTCTGCACTGGGAAGGGAAACGTCATCCTGTCAGCCGACAACATTAGTCCACCTCCACCAACACGAGCAAACATATAGAGATCCTACAGTAGAGTACAAGTTCTGTGTAAATGTCTGTGAACTTGCACTTGAGATCCACCGAACATTACTTAATTAATTTGGTTTGAAACTTTTCAATAATATTTTTACTGTTTGCAAAGTCTCATAAGGGGCGAGTCGTAAAATCAAATGAGTCCTGAATCATGGTAGTGACGGTGGGTAATAATGGTTATGATAATAACGTTGGAGGCTGACGGCAACAAGAGGACAGTGATTGAAAGTATCCTACCGTGGTCTGTGATTTTACAAGACACGAGGTAGAGCTCCTTCAGACTTCTCCCCTCCTTGGCGATGATTTCCACGCACCTACACACACACAAACAGAGAGAGAAAGAGAGAGCAAATGTTTAAAGTGTCACCTGAGGCGTCTGTGTCCCGAATATTGTCTTTCACTTTTGCTCGAAGGTAAACTCAACAATGAATGCACATACAGCATCCCACTTTCTCGTTACATCTCCCTTACACACACACACACACACACACACACATGGAGAATCGCTCTACAGTAAAGGTTAAACCGTGGCGCTGCAGGGTCACAACTGTTCGCATACTCTGCCTCTGCTTCTTGTAACACACACATTAATAATTAAACACCTGATCTGATTAAAGAAGCATGCGCTAACACAGCAAGCGGGGTATGTGTGTGTTTGCGTGTGCGAGCGCGTGCACAGGCGCACACATTTATATTATGCTTGCTCACTTCAAAGAAAGATATCTGCATTCAGCCCAGTGCCTGAGCCCACAGGACCTACAGAGTGTGCGTGAGTGTGTGTGCGCATTTGTGTGTGTGGGAGCGTGTGTGGAGAGGGAAAGAGAGAGAGTATACACTGGGGAAGGCCAAGGGGAAGATCAGAGTATCTGTATCAAATGATTCTCTTTAAATGCCTCTAATGAGAGGAGTGTGTGCAACAACTAGATTTTGATCAACGCATTTGACCTATTAACCTTCAGGAGAAAACGTTTTGATCTTTATGCTGGTGTTCTATCATGAATATTTATGACACAAAAAAAGACTCATAGCGTACACACACACACACACACACACACACACTGTACGGCTCTCACTTTAAAAGTGGTGTTGAGTTGTCGGCTGTCATTGAGCTTCATGTCAAAGTGAAACCAGGAACAATATTGAGGTATTTGTGCGCTGCGCTCACACACTTTGACGCAACATGACAGACACCCGAGGTTATTCTGAAATGCATTGCTCATATTCGTTCACTATCTGCCGGCTTATCTCACCACAGACCATGCGTGAGGACTTGTGCTGAGAATTTTGAGTTTCTTTCATGTTTTTTGATGCCACATCCTCACTGTCTAGCAAACAGCCAGTGGAAATAAGATGCAGATCAACAGGGAATTCGGTGCAGAGAATTTTTTTAGCCTCTCGATCACAGCGCGATTTGTCAGCCGGTGTTTTTTTTTTTTTTTTGCTTCAGGTTTCATTTAAGGTGACACTGTTCATGGATGTCACATTGCACTGTAGGATCAGGGAGGATAGAAGAGTTAAAATGTGTGTCATATTTCTAAAATCCTTATTTCAGAGTGGAGCCAAAGCTGTTAAAATGGCTTATCTGTTTTAGTTCACTGGGCCGCATCTTAATATTTCACCTTTTCTATTACATTTCGGTTACTGTGGTCCTGAGAGCCTCCCAGCGTTATCACGTTGTCTTTTTTCCAACTTTCTCATTCTCACTTCCCTCCTCTACTTGTTTATTTTTTCTCTCTTTCCCCCTGAATCTTACTGTAGTCCACTCTGTCAACCACTCCCCCTCTCTGTGGTCCACTCTATGAAAAACACCTCACTTAAAAATAGAAAAAGACCTGTTGCAGTTGGTCATTCCTGACCCAATGTTGTGCTGTGGTCAGCCTTTGATTAGATCCAGTTAGGCCAGCGGGATCACAACACCACGCTGTGCATCTTTGGGCTACTGCATTAGTGTTGCTAATGAATGAATGCACTGGGAAGAGTCGGCGAGGAAACAGATAAGAAGAAAGTAGCGATTCAGGGATGCAGTGATGAAGGCGGAGGCAGAGTGTATCCACTGGGAGCTTGTTACACTGTGCCCGGGTCCCCAGGGTCAGAGCAAAAGCAATTAGATTAGACATCAATGAATGAGGGAGGGAGTGAGGAGAGATGGAAAGCGACTACAGCGGGAAACAGAGTGAGTGGAAATCTCTATACGGCGGATAGTGGCTGTACGGAGACAGAGGAGCTGCATCATGGGAGATTGACAGAACTTAGGAAAAGAAGGGAAAAGGGAGAGAAAGAAGAAAAGATAAGAAGGCTTTAATATGGCCGGGGTGAGGTGATATGAAAAGATGTGGAAAGGAGACAGCGGAGGAGACGAGGGAGGACAGAGCAGAGGTGTGAGATGTGATGGCTAAGACATGGTTCGAGCCACATGAAAGGCCTTCAAGGAGCAACAAACTCCCACCCACCTCCACGCAAACCCCACAAGACTCAGCTGACATGAATTAGTGATCTGCTCGCTTTCAATAATGTACAGAGCCTGTGACAAAAGCCCCCAGTCCGACACAGTGTGCATACTAAACATTTAGATAGAGGCAATGCTACAGGAGATAACGTGGAGAGAAGCACATTAGGATGCAGAGTAAGAGAGCGAGTCAACAGGGTGGCAAGGTGCTTGAGCTCACGAGGCTGCTGCCGGTGATTTAAAAAGGGAGGGAAATGCCAGTAAAAAGGTAGGATGAAGAGGAAAAATGAGTTTTTAGAGACTTTGTTGAGGAAAAACACATTTAAGGAGAGTGGTGGAGAAGATAAGGAGAGCAGAAAATGGATGGAGGAGGATAAGGATAGGATGATGGAGCTGATGGAGGTATGTGGGATGGAGGATTAGGGAAAGAGGTGGGATAGGAGAAGCAGCTGATGAGGTGACAAAGAGAAAATGTGTAGGATCATCATGATGAGGATTCAGTGTGAGATTCAGGAATAGAAATAAGCTGAAGGAAGAAAAAAAAAAACAAGCAGGAAAAATAGTGAGAATGAGCGATGATGGAAATGTGTGAGAAAATAGAACAGAGAATCAGAAAGATATAAAAGGTTGCATGGAATCAGTGACGAAAGGATGAGTGGAGGAGAGGAAGCAGACAGTGCAAGATGACAAAAGTGAAGGGTAAGTTGAGGGGGACGCTAATGAGGATGATTTTGAATAACAGAAAAATGAGCAAGACGGAGGAGTGCAAGAAGATGAGGAGTAAATGATGATGACAAGTGAATAAGGCAAGAAAGTCAAGCGAGTTGTCTCTGCTACCACGGGGAGAGGCAAACGCTCTTAAGAATATTATACTAGTGTAGACGTATCAAAAGAGCAAGAGAAAGCGTTTTGTTATAGTTGTGTAGCTAGCTAATATACGGCTCAAGGCCACCGTTTCCAATACAATGACAATAAAACAGTTTCCATGACAACTAAGGGACTGTATGTGTAAGCAATTAGTGTGACCGGCAGGCACAAGGGAGGGAGGGGAAGAGAGAGGACCGAAGGGAGCGAGCGTCATCAGGGGTCAGCGTGTGTTTGGCTCACTGTCATCGCGCTGTCGGCGTAAACAGCTCGAGGTAAACAATGAACCTGTCACTCCTCCCTCTATCTCACTCCTACAGTGGCACACAAACAAAATCAAACTTCTGTGTGCTTTCCTGGCGGGTCCGGGATTTCGGGGTGGGGGGGGATTCTCATCCTTAAGCACAAAGTCACGCACACAGTTCCTATCTAAATTGAATTACTGCACCCACACAACTGGACCTCGAGGACTTTGCTTAACCCTGAAACATCTTTTATATTAATTTCTATTTTCTTGCCAGCCAACTATTGCTGGCTGCCAAAGAGTTTAGCCTTTGTTCAACTCCACACTGAAGGATGGGAGGCTGAACTGAACGGTAGTATTAAAAAAAAAAGGAATAGATGTAACACATAACACAGCCAAAAGCTCTGTTCATATTCATAACAGTGAGTAAGAATATATTAATCTACCCAAAACTGCTTAAAGAGCCAAATACAACTATATTTTCTTCACATTACGCGGGGAACACAACATGCAGTGATTTGTGTGGCTGATACTTAATTGCTCTTCCCTTGGAGTTTGTAAGAAGAAAACTCAATTTTGCAACACTGAAACCATGGTAACTACATCCTTGCTCATTTGTCATGTGATTAACAAAAGCATTTTCTTGGGTCTTTACTGTATATGTAAATGAGGCACAAAGGTATGATGAGCTAAAGCTGTGTAGACTGCAAGGGAAATGTCAGAGACTGGGAAGTGTTTTTCCCCAAACCTCCATTTCTATTTTACTGGAATGAAATTAGCACTTACACCATATTTGCCCAACTTCTGTTCGGAGATTTTGCAAGGTAACATCTAGTATATTAGCTCATAGAAATTTATTTTAGGTTTTAGGAACTACATTGGTCTCATTAGAACTTATTTCTAAAAAGCTGCAAATAAAATGAACATAACCCGTCTTATTAGAATCTTATTAAAATGTTATTTATATGCACCAACGGTATTGTTGTAAGGTATTGCTTTTTTATTCTTGCTCTTGAGAAGCCCTTGAATTATAAAAGAGCAGACCAGTGGGATAAAATCATATCTGCATTCTGCTGAAGGTTAGGAAAATGGACTTTCAAGTCAAGGCTACAACATTTATACAAGGTTTGTCTTTGCCTTTATATTTCCAGCAAAGAGCTTTAGTGAGTCATCAACGCCTCAGAAAAATAGGAAAGCCTTTTAAAAATCACTCTGTGCATCTTCTGTAATATAGCCACTTAGAAAGCCTTGACCTGTGTTTGAAACATGAGAAAAAAAAGAGGATTACCACTTAAAAAATCTTCAACCATCCAGCAGAATACTTCTTCTATCTGAGCTCTATACTGTGCTTAAAGCTGTCCTACAGGACAACTGGCCTTTTGAGTGAATTGTGTGTGTGTCTATGTGTGTGTGCGCGCGCTGTCTTACAACCAGAGGTTAAACCTTGACAAAGCCTACTGATCAGCTCTTAATCCCAGCACTGTGTTTGATCAAACTTAATCTCTGCTATGAGCTTCTTGCCATGGTCACGGTGGAAATGAAGAAACTTAAGTGTTTAATGAAGATTAATGTTGTGCTTTGTACATTAATTATTGTTATTTTCAATTTCTCCTTGTTTTGCTATTTAGTATCTTCAACTGGCATTCTTTTGACCAAAATGTCAGTGAAGACTAAATCAATAATAATACTAATATAATTTAATAGCCATTAATCAAAAAATATATAACTGTGGTATTCAAAATATGAAATATTGATATTCTGTTAATAATACATGCATGATTATAGTATGATGGCAGACGTAAGGCCTTGTGGAGATTTTGTTTATCAGTTCTCCTGATTGCCTTTTAATTGTCCATCAAGTGTATAATTGTTCTTTTTGTACAGCTACAGTTACAGACTCTCATCCTCCCTAATAAGACTGATTCATCTAGGAACACACAACACAATCATAAAAGATGATTTTGTTGTTTGTTATTCATTTATTGTTCTTCTTCTATAAATTTCCCAATAACACATTTTGTTATTGTGAATTTTTACCTGTTGTGCTGGTGCAGCGAAGCTCTGATATCTTGACCAATTGTATTGATGTGTATTGATGTGCAATATTTTCATTTAATCACCTTCTTTCTCGTGATCATGCATTGATGACATCTGGAGTCTGACACATGTCTGCTGGTTAAAATTTGCTGATTATACCTAGGATTATTGCTGATGCCAAACACTGGAAACTGGAACAATTCTACAGTGAAGCTCAACAAGGAGATCTGGGACAAGCAAGCAGGGACAAAGGGAGCGAGGGCCAAACTAGTGTGTGTGTGTGTGTGTGTGTGTGTGTGTGTGTGTGTGTGTGTGTGTGTGTGTGTGTGCGTGCGTGCGTGCGTGCGTGCGTGCGTGCGTGTCATTACACATAGTGTGTTGTTTGTGTCTTTCAGAGGTGAAGCTAATCTTCTTTTATGCGACACAGCCAGAGGTATCCAAACAGACAGGCAGCAAGAGGAAGAATAGTAACAATACTTGAGAGAAACAGCAGACCATATTTATCACAAAGGCTGCAGACAGTCTTGCAGCCAAACAACATGTGTAGCGCTTCTCTTTAGCTAGCCTATCACAATGGAGCAGGAACAAAGACACTGCTGAGAGAATGGCTGTAGGTAGGTACACTAGCACGGTGCAGACCAATACAAGGCCTCGTCTCATCCCGTTCCTCGCACAGTCCACAATTACATGGCTGTCTTGCCACACAAAAGGAGCAGGGAAATAGAAATGGATGATTTTCAAGAGAAGAGGGTGAAAAACACAGAAAGTAACCATGAAATGTATAAAGAAAAGCGGTTGAAGGTCTAGGGAGAGGTTGAAAACATAAAAGCAGAAGGGGGAGGAGGCAGGCAGTGGTGACAGACCAGACTTCAGACTTCCATGGCTGTCTTTAGACTTAATGAAATGGAAGGGCGGAGCAGCACAGAGGAGGAGAGCAAGGCAAGACGGCGGTTTATACTTCCGTGGAGAACGCTCTTGCAAAATGATTCTTGCTGTAAATTTTCTTTATATCACCCATAAATCCATACACAAGTGTAAGGGAGCAGGGTTCTGCTTCCTCAGATGATCTGCAAGACTAAGTTTCTGGAATCCTCTGAACAAAAAAAAACTTTAAGGCTTTTTTCATTGGGCTAATATAAAGGGATATAAAAATACCAATACCTCAAAAGAGCCCTTCAGTAAGCAAATACTTCATTCTGAGGAGAGAAACAATCTTAAAATTAAGCAATACGGGTTTTTATTGAATACGAGGGAACGTGTTCATTGTTTTTTCCGAATTGCTGACCCTCTGATAATATGTGCAGACTGGAACTATTGTTCTGTTGCTCATTTGGAATATAATTAACCGCGTACTTTCGACCAAACATAAGTGTTAATATGTTTCTACGATACTTTAAAAACAGGTTTAAATGTAAAATGCGTAATGAAAAAGTTGTAAACACAAACAGAACAACATTCACGCCTTAGAAAAGCTCCAACTTATAGTGTGTGAAATCCTTAAATGCGACCATGACAGAGTTTGCAGACATATCCCATATGTGTTTATTGTTATGATATAATTATGAATCCAGAAGCCATGGCTGTATGGTACACTGTTCATCTCTACTATCTGTCATGCATTTGTGTGTATGTGAGTGTGTGTGTGTGTGTTCCAGCTGTCTGAATCAGGGTCTGCTTCAGCAATTAGGGCCTGGATGATTTCCCAGGCTAGCCTTCCATACCCACCACTCAAATGAGAATCACATTCCTATTGTGTTCCACCACCGTTAATCATGTTTTCAAATGACTCTGCAAAACGGCAGGGCCTTCCAGCAGCTTGTCATCAGCTCGCTCCAAAATGTGCCGATGGGGTCATAACTGGAGCCATAAATGCCCATCATCCTCACATTTCCTGTCCAACCTTTTTTTTTTGTTGTTGTTTCTCTGGGAAAGAAGCGGCTCGCACTGAATGAACACGCTTCGTAGGCGAACAGAACAGAAAGCAGAGACACTAGGGCTCTTCAATGTGACACTGCCTTCTCTCATCCTCAGTCAAGGTTTGGTTCTTTAAAGGCTTGAAGTATTTTTTTCACCTGTAATTGCAGGATAAAACACTTCTAGTCCTCCACTAAGTGGCCAAAGTTCTAATAGACAGCAGGAGTCCTACTCGTTTGCTAATAGAGCAAATGATCATTTGGCAGTTCTAAAGGTATATACATTAAGTAATACTGAGTTCAAAAGCACAACAGACTTCTGAAGACATTTGGGTCTAAATTCACCTGTAAACTCACCGCAGTTATTACAGACAAGATCAGGCGACACTTTCAGTATCTCCAAAAACAGGCGTCACTCAGACACAAGTCGATTTGTCCATCAAAAACCAGAGGGAAAAGCCAACTAAGCACTTTGTGAGGTTAAGTGGCAGTTATTCACTTGAAGCTCATCCAAATGGACAGCCTGTTGCCTTGCCAACGCTGACGGGCCCTCCGTGATGCACATGCACAAACAGCATTTTAAAGCAGCTTCTCGGTTGCCAGCGGAAACCAAACTGGCCTGACATCGCTCACGCAGCGGATCTCTGATAGCTCTTCACTCTTGCCTCGCCTTCCCTCTGTCTGCACCGAAGCGGTTTTCTCCCCCGAGGACATGCAAGTGAGATACTCACCTGTAAATGAACAACTGGGTTCTGTAGAGCAATGCCATGCCCCTATCTGCCGCCACGGTCAGCCCACTGCAGCCATAACACAATAAATAACTCAGGAGAAGATGAGCACTGCCCCGTGGCAGATGGAGATAACACTTACAGCCTCAGGTCTGAGCTGACACAGTGGTGTTTGTGCCTGTGCAAATGTGTGCGTGCGTGCGTGCGTATGTGTGAGTGCAGCACAGAAAGTTAGTGAAGCTGTGCCCATGCGAGGTTAGCAGTTAGGTTAGAGATGGTTGCCCATGATAGATGTCACTGTGTCACTGTAGGGAATAAAATGCAGCAGATGCATCTGTTTGCTCTTATTTCTGAAACACACGGTCAGGTAGAGCTGTGGCACAACTGCTTAAAACCTCGCAGCACCCTGCATATGTTTTTGATTATGGCATCTACAGCTTTAAAAACACCCTTTTTTCTGTTCTGCAAAAAACACTCGCAATTTACAGGACATACACTCCAAGTAGATACAGCGGAAAATGCAAACTCTGTACAAAGTAATCTTGTTATCAAGTCAAGTCAATTAACTGATTAAAAGGAGAAAAAAAATGTGAGAAATGTGAGTGTTAACCTGAGGCTGTAATACCCTTAGACACTGATTTCTATTGAAAGCAGTTGTACAGGAAACTGTTTAAAATATTTACATTTTACTGGCAGATTTCGTTACTCATTCTGAAAAGATAAAACTCAATTACGCACAGATATAGATTGATAAGAAAATTATTTTATTCTATTTAATTTTGGTTTTGGAAACAGGCTCCTATTTCTCTAAATTCCTGTCATAAAAAATACAGCATGATGTGACCATGATGAAATGTGATTTCTCCAGAGCAGATAATACAGCCAATAACTACCAGCTAATAACAGAATCTTGTTTCAGGCACTAAAGAAAACAGCCAGTCTGACTGTGATAAATTGAGGTGAGCATACCCCTCGGGGCTGCATATCGTAACTCTTCTGCTCCGTGTCCACATGCACACAGAGAGAGAGAGGTGAACTATCACGATGTTTACCAATAGGCCTGACACAGTGGCACACGGTAACACACAGTGTACACCCTCCGCCCACTCAGCCATGGCTAATTGCTCTGCACTTTGATTACCGCCATCTATTTTAATGAGCGCTTACCAACGCATTCTCTTCCTGCCCGCTCTATCTCTCTCTCTCTCTCTCTCTGTCAAACACATGCAAACACAGCAAACACATGCAGGAGTGTGTGCATGCCACTTGGACACATATATACACACACGGACGCACGGACGGATGCACGGACGCACAGAAAAGAGAAGAGAACAATACTGTGTGGCGTATTTGTCCCGTTGGCAGGAAATTGGAGGGTGTTCATTAGGCTAATGGATATGAAGAGGAAGGGAGAAGAGGGGGATGAAGATAGAAAAGGGGGAGGAAGAGGGGGAGTGAGGATGGGAGGGTATGTGTGTGTGTGTGTGTGTGTTGGGGGGAGGGGGGGGGTCACTGAATTATACCACAACAAATTCTGTACAATGGCCCAACAAGTCATACTGCAGCATGTAATTTCCATGCTTCCATGATAGAGAGAGGAACGCTTCAATTACGCAGACCGGCTTTAATTACGCTGAATTTGCCTCATAAGTCGGCTCCCGTTGAGAACGAATGAGCTGTTACAGTTTAGGTGCTGCTGCTCACTGCTCCTGCAGCTTTGCTGGATGGACTCAGCTTCATTAGGATCACGGGTTTACCAGCACACACACCAGGATGACAAAGCCTAATCAATGGACTCACACTGTTCTAAAGACTCGGAGACAGTAGATACCGAACTGGACAGGTTTGTTGATCGATGCTGAAAATGTGTGCTTTCTAGTGTGGCTTCTGTCATCTCTCTCTCTCTTTTATGTTTTGCTCTTTGCACATATTGCAGCTTCTGTCCCTGAGGTTGTACCGTCTTTTTCTCAAAAGTTACAGAAAATGTTATTTTTCAACTGAGTCTGAGATGACACGAATAGACTGACACAGTCCTTGACTGAAACTATTCTTCAGCAAAAGTAAATAAATAAAAAAAATCACATAAGCTGAATTTACAGTAAAGAAAGTAAAGGAGCAGAGGTGGTGGTGTTGGTTGTGAGGGGGGGTGGCTTGGATGGAGAGAACACAGAAATGAGGAGGAGGAGTGTGAAAGGAAAAAGTGCATTAAAGGGATCGAGTGCGACAACCGCATTACAACCACAGCTATGCCAGATCACATCGTCACACTCTGTCTCATCATTTTATGAGACGGTAGGTCGTCCATGAAACTAGTTCAACATGTCTCGTATAACAGTCATCGATACCACACACACATACACAACTGCTAAGCTGGAAATTGCTATTCCAGGAAAAAATAGAGAACCAAATTCTTTTGCTAAGATGAGGTCACAGCAGTGGGCCAGTCAACCAGAAAAGGTGACTACGGTAAGTGTGCAACTCTACTGTATATTGTATCCAAGTCTTCAAAGTATAATTTCATACACAGTGAACCCTCTACTTTATACTGCCTAAATAAATATGGACATGAAGAAGAAGCTGGAGTTGTGCATCACCCTGGCAACCATCACCTCTGACTCTTGACCTCTGACCGGATGTCTGAAGAGCCCAGATTGACCTGACCATGACCCCCTCCGTCTGCCACTGCCTCCATGGCAACATGAGCAAGGGAACACTTTAACACTGCAATCTAAAATAGCGGGTTAACTATTATTACACCACAGATTTGGCTCAAAGTTTTTAGTACCAAATTGCTAACGGTTGATACAACAACCAGATTTTATGTCAGCAGCCTTTGTGTTCCTCTCACCTCATTTCTATACCTAACACCTACTCCTTCTGGATATTATCACTGAATTGTCTTGTTTGATTTACACCATATAATCCCTTACAATTCCCTTGGAGGTGTTATCATAATATTCAAAATATCACAACTTCCCAATAAAACACACAGCGCACTACATGTCACCCCCTCCCCATAGGAAATAAATAATCTGTAACATAGGAAGAGTGTGTTCTAGCATATACTGTATAAACTAGCTGCTAATCCAATTGTCCCCTCCATGGGGACCGGAGAGGGAGAGATCCTAATGAGAAACTGGTGGCTAAATAAACATGATGGTAATAACAGTGGGAGCGTCTAGCAGAGCAGGCGTTTGACTCTGGTGACACACAGCCATTAGGTATTCATGAAAACAGATGTTGCTTGGCTCACCAACTCATTGGCCCAAACACCCCTCGAAAAAAAGCCAGAATCCTAAATGAATTTCCCCAACGGAACGTACTGTTTGATCCCAAGCCAAGAAAAAGTGAGGAGATTTTCAAAGAAGGACAGGGGAGGAGGGGGAGGGGGTGGTGGGAGCTGGGGGTAAGGGAGGGAGGAAGTGGGGTGGTGTGGTATGGTGGTGGTGGTGGTGGTGGGGTGTACTATATCCCCCCCTTGAAGTTTGCCGACTCCTCTGCCTCATGTAACGCCTCCTCATCACCAAACCTCATCTCTTTCTCCTCATACCCAAAGATGGCATCTTTAGCATGGGCTGAAGAAACAAAATCCTATTAGCTTGATAGCAAAGTGAATTTGTTGAAGCAGTCTCAAGCAGGCGACGCTCCAGTGGCTTATCACTGGCTAAGCAGACAGAGCTTAGGCAAGAGGAGAATGGGTGAGGAGACAGAGAGGAGGAGGAGGAGGAGGAGGAGGAGGGAGGGACCAGGGGAGTTTAGGTGCTTTTATATATAGCACTGTAGAAGTAGGGCTCACTGTGATCTTTATCATCCCCTAATTTACCCCCAGAAAAGTCTGGAAATTTTAGCTGATTTTGAAGACAATGTTTGATATAAAAAAATAAAAAATAATAAAAAAAAATCTAAGTTCCAAAAACATTTTATTTCTGCTCATTATTTATGTTTCATCTACCCCCCCAAGATTCTTGTGCATTTCTACTTTGTCCCCATTTTTCTTTTCCCTTCTCCCTCTCTGTGTATTACTGTAAGAATCCACTTCCATTACACTGTGTCAGACACTAGGAATAATCTGCTGCTAATGTTCAATAAGCTGCCTGATGGGCCGTCAACTATTTCCCCCTGTGGTGGACCGTTAAACTATCTTTTCCTTCTATCTTTGCTCCACTGTCTATAGGAACTATATCAAAACTTAAATAAATATATATACTGTATATAAACCCACTCTTACACAACTTTAAAAGAGTACCAAAGAATTTATGTCACCTGAAAGAAATCGAGGTTAGAGGACAGAGTCCGATGAAAACTCTTTGTTCTCTTTTCTCTCCATAACTATTGATATTACAGTCTTCATCCTCACAAAGATCTTCTATTTAGTGTGCTGGCAAATTGACCAGGGCTGGTGGTTTAGAGAGACAAAGGAGAGAAGACAAGAGTCGGGGAACAGGCTTTAATAGACAGTGTTGTTGATGTATGTGATTACAGCCTCTTCATGCTGCCCATCCAGCTTCTATAGATTCCAGATGATAACAGTCCTTGGACCCTCTTTCTTCATCTCCCCCACTCCCTCCCTCCCGCTCAATGTTTTCCTCTCATCCTGTGCTTTTCACCCCTTTATCTGAACATCCCGTCTTCTCCTCCTGTCTTTCAGCCGTTCTGTTTCTGCTTATCCCCTCTTTTGGTCTCTGTGGCATTGTTCTTTCTCTCTGTGCTTCCCTCTTTCTTGCTCCCTAAACCCTGTGCACTTTGTTTTGATTCCCTCGTCCCCATAACACCATCCTCTTCTCACAATCACTTCCCCTCTACCCTCCTCATGTGCTTCACAGGGAGCCAACATATCTAAGACCCCCTTTCTCCTCCAAAACACCCCCACCCCTCCCCTATCCACCCATCCCTGCTTTCTTTTTCTTTACCACTGCCTCTCATCCTTCCGTGGCCATCGTCTCAGCGCGCCTCCTTACAGTTTACGACAGTGTTCACATATCCAAAGAAAAAATGCCCCCTGATGGGTGGTACGTGTTTGCTTCGAAACACATTAGCACTGTCGAGTAAAACACTATGACAAATGACAGGAGACTAACAGTGGGGATCCTGCTGGCCATTCAGCCCGCCAGCAGAAGCACTGGAGTGCACTCCGCCACAACACTGAAGGCTCAAAGTGAAACCAATCCTCCAACGCCATACAATATCTGCCTTAATCTTACTCAAGCTCTGCTCATTACACACTCAGCATGGGCCGGAGACAGGCAACACGGGGAGCTATGCGGCTAGGATTTGAACGCCAACTGCGTGCGAGTTTAAGTGCGCGTGTGTAGACGCAATAATGTGGTATCACTATCGCTGCGAGACGAAGCCACAGCAAAAGGGTGTGTAATTCGCCGTGACACTGTACGCAGATCAGGCAGATTTATAGTCCGTATCATCCCCTCCTATAAGAAACAAAACCATAGAGAATGTTCATTTCCATCGTCATAAACAACCATAATAAGCATCACGCTGACGTGAGCATGTTTGCATGCCTGCGTGAGAGACAACATGCTGTGACACAGACATGATACCAGTGTAGAGTAGATGTGTGTGAACACAGGTATGTCCTGTATGTGCAAGAGTAAGTGGTTGTCCACATGGCTCTCAGTCTTTACCTCTTCACCAAAGTAAAAACTTTGACCATGCTACATCCATCACCTCCGTCATGCAAGATGATGTCATCCACCGTAAATTCAGACAATCCTAATTGTGCAGGGTGATAATGCACCCACATAAAGACTAACGTATTTCAAACCGCAATAATACTCTCCATAATCCAGCAACTTTTCAGCACCCTCCAGTATCCAGTTAACATTCAAGGACGGGCAGAGCGAGGCCTCTGCCAAAAGCTGGAGGGCTGATCTGAAAAACAGAAGCAAAACGGCCCCCAAAAAAGTTTTGTCCACAAAGACACACACTACCAAGCAAAAATCACTTCCTTGCATACACTGTTTTCTCTCATGCTTAAACAACCATGTGCACACACACGTGCACACAGTACTCAACCCAAAAGCAGCAGACTGGAGGGCTGGAGTAGTACGACTCCCAGTCTGCCAGTTCAGTTTTATGTCTCGGCTTTAATACAAATCCACACAGCATGGGAGCTCACTTCACCACCTGAGGTGTGTGTGTGTGTTTATGTATGTGTGTGTGTGTCTATATATGTGCGGGTATGAATGTCCAATCCACCACCTGTTTATTCGCACACAAAGCCAAACTTCATCCACTTCCAAAGAGTGCAATTGGATGCTTGCGTGCGCGTGCGCAAGTATTTCCATGTGTGTGTTTACACGAGCAAGTCCGATATCTCTGCTGAGCGATCCATTCTGTTTTCCACATGAAGCTGTTCCTCATTAATCAATTTATGGAGGGACAGCTATATGAGGCGAAGGCTGTCCTCCACTCCTTCACAATAAAGCCTCAGTGGGCTTCTTTTCCTCCTCCAGCTCACATAACCCACCTTCTGGCCAGATCAGGTCATACACAGTAACAAGAAAACCACAATGAGGATCACTGGCCTGGGCAAAGCACATGCTATTATTATTCAATTTTTCAGCTAACTCCTGTGTATATATATAGTGTATACACATTCAAAGTATTGTTTCTACTGAAATGGTAAGATCATTATTTCCATGCCAAATTTTCTTTCACAGAGAAGTTTGCATGAGTGACCTAATGTCTGCACTGAAGTGATAATCACATTTTGCTGCCAACCGAATTATTTATGGTACTCTTTCTAAAAAAAATTGAATTATTGGGTTCTAATAACAGAGTTGGCCAAGTTCAGTTACTGTACAATGGGTATAACGTGTGTAACAAAAAATGTGTGGTCAAAAATAACCAAGTCAAAATAGGAAACATATATTTTTTTAAATAATGCAGTGGGACATCTCTGAGATCGGTGGTCCAATCTGCTTCACCTTAACTTTTCTCATTTCTCATGAGCCCTGCAGAGAGGACATGCAAAACGCAGCAGAACAATGTTTTATCTCATCTGACATCCCAACAACTAGGAAATAAACATAGGCTGACAGCCAATCATATCGCCCATCTGCTGGTCTGCCTCACAGTGGTTGGATCAGCCGACAAGTGGTGAAGGAATAATTTCTGTGAGGGACGCACCCCAGAGATGGTAGGTGGGGGAGCAAGGGGGTGTTGAGGTAAACAGAGAGAAAAGAAGCAACAGAGAGGGGAAAAAAAACGGGGGGAGAGAGTGGAGCGGGCAGCCACATGGCAACTCCAGGCTATTTGATTGGTGGAGGCACGCAGTCAGCCAGGCAGGGAAGACCAGGAAATGTAATTCAGGGAGGCTGTCTGGATATGACATCTCTGGGAGCTATTCAATCTGCAGCCAAACCCTCAAGTGGCGCCGCGCCTGGCATGGTGGCAGGGAGGTTACAACTGTGAGCTCACTGCCTGTCAACCCCACTACACCCTCTGTGGAGAGAAAGATATGACGGAGAGGAGAGGAGAGGAGAGGAGAGGAGAGGAGAGGAGAGGAGAGGAGAGGAGAGGAGAGGAGAGGAGAGGAGAGGAGAGGAGAAAAGGGGGCAGCAGAAATACTAGAATGAACTAAATATATTTATATACTGACAATATGACTAAAAAAGGTACGGCCAAGAATAAACAAGATTTAAACGGAGTGGGTGAATGTCTGAAAGGAAAGGCGGAGGGGATGCCAAGAGACGGAGGCACAATGGGACTCAACTGAAGCTCCGGAGAATGAATGGGAGAAAGACGGAGGAAGGAAAGGCGGAGCGAGTGAGAAAGTGATCCAGGCGCCGGCTGTGATTCTTCTCTGTCAAGCAAGGCTCATAGAGAACAGTGATAATTGACAACAGTGGCTGACATTCTTCTCTGGACCACTCTATTCATTATAAAACCAAAACAATCCAACCCAGCATCCCCCCCCACCCTTACTAAGCCTTAAGAAGTACATTAGGCAACGGTACCTCATAGCTCTGTGTGTGAAGTGTGTCTAATACAGACTGTCTTGTGTTAAATGTTATAGTGTAGATGTGGGAGCCATGTGGGGGGACTAGGTTAGGCAACGTGCTTTTGGATCAAAGGTGGAAATGTTCTCATATACAGTACGTAGACCATGCACTTGTTCTACTAAGGCATATAAAATCCAGCAGGTTCACAGCTGACACAATACAGACTGTGAGTGAAAGGTGGTTTGAAATAATTTTTAGAAGAACAACTCAACTACAAGTCGTACTGTAAGCTGCTAAGTGCACATTTTTCACATTAACACTAAACTGCTGAAAGCGAAAGTCAAGACACAATGAATCTGATTCTCACTCTAATGGCCATTAGATGCAGGTTTTGCAAAAAAAACTAAATCGAGAGAAAACAAATAAATTAATACACAAAAAAACTTCCACTCTGTCAAGTATTATTCTTTGTCCTAAGTGCATTACTATTAATGTGTACACTTAATATGCTGTATTAGCACACCTGCTCTGTCTAATACAATCCAGTACAAACTGTCTGCCATTAAGTCTTTTATGATGGCTATCTCTTTCACGTTCTGTGGACACTGTCACAGAGGTGTTCGTTAAATTATATGTTTTAACATTAAGCCACCGTGGTGATGTTGTACTAGACTACATTATATTGAGGAGTATTTCTATTGTTGCAAGGAAAAGTGAACCACTGAGTCTATCTCACCTAGTAATGTCAAATTATATCACTCTAAGACAGGAATATATTTAGGGGTGTGTTTGCTTGACTGACAGATTTATCAACCAAATTATTCATGGTTGTGGTTGAGATTAAACCCCAGTTTCCAAATTTGCCGTTTTCTTGCTCCAAACAAAGACTCCACTAAAATCTTTTTTTTTTTTTTTTTTTTTTTTAAAACATCCCCCAATAAACATTTGGATGACCTCCCAGACTCAGGGCCCATACCGTTTATAGTTATAATACACAGAGTTTATGGTGCAAGAATACTTGAGCATAGCAAATAGAACACACAGATATATACTGTAATATATCTTTACAAAATAGGATGACAGTCTCTAATATTTCAGCACCTGGACCAGAGAGGAATGACATCATGGGAGGAAATGGGTGCACGACCATGGGAGCTGATAGATCAGATGCTGCCATTCATCCCCACTGTGTGTCATTCACATCCATTTCGGCCTCCCTGCTGTCTTTACTGCTGGGTCTAATAGCAGTTCCTGAAGAATCTTATCAGTCAAGTTATGACTTCACTGTCTAGTCCTTGCCAGTCAGCATTCAGCCTCTCGGATAGACAATGACGGCTCAGCATTAGATACACTTCCAAAAATCTTTTATCGAGCCCATTCATTCATACTTGCATGCATACAGATAGAGAAATTCAGAGACGCACAAAGACACACAAACAGAATCACTCACCCCCCTTGTCCCCTACCTCCCTCCCGCACAGACACACTCATCTACCATTTCATCCCAAAGAGACTGTACACATTCAAACAAAAAGAGGAGACGGTTATTGTCCGAACGCAATTATCTTGTACTGCCCATCTCCTTGACTGCTGTGGGACAAAGAGTCCTCTGTTGATGAGGCTAGCAGCGTGCGAATAGGAGGTTAGACATCCTTGGCCTTTTCCATGGCTGTGGACATTCAATCTGCCATCCACACATCCCAGTGGATCTGATAAAACTAAACAAACCCCAGAGAGAGGGAGGGAGAAAAAGCCAGACGCTAATGGCTTCAGTATTGTGTGTAAATCCTCTCTTATCTGCCTGCTCTCTGTGTTAAGAGACTGGTCAAGGGCAGTGGGAAAGAATAAACTCCATAACTGCAATGTTGTATGCCAGCATTCACCTCAATGTAAACAGTTCAGAATAGAGCATGATCATGCGAAGGCGACGTGCGCTGAGAAACGCACCGTGTAATTCCATAAACCAAACACACAAACACACCTACACACTATTACTGCATACACAAAGCTTGCTTTGCAGACTGATGCCAGAAATGACTGACCTGGCATTAGACTGGAGCTAATTATTCTCAGCTATTCCCATTGGCCTTGTCTCACATAGACAGACACACACACACACAAAGGTACAGACACACATACACACACACACTAATTGTTGTGCTGATTTTCTCTTTAGCGCTGTCTTGTCTGCGTCTCGTGGCAACAGAACAGTAAGAGGGAGAAAATGAGAAGGAAGGTAAAAGGAGCGAGGATGGGAGGAAAAGAAAAGACATGGTGGATTATCCCCCTAATCCCCCCGTCCCATTATGGGGAGGAGGCTCAGCCTCTAATACATTAAGAGTACAGTAGGAACCTGGTTCTCTTTTTTCCACAACCCTGGCTTTGTCTGGGATGTCTCTTTCATCCGTAATTTTTACTCCTGCCTTTATTTTCTATGTTGTGTTCCAGTAATCTAATCTTCCTTGAGGATATCACAATCTTTGCTAATGTTTTTATCAGAAGTTATTTGGTGTCTGACAATGTCATGTGTATTTTTTTCCAGTGCTGTTTTTCAATACTACAATACTTGTAGGGGGATTTAAAAGTATGGTAGTCCCCAGACAGAGTGAAAGGAGTAGAGAGATGGAGCAGAGGGGAGAAGAAGCTTGGGAATAAAACACAGTAAAGATTTCTGCCTGGAGGCAAACTGGAGACAAGGTTCATGTTCATGTTCATGATCTCTGGCCACGGAGACACCATTATTTGCTGCAAATAAACACACTGCTGTCATTTATCTTTCAAATGGCATCAAGTGTAACACATTTAATCAAGTAGAGCTTTCAGATTTCTGTGGATATGTATTGATTTTGAATTGTTATTTATGAATTAACGGACAGCATCCAACTTAATTAAGGCTTTGTTACATTACTGTCAGCTTTGCATTGACACACTGATGCAAACAAACTTCTGAAACTTTCCCTCTGGACACAGAATAAATACTTTTTTTTTCATGTCTAAAAAAACGTACAGTATACACGCCAGCATATTTCACTGGTGTGTTAAAATCTGCCTGGAAGAGTTTGTTGGTCTATTTTGATGCTCTATCAACTTAACTACAGTTGTTTGCACTCACATGCAAAAGCTGTAAAGGCACAAAATATAAATAAGCAAAACCAATGAAATACTATGGCAGTTTTGTCTGCAGTCACCTGTAACTCTACTCATATCAGGGCGACTGCATATTCATCCATCACAGCAATCACTGCCACATAGTATGTATGAATCAATTCTAAATGTCAGGCTGCAAATTATGCAGGGCAGAAATGCAGTTAGCACTCATTTGCGACTAACTTCCAACAATGACTGTGTAGTTACAGGAATTCAAACGGAGGACTGTTTACGCATAATGTGTGCATCTCGAAAACAATCTCTTTTCATTGCAGTGACACATGCCCCATGTCTGAGGGGCCCCTGTTAAATGAGGACATCTATACTCCAGTGTCTAAGAGAGAGAGAGGGGGGGGGGGGGGGGGGGGGGGTCTGGAGCAGCAACAATGGCCTGAGAGAGCTGCGACATGGTGGAGTTGGGTGTCACCTTTTAGACAGGTTCCAAGGCTGTGGGCTGTCAGGGGCTGGCACTACGGCTGTCCTCTTCTTAAGCTGACAACAAACTCTAGAGTCTAGAAACCCCTGTGCCTTCCCCTGGGAGAAAGAGACTATCACTGATGGAGTTGTTGCTACTCGTCACTTGTGACATGCTCACGCACGCTAAAAAAAAAAAAAGAAAGGACGGCCCTCGAGAAAGATGCAACATAAATGACTGAAGATAAATTAGGGCAAATTCCTGCACTTGACTTGCATGCAAACTTCACATCACACACACATACACAACTACACACCCTGGGTGTCTGTGACAGGAGCAGGTGTTGGATGTAATGAGTTTGTCTACAAGCTGTTATAAAATGACAACTGGGAGTGTGGACCCCATTATTGGCAGATACACCCCCCTTTTTGTACACTGAACACAAGCACACACAAACACATGCTGCTGCTGCTGCTGCTGCTACTTTCCTCGCTGCTTACCTCTCTCGGTACCACTTGTCTTTCATGGGGTGAGTCAGCTGTTTGAGTAGAAGAGACGAGTGTGATGGAGAGGGGGCTGACACCTCCGCTTGTGCGCGACCGTGCGGGATCAGAGGTGTATGTTTGCAGACACTTCTAACTTTACACCGGGGTGGACAGATGTCCTCCTGTGTGAGATGCGTGCGGCCGGCAGGTATGGTAATGGGGGAATTAATGTCACACAGCCACACCTTTCACTGTGCGTCACATAGTCTCATCTCAAGGACATGATCACACTGCCAACTAGCGCAGCTGTAATTCACTCCATCTCCTCCTCAACAATCGCTCCCACAATCTGCAGATCAGTAATTCATCTCCAGGTACTGCTCTTTCAATCTCTCGCCACCGTTATCGGACCCATCATCAAACGCCGAGACACTTTAATTGACAAGCAGAAGAAATGAAACGCAAACTTTTTCTTGTCGACAACTGATCCGACAACACTGGTGATTAAGGACAGCGAGAAAGGGTGCGCTTGTAGACGCGCCACCAACACATATCGGAATATTAAATAAATTCAAAACGTCTGCATTTGAGACGCACTAATTTCCTTTCCATCAAGAAGCCTCTCCATCTATAATCTCATACATTATTCTGAATAATAATCAGGTACAATTGTGGAACTAAAAGCATGCAAAGATGAATGCATGGCCTCCATACGCTCTTTGTTATTCACCTGTGAGCGCTGCGAGCGAGAGGTTTATTAGATGGAGAAGGAATAGAGAAACCAATAAGCATTCACTGAAGTGCAGACGTGGTGCTCTTACACCGTGCTACATCCTTCTTTCTTTTCCAATTTTTCCACCTTTATCAAAGTCTTTACTCACCTCATTGCACTACCTCAAAATGCAGCAGGAACACACCGATTTGCATTCTTCCATCCTGCCTGCCATCCATCCTGCCTGCCATCCATCCATCCATCCATCCATCCATCCATCCATCCATCCATCCATCCATCCATCCATCCATCCATCCATCCATCCATCCATCGAAAAAGCAGCTCAGCCTCTCCTCCCCAACCCTCATCGCTCTATCTGTCCATCACTGCTCATTACTCTCCCTGATTTCTATTGCTTCCTCTGTCATATTTGCGACCATCCATCCATCTTCCTCCATAAACAAGATGCAGGATGTAAGAATATATGAATTGTTTAAAAAATAATGGCAGCACTTTTTTTGACATACATCACCACCTGTGAATGTATGAAGGCTCAATATTGAAGGTTTTCCTGTAATAAAAATAAATAAATAAATAAAACCTTTACATACTAGACGGCTCCACAGTTTGTTGTTAAAAGTGGTGTCTTTAGGATAAGTTGGAAGTGATTATTAGAGTAAGAGTAGAGAGATAACAGCAACATCTCTGTAGAAGAGGCCGGGGAGAATCTCACCGATTGACTCTAAACCCAGAAAACTAATTCTGTAGGGATAAAGTATAAGTACTTTTTAACTTGGGCGTTAGTTTCAGGGAAGAAAAAAACAAAACAAAACAGAATTATGGTCTATGTACATTTTTCGACAGCTCCACAGGATGCTATTTTAACCTTGTATAGCAAATAAATACACACACAGACACGCACTTACACAATCTCTATAGGGGAATTAGTCTAAACAGACAAAGCGCTGTTTATTTTCAGCCTTATCTGCAAACTAATCCAGACAAACAAAAAATGCATCTAACATCCCCGCTACCTGTGGTGACTTGATCTGATAAAAGTCCCCACCAAAAAGATTCCCCTTTGTACAAAACCAACTCATCATTTCCAAATGTGAACAATGTATCTTTTCCTAAAAACTAATTTCCCTGTGAAAATGGGGTTTTAAGTCTTTTGAGACTCCCTTTAGATTCTAATAAACTAACTCCAAGGCCGATGCCGAAAGAGGCTTATTTCAATTTCACTAGGCTTTGTTCGAATTTGTTTTACATTATGATGCAGGTGGGCAAGGAGGGAGGAGGAGGAGGAGGAGGAGAAGAGGGAGGAGGGACAGGGTGTTGGGCGATGTTTGGTTTTAATGCATTCTGGTATCTTGTGTTGTTGCTTGCCCTCCTTACTGCCATAACAGAGAAGAGGAAAATGATATTTGCAAAACTTAGGCAAGTTCATCACCTCTCTAATCATCTTATTGATCTGAAATACTGGGATATTTCCTTTAGAAAAAATAAGTACTGATTATTTAATACTAACAAACATTCTATATGTTGGAAAGAGGTTTGTGTCGTCACACACATGCACACTTTCTTTCCTTAAAATAATATTTTCAGTGCATATTACAGCAAAATAAATCTCCATAAACCCAGTGATTATTCTCACTATTTTCTAGTGGGCCTGAATAAGCTACAGTAGGCAGCCTCGTACCAACTGTTGTGACTCCCTAATAAACAAACAAACATGCACATGCACAAGCACACAGAAGAGTGACAGTCTGGAGAAAGAAAAAAAAAAGCTGATCCTTTTCCTGTTTGTTGTGAGTCGACAATAACAGCTACAGAGATGGATTTCCTTACATGAAAACATGAAATAAAGAATGTGAGGAAGTAAAGTTGCAGGCAAAACAACACGCTGCCAGGGGAAAGCAGTGTGTGTGAGACTGTGGTTAAGATAGAGGGTGCAGAGCAGTATAATAGTAATCGCAGCCACTAATGACTATAATAACACCTTAACACTGGGCTGCTCAACTCTGTGCTGCCTCTGTTGATTGCAATCATTGTTAATTGCATGTGTTTGAGCCAATTAAGAACAGTAGCAATTTCAACTGTTGCTGATCTGACTAGGTCCGTCTCATTGTAGAAAGTTTACAGAATATCTACATATAAAATTTGTTCAACATAAACTTTTTTTGGGGAAAAAAATATAATTATGAGGGCGCAGAAAGACAGAATTTTGAATATTCACAAACAATCAATAACTTGTAACAAAATCAGCATCATCAGAGTGGCTAGTAATTGACGGGCCTTCCGTGAAGATAAAACTCAAGACTGCCACTGTGGTAGCCATTTGTTTCCTGTAATATTCTCTCAAAGGGAGAGAAAATTACGTCCACGTGGAGTCAATGCAGCAAAACTGATAAAATTCATCTCAGAACAAGACAATTTAACCTCTATGAATAATCATGCATGTTCACACCCAGGTACACACAAACAGTGCACAGAGGCGGATACACACCTCTCCTACACCGTAATTAGATTCGTGCAGGGGTGAGTTGGGTCAGACAATATGGGGAGAAAGCAGATGGTTGAAGTCAGAAAGCAATAAAAGAAATACAATCATGTATGCTCAGACACATACAAACACACACACATGTCATTTCATGTGCAGCCATAGGTATGCTCAGTGTTTTCATTACGAAAGCTGATCACTGTAATGATACCCTAAAATTATGCATCGTACAGTACCTTTTAAAAGCTTTCAATGTGAGGTTCATATGTTCCTCTTCTAATTTTAAAGGGACTATGAGGAGTTTCGGAAAGCAAAGTGTTTTCACACTACATTTCCTATGAGCCCCCGCGCGCAAGACGGACGAAAGGAAAACATTTGCCAAGAATGTTTTCATTAATCAAGAATGAAAGTCGGAGGTTCAAAGACGATCAGATACCTTCGTAGGTCTGACCATAAACGGCGATCCGGCGGCGTTATTCCCATGACCCGCCGGGCAGCATCTGGGAAACCAAAACTAGGAAATGCTGGGCGGGTCGAACACTAAATAATAATATCAAAATAACAATAAATGTGGGTAATGTAGATTCATCCACATTAATATGAGACTCTTTTATTACCAAAAGCAAACTCCTCTGGGTGTCTTTAATCTAGCATCTAGCCATATTGGGGGAAAAAACTTGATAATACAAACTAAACATGGAAGGTAAAAAGCAAGGTATTGATATTTTTCAGTATTTTTTCTTTTTCTTTTTTTTGTCAGAATAAAAATGGTACGGGTAGAACGGTGAAACAGGGAGCCGCTTCAGTGTTCTAGCTACAAAAGGTGGCACATGAATCACCGTCTGGGTAAAATCTCAACCCTTCCAACTCATCATTACTGTGCCAACCTGTCATATAGAGAACCACTCTGCAAATATATAAATGCGCAACTGAAATCGAGCAACATTTTTTTTAACCTTTTTTCTTTCAGCAATCATAAAGGAGGCATTCAAAAAGATGTAAAAGTGTTGCAGATACTGTGTAACAATAATCTACACAAAAAAGATGAAAAAACATGTGTATGCTGCTACCTTGTTACCTTTTCTCCATTCATACTCCTACAACATTTCAACTACAAATGGTCTTTCTCACTTTCCTCTCCCACAATAGCAGAAGTGGGCACTATATGCACTTGAACAGGCCAGCCCAGAGAGAACAGAGCCATGCCTATGAATTATCACCCCATGCCATCATGCCCCCTGGCATGATGGCACCAGCTGAGCTAGCTAGACGCTGAGGTAACAGGTCACTATGCGTTAACATGCTTCCCACTGCTTTATACTGTACTGCTGTGAAATACTACCCTTAAAGTTACACAGGCATATTTGAATCGTGATATAATGGTTTCCCTTTACTTTTTACTACTTTCTTTTTTTCTTACCTTGGGGATTCATCATGCCCCATTTAGTTTTTCCCTTACCCTTACCTGCCTTTAAGGTGGAGGAAACTATTTTGTATGTACTATAAACCATTGCTGCTGCTGCTGCTGCTGCTGCTGCTGCTATGAAATGTTCCAAACACCACATATTAATTCTGCAAATCCAGCAAAAAGATGTCATCAACATAAAGTTTAAAGTTAAATGTACTTTCCATTTTCTTCTCTTACTTCATTCAAAAGATGGAACAACATTTCCCTTAATAGCTAAAGACAAACTGCAGCCTGTCTTTGATGATGCCATTGTGCTACAGAGGCACTAGTACACATGTTGTCTTCACCATCCTCATTTCACTGTTGGTTCTGGCAATTAGGGGCCAGGCAGCGTAAGCTCAGAGTTGTATTTTGAATTCATGCTCTCATGGGAACAATTGCAGTCAAGCAAAACACTTAACAATCATTAAAATTAAATTACCGACATTTCTATGCTGTCAAGATGCAATAGTATTATCAGTCTTTATAACAGAATTTTTGATATTTTGACAATTTTTGAAATCTGCCTTGACAGTGGCTGCCTGGCTGGTGACTCCCTGAGTCCATGGTCTCACTTCCAGCCAATTAGCTCGATGAGTTAGAGGATGGTTCTTGGTGTCAGAGCTTGTGATTTCAAACCTCAGCTGAGGCAGAATGGCCATTGTAATGCTGATGTTCTTGTTGTTTTCCTATTTTGTCTCTTGTTAATCAGATTTGCCCAAAATTGCCTGGCCCCGACCGTTGCGAAGCAGCTTTAATACAACAACTTGGGCTTTTAGATGTGAATGCGATTCATTTAAATAACAGTAGGTGGCTTCTTTATGGCAGTTGCAGGACTTTAAACGATCAAAAAAAGAATAGGATCCAGATAGAAATGAAGTAATTCAATATTCTTTTTAAAGGAAACCAGGCTTTATCAACCACTGATGATCATGAGATTATCAAGAGGCTGAACCTCACCTGCTGCATACTGTACATGTACTTTGCATGTGTGCACACACATACACAGAAACACACAGGCACAGACTGCCAGCAGCTATTTCACCATGCTGCTGAATGCCATTAATTCCTGTGCCACATCTCCTTAGGTGAGAAACTGGTGACAGAAGAAAAACCTCAGTCAGAGAAACACTCCATCTCTCTCTCACTCCACTATCTCTCTTTCTCTGCATCCCTCTCTCCTCTTCCCATCCCTCCACCTCCATCCATATTCAGCAGATCCAGGCATGTGGAATAAGGGGAGAGGGAGGAGGTGGAGGAGGAGGCAAGGACTGGGAGTGGAAGGTGGAGATGGGGAGCAGGGCAGGTTGGCATGGATGATTGTAAATTCAGCACCAGCTCTTCTTGTTGCGCGGGAATGACCCATCATTTCACACTGGGCCAAATGGCATGAATTCATAAATATAAATAACAGCAGCAAATTCGTCTTTTCAGGATGCTGTACAGAGGCACGGGCAGGGCCACATTAGAATAAAGATGCTTTCTCTCTCACTATCTTTCCTATCCTCTTATTATTACCCACCACACACCCCTTTTTGCCTTCTTTATCTACTTCCACATTTTTCCCGCTCCTTCTCCCTCATTCCTCTTTCTCTCTATCCCCACCTGCTTTTCTTTTGTTCTTTTGCAACCTTCACATATCTACTCTCTCTGATGACTCAGTTATACAGTATGTGGAAAGAGCAGGAGAGTCCTTTCTACTCAGTCTGGGAGGATATACTGTATATAATGTATTTAGCTCTTACGCTGTTTCTCCTTTTTTTTTCTTTTTCTTTCTCTCTTTCTCTCTCTCTTTTTTTTTTTTTTTTTACAGTTCTGCCAGTTATGTGTAGGTTTGTAGCAGAAAGGCTGTTGCTCAAACCCAACCCGGCAACTTGTCGTGTTGAACTGCGAGGTATAGTGTGAAGCAGCAAAAGAGTGGGCAGGCATTGAACTGGGCTGCTGACAGTTGGATTGATTAGCAGCTTGGCTCTCACTCTGCAAAACCAACGCAAGCTTTTGCCTTTCTGCTCAGTTCTTCTGTCCCATTTTGCTGTAAATTTGCATCTTTTCTACCCCCTTGATTGCTCAATTCTCTGTTTTTTTCCCTTTTGGTAACAGTCATGATACACACACGCGTAATCAAACGTGTTGAGATGTGGCACACATACACAGGCAGAGAGAGAGATAGAAATACAAAGCATTAGAGCAAGGGCAGATACAACTGATTAGTCAAACTGCCACCTCTCCACACCACCAACGCTAATGGTTGCCACGATAGTCAGAGATAAATATGTCCAATCAGAGAAAATCACCGGCCAGGCTGAAGAGGCAGGTGAACTAATGACAAGGATGGAACAGAACGATGAAATTCTCTCACCGAGGCTGACAGTCATTTGGCAGGAGTGAAAACAAGTGTTTTTCTCGCACATCAGGTGGGAGCAAATGACACCCACAGCCTCTCTCTCTCTCTCTCTCTCTCTCTCTCTCTCGTTCACCCCTCTATCAATCTCGCTCCAAACCGTCTCTCGTTCTCTCTCCAACTCCATTTGCCACTTTTCTGTAACGGAAGCTCGGAATGATAGAGAAGAGATCAAATAAATGTAAATACGAGTAAAGTAGAGGGAAGAATAGCCTAACACCACTTTGCTCTTCGAAAATGAAATTTTGGGTTTGAATGAATATGAAGGCTCGAGCGGAATAGCACGCAACTGAGGGAGAGCAACTACTGTACGCCTGCTCTCTGTCCATTAAATCAGAGGAACTATTTTACTGAAAATGATTTATTGAATAAGCAGTTTTTATGATCAGCACTACAGTAGATCCTCGCCAACATACGTAACTGATCCACGGCGAGAGACCTGCCAACTTTGAAAAAAGTATGGGAGTACACCTTATGTCAACAAAACTGAGTCGAGGGAAACAAAACTGTGAGTGTGGTTCAAACTACTCTTCTTCATCTTTTGCTTTCCGTCAGGCTTTTTACTAACTTTACAGTGACAAATCATACCAACATGCCATGATGTCAAGAGTGCATATGTACTGGCAAACGTTTGAAATGAATACAAATCTGATACATTATGAGGTTGAATATTGCTTTTTCTCCATAATCGCATTAAGTTTCTGGGATAAAGCTGCAATACAAGAATCAGAGGAATAATGAAGTTTATAATCAGGCAGTAGAAATATATAAATACTGTATACATCACACATACAATTCTAAAGGGAAACATCCATAGTTACAATGTAGTGAGAACTTAGCAGTTGAAAACTCATTAGGACTGTGTGGGTGCGGTATCATAATCAAAGCAGTGTGTGTGTGTGTGTGTGTGGTAACATAATCTAATCAATGTGTATGTGGTAACACAATCAACTCACTGTGTGTGTGGTAACATAATCAAACAAATCAACAACTGTCATCATATCAGCTTCAAATATTGCTCACTTCTGATTGGTGTTTGGGTGAATGTGACATCATAATTTTTCTGGAATTCCATCTGCATTGAACCGGCGAGAAGAGAGAAAACAATGACAGATAAAATAGAGAGGGGGGTGTCACCAAGTCAAACATAAATGCGGCCAGGAGACAGCTGCACTTTACTTCACTCTGCAGTTTATTTTTGGGCACCTGCCGAAAGGATTTAGCAATTAATCTTCAAACCAAATAATAGTCGGGGTATCAGTTGGGCTTTAATTGCCATCTCCCACTGTGAAGGGGGCCCTTTCATCACGGGATATGATCCATCTATGAAGTCCTCTTAAGCTAGAGGACCAGCACATTACTCAGGCCAACACATGCACCATAAACCTTCTGCTGAGTGAATTTATAATGGAAAAACAGAGCACAAGCGAAGAAGAAAATGCACTTAAGGGCACTTAATCACAGATGTGGCTCCTTGGTCTAAATCAGAAATGAATGAGGACAAACTCAAACTGTATGTGACCATCTATGTAGCGGTACTTTGCGAAAAGCCAAAGTGTGTGGAGGCATTAATGATGACCATCACACAGTAATCCATTTTTCTTCTTCCAGATTTAGCTTCTAGTGGTTCTTCAAATAATAATGATTCTAAGAAAAAGAACTTACCTAGGAGAGCGGGGGATGACCTACTGTATAAGACTTCAGCCCAGGGCAGCGACTGAGATCTTAACTCTCTGGGCTGCAGATGACCTTTGTTTTTCATGTTTTTTTCCCCTTTTTTTGCCATCCTCCTCTTTCCCCTCTATTTTCCCTGAATTTATGTCTTCTCTTGTTCCATCCTGCTGGTACAGGCTTTTATGGAAAATGAGCACACTGTTACATATCAAACAAAGGTCAGTATGTGTTAGTGGAATGTGTGCTAGTGATGTGTGTGTGTGTGTCCACATGAAAAATGGACTCATGTCAAATCATTGAGAAAGGTCAGTGTGACGTGTAGCTGAGCGATCACATATGACTACCTGCAAGGGCCCGGTACCTCAGGTGTCAACTAATACACATGACTGAATCAGATTAACAAGATCGATAATGCAAATTATTGGCAATGCAACATTTTATGAGCATCACAAATCAAGCCAAACAAGACCCATTTTGCATCCTACAATTAAGTCTTCATGTTTCACAACCCATCCTTGTATAGCACAGCAGCACATAAATCCATTCCTCCATTCAAGTCAAGTCAGATTTTATTTATATAGCCTACAATCACAAATTTGCTTCAATGCTACAATCATTGGAGCAACAGAAAAAATAGACCCTAAAACATCAGGAAGAGCATACTGTATGAGAGGGGACTTCTAATGTAATTCATGCTGTGGATTTTTATAAATTAATTCATGAAAATGTTGATCTGGTAGGACACTGACCAGCGTCCAGGTTCTGCTAATTGATAGCTCCACAGTCAAAGACAATGTAACTACAGCTACAGTATATGCTGCTGCCCGTAAACCACGTATGTTGGTATTCCAGCAATTCTTGAAGAAATACAAACAGATCAACACCTCACAGTGATTGTTTTCTAACTTGGTTGTGGGTTCACAGTAGTCATTTTGTAGGTGTAACTACCTCTGATGACTGCTCTGTAAAATCGCATTACAGCTGAGGAATATGAGGCCATTTTGCAGAATTAAGCACACCCAGTGGTGTAAACACCATTTCCTCATGATGTTTCCCAGATAGTTTCACTCCCACTCTGTACACACTGCTAAACAAATGCGAAGAGTGTTGTCATTAACACAAATCACTTGATTTAAAAATCATTGAAACTTTATGGGAACCTCTGGAGCGTCAAGCGCAATGCAGATTTACATCCTCCCCTCCATCCCTCAAGGAAATGGAGGTTTCTGGCACAGAAGAAATGTCCCCGAACACAAATGATGCTGTAATTTAAGATGATACAAAATTACTAGTAATATGAGCGTCAGTAAAACAAAAAACAAAAAAACAGCTACACTACTTCCCAGTCGCTGCTGAGCTATACAGGTTGTTTATTTCTCTTAGTTCATTAAGATTTTTATTTATCATGTCACTGACAGTTTCTATTTAGGTCATGAGGATTCACCCATTGTGCAGTGTCATGTCAGTGGAAAAACTTCCCATCTTCAATATGGGGCCTCACACCAGGAACAGTTGGAAAGCCCATCTCTTTAAAATGGAAGGCAACACACTGGCAACAAAGCAATAAGGTTACCTTGGGAAAAAAGAGCTTTAGTTTGAAAGCCAAGGGTCCACCGCTGACACTTTTTGATGGAGCCAAGACAAACTGCTTTTATTGAAACATCAAAAAAAGGTTGAAAAGGAAATAATCTTGACATACGTGAGCTGAACGAGCATTAAAGACCACTGGCCAAATATCACAGTACTCAGCTGTTTATTTCCTGAAGAGAAGAGAACGGGAAAAAACTGAAGTCTGAAACTTGCACCCTCGACATGAACCTGTGGAGGGAGGTACAGTAGCTGAAGCAAAGATAAACGAACCGAGAGGCTGCTCGAGGTCTTCAACCTCGTTAAGGGCCGGCCCTTCACATTCGCACAAAAACACGAACCTTGCACATTTTAAAAGCAAAATGACGAACATATCTGCTCCGGAGCTGCGGACAAAGAGATACTGTGGTGCTTCTGAGTATAAGAGACTTCACAAAGATAGGATGAATCAGTCCGACCCAGATTCACACAAAGTTGCAAATTGCACAGACTCACACAAACTAAGGAAACTAAATGGACATCCCAAGGGGCTCCTTGTTACGCTACTCCTGTTATATGAAAAGCATGAAACTAACTCCGTATTTAAATCCATCCATACACGACTGGTTTCAGTTCAACGAAGGTGAGCTGTGTCTTGTATGCTCATCTACCAACTGTTTGAATTCTGCAGCTCATCTCTGGCTGGAGTCCAACTGTTATTTGGTGGGTAAAATTACTCAATACAGGATATTCCTACACCTGTAGGCTCTTATTAGCCTTCAATCACACACTCCGCCTCTACATGCCCCATGTTTGGGGAGTGAAAAAAAATACAGTGAGAAGGATAATTGATAACCCCCCAGGGCTGAAACAGCAGGTTGCTGAGGAATCAGTGCAAGTATACGAATGTGGTTTCATCATCCTTCGGCTCAAAAGAGATGAAAACAGGTGCCAAGCACAAGGAGGATGGTGTGTTTGATCATAAGGTGGTGTGATGCAGTTAATGATCGAGGAAGAGGATGGAGCTCACCAAAGCACAAAACAAACCAATGGATGTGTAACAAAGGATAGAAACATCAGCCATTCACTGGCAGACCTGGATAAATATCACCCTATTCCTGATGTCAGAGAGACAGCAACCACCAGAACCTTTCAATGTAATGATCAGTTGTGTGTTTGTCATAACATATCATAGCAGGGCATCACTGTAGCATTTTATCTTGTTCGTATCAATCAGTAAAGAGTGAGGATCCATCTGTATCTGTACACCCCAAGACATTTTCAGTTGGCACAGAGGTCGCTGTAGTGGCTGCAATCAACTTAAAATAGACAACACTGACTTACAGTAAGAGTTGTTATGGCAGTAAGCTCCCTTACAACAACAACTAAAAATTCAGTGTCATCACCACTTGGGGTCAATTATCTGTCGCTCTTTTTCATGAATGTAGAAGGGAGTTAAGTGGCGTTGTAGCTATTTATATAAGAAGATCATTATCATCATCATCAAGATCATTAATACCAAATGTTAAACTCTGACTCTGGTCAACTATTTCTCCAACGGTCATTAATGAGCACAATAACAGACTGATCCCTTGTATTAAACTAAAATGGCACTGCCAAAAGTTCCTAGACATGTCTGTCAGATTATTATCTCAGTTGTTATTTGGATTTCATACATTTAGGAAATTGATTAAAAAACAATAATTATTTAAAATTTAAAAAAAAAACTAACAAACTAAACAAAATTTAACACATGTAAACTAAACTAAACTGAACTACCCTGCAGGCTAAGCAACACTATAGTAAGTCTATGCACAGACAGTAGTGTTACTGTTTCGGGCAGTTCAGTGCTTCAAACACTGATGTCTGTATTTTACATTGTTGTTCATACATCATTTGTTCATGCCAACCTACTTTTACCTTCCCACTTCTCCACCCCTCTTTCCTCTCCATCACACTCAAACTCCTTTCAGTCCGGTCTCTTTGACTTCTTCGCTCTATGGCACTATGATAGAGTAGGGATGTCTGTGGAGAGGTATGACAGTTGATCGTTGGCTGTCACACAGACTGATGTCCATCTCTGCCAACTCAGTCAGTTGTGACAGCTTAACAATGGACAACTCAATGTCCAAACACCCCCGGCACGCCTTCGTGTATACATATGCAGACTTACCACACGGTGATCAAGAGCGATAGACAGACAGGAAAATAGACAACTCCCCCCCATGGGTAAACACAAAAATACATACTCTGCTGCACAGACAGATTGGTTCTTTTGAATCTGTTCCGCTGGTTAATGCAATGAGAGCACACATAAGACTGTTACACTGAAATGGAAGGTAACTCTGCTTCGAACAAAACATGCCAGGTTTTTGAAGGTTTGTTATAAAGTTAACTCCCTTATTAAACTCAAACTAATGCATTTGGTTTTCTGGTTTTAGTGTTGTTTTTAAGAATAGCCAAGCAAACACCCCAACCACCAAAAGAGAGAAAAACATTCCTCTAAAGTTGAGTTAAGAATTCAGAGTCAAAGAAAAAAACAATGCCCTCGCTACCTTAGTCTGTCTTGGTTGTGAAAGCCAGACTAAACAACTAAGAACCTTCTGTCTCTGGTGTTTCCAAACAGGCAACACCAGTTTTACTTGAGCACACTAGAATCCAGGATGTTTTTGTTTCCCTTTGCACAAAATTCTCTGAGCTTACTGTAATGCCATCAACCATTTCATTGTTCTCTGCAGCTATGGAATGGTTTTGCTTGCTTTCAAGAGACACCAAAAAAATGAAATGTTATTTCATTCAATTTGGATGCACCGTACAAAAATTAGACTACATTGTGAAGAATTAAAATTAAGACTTCACAGTGAAGAAAAGAACAGTTGAATCTTATGACAAGGCCCAGTTTGTTCTGGAGCTTTCAACTGTATCATACGGTCTTCTTCTGAGGTTGGTGTCTGCCCAATCATAAACTGAGGATTTTCAGAATTAATTTCCATTTTATAAGAACTTAAGTTAAGTTAAACAAACTTCACCTGATGAGGAAGACCATGTGATGGATGAAAACCTCCATAACTTCTACTAAAAGGACTTTGAGATGAGATTATTCTGTCTAAGATTTTCCTTGCCATCTTGCCATTGAAGTCTTGCACTGCCCATGGCTGATAAACCTAAGTGTGTGTCTGTTTTTAAACCAGGCTACACAAGCAACTAAACCTACTTAAAAAAAACTCCTAAGTGCCGGTAGGATATTGAATATAAAGGGTTACGAGACAAATAAATGACTGTGGTGTTGGTTTAATTTTGAAGTTCTCCACAAGACAGGTATCTGAAAAGGTGTTTTTTCTTTTTCATTCACAGTGTTTACAGTTGGACAGGGGTTTGGTAGCCTTCCTACAAGCTCAGCTTCTTCAATAATAGATGCCTGTAATACATTACTGTTCTATCTTCAGCTAGGGGGCTGTGAGCCAGTGGTTGAGATGGCTTGTGGAGGGTTATTCATAGACGACGTGCACACACGCAAACACACATGCGTGCATGCGCGCACTTCCCATTTCGCCCATGCAATACTGCTCTCTCTCTTCTCCCAGCTGCCCTATTAAACTGAAGAATCTCGGGAAGTGAAATGAAACTAGTAAATCTTGACTGCTTTTATGATTGACTTGATATGATTTGTATTATAATTTGTACCCAGTGCTCCTTCCTTCTCTCCCTCTGCCTCCAACCAACGCACTCCCTATCCCTTTCTCACATCCTTTCATTACTTAGATTGGCTCTTGAGAAATAGGCCATGGGGTCCTCACAACACATGCATGTCCATATGTATACAACATGTATATGCAAAGAAGGTCCCAGGTGTGCACAAGTACTCATACCCATGACATTTATAACCTCCCTGTCCCTTAGAAAGATATAGCTACTGTACAAGCAAGCTGAGGGAGCATCCAACTTTTACCTCAGTTTGAGGACCAGGGGCAAAAGCACGAGTCAAAGGTGAAGATGAGATAAACTGTTATAGAAGAAAACTGAGCTCTCTGACAATCCAATCAGACCCTCCTCCGCCCCCCCCCCCAAAAAAAATAAAAAAAAGGAGCAAGCTGTGCTCATAAATGAATGTATGAGAAAGACTGGAGAGATAACCAATGGGCATAAGGACCTCAGAGGGCCACAGAGAATCATTATATTGACTAAGTGATGGACTAACTGACAGACTGACTGACAGACTGATGGAGTGACTGTCTGAACGGAGCCTTTGAAATGCAGCCAGTTTGAAGTTTGAAGTCTCAGTGTCTTGAACAGACAAAAGGCGAGAGAGGGCAGCTTATCCAACTACAGACCCTTTAGCCCTCTGTGACTCCATCAAAAGATATGATAACAGCATCTTCAAATTTCTTCTCTGCCGGCTGATGTGCCCTTGGGCAACACTTTCCTCACTGTTCCGAGCTCTGTTTGTGAGTGCATCTGGCGAAAAGGGCCAAGTTGTAAGTGTTGGCCAGGTCTTTCTACTTAACACTCAGATCAGGGTCTGAACACCTGCAATATCCCCTTCTCTGAAAATTACTTTTTTCTTGTGACACTTTGCCAATGAGAACTCAAAAAGGCCGGCCTTATCTGTGGAACAGCAGTGTGCAGACCCTTCCCTCAGTAGCCTTTTGAACTTTGCTTTGAAGATAGCATAGTTTGTGTACCAGCGGTTTACACAAACAGCGCTGTGAATGACACTATTACGTTCAGAGACAGAGCACAAGTGCTAGAGAGTGCCCTCTCCTTTCTCCGTCATGGTCGTTGTGAGTTAGAATCCAGGTCTCTCGGCCATCGTTGTCCTCTCTGTCTGCTGTCTTTCCAACCTCTAACCACTATGTTCCCCAGCACAGCAAAAAATAATCTTAGAAAAAAAAAGGAATCCAGTCTCTCAGGTCCTTTTCTGCAGCGAGAACCAACTTTGGCCAAGCTTCTGACACAGCCATGGAAGGGCCTGCAGCCACAAATCTGTCTCCAAAGCCAAATGACTCACAGAGGCCCGGGCCCAGTTACCTGCTGGGGCCCCATGCCTGTCCCAGTTGCTGACCACAGGAACACACATGTACATACTTTAACACGAGGACACAGGCAGAGTGACAAATACACACCTGCTACTCCGCACACTGGCACACGTGTGAACACACACACACACACACAAACACGCGTGTTTCCAGTCTCCTGTGGATGGAATGAGTTCGTTCAACAAACTTTGCTGCCAATATCAGCTCTTTTTAACAGAGTAGGAGCAAATCATTCAGTCTATATTCTGTGGTGAGAGGCCAAGGCAAACTGGGCCTGTGGGCGTACTGGAATAGGAGCTGCTGGCACCACAGAGAGGAGAGGAGAGGAGAGGAGAGGAGAGGAGAGGAGAGGAGAGGAGAGGAGAGGAGAGGAGAGGAGAGGAGAGGAGAGGAGAGGAGAGGAGAGGAGAGGAGAGGAGATGAGGGTGTGGCATGGGAAGCACATTAACTCTATCTGTATGGTAATGCTATTACCTCCCATCTGATCAGCATGGTCCCCTCCACACTCCCTGGCTACCTCCTAGCTTTCATTAGCAACATGAATTATGGATCTCCCTTTGCATCTAAATGCTAAGCATTATGCCATTTGTCATGCAGTTTTCCACATTCTTCTCTCTCTTTCTCTCCTGTCTCTCCCATCTACCTCCACTTCACTCCACCGGTCTTTCCCAGAGCTGCCACACAGTACGATCATTGCAGAACTATTAGGGGGTTGTGCTGAGCAAATTTCCATACCATCATATGCCCCTTGAGATACTGATAGTGAGGAATAATGCTGATTCCGTATGCAGCCAGACACACACATATATCTAACATACCAAAACTAAGATTTCTAGCTGCAGGATGTGACAGCAGCAAGAAGTGTCAGGGTGAAGCTGGAAAGGAGGGCTGGATGAACAAATTAAGGAGATTCTATGGACAGAAATAATGAAAAAAGAGCGAGGAAGTGCGTGGAGACAAGAGAAGAGATATGGACTGAGTGGGGAAAAGAGCCAGTGGAGAAGGACGAGAGGGAGGAAAGATTGAGTTTGCTTGTTTCATGCTGCTAGGAGTGAAGCCACATCAATAAGCCCGGTGCGGTGCAGGTTTTTAGAGGATACATCAGTGGAGCAACTGAAACTGAACACTGTGTAATAACAGCTCACTAAAAACATTACAGCCACTCATAAAGAGCCCAAACTCGCTTTAATAGCTGCTGAGATGTTTCCTTTGGCCTAACTCGGGAGGAAAGGGGGCACATTAGAGCACACAGGAAAAAAAAAAAAGAGGCAGGTCTGTGTGAGCACTAATACAGGTCAACGCATCTGTCCTCAGCTAGATGATCCGTATGACTTTTCTGTAAAACCGAAAACTGAGTTCGTCTATCCGTCCTTTTCGTTGATGGAGCAGCTGTGGTTGGGTGAATGACATCAACCTCTCATTCGCCGTTTTTACGAGCGTCCTCTGACCAGCGTGAGAAACCATCGTACTCTAACCTCATGGAGGTAGGGCCCAAAAGATGTACAAATGCAGAAATGTGAAAACACACACATACACACTTTAGCAGAGGGGTGAGGAGGATACACCAGATACACAGTTACAGTTAGTGCACACACACAACACAGACAAATAGCATAGAGCAGCAGCACTAGCCCAGACCGCACATACTTTCCCATGCTGATGGTGGAGTCACCGAGTTTTACAAGTTGAGCTTCTCCTCCTCGCCGCATTTCTGGGTAAAACACACAAAATCTTTTTTGGAAACACACACCAAAGCGGCCTTTTAACTGATGATTCAAATTGTTATGGTTGGAATGTGAACTGAGAGCAAACACACATCACAGAGAACATTAGCTCTCACCCACTGCGTCTTTTTTCCTCTCCAATTTGAAAAAAAAAAAAAAAAAATCATCAGATTGCAACAGCAGGAGAGGGTCAACTCAAAGGCAAGAAATGTGCACACACAAAGCACGTGAGAGACAGACAAGAGGTGCGTTTCCGGCTGAATGTGGAGAAAACTTTAGAGCCATCCCCTCCGGGCAAATTATAGATATTACGCATCCGTGTGAGTTGAATATGCTTCAACTTTGTGCTCGACCTGTGCTTGTCACATGAACACAGAGACAAAGAGAGGCAACAGGAGGTAATCTGAAGTGACTCTGACTGTGAGCTCAAGCATAGACAGACACAGGCACGCTCCACAATCCAGAAGTACACTGTAGCACCAGCTAATATCTGTCTAAAAACTGCCACCTCAATTGACTGTTGCTGTTCCACAGGGAACTGCATAACACACAGGGCAAAAATGTGTCTAAATGCAAAATGAAGAACAGACCTGGCTGATCGTTCATGTGCAGGAGAGTTGCAAAATATCCCATCAAGAGTCTTTAATTTATTCTGAAAAATAACTGGTCAAGGATGTGCGGATGCTCCGTTCTGCACTTTCTGGATTTTTAGCACTTTGTTACCTAGAGCAGATTTTGCCTCTGTGGCCATGACTATCATGACCGACTTCATAATAGGGAATGGGTGATGAATTCTCGTGTTTCTCACAGTTCGCCTGTGAAGAGTTTGCCGATGCCCAGAGCAGCTCTAAGACCCAGAGACCTCAGCCGTTATTATTAGTTTGTTTAATCATTTCCACATATACTGCACTTTAATAGGGGATGCAGCACTGCAAAGAAACATCCTCATTATCCAGACTGAGCATTAAGATTAAAAAAAAAAAATACAGCAAAATGTCACTTTATTATTGTCAGGATGTTGTAGCGAGAGCGTCTAATGTGTCAGGGAGAATAGGCAAAGTATACAAAGCTGCTCTGAGAGCTACCTGCTGGAGTTTTAACAATTATCCAGACACTCACACTGGAAGCCTGTTATCAACACTGCTAATCTGTCAGCCACGGATACAACATGCAGAGAGGGAGAAAGGGAGAGGGGGAGAAGAAAAGACAAGAATAGGCAGGCAGGTACTGTACTGTAGAGCAAGATCTTTCAAGAAGCAGATGAGGTGGACAATCCTTTCTCTAACCTTTAAAATGCACTTTTCAAACCCCACCACACAAACCAAGACCTCACATCATTAGATTCCATTTGATCCATCAGCACTCAGCTCTTGGAACAAATCAACTCCTGATGCCATTTTAGCCGCGGTGGGGTCACTTTGTGTGAATGAGTAAGGGAAGTGTGACAACACAGTGAACCGAGGCGGCCCGAGGTGTTACTGCAAGGCTGTGTGTAACAGAGTTAGTGCGTCACTTGTCTTCCTGCTGCAAACAACAAAAAAACAGCTCGGTGTTATCAAAGCTACAGTAAAATGTCTCTTTTTGTAGGACCAGTCCGTACATAAAAATAAAAAAACAGCAAATCAAAGGGGGTTTCCTGTGTGCTGCATTGCATTTTGAGTGATACTTTGGCTTCACGTCACTTGCTCCGAGTGGAATTTATGCATAATTTATGGGATGACACTTCATGACGTGGGATTACACTCAGTTTTGATGGGGATTCCCTGGGAGCTTCCCTGGATCCTGTCACCGAGGCACTCGTGAGCGGGAGAGAGAAAGATAGAGAGAAACTGAAAGACAGAGACCTTTACGTCTAGCGTCTGCATCAACGTCCCTCCTGCTCTTTACTCCCAGAGGAGCTGGCTAAAAGATAGACAGGGATATGGGCTCTTTTTTCGCTTTCATCTTTTGATAATCCCATCCCTTTTTTTGTGTTTGATGTTCCTCTCTATGCTCTTTGAACAAATCCCCTGTCCCTGCCCCCCTAATCGTATTACCTCCTAAGGTGTAGTGCACTCTGGGTAACTGGACCTCATCAGTGCCAGCGCACTACTCCACCACGCACCAATACTGGCTGCCAGAAAAAACATGTATGCATATAGTCACACACACACACAGACAAATGCAAACAAATACAGGCACACAAGTTTAACAGGCGCAGCAATAGAAGCCATCTTGCGATCTCCACTTTAGATGAACGAGTGTGGTCGCTAAAATGCCAACAGGAGCAGCATCACACCTGACTACAGCAGTGTATGACCTCACTACATTTGACTAAGCCAACAGAGTCCAGGGAAAGGAAACATTTATTTCACTGTCTGTCTTGCTGTTTCTACGCACAACAGTCATAAAAAAATGAATAAAAGAGGATGAAAGCACAGAAAGAATGGGAGAAAGAGGTAGAGTGAGAGAAATAAGAGGAGGCGATATTAAGCCAAAGCTGGGGGAGAAGAGTGGGTGGCGTCCAAAAGCTATTAAACCTGTTCTTCATGTGGAGCCAACAAACATAAGTGAGGTATAAAATATGAACCCTATCAGACCAGGGCCAGAGAGAAAGGAGCACGGTAAAAGAGAGGAAAGGAAGAAAGAGATGTGAAGAGAAAGCGGTGGAGAAAGTGGACTGAGTTATTCTTTCCTTAGCGGAGCTAAAATGTTTCAAAATGCTGTGCATAGTGCCAGAAAATACCTGCAAGATCAAAGCTTAAGTAAGCACAGGTTTGAGAGAGAAAAAGAATAATGAGTGTAGGGAGTGAAAAGGGAATTAATGTATTTCTTACCTGGATTTGAAGCAGCAACATCAGCAGCCACATGGAAAAGAAAGAGAGAGAGGTTGATTTTAATGTTCATACGAACTGGAAAATGTATAAATATTCAAGGGTAAGGTGCATGTGATGTGTCAATGCATTTTTCCAGCCTCCCAGCCTGACTGTCTATTTGTAATCCTTTCCTTTCCTTGTTGCTGTACATAAACACAATTATAGAAATTTCCCTAATTTGAAGTTTATATCAAATCCGGTGATTCAAAATTTGATTGCAACAGTTTGTGTTAGAACGTTAAAACAGAGCAAGAGCCAAACATTTATTGTGTAGATATGTAGAGAAGAAGTTGTTTCTCAAAAATGAGTTCAAAGCAATAAACATATTATTCGTCAGAGACGCATTAACTGAATTTTCCAGTCGTCAGTGTTTTATGTGTAGGTGTATGCTGTGTTCAGTGACTCACACTGCAAGGAGAACCTCAGTTTGTGGCTTAATACTGAACAGAAAAGGCTGAAGTCAACTCCAACAAGAATATGCATAATAATGAGACAATAATAGTCTGTTTCCATTCAAATGGTATTTTATGTAAGTCCTGACAACAAAGTCAGACGCTGCTGCCTCCTACAACTGAGTCTGACATGTGGACACTGTCTGTATTTCACTTGTTAGTTGACACATTAGGAGAAAACCAAAATAAAGTCCTGAGCTCTCAATGTATAACATTATTTTACTCTGCGAAGTAACATAAATGTGCCATCGTGATGACTAATTCATAGGAACATATTAATGAGAACCTCCTACAGGTACAGTACAGTGAAAGGTTGAGATATAAACAACTAATTAGAGGAGGTTCAGGATGTCACCCTAATTGCTGCTTTAGTGCAGACGGAGCCACCACCTCTCTGCTTTTCAAAACATTTTAAAACCAGAACATGTTAACGACCGATGTGACCTGCGCTGCCCGGCTGCAGCAGAGACGGGAAATAGACGAGGCAGAGCCGCCAATGAGACCAGACTAAATCAAAAACTTCTCACAAGCATGGTAAGAGGTTGATGAACAACAGGGGCAAGGTGCAAGATGTCAAAACTATAAACAGCAAATCATGCCGGTGACAGCTAAGAAGGTACGAGGCATAGAAACTACTGAAGCACACACAAACAGGCAAAAAAACCAAAAAAAAAACACACACACACACAACCTCCTATCACCACGGCGAGGCAAGCACATGCACACACGGAGAGGCAAACACGCACGCTAACACAGATGCAAACACACAACAACTCTCAGTTGGCTTTCAAAACAAAGGTATTAATCATCATCACACACATACACACAAGCGAAGAACACGGGTGGGCCGGGGTTGGTGCGCCTGTGGGACTTGTCAAAGAGACACACTGACACCTAAGCCCAGCCTTTACTGCTGCTGTCATAGCAACCAAGGTCAAGTGGTATAAAGCTCTATGCCAGTGTGTGCATGTGTGCATATGTGTGTGTGTGTGTGTGTGTGTGGGTTCACGTGTGCACGAGAAGGAAGTGTAGCACACTCCCAGAAGAACTGGTGTAAAATAATGAGGTAGTCGCTGTCAGGATAGAGTAGGGAGACAACACAAATCCCTCAGCTGTGCAGCACGGCGCTACCTGTCCAGACCTACAAGCAGCAACACACCTAAATATTTCACCAGACAAAGACTATGTGGAGTAACAATTAGACAGACACCTGCAAAAAATGCTCCACAAACTAGTCCAAGCTTCCAGTTGGTTGTTATACACACACACTGCTGCTGTTACCGTGTCATTATCATTCCCAGCAATTAGAAAAACAACAACTGAATTGCATTTGAGGACTACAGAGCGAGGGGATAAAATAATGAATGTAAATTCAGGTCTTCCCCAGGATCCAGTTAAAGCGAGGTGATATACTCAGATCCAAAAGCATCTCACCTCATGATCAATTCATCTAGTAGATTAAAGCCTAAATACACACACCCATTAAGAATATAAGAGAAGGCTGTGTGAAATAGCACCTCAACATTTTATCCTGATGGTGAAGGTTTTATTTCATTTTATTTATCATAAGTGTAATCATTTTTATGATGTTTGCGGGGGTGGTCTTGTTGCTGGCGAGCCGGCCTGCCTTCGCTATAAAACACCGTGGGAACCTGAACGGAGTAATGATTCACTTTAGTTTACCCAAGTTGTGCATTGGAACTGCAGGTGATGTAGGGTTTGTTTGATGTTTTGTTGGTGACTTGGTGGTTAGTGAATCTTTCATTGCCTCACCCCAGCCCACCAAAGCAATCCAAACGTATCCGACACTATCTTATGCTGATTAAAAATGTGCAAATTCAACGAGTCTCTCCTGGTAATGATTTGCAACAAAGGACTTGGAGTAAGACCCAAGGCCTTAATTCCCTTTGCCACCATGACATCTCACTTGCTATTAAGTTTTAAATGCAATCAGTCCATCTATCCAAAACTAGTTGGATTGAAAGTTTAACTTGTTGACCTTCAGGTTTTTTTGTTTTTCTTTTAGTTTTAGCCTTTCATAAGTTGTACTACAAGGCAGAGAGACCAAAAGCAAAAACCTTGTAAGAATTGATATTAAACGGCATTCTAACCTTCCAGTCAAGAACAATCCTTCACAAAAGGAAACCAATTCGGACATTCTTCATGCAAAGGATGAACACAAAGTGAATGGTGACTTTTGTGCAGAGGATTTTGAAGAGGGAGCTTTTGAAGTGCAACTTGTTGGTTTGAAGTTCGGCACTCTCTTCCATCTAGTTCAATTTATTCTTGCCTCAGTCACTGTGGCATCAGTATCTCGACTCCAAACACAGCACCTGTCACAACTATTGTAATCTTCAGTGGAGTGGTGTCACTCCGAACGCAATCTGTCACAATCCACTGAAGAGGCGCAAAAATACAAAATAACATTTTCTGTTCTCATACATGATTAAAAACACAAGCCAAGGGCCGTCATTAGAAGCACAGTCTGTCGACAATTTTTACAGGCTGTGTTTCTGGATACAAACACATGTCGTTTGAATTGAACAATAACTTCAAAAACACTTTGAAAATCTCACAAAACATGTGCACACAACACAAGTCATATACTCACATGTTCTGACAGATACTCAGCACTCACACTAACACAAGAAAATAAAGACATTCATATTAATGCCAATGCAGATACACTGCACATACAAATATGTAACTCATGAGATCTCAAAGTCACAAATGCCCTCACAATCAAATAAACACAACTGTGTCTGAGCGCTGACTTATTCAGTAGATCCAGACCAGTGACTTTGATCCTATTGGCTGCAGATCAGCATCTTTTTGTGGTTCAGTAATTCTCCAAGGCCTTGCAAAACAATATCAAATGACTCAACAAACACTCATGATAAATTAAGGCATCTTGACTTGGACTCAAGTTGAGACCAAAGCTTATATGGACTCACATATAACTGGCAACTGTCCTTTTTAAACCTTGCCAGGGTCATTCACGGGGTCCTCCAGGGTTCAATATTGGGTCCACACTTCTTCTCCATTTATTTGCTTCCATTATGTCAAATTGCCTGAAATTCTGTGGACATGTTCACTGTATTTCTGTTAACACATAGTTTTACTAAATGACCTTTATGTCTTATTTTTGTGTTGTCTGAGCAAACAGTAACAGTCATTTCCTCAGAAAAACAGGCCCACATGCCTCACTTGCACAGAGGAACGTCAAAGGTTCTGCTCACAGAACCTCTGGAAATGCTGCAAACAAAAAAACAGAATACATGTGGATAAAATGATACAATAACAATTTGATCATGTCAGGCAGGAGTAACATTGACATCTCTCTCTTTTCTCTTCCTTTTCCATCTTTTTCATGCTTTCGTCATCTCTCCTCTTCTTCTCAATCTCTCTCGCCCTTTTGTGTCTCTCCGTCTTCCATTCTGTATCTGCATTAGATATCCAGTGTCTCCGTCTGTCTTTCCCTGCTGTGTTAATTGCACGAACTGGAGACAAATCTGACCTTTTCAGTGTAATCATCCCTTTGGCTCCATCAGATCTACACCCTGGGCCCAATCACCACACACACACACACACACACACACACACACACACACACACACACACACACACACACACACACACACACACACACACACACACACACACACACACACACACACACACACTTACACTTTTACCACTTCACAGCGGTTTGGCATTGCACATGGGTCGTAAAGCATATTCAACACATGGAGAGGAATGCCTGCTATGAATTACAATGACAGGGTTTCTGCGACTGGTGGTGTTCATTTTCAGATGATAAAATCAGTTAGCAGGGATGACATCTGCTCTCTTATTATGTGCATTGGCAGGTGATAGTATGGACTCAAAGTTGCACTGTGAAGCAAAGGTAGGAAAAAACGGTAGATTCTCATATTCCAACAAAAACTTTAAAGGCCCAAAATGCAGGCCTGCAAATGAAATTTCTGGGAGAGAAAGATGAATTCTGCATTACCATTATTTCTGACTGTCTGTCAAAACTTGTTTGATTGAGAAAGAAAAGACACTTGGCCTGTAGAAAGAGCAAGAACTGAGGGACAGATCAAGTTAAGAAGAGAAAAGGACAAGGACACATCTACTGACGTGCCTGGGAAAAGACTGGTGACATGGACAATATTATCCTTCCACTCACATTACCTCACACTAACAGTGATTAGATTTACAGCACACACACACACATACACACACAGGTCACTGATGGACAAATGCACATGCTCACTGGAAGGCCAACAGACATTCACATTCATGCATCAACACGCACACACAAACTGCCGAGTAAACACACACGAGCGACGCACTCACACGTACACACATCCCATCAATTAGGAGAGAGCCATCCAGTGATCAGTAAAAGCTGACTTCCAGCCATTAGCCAAGACAGCATGTTGATGATTGTGGCCGCTTTCCTCCCTTAACTCAACCTTTCTTTTTCATTCTGTCTTTTTTAAGAGGGGGGCCAAATAATTAATAACTGGTATCATTCCAATAAAGCCATTAGCAGTCACTACATTTGTCCGTTCTCTCCGTCTTCTCCCCCTCTCGCTCTCTGTTTCCCTCCCTTTGCTTCCCACCGTCTCTCTTTCTTTCTTTGATAGATGAACATGGTTGAAAGCAGCTGTAATACAGAATTGCTTTTAGGCAAAAAAAAAGAAAAAAAAGAAAAGAGAAAAGAAACAGTAAAACACTCCGTATTGAAAAAAAAAAAAACAGGCCCGCTGCCACAACAAAGTAAACCAGGGTTATGAAAAACAACAACAGCACATCGATGCTGGAGTCCTTCTGTGCCCTCGAACTCTGGATGTTGCCATAATCAACCATTCCTATTTGGAATTCCCTGCTTCCTCTCTGTAGCCATACTGGTGCTTAACACTGGCAAAGCTACTTGAAAAAAATGTCAAACTAATAATGAATGAATCGGTTCATCCCAGTTTCTTTCCATAAAATTAGCCAGAGACCTTTATTGCATGTTAAAACCCTCTCTCTCTCCATGTCTCTTGTTTGAATCTTAACCATCGTTATGCAATAAAAGGCAAAAACTAAGTAGAAAAAAAACTGTTCTTGCTTTGCCTTTGATAATAAGCTAATTATATATCTGTTTAGCTATTTTACAGCCATTAAATGGACACTGATCTGTTTTGCTCCAGTTAAGCGTAAAAATGGTTGAAGTAACAGCTTAAATTTTCCTAAAATTACAAGGTAAAAAAACAAACAAACACAAGGGCGGATCAATACAGTGAAAACACAATTTCTCAATCCGTTGGTTTTTCATAGTTGAACGTATTGATTTTGTTGACTCAAAGTATTAATATCAAGGGCGCAGCTATACAATCTGTCCTGGGCAGAGGCCTGATCAATTAAGTGCTCATTTATTATTAACATCCTGTTAATTTCCCCTGCTATGGAGGGCCAGCCTGTTATGAAGATACATTATGAAAAGTATATAAGGAAAAAGCAAGAGATGAAAAGACTACGCAGAGTATAGACAGAGTTCTTATTCTTTGGAGCATAGAAGAAAAAATATCATTATAATATATTTTAAATTGCTCTTGTTGCACATAAGGACAAAACCACTGCACCTGTGTGCTGTAAAATAGGGGGGAAAACAAAGCTACAGCTATATGCTGATTCTTCATTTTCGCCTCACTCTCTCTTCCCCTGAGGACGTGGAGTGATAGCATACGCTCAGTAATGGCTCCATGTGGTACAGCTTTTAGGGGTAAATTGATGTCAGTGACATTGTTGTAAGTTTGCATAAAACCGTGGGAAGAAGAGCAGGAGGAGAAGTTTTGCTGGCGGGTTTGAAAGCAAATTGACAGCAGCCAGCACTATCTAACACATTTCAGATCCTCAAACCCAAACTAACCTTTTCTGCAATCACAGTCCAGCGTGCTGGATATAGCTTTGAAGCAGCCCACACGTCCAGCTCTAGGCTGTGAACACGCCACACCATGAGCTCATTCCTTTGCAAAGTTAAGTTTTTTAAACACGGAGGTACTTTCTTTTTTTTTTAACATCTATCAATTTCCAAGATTAATGAACATATATTTATTTATTTATCTTTCTGAAGTAATTTATATGAATTTGAACTGTGAAAATGTGTTCATGTAAACACAAATGTTACAGGCAATTAGTTAAACACATACAATTATGCAAATCAACAGCAACTCTGTGTTGATGAAATGATTTGCAAATTTCAGAACTTTGCCAGGTTTTTTTATGTTACAGAATTAAAAAAAAAAACGGAAAAGCGCCACACATCCAACAAAATTAATGAAGCACCTTGACTCATTGTAAAAATGCATGGTTTCCTAACTTCAGGGTTATCACAGCGGGATGCAGAATCAAACTGTGAAGCAACATCTGTCAAATTTCAGATTCTGGTGCAGACGGGATGTTGACTGCAGCCGTGAGAACCGGTCCTGCTGTGCGGCAGCCAAACATTTTTTTAGGATCATAAGAAAATGTACAGTGAATGGAAATAGAGACACATCTGAGCTTGATATTTGTAATTCCGTGGAAGAGGTTTATTCATGCTCGGAGCTCGGCTGAATCTCTCAGGCCTTGGTCTTGTTCTGAAGCTGACTTAACGTTGGATTAAGTGATTTAATTGTGGATTAACTGAACAAGTTTTGTGTCCATGTTTTTGGAGGTTACCGACTGAGGTTAATTCACCACCCAACATTTTCGCCGGTGACCACACAAGACAGTGAGTCAGCGGTGACAACAGATGATGCAGCCGGATTTAATCTTGAAACTGATCAACTCGAGAATTGCACAGGAGGAGGCAACAGCTTGAGTTTGTTAACACTCATCCAAAGTGTTGGAACTGGGAGAGACGACTCGACCGGTTTTCAGCTCAAACCAGATACATTTGTCAAAGTTTGGACACTGGGTGATCTTTTCATTACGAGAAGATCTGTACCCTGACATTTACAACACCCGTTAAAATGAAGATGTATTACATATTTCACAAGGTGGCAAAAAAGGCATCCATCTCTCTGCCTCGCCATCTCCCTCTCTCGCTCTCCCTCTCGTGAAATGTGATACAGTTAGTGGCTTATTAATTCAAAGTGTAAAGCAACAGCCTATCCTAGCTGAATATGCTAATCAACAAATTTGAGGCCTGATGAACGATTTTTTTCATGAGAGGCTGTAAAAGTATTTTTGGGAAATTCACTGTCAGGTTCAATTGCTCAAAGTGACTATGCAAGGAGAGCCACGTCGCACCCGGCGTATTGACGAATAAGTGGACTGATGAACAAACTGAGATTTAAGGCAGATTTGAGGAAGTATTCTGGTTACAACTAAGATATCAGGGACATGGTTTTATATATTATATATAGACAAATCAATTCTCCATTTTAGACTTTAAACAACATAACTACAGTTATAAACTCTAACCTAAAAATAGTGTATTTTCTCGAGATTATTTTATCCTTTATTGTCTTCATCAATGATCTTGAGAGTCAAAGGTTTTAGATGTTGTACCAACCACATTCTTGATATTTAATTAAGAGGTGAGTGCACTATACTATAAGAAAGGAGAACTTTGATTATTATAAAATCATAAGCATCAATTTTTTTTGATTCAGGGTTTTCTCTGTACGTTTCTCTGCATTCAAAGTGAGCCAAAGGCACAGAACAAATCTTAAAGTAGTTCTACCTCCTCCCTAACTTCCCCTCTCTTCTCAGATGCTGCCATCTACTTCTAAGCGTAATAAAAGGCTCTTTAAAGGCTCAGAAATGATTTGATGAGCCTTTAATGATATTGCTTTTAAAGGGGGTTATCAAACACTGGAGTCATTTTGATATACAATATGCACTGCTCTGTTGCTATGATAAATACCAAAACTAATTTATGGTAATGTAACTGAAGATTTAAGATGAGAGGCAGAGATCAGAGTGAGACAAGGCACTTAACAGGCTCCACTGTCATGTCTCTCTCCCGGTGCCACGACATGTCACCCGCACGTCTTTGAATTAGACCGACAGCACGCTGCTCAACAAGTGCACACAAAGACAGATATGAGTGGAAAGGGGAGGAATAGCAGAAAATTGTGTATCTCACACAGACACTCTCTCCCTCTCCCTCTATCTCTCTCCCTTTCTTCCCACCTCATTCTTAACACTCCCTCCCCTCCACGCCGTCAGCATTTATTCCTCTATGAAAAGCTGTGATCGAAGAGTGATTTGCATGATTGCATTTTCCATACCTTGCATTAATAGTGCAGTAGGAATGAATAGCTAATGGCCTATCACATTTAAGTAGCCATCTCAACCAGCCATCACATTACAGCTCCCTCAATCTCTTAATGAAACAGGTCTCTCTCTCTCTCTCTCTCTCTGTCTCGCTCTCTCTTGAAATAGACACCTGGCCCAGTCAGGTCAGGAGCACCGCACAGTAAAGTCCGAAATAAAACATAGTACTGTATGTGAATGAGAAATTAAATTGGTTCAAATAACTGGTAAAAAATAAAGGGAGGAGTTTCTGCCAGTAAAGTAATAAAAAGAAAACCATCATTACTAATGAGATCTGCACACAACAGAATGCAATGAGCCAAAGAGAAGAAAATACTGTAGAGATTAGTTCATTAATCAGCTTGTCAATCAATACCAAATATAGACATGTGGTCTTATCATCATTTTATAGCTCATTTTCAAGACTGCCAAATATTTAATGGTTCCTGTTTTTCCAGTGTGAGACTCGATATCTTTGAGGTTTTTAATGTCGAAGGGACAAAAGCAGGCATTAAAGAGAGAGAGCACCATCATGGGCTCTAGGGGCTCTAACCCTAACCCTTTTTGCAAGTCTTACTATTAAAGGTTCATTGGGGAAGTAATCAAGAAATCTACAGATCATGGAGAGCCAAATAACTTTACTTGATCGGCTGTTTAAGGAAACAGAGTTTTAGTGCCATAACTAAGAATTTGTTTCTCTGAAAGGAAGGTTGAGCAGGTTTGATTTCATCTTAAGTGAAGTGTGTGCGCATGAGCAAGTGTCACAGAGAGAGAGCATTTCCACTTACGGGCATGGTGTGTGTGTGTTACAGAAAACTGTTTTCCCATTTGGCTAAACAAAGCAGGCCAGGGACACAAAACCTCACACCACAAGGTCATCATTGCCACACTATTCACATTTCTGGCAAGCTCCTCCAAGTCCTCTCACCCCCCCCAGCCTCCACCCCACCCTCCTACAATAACCACCTTTTAACTGCCTCCCACATGGACGAATTTCCGTAATCTTCTGAATCTGCTGCCAAAAGATTTCCCACCAGAGTTCACGCTCTTATTGAAGAATCTGAGGATGAAAAAGGGAGACACCCTCTACACCAACTTGGATACTTACACATATTACCAGATAGTCAAGCCTTCACAGTAAGGATACATATACATGCACACACCCACATACATATACTTGCTAAGCTCTAGACGCCTCTTTTAATAGTGTTTGGCTTCTTGGGGATCTGACAGGACCTTGGAGCAGAGGAGACTTTAAATAGTGATTGCTTTGACGAAAGAAAAGATGACGACAGAGAATAGGAGAAGGAGGGAGAGAGAGAGGGAGGAAAGAAAATAAGGATCTGGTAAATGAACGCGGAATGGCGCAAGAGAAGAAAACAGAATAAAAAATGTAAGTCAGGGGGCGAGAATGTATAAGCCTGAGTAAATAGTCATTACCAGTCTCTGAAGGGTGGCGGCGTGAGCTGAATAGACTGGGACTTGGAAACCACTGTTACCGGTGGTGATAGGGGACGGCTTCACAGCCCTGCAATCTGACAAAGGCTTAGTAGGTAATGGAAGCGGACCTCAGACGGCAAAAGAACATAGCGGCTTTAGGACATTATAAGAGCTGAGCATCAGATAAGTCCGAACCCTTTTCAGGCCCAACAAAGCAAACGTTTAAACTTCAAAGATCGCTCATGATTTGTCTAATGTGAACTTTAACATCAACACCTGAAACCACAGCTACAACCAGAAGACTGCAGAATATTAATTTCAGCACATCACATCATACTGATTTGTGGGTGTTTAAACAGTGTCATTCTGCCTAAAGGCCAAGTTACAAGCTTTCAAGTTTTTAGACAAGACATTTAACCTCCCTCTGTACCTTGTCTTGAAACTGACACCTTTGAACTCACCAGGAGCAGATCAAGTAAGAAACACAAATGATGTGAATGAGTCCAAAAGCAAAAAGCACATGTTAAACCCACAGACTGAATAAAACAAGAAAATAAATGCATTCATAATCACGCATTGTCAGAGACAGAGTGCATTCAGGCACACACAGATCACACAAACCACATACTACACAGTAGACACAATTCACTTCAGGCCTTGTTAATGTACTCAATGACAGACAAGGGGGTTTCTGAGCTAAAGTTTCCACCAAGAAGACAGACTTTCCAAAGTTCGTGGGGGTGTCTGGAGAGTGTTTATGCACCGTTCTGCACCAGCTGAACATTAAATTTGAGGTTCAGAAGTTGAAGTCCTGATCAAAACAGACAGGCCATATGTCACTGGGCCTGGGCAAGTTAGTGGTGACTGATGGAGGTGGGAGATGAGTTTAAGTGGATGCATGTCATGAGCCTGTGTCTACAGAACTGATGAGGTCATGTGATGAGTATTGATAATAATACATGCATATTTGCATACGCTCCATATAAATGCACTGGTATGTCCCTGTCATATCACATTATGGTGCAGATGTCAAGTCTAAAGCTCTTTATGAGCTGGAGGTTACTGCATCCCTGTAAAAGTAGTTTTTACAAAGATATATCTGACCTGACACCAACATGTTGTTTATAATCAATAGTGGGAAGAAATTAAAATTCCCTAAATCAACACATGCCTCAAAGTACAAATCATTAAGCTTAGCACAGTACAACACCTCACACTGATTTTAAACTAAACAATAAATCTAACTCTGAAACACACATTTCTCAGTGTACGTGTTCAAATTATATACAGCAATGCCTACATGTGCAGTTTTTTCCTTAAACGATTATTTTAAAGCTTGAGATGCTACAGTAACTCAAGTCTCCCACCACTGACAGGTTTTAAGTATAAAAGTCTTAACAACCTACAACCTTTCTCAAGTTTGAATGTTGCCACCGAAGTCAACAACTCACTTTGAAACTAGCAAGCAGTTGCTTAGAACATAGGATGAATTTAATTATTAATGGGGTTACGAATAGATGGTGCAAAAGCAATCCAGCTTTCTCCGTCTGCAGATCTGTTTCTAACCCGAGAAGTTGCAAGCAAGCACCTGGCGTTTGCAGACTTCCTGGGGGGGTGTAAGCACATACACACACATGCACATGCATAACAAAACAAAGAGGAGGAATAACAATCAGCACAGTATATGTCCCCAGGAGCTTCCAATACAAACCAGGTGAGCAACCATAGCAGTTAATAACTCCAATTTACTTTGTAATTCAAGTCTCATCACAGAGCACTGTTTAAAACACCAATTTGAAATAGTAAATCAGCCACGCAGCAGAAACGTTAATCTCTGGAGACTAATGCGCACACAAATATCCCACTAAACAAATCTGAGCAGACACACAGTCCCCTCTATCCATTTGCTGCGATACCCACAATTTCCTTTCTTCCTCTTTGGTAGAAAATGGCCTTCCTCTATTTCTCCAGTGCTCAAAACCCTAGGTAATTTTCTTAATCTAGGCCTGATTCTGCACATTTGCATAAAAATGTTCACTTTTGAGGCTCCCCTAACAGAACATGGCTCTAATACGCAATTACTCCCCTCAATAGTGGTGGCTAATTACAGAGGTGTCAGACAAACAGGTAGCAGAACAGAGGGGGGGGGCTCCTACACAATGGCTGAGGTGCTAGTCCGCCACATGGGACAGAGCAGCTCAATGGAAAGCAGTAAATTCATTTAGGCTGGCTTCATTAAACCCTGCTCCTTGGGCCCTGCATCATGCACTCCCCTTTGCACTGCCGCTCTCCCTGCTCTCATTTGCGGGGCAGCGGATGTGCTGTGGGTAAGAAGAGGGCGATCACACAAATGAGTGCAACGCAGAGGGAATGGGGGAACGCTGCAGGGAGGAAAACAGGGATGAGGGGAGAGATGGAGGGAGATATTCAGAGCGCGGCAGCGAGAAGAAGGGAAGGAAGAAGGGAAGTGAGGGAAGGAAGGAAAGAAGGGAGAGGATGGTATCAATAAAGCGGCGCAGCAACGCAGAAAAAGGGAACAGAGCGATATTATAGAAAGTGCTGGTGGGATGGAACAAGGGCATGAGGACATGTGCTCATTTGATGATAAAGAAATAAGGCATAAAAGGATGAGCATATAAAAGAATAATTTTGAATATGGCTTTTGTTTTATTCATCTGACCCAGTCTCCCAAAAGCCACACAGAACAGAGGAAGACAGAGAAAATTACAGCTTTGGTCCTCAAACAGAGGCCAAATGCCAGGTCTCCAGCATGGTGAAACAAGGGCAGTCGAGCCCCATGGTCTCTTTACCATTTAGATTATACTGGCAACTTTCTGACCCCACAGTATGGATAACCATAATAAGCCACAGCCCCTGCTGCGTACCACCTGTAAGCCAAACACGCTCACAAACAAAAACCTCAACTTGTGCACAGAAATCCTGACCACGAAAGTATCCGCCAGCACAGCCACTCGCTTCTCTCACTCCAAGAAAGAACTACAGTCTGAACTTTCCACTTGTGCATAACTCTGTCAGACTCACTTCGACATCACTGCCTTTCATATGCACCATTTTCGGCCCAATTTAACAGAGCGCTTGCTGGCAGGACAATTAATGTCTGTTGTAAAATGGACATTGAGATAGGTATGCCGTGTCTTGAAAGGAAGGAATTCACAGCTTTGACGGTAATTTGAAGCTTTTTTTTTTGAGAGTAAGGTGAAAGACTTCTGCTCCCTTCAGCACTGATGGCCACGCTTTTTCCACGAAGGAAGTGTCACCAGCCACAGTCCGCTCCTTTGGTTCGTGACCGACGGAGCGCTTCATGAGAACTTCTCTGTCTGATTGATTTACCTACTTGCTCCGTCGTCACAATGATTTTAAGTGTCTCTAATCATTGTCACGCATGACCCCAACATCCAGCGGCTAAGTGACCACTTGGACGGGATATATCAGCAAGGCTCCATGGGTGAAGTCAAATACAGAGCTTTGAGGCCATATGTCCTAACCACCCATTCATGGGCAAGCATACAAATATGCATAGTGAGATGCCCCCCACGGTGCGGGCGATCTGTGCATATGCACAGACAGACGCGTGCTGTTTATTTTTGTCTGTTTTTGGGGAAAGTCAAACAGTAAATATGCAGCTCTGAATGCCTGTATTAAACACTGAATAATTATCACATTAAAAGAAATGAATAACTGTGTTTACAAAGAAAGAAAAATGCCCTTCCCCTTCAGACAGATTGACTGGAATCGATTCATCACGGCAAAAACAAGTCAGAAAAGCATGTTGTGAAATGAATGAAACAAATAAACATAAAAATAAGCCCACACATTAACTGTGAGGGGAAAACAGGAATCTAACCTTTAGCGTGGAATTAATATTAAAAAACATCAGCCCACAGGAACTAGAGGGATTGGATAAAAGCATAAAAATGAGATCAACTCTCAAAACAAAGACATAAAATAAGATCACGGGGAAAAATCAAATGAGAGGCGACCACTCTAAGCACAGAGATCTACATACATTTTGCATCACTGTGCTTTACTGGCTTCTACTTATGTCTCCTGGTCTGATAAGTAATCATTTTCCCCGACTGACAGAACAGAGGGTAAACCTGTACGCTAACAAAATTATATTAAAGGAAAAAAACGTATCAGGGCAAAATGGCACCAACAATTTTGCTGGCATGGGTCAACAATCCGATTAAAATGGATTTTAGCTAAATTTCAGTGACATGCTGAGGACTCATTTTATGAGATAATGGCGCTTCAAGGCCTGTGTCTAATGTTGCCCACAGCTGTGAGCTGCAGGGTTTCTCCTATAATGACTACATTTGGACGGTCCACGAGGTGATTTAAATGCTATCGCCATACATTTTTGTTTAGGATTTAGTGTGAATAAATAGTCAGACACTGACTGTGACAGCGCGGCTCAAATGTCACATTAGCATGGCTGAGAGAAAAAATAATAAATAAATAAAAAACTTTATTGTAAATCCCAGTATGTCACTCCTTGTCCCCTAAATAAGCATTTCTGTTGATATCCACTAATGAGGAAATGTGACTTTATTGCCACACTTTACACACCGTCGAGAGTTGCGCAGAAGACCAACAAAGAGTCGTATGAGTCAAAGATCACCTTTAAATTCAACAGCCACTCTCACAGACAATGCGTCACAAATCAATCTTATGGCTTCCAGAAATGCGAGCACTTCAATTACACTAAAGACCCAGGAGCAGCAGGAAGACTTGGCATCATCTGGAGAGGTCAGGACCGGGCCCCTCTGCAGAGCAACAGCAAATAAATCAGATTATTAATGATATATATGACTTCTTTAATATTACATGTTACAGTCAGTCAAGAGTTTGACATTTCAAAGCGTATGCAGATAGGTGCAGGATGCTGCTGGCTTTGGATATGCGCCTCAACACAACAGCAGCTCTCACGCTGTTGTAACCTATAAGCTCCAGCTGCTTGCCTTCATTGTGTCTCTGCGCCGCGCCGCAAATGTTCCTCCATCTCCGATACTTATCAAGGCACTGGAGTTTGAAGCTGCCATTACTCAAAATTAATAACCACGGCGGCGTGTTTATCATAGCACACTTTCACACCCAACCTGCCAGAAATAATCACCACGGTGTTTGTGTGCGTGACAGAGAAGAGGAAGGAGAGAGGAAGACGGAAAGAAAGAGAGAGGGAGAGACAGAGGAAGGAAAACAGAGAGACAACTGGATGGGAGATGAAGTGTGAAAAAGAGACAGAACAAAGAGACTAAGAGCCTGAGATGAAAGACGTAACAGAGAGAAATGAAGAGAAAATCTGCTACATGCATACGTGTGCATCTGCCGTACCTAATCACTCTGCCTCCATTTCACCTTGTTGGTTTTTTTCCTGCACCTTTTCTTCCCATCATGTCTGACAACAGGGCAACACTCGCTCTCCTTGTGTATTCATTCTGCTAACCAGGACTCTAATCTCCGCTGACAGCCAATCTGCTCCAACAAAGCAGGCCTGAGTAAATAAAAAAATAAAAAAAAGTGAGGGCCTGGGTATTCAATTCACAAATCATGTGAGTACAGTGCAGGGTCCTGCCACAACTCCCTTGACGGAAGGGGAGAAAAGAGGCATGAAATTCTTAGTAGCGGTACGGTTGTTCGAATTGCAGATCCTTGTGCCTGTACGTGTGAAAATACAAGAGAAGAAAAACGAAGTGACAAGGACAAGGGAAGGCCCCTCAGCACCTCTACTCAAATCTGGAAAGACAGGTGGTGGAGAAACAAGACAAGGACGAATGTCTGTCGGTCGCTGGTTCAGGCTCCACTGACATTTTCCATGGCATTTAGAAAACATCCAACAAAACCAAAAGAAAAGGAGAGAGGGAGAGGCGGGGGACCTAAAAATAGTTTGCTGGAGGAAACCTATGCGTGGTGGGAAGTTGAGGTTACACAATAGATGAAGACACTTCAAGTGACCTCTTATCTTAGGGATTTGCTCACTTTCCCACAGTCTCCTGCTTTCTTTCACTGAGATGAACCTTAACGGCTGAACTCAGCAGCTAGAGAGGTCAGCCAGAGAATTTGTACCCCACAGGAACCACAAGTTTGTCATTTCACTTTTACAGTCGCCACACTCAGCTGACGGCAGCCGCTATTTATATCAAAAGTGTGAGTAGGTATAAAGCAGAAAACCAAAAGAAGTTTCCCGTTACCGCAGGCTACATTCCCAGGCCTGTATTTATCAAAATGTGACAGTGACAGAAAATAAAAAATCATCTCTTGTTTCCTACACCCAAAGCAACAAATGAGGGCTGCTAAATATGATATTTATTTTTACTATTTTGTACTGAAAGTGATAATGACAAAGATTAAAATCAGACACAGATTTGTTGCCGTTATAGGGATAGTGTGATATTCTGGAAAATTAGCTTTCTTGCCAAGTGTCAGTGTTAGGGCAAAAAGATTGATACCACCCCCCTGTACGTGTATGTGTGTTACATATGAAGCTGGAGCCAGCTGCTGTGTAGCTTAAGGCTAGACACAGATGGAAACAGTAAGAGCACTAAAAACTCACCGCATAACACCGTCTTCTTAAATCATAAACCCAAAACCATGCTTTCAACTTAATATCACGTCGGCTGTTTCAAACCCAGCTTCTCAGTCGTAATGTTAAGCTAAGCTAAGTAGCTTCTGTGCTTAGTCACAGAAATGCTTGATAGTTGATTTTCAATTGGAACCGACCGCTGACTAAAAAAAAAAAATTCTGAAATGTTTTTGCAGTGAGTGCACAATATTGTATTGGTTACAACACACTTGCATCACTTGCATCGTTTGCTTGTGTCCTTCCTCCATGCATTTCTTCAGTCCTCACTTGTCAACGTGGTATTAAATTATTCTTTTATTGTATGTTTTCTCTGATGTTTCTCCTACACTGGTAGCAGACATTTCTCTCTTTTCCTCTTTTTGTTTATATTTTAGCCAATTTACTTTAATTTCACCCTTTGTTCAAATAGCTGAAGGCTACTTCTTGTTAATGTCGTATTTTCATTGCAACTGGGGACTCCAAATTTCAAGCAATTAAAACTAACTTGAAATTAAAATCAGAGGCTTTTAGAAAATATAACCCTGAGTCTTAGAGGTACAATATCCACTTGTGCTGTCTTGTGCTGTCTACAGCATTATTAATCTCAATGTAAGAGGTCTGGTTTTATGCAGAATAAAACATCCAGTTACTTGCAACACAATGCGCTTATCTATATTCAGCCACAACCACTAACCTCAGCTGCACTCGGGTGTTTTTTGATGCCAAAACCTAACCACCAACAGCAGTGTGGATACAAAGCCCAACCTCTGGGGTCATGGTCCTGTGCTTTGTGCGTCCATCATCCTCCCCAACCACCTCATTCACTCATAAAAGTAATGCTTCCTTCAACTTATTGTACGCTGTCGGTCTTGCATACAAATTTTGTTTCATGCCTAAGCATGCAAACGACAATAAATTAAACATTAAATCTAGGTTTAATTTGTAGGAAACAGGTTGGAGAATAACTTTTCAGTGTAGAAATTCAATAGAAAGTAGAAATTCTCCTATTTATTGACACTGCCGTAAATAGGAGCAAATCACTTGGTTTATGTGCCTAAATATTCACATTCAGTGCAAAAAAAAAACTTTTTTCATACCAAGTTGGTTCTAAAATGTTCTTTAAATGTAACCTACAGAACTTTGACAAATGCAGTCCCTGGTCACCTTCACTGTGACCAAGCAAAGGAGAGCAACCAAGTCTCATTTGACACGTCAGTGATCACACTGATGCATCATATACTCGTTCAATTCTGGGGTTTAACACTTCTCCAGGCACTGTGAGATCTGCCAGCTGGCTGCAACAGAGGCTATTTGCTATGAGTTTCCATTGCAAACGCCTCCAAATCCACACGCCTCACAGTTTTAGGGAAGGTGTGTTTCTGGGAGAATGCTTCTCCAATTATTTCCTGCTTTATAAGCTTCTGAAAGTCACAGAGGGCCCCCCGGTCATCCCTCATCTAGTCTGATTTTTGTGAGAGAGGACAAAAATGCAGAACAGCCCATTTGAGCTGTGATTTGCGATGCTCATAAGTGATGGCGATATGAAGGGGACATTGGCCTGAAGGAAAAAGCAAATAAGGAAAAGAAAAAAGAGACGAATATTGATCACCCTGCTAGAAGCTGTCGGAAAGACTGAGAGATGAAGAAAGAGAGAGAAAGGGGGAGGAAAAGAACAACAAGGATTCTGGGAAATGCCCAACTTCCAACAATACAGATCTCGTAAAAGAAATGACTCATTTGCTCCGTGCATCTGCTTTCAGGGAAGACTTCATGCCAAATGACCACAACATACACACACACACACACATGCACAGATACACACAGAGGAGGACGCACATAAATCCGCATGTCAACACAGGCCTTGTGTCCAGCAGCAGGGTTAATGTTAGCAGAATAATGGCTAACTCTTTGCTTTGACCAAAACCACTGAGGGAAATTGCAAAGTTTATTGCAGCACACTTACTTCTAACAAAAGGTTGTGTGTCCAAAAGAACGACATTCACATGAAGTCTATGTTTAATCTACTACGTCTGGCAGAAAATTACAATACGACTAAAAAATTATCATTCAAATGATATTTTTAACACCAACGCAGCCTCAAACGAATCTTCACACAGCGACGTAACAAAAACAAACAATGGAAACAAAAATCACAAATGCACCATGCGCACAACACAAAGGCAAAGAGAAGAGAAAGACACCATGCTCCAAAAAAAAAAAAAAAATGAAAGAAAACCATTTAACTTTGACACTGTGTTCTCAACTTGGTTCTAAAAAGTGAGCGCTGCCATTTGCTCTGCCGTTTCACTTTGATCATGACTCGCTCCCCATTTTCAAACACTGTGACATTTGAAAAACACAATCCCACTTTGGTCTCCTATCATCGCTCGGAGAGGATACAGAGAAATAACAGGGCCGACGTTACCCACCTGCAGCACATCACATCCCCTCTCCCCAAGAAATGACGGTGAGCAAAAGATAGGCGTCCTACTGTCACAATCTGGCCGTCGGACAGCAATGATGGGAAGTCCGTATTTAGTCATCATTTCTCACATTCTTACACCGGGATGCTCTTTTTTGTCTATTACTGAGGAAGATGGAGGGAGCCAGTACCTAGTGTTTATTATTATTTTTTTTTTAAGGACGAGAGGCACAGGAAGGAAGAAGAAAGGGAGAAGATGAGTAGGAAAAATGGCCAAAATGCTTTACCTCCCACAGAGCTCTATCTTTCCAATGGTCCCTTGTCGGGGGGACAAATTGATCCTGGGAATAAGGGGTCATTTCCTCTGCCTGTTTACCTGTTCAAACACACTGTCATCAGTTTGAAACACACACACACACACACACACACACACACACACACACACACACACACACACGCTGACCCAGCTGTACCCTCAGAGCTGATGTGAGGGAGGGCTGAGTCACTCTGGTCCTCTCTGTGATAACAACACAGTAACCTGTGTGTGTGTGTCCCTGGCAGCAGTGACCCACGTGACCTTTGCCTTTTTGAACTACATACTGTACGTGTGTAGGTGTAGAAAACTTTCTTTTTAAACTTGTGTCCTTGTGTAAACTGTTAAGTTATTTCTTAAAAAATGCCACATATGTGTCAACTATCTTGTGTGTTCTTGGCAAAATCCTTCTCCAGTTTAGCTGAAAACATTTTTGATGACTCACCTTGAACTCAGCAGCACACATTAGTAAATTATCCAATCAAATGCAATTACTGGACACCAATTAACCACACCCATGATTTAAAACCATTACCGCATTGCAATGTAGTGATATAACGTAAAGTTTGTGTTTGGATTCAGTTCATTTGGTTGTAATTTCATATGTATATATACATAGATATAAAGCTAAGCACCTGATCTAACAAAACAGCTGAGCAGTAGAGGTCGTTTTGTTGATAATTTGATTGGCCTCAAAGTGAGCTAATTAAATCTTTACAGATAATTTGAATCCTTATTGTGCATTCAATACTTTAGTGTAACATTTGTCACATTGCTGAGCATAATTGTTGTTTCATTGCAACTTTAATGGCACTTGCAGAATTTAGGTTTGGCAGACTTTGCATGAAAATCGCACACACACTCTCATGCCTCATACTTCAACCATCACCTTCCTCTGTCACCTGAATCTGATTTTAACGGTGTGTCAAACCACACTCTCTCTCTCTCTCTTTTACACACACACACACAGTCACGTCCACAAAATATTCACATAGTGACGACCACCCAGACAGTTTCTCCCTTTAAATAAACCCCCTCCCTCTCTTCTCCACTCCGAACTGTGTGACTGTAAAGTGTAACAATAAAGCTGCTTATGACCGGAGGCTTTTATTTGCTCCAAGACCTTGAGCATGTACACAAAAACGCACACTCGCGCACACACACACACACACACACACAAACCATCAGACGGGTCTGCAGGGCCAGGAGACAGGGCAGAGCAGACACTGTGCATTACTTCTGCTGGATTCTTAAACTCCTTCTCTGGTGAAGAGGGGGTTGGAGCGGTGCAGCATCAGAGCAGGAAGCATGTCAGACTCCTCAGCTACAACTGTCCCCCCCCCCCCTACCTCCACTGTATGCTACCATCCACCCAACATCCTAGCTTTATCTGCCACACACACACACACACACACATATATGTCATTTTAAATTCCAATATTCCCACAGGTGATCCAGACAAAACCAGTCAGGCACACGAACACCTTCAGCCCCTGAACCAATGCAGCAAATATCATTATGGAATCAATGCAGCCTTGAATCAATCAGGGCAGTACCTGTGTGTGTGTGTGTGTGTGTGTGTGTGTGTGTGTGTGTGTGTGTGTGTGTGTGTGTGTGTGTGTGTGTGTGTGTGTGTGTGTGTGTGTGTGTGTGTGTGTGTGTGTGTGTGTGTGTGTGTGTGTGTGTGTGTGTGTGTGAGTAAGATAAAGGGAAGAAGTTGATAACACCATGTGCTCCTGTGAGGATTTCACCAAACTCCATGTTTTTTGATTGAAAGGAGGCGGGGGATGTATTACCATAACCTTCCAACCACATGTCTGCTGTAAACTCAATAATGCAAGAATGATTTCACACACACATACACACACGCACAGCTTGCACGCACCCACTGTTGCTATGCACCATGGTAAATTCAATATTGTGTTCACACTCCTAAGCCAGAGTGGGAGTACAGTCGGCAGAGAAGCCACAGCCTTAGCTGTAAATCAATAGATTAAATAGAAACAGATGAATAAAACACAAGATAATAAATAAAAGAGGAGATGGTTTACTCTTCCCATCATATACTGTACAGCCTTTCTCCCATTTGAGAAGAAAAAAATAGTGGTGAGAAAAAAAAAGTGGGAGCAGGAAAGACAGACAGACAGAAGGGAAACAAAGAGCGAGAGAGCTCTTGTTGTGCCTTTAACTTGTGTTTTTAATTCTTGTGTCTATCCCTCCCAGTGCCAATGTTTGCTTAAGGAGTATGTTTTTGTATGGTGCGTTTGTTTTTTGTTCTCATTTTCCCATTCTAAGTATTTGAGTATGTGCGCAATATACCAGTATACTGCGTGTCGTGTTGTAAACATCTGTGTGGCCTTGGCAGAGTCAGATGTGTCAAACATGTTTTTTCATCTTTGCCATTTGTGCAGTTTGTACGTAATTATCTCAAACATGGTTCAGCTCCAAATGTGTGTGTATGAGTGTGTATGTCTGTGTTTGTGTGCCTGTGTGTGTGATTTCCATGCATGGCTCTTGAAATCCACGATCGACTATCAGCCGATGGGGTTTCATCAACTTGTCAATAAGTTGACTCAGTTGCAAATCTGAGACAATATTATTAGTCTCAATTAATGACCGACAGCCAGCTCCCCGTAAAAATATCTCTGGATATCAGTGATTCTTTGTCAAGTTACGCCATAATGAGCCATTAGTCAAATACGTTTCTGAGTGTAGGGAGCCCCCCACACCCATTGATCCTCTTTTATGGGATTCATTAGACCACATTTCCACACATTAGTGACTCACTAGAACGCCACTCTTGGATTACAAATATCTATTTGAAATTATATTACAATAAAAAAAATAGGCTCATCTTGTGTCTGTCCAGGGAGCTGCCTTTCTGTTTGAACTGCCTATCCTCACGTTCCTTCTCTTACGCAGCCTGGGATAAGTCAGTGTTTGTTATGTTGCAAGCCAGAAAACCCATTGACACACTGCATGTTGCACTTTACTTTACGAGTAAACGTTCCCTTGACAAACCTGTCGTTGATGCTCCAGTTGAGGCAGAGGTTGAGGGAGCTGAGGTTACGACATTTCCTCACCACCTCCATCACAGTCTCATTGTTGAGCTCCGAGATGTGCCGCAGGTCCAGGACGTTCAGGTTACGCAGCTGAGAGAGAAAAAAAGACACACAAGCAAATTTTAGTAATTTCATCATGTCAGATTCACACAAACAGGTGGCTGCGCATCACAGGCAACCTAATAAGAGTGCGCCACTTTTAACAAAATAAAATCTCTCTCTCACACAATCAGGTATACAGGCATACAATTTCCTGTCTGTTCACAAAGGAACCAGCAGCTGATGCGTTACAATGTGCAGCTGGGGGACAGAAATATTCTGCAAAAGCATGTATGGAATACAAGCCTGCTGAATTACATGGATAGTTTAAACGTATCCCAAAGGGAATGTGAAAAACTATCTTTTTGTACACTTGTATTTCACCACGTGTACTGAAAAAATAGCATGAATGCAGAATAGAAACTGACAGACAAAACGCTACAAAATTGCTTGCTGTTACTGTTTACTATTCTGCGTCTGCAGGCCCGGTGTGAGGGGTTATGAGCCAATATGAGCATTCACTTCCCTCCTTCCTTTCATCTCTCCGACTTTCAATAATCCCTCTTTCCGATCTGAATACCTTATAAGAGGTGGTTTAGATTAATCCTCCAGTCAAATTCTCTACTTCCAGACGCGCTCTTCAAAATCCACACTGACACAATGTTCAACAAGCGTTCCCGCTCGCTGAAATTACCAGAGGCTTTTCAAGTCACAGCACAGGTGTATTTTCTCTGATACACGCTCAGAACTATTTAAGACACAGGTGCTTGCGCACGCAAACACACACACACACACTTTCCACACACCAGGAATGCAAGATAATAGAGGTGTGATATTCCAGGCAGCCACCAGGGATGCAGAGAGGTAAATGTCATGGCCGAGGCTAAAGAGAAAACAAGCTTACAGTTGGTGTTAAGATCACTAAGCACTATTGTCAGCTCCATAGGCATGACATATACCTAACAGCATGAGGACGCATGGAGGAGGGGGTTGGATAAGGACCACGTCTCACTGTGTGAAGTAAGCAGACATGTAAACACTCTCCTCTTTCCCCACATACTGAGAATCAAAACACACCGACTGCAAACAAACGCTCTGGCCTGCGGCTACACTTTGTCACTCCTCGAGAGAAAATTGGATCACACCTCTTGTGATAAAAGGTGTGCTTAGGCATGAAATAAACATGGAGCAGATTTTGTTTATGCCATATCATCACCTACACTGTGAAGACAGGCCTTAGATACACTAATGAAATAAACATTAAGCAGCTTGTGTGCAAAGAGACGGGTCAGCAGAAGTCGTCAGGGACCGTGAAAACTGACATGATAAACAACGGTTTTTAATAAAAGGGGCGGAGGGGGGTCCTTCACTGCATTTATTAACATAGATGTGCGGGAATGCAAGGGGACGCACACACATGTGCACGAACGTACACTTAAGCACACATATGCATGTACACAAAGTGCCATGTGCCACTGTGGCCAGTTGGATCGAAGTGCTAAATTATTCATGCAGGATGAGGCTGATGTCTGTGTCTGTCTGTGTCTGTCTGTCTGTCTGTCTGTCTGTCTGTCTGTATGTTTGCAAAACAAAAGGCAATGCAAAAATCAAACCTGGTTGTACACAAAGTGACCATTGCTATTCATATTTATAGCAGACACGCAGTCACACTGTCAAAAGGAATGGCATCAACATCACAGACACACAGTCTCACTTTTATTCACTTGCAGACAGCCATTTGCATTCAGTATTTATGGTTATTAAGCCTGGAGTAAATCTTAAAAGCCCCGACATCAAAAGTAGTATTTGTTCTCCAAATCTTCAAAACTGCTTATGTCTGCTAAATAGAATTTCTACTACAGCCAATAGTAACGGTTTCATTGATGTGGACACCCAATGAGAAACCAGGCCAACTGGCGTGGGTTTTGATTGGACGAGAGTGCGGCTCGGTTGAGGAAAATCTGAAAATTTAGCAGATGCCTGCATGTAAGAGAAGAGGCAGAGTCACGGCCGAGACTGTGACTTTGTTAATCCATCTGTGAAAACTACGGCAAGAAAATAAAAGAGAGAATTATTCAACGTAAAAAAAAATTTAAAAAAAATAAAATACTTTAATTAGCTACACGATCAGAATGTGACAATCCACGGTGCCAGTGTTTGTTTTCTCATAGTTGATACATGATCATTACATGACTAAAGTAAAAGCTTTCAATTCTTAATGCAATTTCACTCACAATATACCTTATTTTCTTCCCATGTATTTCCACTGATCCAAGAATAAACGGGCGTAAAAAGAGAGAAATATAAATGGAGAGGAATCATGAGGAGGGAGCACGAGAGCTTAAGACAGAGAGGAAGACAAAGCGAATGATTCACACAGCACAGGGGAGAGAGAAGTAGAGAGAGGGGGGAAAAAAGTGAAACCGAGTGAGGAACGCAAGCGTGAGAGAAATAGAGCATCAGAATAGAGAGCAGGGGATTCAGCGAAGGGGTTCGGCAGGTTTTTCTCCTCGTTGGCTGAGGTCTGTAACCAGGCAGAGTTGGTCTCGTCTCCTCTGAGTTGGCAGCTACACCTGGATAATTATTCATGCTGTTCATAAAAACAGTGAAACCTGCAAAACCCAGCTGCTCTGAGGCCGGCGTGTTGTCCCAGCCCCGCTAACACACATGCACAGCTCAGGAATTAAGGCGCACACTGATCATATAAATATTTCAACAACTATGTGCACACATATTCACATGCACGAAAATGTCTAAGGACTCAAACCCAAAAACTATTGTGGGGAACTTGTACTTTCAATGAAAGTAAATTCTATTTTATTAAACTATTATTCCACCATACACGATATTTTCAACATCTAGAATTATGTGTTTCTTTTCAGATTAAGATTATGCATTACATTACATATAAAAAAACACACCAAAAAGCTCCAAAAAGTACTGCTTACTCATTCATACATTAAGATTAAAAATAACAATCCAATAATTTAATATAATACGGCACAGAAGAAGTGGTTTAAATTAGCCTTTTTTTTCCTTTTCTTTTTTTTCTTCTTTTTTAGTGAAATTAAAAATCATCAAATCATTTTTTTTTTTACTTGTAATAGTTTTAATCCACAGTGAATTGATTAGTCTTTGCTTGAACATACAGTATATTAGGGTGGGTTTAATGTCTGTCCCATCTATTTCTTAAATTAAATAGAGAAATATTTGGTCTGAAAAGAGCCAGGAGGCAGAAAAAGATAAAAATCATGAAATTGGATGTGAATGTGTATCGACAAACCCCAAATGTGTTCAGTTATATATCACGTGATAATCTAATCTACAAAAGATAAGACAAAGGCAATCACTTCACGTCTGACAGGAGACACACAAGCAAATAGTTCTCATCTGTAGATTGGGTGTAGCAGCACATTTCTATTATAAAAAAAGTGGTTGTTTAATTTGGTCCACATGACCAGAGGAGATCTCTGAGCTGCAAGCAGTTTGGCTCTCACCTGCTTCAATTAGAAGCCTCTCTCCAACAGGAAAAATGAGAGTCTGAGTCAGAGGTCAAACACAAAACGCCACTTTAAATGAAAGAAAAATAAGTGGCTGTTTTTCGAAGGTACGCTTTCCTTCAGCCAAGCATAGGCTGGAGCTCAACATTTGGAGAGGTTGATTTGACACTTTATTACATTAGTGTATGTCACAGTCTGGTGCACAGTATCACAGTGTGTGTGTGTGTGTGTGTGTGTGTGTGTGTGTGTGTGTGTGTGTGTGTGTGTGTGTGTGTGTGTGTGTGTGTGTGTGTGTGTGTGTGTGTGTGTGTGTGTACCTGGGTACGCTGTGCCAGACTGCAGAGCTGTAACTACCTGCGCTATTACTACATTTATTTACACAACGTCAAGCATCATGATGCCAAGCTGGAAGTTGAGGCCTGGCGGACCCCATGCAGTGGGTATGATGTCATGGGTTGAACGTTGGCACAAAGCAGCGTGCGTTCATGGCTGTTGCTGTCCATCACCCTCAGCTGACAAGCAGCGAGATGACATTTAAGAAAGCACGGACAGAGCGAGCATTGTTTTAGTCATAAATAGCGAAACATGTTGGATTTGGAAAATATGAGCTGCTATTTCATTGCTGCAGTTAAATCAAGATTTAGAGTGTGAGTCTAGTCAATGAAATATAGGTCCTACGACGGCGAATGTATATGGATCCACAAAAAAGAAAGAACCCATGCTTGAAAGGCGCTGTCCGTGAAAAAGGGGAAGAAAAAAAAAAAAAAGAGTAGCTTTTCAGTAAAAGCGAACAGCCACAGCAGTGGAAACTCTCAACTGTCAGACAAGTTTAAATCCTCTAAACAAAGCAGACTGAAGTTTAGTCACTTTGAAGTCATATTGAAAGTCCGAAGCAAGAAGTCAAAGTCACAGGGTGTTGTTGAGGTGGCATTGTGGCCCTGACACATTTTGCTCAGCTGTCCGCAGGTGTTGGAGACGGTGTGAGACAGGATGAGGCGGGGGCGAAAAGGTGAGACGAATGGCAGCGGTGTCACCGGGTGAATACAAGTGCGCACTCATGCATACACGCTGTCCTTTTCTCTCTCTCTCTCTCTCTCTCTCTCTCTCTCTCTCTCCATATTGGAGCATCCCAGACAGTTCAGTCAGACAGGAGAAAGCTGTGTCGAGACAATCCCTCTGCGGTAAGCCGAAATCACACACAACCCCCTTCCCCCCTCCCTCTCCAGATGCATACTCAGAAAAACACACAAATATAAATACATAGAGGCCTGTGCAGACAGAGGGATATGAATATTTGAAAACGGACTGGGGCAAATACAGGAAAAGGCCACAGCTCTGGTATCACAAATACACTGTCTGCTTCAGTCATGGACCAGTGAGCTGATGAGTGAGTGAGTGTATGTGTGGTTAACTTCTCTCTTTATCTGTCTTGTGCCCATCTACTGTCTATCACGTATTTTCCCTTTCCTACCCCCTTTTTCTCTCACTCTTTCTCCCTTTCAGTCGCTAATCCTGCATGTGTTGGTGTTGATAACAAACTCAGTGGCGAGGAAAGGCTCGAGGAGATAGAGAGCGTTGGTTTCTCTTCGGGGCACTAAGCCAAATGGCCACATAGGAAGCGCACATACGCCCCCCCCGCGTGCGCGCAATAACGCGCGCAGACCGATGTGACGGCACTGGATGACAGTCACAGCACAGTGACACTAGTTGGGCCAATAATGAGACATGATATCCCTCCCTCCAGAGGTCAAAAACCTCTCTATCTCTGTCTGTCTCTGGGTTAAAAGTCTTAGAGCCAAATGAATTATTCTTCAATTACTCTTGCAAGAGACACACATCATCCGCGGGCTCTTCTCTGCTCATTATATTCATAAATCCCCCAATCTCCTCCATACAGCAGTGAAGAAAATTATTACAATTTCGACTCATTCTGCGACCCCCACAACCCCATTACCTTTCTTCCTCCAAATCCCCTCTGCTCCTTCGTTCCCCCCTTTATCCTCTCTACCACCCCTGAGACACAATACACATCTACAAGTACACAGTCGAGCACACATTCGTACATAGGGAAAAGGTACACATGGATGCGAGCGAACACACACACACACACACACACACACACACACACACACACACACACACTTACTTCTCTGGTTTGTGTTGGGGGTTATCAGTTTGACACAGGGCACTGTGATTATGTATTTTCTGTGCTCCAGTCAGGGGGAGGAGATAAGGGGCCAGCAGACTACAGCAAAGCCAGACACCACTCATCCTACATGGGGAGGGAGCGGTGGAGTTGGGTGTGGGGGTGACAGTGGGTGAAGACCTATATCTTAACCTTTTGTGTTTCACCACTTTAGAAACCTCATTTCCAGCCTGTGTTCATGGCAATTTGTTAAAGAAAAAAAAAAAGCAATAAATAACATTACTTTATTTTTCTTGTTTGTCATCGGCTGTGGAACCAAAGTTGAACTCGGTATGTTGCAAGCACACACTGCTCCACTTACTCAGCCACCAGGATTGATAGAACATATGATTCTGGTTATGAAATTAAATAGCTTCCCTGTCATAAACCAGACTGTTTTATTTGCTCATAAACACAGAGGAAGAATGAGGTACTGCCCACAGTCCAATTCTGTCAAATTTAGAGAGCATTTATCAAAGGTCCGGACTTTTTTTTGGAGAAGAACAACAAAACCGGTGGAGCGGCACGGCTGAATTAATCTACAAGGCCCCAAATTAGGACCAGAACCATCCAAGTTCTGCACATCAGAGAGACAACAGATCGCCATTACAGTCTCCAAATATACCTCTTTTCATCTCTGACACATTTTTCAACAGTCTCTCCATTTGTTATGTCTTTGGCCTCCTCTGTTTCTCCCGAGGGTGGGAACTTTCACACACGCAAAAAAAAAAAGGCATTTTGAGGCCCCACAGTGTCTTAGGGCAGTGATAGGCTGACGTAAAAGGAGGGGCATTGTGGGTAGGCATGACAAGCAAAGGGAAGCCATCAGTGGGACATCTAAGGCTCGGGGAATGAAGGCTCTCTGGCACCCAGAGCTGCTCTCAAACACTAGCGCTCTGATAGTACCGACCTTGGATTTAATCACTACCAGAAGAAAAGAGCACCACTTGACAGGAAGATGGAGAGACAGAGGGAGAGAGTGTGTGTGCGCAAGAGAGAGGCAAAAACACATGGACCACAAGAGTAAAAGAGAGAAAAAGAGATACATACGGAGGAGAATAGTGACTAGATTGGGCAGAAAAAGAGATTCAACAGGTAACAGGAACAAAACTATAGAAATAGTTGGGTAATGACTCTGTTGCACATTATTTTCTCTGCTACCAAACAATAATCACAGTAAGTGTGACTTAAGCTGCATGAGAAGGGACAGCATAGAAAATACTGCATGTTAGCTACCTCTGAGATACCAACCAATCAATCTCTTCAAGGCCACACACATATCTGAAGAACGAGGGTTACACTCAAACTGGCTGATTGAAGCTTTCCTCTCTTTTTAATCACGCCCAGCTCCTATAGACACACACACCCACACCCACAAACAAACACATACACACACTAAAACCTATTGTGCTCCCACCTCTGTGGCCTGTCGGAGGTTTGACTCAAGGGTGAACCCTCTGAAAGTGAATTAGGAGAATGATTAATCTCATACAAACACACACATATATAAAAGTTCTCCCATCGGCTGCTGGGGGAGGGCACCAAATCACACTCACAGCTCTGGGACACCCACAAAGCCTCCATTCCCACAGCGCTTTGTATCCATTACGCAGCCTTACGATGTGACATGCATCATCAACAAAAATACTATTATAATGTCAAGAGCTCAAAGCCAGATTCATTCCAAAAACCGACCATAAATAAAAATTTACATTCTATCCCTGGCATAGAAACACAAAACACCACATCAGGCAAAGATTTGCTCTTCAAATCATCACTGTTTTTGTTCTGGCATCTGAAGCTGTGTGTAACGCTTGATTCCCAAGGAGTAGGGAGTGTGTTGGAAAGCTTGCTTTCGATTAGCAGGCTTTACACCCTCGGCCATGCAGCAGAAATCTTGATTTTGCCTTTCAGCTGCTAACAAGATGATGATATATCAAACTGCGCCCCGGCTACAAGTATTGAGTTGCGCTGCACACCGCAGAGGAACGCCGCGGCTCCCGTAGGACTGAAACACTGCAAAACCATTAGTGGAGCGTAAATGCCACAGCTTTACAGTTACTCTACAGACCATCTGCATTGAACTCATCGCCATGGGTGGCCTAGTTCAACCATCGGCTCACTTGATTAAGAAAATACAATTTCGATTGATTTCCTCAAAGCCTAATATGAGAGGAGTCGGTATTAAAAAAAGACTATGAACCTGAAATGAGTGTGTCATATGAGAGAAGTTAATAAAAGTAATGGATTTTCCCTTTTTTTCCGGGTGATAGCTGGCTTGCAAGTGAAGAGCTGGGAAGATTATCAGAGAGAGAGACAAATCGAGGAAGAAAAGAGGTGGGAGGGAGTGTGTGATAATCAAACAAGAGAGGAGCGCCGCAGTCCTGGAAATGCATGCAGGTCCACGGAGTCATCAGAAATGCAACGATTCTAAACGCGAGAATATGATTTTCAATCGACACTGGATGGGACCAAGTGGGAACGAATGAGGGGAGGAATCAACTGCTAAACGAGATAATTACTGTCAGAGATTATAGAGACACAGAGAGAGAGAGAGAGGCAGAGAGAGGGAGAGAGGAGGTCTGAAAGAGATGAATCACAGACATGATGGCTATGACAGGAACAAAGAAAGAGACGGTCTGACTCTAAATCTGTACAGACAGACTGTGGTCAGAGTGTTATCCCTGAAACATTTCCATCGCATCACGATTCATGAATTACCATCACAACCAGCGCCAGAACCTTCAGATACCTTCAAAGAAACAGGAGTTGGTTATTTTTGATTGGATGGTGTCATCCCTCCTTCACTGTCCTTTAGCAGTTGAAAAAAAAAATTAATCTTCATGCAAATGTGATTCGGACAGCGGGAAAGACTGTAATTCATTTTGGGGATTTCTAAAAATACTCCATTAGTTAAAGATGGCTACAGTATTTAAAAGGCCATGGGCTATTTAAGAAGTTAGAAAATCAAATAAGAATATATGAGATGATTTGATTTTTTTTCCTTTTACATTAACACAATCTTTTTTTTTTCTCTTTGGAGAGGAACTTCATATATGTTTTGTTTTTTCTGACCTCCGGCGGTTTAACTTTTTACCTTTGCTGCAGGGATGTGGAAGTCTACTGCAGGGTGTGTCAGTACACTGTGGCCTCACTGCTGTGTGCGGTTAGAGATGCAACACAGCACATTTTCTCACCACACTCACACACATCAGTGATTCTGGGTATACTCAGCGGTAAAAACAGACCTGGAACCTCCAGCGAGCGAGAGCAGAGAATCGCTGTCTCTCTTAGCCTGGTGTGGAGTTTCTTTTCTGAAAGACCTGTCACCCAGATATTTACCCAATCAGACACTTTGCAGTCAGAAAATGAACTTCCAGCATCAGTGCTCCGACAAACTACATAGTGGCGGCACCTGATATATATTTTTGTCCTTTCTCTGCTCCGGTTTTATTGGTACTTATTGCCAGACATATGAGTTGATTCAAATTTATCAGCTATAAACTAATCAAGCAAATTCTCATAACCTTGATAAGAGGATGTGGGGGGAAAAGTTCAGCTGAGACAAAACTGTGTCTTTAAAAAAACATAAATATTATCAGAATTATGAACTTGCTCGTCTGAACTCCTAAAATTTCACCTTGGTTAATGTTGTAATAAATAATAATGAGGTGCTAGGCTGTGCGTGTGGGCGGATGTGTATGCGTCCACCTCCAGGTATGCTAATGCTGTTATGACTGGCTGGCTTCATTACTGTCTGTCTACAACACCATGGCCAAGGTCAGTGGAGGCTGCAGAGATGATAGGGGGCCAAAAGCATGAGCACAAATTAATCTGCTGTTTAATCTAATAATGCAGCATGGCATTGGGTGTCTAAGTCCTATTAACACAACTGTAATTGCATTTGAGGAGGAATGGGGCGCGCGCAAGTCCACAAGGGTAGATTCACACTCACATGTGTGCCCAAGTACATCACACACAAATCAAATTGTATTTCACAAGCACACATGGGTGCGGACATACCAGTTTCACACCTTAGTGCACACACACACACACACACACACACACACACACACACACACACACAATCTCTGGACATCATGTTTGGAAGACGAAATAAATGAGGAGAGAAACTAGGTGTAGTTCCTTGCAAATCCCATCGAAGCAATCACCAAGTGAGTGCATGTGTGTCCATGTTTATATGGCATGGAACATCTTTAACCACGGCGCCCTGCTCATTAGCATGGTAATACCCAACACAGCAGGGTGAAGCCAGAACAGCAGCGTATTATTAGGATTCATCTCATTAGGCTTTCATGAGATTTAAAAGTTAAGACAAAATAACTTCACAACTAAGTCTGAGATAAAACACACAGCGAGGTCCTGAGTTTACTCTCCAAAAGTTAAATTCCCCCCCTGGAGACAATGCATGGCCTGCAGCAACATGGAGAGCTGGCCTATAGTAACAGGATTAGACACAAAAAAAGAAGGAAAAAGAAACTCACACCGACACTTCTATTGGCGTTTTGTGATGCAAGTAATTACTCCAAAAAGGTTAAGCTGTTGACTGAAATTAACCTTCTTTCAACCGTGCTACAGGAGGTGTGCACACAGCTTCGGTTTTACTGTAAGTAAACACACAACTTGTGTTCCTGTAAAAGGTCGCGGTTGAGGGGGGAAAAAAAGAAAAAAGAAAGAAACTATGATAATGCAAATCAAAGGTTTTGCGTGGTACTTACCGCAGTGAGATGGATGACTCCCTGAGAAGTCACAGGGCATCCCATGAAGCCGACAAACTGCAGCTCAGGACAGTGCTCTGCAAAAGCCTGCACAGACCGATCAGTCACCTGGACAATAGAATAGAATAGAATAGAAGAAAGGGAAGAAAAAGAGAGTTTACATTACTTTCCAGTCTTAAAAGAACCGATTCATTTCATTCATTCATTTTTCAACACTCGAATATGTTTCAGTCTCTCATATTCGCAGGATCAAGATAAGACATACATGGTGAAAAGTGGATTTCTTTGAGTATTTCTCAAGCTAGTGTGTGTAGACAGGTGCTGTCAAACTCAAGCTTAAATGTCGACTCCATCTGTACAGAGGGCTGGATGTGTTTTGTGTTTGCAGAACAGCAGAGAGAAAGGAGTGAGAGAAGGAGGCTCACAGAAGGAGAGGAGGAGGAGGATGAGGAGAAGAAGAGGACAACAGACAAAACAGCTAAAAGTGTGCATCTGCCAAGCAGCGTGGGCGTCGTCTTATGATGGATGGACTGCTCCCCATCATTCACCCAGCCGTCTACTAACAGCTCCTAATGGATCAGAGATCAATAGGGAAGCAGGACATTTCCACCAGCTTCCCCTGTAGTCATCAATAGGGGTATTGATAGCTACTTCACCTCCCTCGCCACACTCAACACTGCAACAATATGTGGGAGAGTGTTTGTCCTCTCTGTAGGCTTGCTCAGTGCTTCCTCAAACTCTTCATCAATCACAGAAGGTAAAAATAAGATGAGAGGAGGGAAGGGAGGAGAGAGAGAGAGACTTGGCCCTCGACTGTGATTAACTGGGAAAAAGAACAAAAAAACAAACATCAAAGAACAATACAGAACAAAAATCTTTTTTTTTTCCTTCTTTTTTTTGGTATCGTTGTCTAGTTTGTCAGTGTGTCTTCATAAAACCAGTAATGCAAAAAATATATTTAAAAACATGCAAGTCAGCCAGTGATGGATATATACAAACACACCAACTTTTCCTTATCAGCATAAACATATTTGAACAAAGTGCACTTAGACTGAAATCTAAGTCTGACAAGTTTTGAAAGGCAAATGAAAAGTACGCCTGAATTCTGATGTTTAATATGAAAAACTGAGTGGAGCAAAATTTGAAAGAAACACTTAATAAGCCTGAAGCTTGAGGAATTAGCATAGTACAGTGGCATATTCACTTTTCTCAGACATATTTACAGTGACAGTGAAATCCATAAAATTTCAGTATAATTTTTTTAAGGGGGTATAAAAGATGCAGGAAACTTCATACACTGAATTTACAGTAACACCTAAATTAGTCGTCTTATTGGCCTCTACTATCAAATGTCATCAGCAGCTCCTCAGATTAATAGAGACTGAGTCGAAAGTACACTGGAGGAAAATCATTTCTTATTCAATCTAATGCAAAATGCCAAAATGAAGATTCTGGACAGTCTGACGATTCTTAGTCATAATGCGGGAAGGCTTCCAAACACTACATTACAACTGCTGCTTCTCCTGAGGCACTGTCTTCCCTGCACGATTGACAAAATAATTAATTGGCCAGTTAGACTGCAAAGAGTGGTGATTTGCCAATGGAGCTGCAGTATTGAGTCGCGCAGCAACAGAAATGTTGTACAGTTACAGGCTGGAGGAGCAGGAAATAATCCTCTAACCATAATGGCTGCCAAACCACTGTTATAACCTGTGATCTTATAGCTTTTTAAACTTGTGCATTTGGAGCTTTGCCTTCAAAGTCTGTGTTAAACGTTGCAACATTGATTTTCTGAGTGGCGTGACTTTGACATTTAACATTTGACTAGTCAGTACATATATAAAGCTCAATCTTGTTGCTTTTGCTGTCAATCTCACCTGTTGCTGCCTGCCCTGGCTGGCTCAGTCACAACAGCATGTTGTCCACTGTCCTCCTCCTTCTCTCCCTACATTTCTCTCTCCATTAGCTACATCCCTTCCTGACTCACTCTAGCTACTGGTTGTAGCCTGGAATTAGACCAAATTAATTGGGGAGCTAATCACACTGGTCAGACTTCAGCTTTCCCGGGCTGGAAAATTGTTTTTAATATTCATGTGTATTGAGGCAGCGAAACATTCGGCACCAGAGTTTAAAAATGAACATTCATGTTATTCACTTGCAAGCAGTCGACATCGACTAGCAGCTATGTACCGTGGTCCTCTCTGGGAAGAAAGCAATCCTGCCTCCTGCCTGCGATCGTATTTTGATTCAGTTTATGCTCGAAGCGGTGCAGCTGTTCACAGATGCATCCACTGTCATTGTGTGTGTGTGTGTGTGTGTGTGTGTGTGTGTGTGTGTGTGTGTGTGTGTGTGTGTGTGTGTGTGTGTGTGTGTGTGTGTGTGTGTGTGTGTGTGTGTGTGTGTGTGTGTGTGTGTGTGTGTGTGTGTGTGTGTGTGAGAGAGAAGGAGAGAGAGAGAGAGAGATCTGACTGGCCATGTGTTCTGGCTCCACAGCACAGGGTGAGGTATCAGATGACAAGTTATGTAAATAAATATAAATTGTATTGTCAGGGACACAAGTCAGGAAGTAAACTGTTGCACTTGATCCTGCTCAAGGGGTCAAACGTAGACCTTTGCATGACCTTTGCATGGGCCTCCATCTGTGCCCTTTGACCCCACCCACCAACAGCCTGTGACTGCTGCACTGCACTATGCTTCAGCCTTGCCCTTTCAGTGCCCTATCCGCTAACGCTGATTAAGCTGCTGCTAAGTCTGGCTCTTTACTCATCACTATGCTTTAACATACGTATACCTTTCATTCTCCTACGGACACACCCTTAAACTTCATCACACCTCTGTCACTCTAAGGTTGCCTCTCCCTCTCTGAGCTCTCTCACTACCCACCTTCTCTTCCCAGAGCTACCTTAAAGGTTACTCAGTCGAGAATGAGGAAGATGGAACAGCCAGAGAACCAGTGAGGGTAAAGAGAAGTCGCAAAAAGAAAGAACAAGGTGTCCATTTATCTTTCACTGAGTCACATAGAGTATGGCTTATCTGGGTAAAACACCAGCGATAACTCTAGTAAAGTTCAAAGGTGTGTCTCTCACCTTATCGGAAAGGAGCCAAAGTACTTGTAAAGTGCAAAATGGTTCATAGAGAATGTGACAGCAGTGGATTTCCAGTCACGGGTGAGAAATGTGTTTAAGAAATAAGTTTGGGACAAATGGACAAATATTTGGGCCAAACACTGTTGGTTAGGACTTCGCTGTGACGGAAAATAAAACCTGCAGAAACAACTGAAGGTTTGTGGTAAAATTTCACCTGTTTCCAAGGTGCACAGAGAAAAGAAACAGTCGAAGAAGGTCAAAACCCCAGCAACACTTGTGGTAAACAATAACTTCATTAGACCGATGCATTTTGGCTTGTGGTCTTCATCAGGGTCATGACCCCGATGAAACCCTCAGCCCAGAGACGCTTCAGAAAACAAGACCAGCACCAAGAGAGAGAGAGAAAGGGGGCACTGTAGCAACTATTTTTTGACCACTTTTTTAGCCATGCTAGATGGAGGCAATGTCATTTTGCCAGTGTTTCACTTTGGTCCAGAATGAAATATTTCAACAACTGATAGATGGATATATTATGTATAGATAAATACATGTCACCAATAGCTCCGGTTCATGACCAAACACAGCAAAAGCGATAAGACTCAGTCGTGCTGTGTTCAAAAAGCTTTGTGCTAAATTAAGATGGTGAACCTGGTAATCACATTAGTATCTGCTAAACCTTAGAAAATTAGTGTTAATGTATGTATGTATGTAAAATGTAATATTTTAGCAGTAAGCTCAGTCCACTGCTTGTCTGAAACTGAACTGCGAGTTTGGCTGCAGATGCATAATGTTGCTGATGACTTGACTAATCAAGATGTATCAAACTACACTTTTGTTTTGTTTGTAAGGCTAAACATATGGTTTACATAGATTGATTGGGTGAATTTAATTTGCTCAAATAAAGATAAAGTGCCAATTAAGTTATTTTTTTATCCCAAAAATGATGAACAAAGTTCACCCTCTTATAGTAAAGGTGTATCTACCTGAGCTAATTGACAGTTCAGGCTAACCTCTTAAATATCAGAAAACTACTGCTGAAGTGGGCATTCAACCATGGACTGGGATAGAGGAAAAAGCTGATGGTGAGTAAAAGTAACACCATATAAAGTATGAATAAAACATCACCAAGAACAGAGCTGTTCATGCATCGGTGTGTACAAGTTGTACTGTAGTACTTCCCTGTGCTTTGTATGGATTTTTTTTAGGACAATCACTCAGGTTTGGATCCACCACCACATCACCACACGCTGCAGTCAGAAAAGATTAACCAAAAGGTGAGTCCCACCTGATGAGACACTGATGCATATGGAACCAGGTGGAGATAAGGGGGGAGAGACCAGAGCGGAGATGTCTTTTTGAGTATAAAACTTAAAAAATAAAAAAAATAATAAAAAACTGAGCTCCAGAAGGACCAGCCTGAGCTGAGCAGCTGGCAGGTGAAGTGAGCTGGCCGGAGCTCCCCCATCGTGGCCTCTGCCAAAAAACCATCAAGGAAAACATTTTCAGGTTGACTACCAGCAAAATCAAAAAAGCTACACACCACCGTGATCCTTAAATCACAATCATGTGCGAGAGAAGCACATGAATCACAGCAGAGGCCACCGGTAGACTGTCTTTCATACTGGTGTTTGTGCAAGAGCCGTGTGGGTGCTGTCAGTGTGTGTGTGTGTGTGTGTGTGTGTGTGTGTGTGTGTGTGTGTGTGTGTGTGTGTGTGTGTGTGTGTGTGTGTGTGTGTGTGTGTGTGTGTGTGTGTGTGTGTGTGTGTGTGTGTGTGTGTGTGTGTGCGCTTTTGTACGAAAGCAGAAGAGACTAAAAGAAAGGGAACAGGTTACACAAGGTAACTCACAGCAGGTGAGAAGGGAGACAGAAGAGAAAAAAAACATAAAATCCCAGCAGAGCAGAACAAGCCAGGAGGGCATGTACCATATCAGATTAAGCCTGTGTATACGTGTGTGTGTGTGTGTGTGTGTGTGTGTGTGTGTGTGTGTGTGTGTGTGTGTGTGTGTGTGTGTGTGTGTGTGTGTGTGTGTGTGTGTGTGTGTGTGTGTGTGTGTGTGTGTGTAAGAACATATGGGTTTGTAGCTAAGATTTGTCTCCAACCCACAAACACAAAAACCCGTCCCAAATTTCTCCTTGCTTCCCCCTCTTCCCCCTCAACCTTTCATGGACTTTGATTTAAAAACATGAAAAGAGCCATGGCAGAGCTTCGGAGAAGAAGTGGCTAGCCAAGAGAGGCCTTAAAGCCTTTTAGAAGGGATCTGGTTTAATGGTCTCTGGGTGAAGGAGGTAAGGAAAGCAGAAAAAAAAAAGTAGTGGGTTGGAATGGTGGAAATGCTGCAGTCATAAAGATAGCCTTTGTGTGCATGTGTGTGTGTCTGTGTGCTGTAAAGAGCTGGAAGGTAATTGTTGAGAGTGCTGCGGTAGCAAAAAGAGGTAGTGCTATATGTGAGTGTGTGGTTTTTGTCTGGCGGCCTCTTCTTACAAAACGCTGGGGCAGCACCCAGGGGCCACTTCTCATCCAATAAGGGCATTTAAGCTTGTCAATATCGTCTATCATACGACTCATTTGACTCCATCAAACGCGCAGGGCAAAAGAGACGGAAACCCAGAAAGACCCGAGCTGACTGCCGTTCATCCCTTTCATCCCTCACTCCCACTGAAGTTTTACATTCCTCCATTATTTGAAAACGAGCCGAATCTCAGCAGATCTCCCATTCATCCTGTCTTTTATTTTCATCTCTGTGCATATTGCAAGTCATGGAGGATGCATGGGGACTTGTTTACATTGGATGCGCAAAAAAAAAAAGCACTTGCTGCCAGGGAAAGGTAAAAAGGCAGCACAAGTTAAAACCTATCCTCTCTCCGCCAGCTGGAGCTAGACCTGCAATCCAGCTGTGCCTGCGAGGTGACAAGCCAGAGAACTCGGTGACAGGGAAGAGGAACGTATGCAGAGTTATGTTTAACCGCTCGCCAGCAACTGCACCACTGTCACTCAAACAAGAGTTGGCAGCGTCATTATGGACTTACCACATGTTCGACAACATGGAGGATTTTGTCATCTGGACCAAGGACGCGACGCTGCAAAGATCATTAAAGTTTCTGGTGTATATAAGAATATCATGCTGGTTTTCAATGAAGCGACACTTTAATGTTGAGGCATCGCCAGCTGGTTTGGAAACTCAGACTCTGGAAAGTCAGATCTAACGCTCACATCTCCAGTCTGGTCAGCACAGCGGGGAAGATTTATGGCGGTTCCCACACCCCGGTCCCTGCAGGATCGTTCTGAGCGGTCTGCCATTAAGCAGACCAGTATGATCTTATCCGTTACATCTCATGTTTTGAATAGAACCCCTCTGAGCAAACACTCATTCATCCCTCTGCCCATTAAACTCATCAATGAGAAAAATGAAAGACAGATAGAAGCAGCTGATTGAGCAGGTTCTCAGGGATAACCTGATGTAATCATAATCGTTTATTTGGAAAGCTGAACGAGTCTATTGAGCCTTCTAGACCAAACTCATCGAAACACAGTCGGGGCTATGAGATGGAGCTAACCTGATGACTGCGCAGTCTCTTGCTTAGCAGCAACAATGTCCTGTTTCTGTTGCTTCAGGTGTGGGATGAAACAATGAGAGAGTGAAAATACTTTCCAGACAGTCTGGAGAGAAACAGGTCTGTGAGTTTGAGGTAGAGAAACTATCAAATCATTCGTTGATAATTTGATTTTCGAAAAAGATGCAATGAGGTTACCCAAGAGCAGCCAGACCCAACCCAAACACAACTCTAAAGCTCAGCTACTGTGAAAAAGAGCAGCAATATAATAACTCAGGCCCCCTGGACCCTGTGAAGACCTCTAGTCTGAAGGCTTATCAGGCACCAAAGCACCGCACAGAAGTCTGTCATACTATCACACAGGATTTAACGACCCTGGAAAGTTATCACAGTGACAATCATGAATGTTTTTGATTGGCTGAGGCCTGAGCTTTTTCCTGGCTGATGTTGCATTGCAATTTTGCGTTTGCTTTGCCTGAAACTCTCCAATGCGGATGCAGCGGTGTGCTATTTTGTGCAGCAGTGTGTGTGTGTGTTTGAAAACCGTCTTTGTTAAAGTTCACTGCCACTGAAATCATTTTACTGATTTCCAATATTACCCACCAAACACAAGGAAACCGACTGCAGGCCCGCAAGGTACAAATTTAACTGGGACAATTTTCATCAAAGAACTGTCTTTCCAAGGTAATCATCCCCACCATAAATGCTCTCTTTGGGGTGATACTGCAATGCGAGTTCATCACACAAACACACACACAACAAACTTTGTCTGTTTTTAAAGAGCTCAGTTGGGCTGTATTGATGCTAAGGACTGGTGATCTGGCAAAAATCTAAATTAATACTTATCATCCTCTGTAATATCCGATGCCTGGAGACAAAAGCAACACCAAGTCATAAAGTTTTACAACACCGAGGGAGAGTCTCTTAACTGTGCTGTCTCTGTGCTGATGAGCAGGCTCTGTGCACTAAGTGCAGGGCGGGTTCGCTTGGAGCTGTGCATGTGTATTGATCTGCAAACTAAAGCTTTAGCAAAGCTGGTTCACATTTAACTCTACAGAGAAACAAAGATATGTGCATGCTTTTTTTTTTCTTCCCCATATAGACATAAAAAAAAACCTCCACGCAGGCATAGAGGAAGACACATGCAGCACACACCCAGGCCAAGCACACAGTTGAGTCTAGACAGATGTGAGGTTCCTGTTCTCCAGATATCCAGTGTGATGTTTTCCTTGGCTAAACAGAGGGACTAGTCATATTTATGAGATGTGATGAGACAGGAACACAGGATGGATCACTGTGAGAGACAAGGGAGCAGGGGAGGGGGAGGAGGGGGAGGAAAAGAAGGGGATGACGGGGAATGAGAGATTTGCAATCTTTTTATGTTAACATAATGTAGCTTCTAGTCTGCAGTGTATTGCTTTGGCAAGCTTGACTGCTTCTTTCATGCCTGTAAATCCTGTCTGAATATGGATGTGACAGACAGGCAGTGAGAAAGATGGAGAGGTGGTGTGACAGGCCAGACAAGTCATGAATGTGTGTGTGTGTGTGTGTGCGTGTGTGAAGGGGAGTACGTGAATATGAGAGCAATCTGATCTTATTAGAGGTCTGACGGGATGAGGAGCTTTGATGAGAGCCCCGAATCACCACCATCTAATCAATCAGTCTAATTAACCAACCTTTATGAACACCGGGCCGAGCCGAGAGAAGAATCCACCGACACACAGATTAATAATGATTGCTGAATACACTACAACACATTCTATTAACAATCCATCTTCTTGCCGTTCCACGGCGGCTTTGCACGCGGAGTCGCCCCACCGCCAGTTGTTGTAGGCGACGCTCCGAAACATAATAGAGGTTCTCCCGTCTCCATCGTGACCTCAAAGTGAATGAAATGATATTCTCAACCATTCATTTTGACTTAATGAAGTGTTAAGTTCTCAAAGTGACTCAGCGTGTTGTTTTTTCATAATGTCACGTTGCTGTTTTCATGTCTGAAGGGGTCTTCACGCGTCATGATTCAAGATGACGGTTTAAATGTTAAACTTTATAGGTAACGGTCAGGAGTCGTTCTTGTTTACGCTCAAACTTAAGGTGAAGACAGGGCAGGCTGCTCTTTGACGCCCACTCATGCCCTCACAGAAGGGTCCAAGTGTGGAAGTCAGGTCACAACAGAAGGGTAGGGAGCAGTGTGTGTGTGTGTGTGTTTGTGCTGTCAAGGCCTCACACCAAGCAGACCTTTAACAATCACCAGGGGTCTTCATGTTTGTGTGGTGATACGGTGAGATCTGCTGCTGGGCAACCCACAGTCAGCAATGACATAACCGCTCCCTGACCACTTGACTACCCCCGATGCCAAGCTGCGGACAGTCGCTTTCTTGTTCACGTAAACGAAAAGCATCTGTGCGTCTTTCTCCTTCTCCTTCTCCTTCTCTCTTTCTCTCTCTCTCTGTGTGAGGGTTCAGTGTGAGCAGCCAACACATCTGCCACTCTCTCTCTCTGGCTAACTTCTTGCCTTTCTTAACCTCTGTCGTGTTCATTATCATGAGCCGGAGATAGAGGGAGGAAGCACAGCGCGGTCAGAAGGTCAACGTGTAACACAAAGATCGCAGGCGGCCACACTCTCACACAATTAACGCAGACGAGCATCTGACTGGGGGCATGCAGAGGCAAATCAAGTGAGTGGTATTTAGAGAAAGAGATGATTCAAGTGGCAGCCTTGTAAAAACTGTCTTTTTCTCAAACAAGACATTTCCCTAAAAAGAAACAACTTTTAGTTTTGTATTGAGTAAAACTTCCGAGGGGATCTGTTAATCACCGGGGAAATAATCAGAAATCGATCATCAATTTCAAGTCAATGTTTATACATTACTCTGGGCTTTTTTTCTTTTCTTTTCTCTTTTACTTTTTCTGACATTTTATGCACAAAATATTTAATTTGCTAATATGTACTATTATTCACTGCCTTAATTGTAATGTTTTACAGATGGCTGACATTTAAAATGGAAAGTGATTACATTAGGGGACACTGGTGGTGCTGTCAAAAACGCTTTGAACAGACAACTAATGATCAATATTTTAATAATCGTTGTGTCATTTATGAGACAAAAATGTTTTTCGGCATCTCAAATGTGATGAATTGTGGCATTTCTCTGTTTTCATTTTCATTTTTTCATTTTAGCAAATTGAGGGACAAATGAGACAAAACAAGACATTTGGAGGTCTATCTTTGCAAACTATACAGTGCAAATAATCCACCAAAAATAATAATCAGAATAGTAATTGGTAAATGCATAACTGTCACTTGCGGCCCTTGTTTAAACATGTACAACGGCAAAGTAATGAGTTCCTGTCTGCAGAAGTAGAAGTATGTTCATCCACTTTCTCAAACTACCACCAGGTCCAGCATTCCTCACATCTCTCCACTGTGCACTGTGACAAAAAGGGCCATAAAATGATTTGAAAAGCACACTGTATATTTTTCAAAAATCGAAGCCGGCTCTGAAAGATGACTATGTTTGAAAAATGAAACTCCCAGGATCAATATGTCCACTTTCCTCCAGCTGTGGCCATCTCAGACACACTTGGGGAGGAGGGTGCAAAAGAGAGAGAAAAAAAATAGAAAAATCTATGAAAAACTTTCCGTATGCTTTTCACATATCTCACCAAAAAGTAAATGCTACCTACTTAGCGGTAATAATTCCATAGCCGCGAACAAAGAGAGCATTTTATGCATTTTTATCAGAGATCGATTAATGTGCTACTTCCACGTATGCAGGGCACACACCTCTTTTGCTCTCTCACACGCACTTGTCAAGCCATCTTGTCTTGCTCTATCGATGTCAGCAGCCTTGATGATTCGAGGAGGACTGAAATCTGCATGGGTGATCGCCAAAGTGATTGATCGCCTCACTTGTCTGCACGCTCCACTCTCAACTGAAAATTACCTGTCATTTATTCACTGGCTTAAGCTTTCAGTTCCCTCAAGAGTTCCACACACAGTCTTTTATCATGAAATGGCTGTGTGCACGTGTAATTGTACGTGTGTGTGTGTGTGTGTGTGTGTGTTTGTGGTGGCAGCGGGTGAGTGTTGGCTTCAGGAGACCCCTACATAGCATGAGATAAAGAAGAGGTTTTGTTCCCCTGCCTCTTTCCCCTAAGGATCAATAGTGCTTTGTTGCGTGTCAGACAGAAATCAGAAGCTACTGTGGAGGAAGCCAGAAGACATACTTTACTCCTTTAAATGTAGTCATTACACCTCATTGTCAAAACCCTCCGATGATTCTCTTGAGGTTTCGAATCCCAGTGTGTTCTTTTCCCAAGTAACATATCAATGGCGCTTTGGTGCATGTCAGACAGATATCAGAAGCTACTATGGTGGGAGAGCCAAAAGACACATTTTACTCCTTTAAATGCAGAGTGGTAGCTGTCATTTCACCACATTGTCAAAGTCCTCGAACACCTCTCTCGAGTTTTTTTTTTTTTTCAAAATCCCAGTGTGTTCTTTTCACGAGCACACGCTCACTGAATGGCTCATGCTCAGTGTCAACTTGCCATATTAGTTCAATGGCTCTGTGCTTTATAGTGAGAGGCCTCAGGCTGATTTGTGCTATGGAGCAATGAAAAGTGAAAGCTGAATTTAGTCGGTGTGATGGTCCATGTTTCTGTTGCGTTTCTGCGGCGTGTCAGCTCCGAAAGCAGAAAGTTCAGTGGTATTTACAGCACAATGAGAGTTCAGCCTTTAAAAGAAGCACAGAACGGTTGTGCTCGATAATCAGGTTGCAAAATAACTGCAAAACATACCGTTTCACAGCAAAAAAAAAGACTCCCTATTCTTTTTACCCTCCTTTGGAAAGGAAGAGAAAATGCATTATTGGAAATTTGGCTTCTAAAGCCATTCACTGTGCCTAGAGCAAGCCATCAATTTTCTAACCTGCCCTTCAGCTTGTGCTGCTGAGCCATACAACATACAGACACACACACAAACAAACAAACACAGTACACAAGACCATTTGCATATTTCCTTTTCAAATTTGTGAAAGCATATTACAGGGGAAACAGATCTTTATAGTTTATGTTTGATATGGAATCTAAATTGTACTATGTTGGAAAGGACGCACTCTAGGCCTTGGTTTTAGGAGAAAAAAGTCAGTGCCGTCCAGTTCTTCTTGGACATGCGATTTGGAAATTGAAGTTGACCACAAGGCTTTAACTGTGTATTTGTTCAGCATTTGTCTTTAACTTAAGACAAACATTGCAGTTTTTAAGTTTGAATGTTAATTATGTTATGTTAAAGCAGAAGTAAGTGGTCCGGTCGTTTTCGCTAATGCTGCGTTCCAGGCAGGCTTTTGAAATCGTAAATTACAGCTTCAAGTCACAACTTACGACTTTGTAGCGTTCCAGGCAACCCACTCGTGTTTTTCCGACCTGTTTTACCGGTGAAAGTCACTATAACGGCCACTCGTAACTTCCGACCGGTGAACTCGTACCAGATCGAACTGGTACCACTTCACGGTCGGAAAAATACGAGTTTCCTTGAACGCACCATAACAGTCCTCGTCCCTACGTCGCCACATTCACGGCGTTCCTTGGCTGCACACACAGCCCTGCATGCCGTTCTCTCTCCTCATTGGATAAAAACTGTAGGATACGATAAATGTTTTCTCTTCGGCTCAGAGCAGAGCAGAGGGACTGAGAGACCCGTGTTTCAGTCCAAACACTCTATGTAAGTGATTGCTGTCGGAAGATATAACTATTTAAGACTTATATTAACACAAATATATCACTCACTTCTGCTTTAAGTTACTAGTTTTAAATACAAATTAATGTCCTATAGTTATTAGTTTCAATCTGGACACATTGTTATTTACATTCTTGTTTTCACGTTTCAAATACTCCAGATTTCGATCATCTGTGTCAGTGAAGGTTTTTTTTTTTTCTTTGACTCCTCCATATGCAGCAAATCTGTCATTTCTGTAGCATTGACTTTATCAATTAATAGTTAGGAAAACCTTTTGTTTCTGCCTGGACTCCACTGTAGTTACACTTCTGCTGGACTTGGTTCTCCATCTCATGGTCAGTAATGGGAACAAGAGCAGTGATACAACTCAACATTATGGGTATTATCTGTAATCAACAGTCATCAGAATGATCACCAATAGGTCATGCCTTTGAAAATGTCAAAACAATATTTTACTGGTTTTCCCATTAATGTTGTATCTTCTTGTTATTCTTGTATCATTAAATTAGTATTAATTTGCCTTGCCACAGTTTCACATATATAACCTAATTAGGCAGTACTTGCATTGCGCATGCACACACATACTGACAGGTTGATTGTAGTCAAGTGCTGCTTGTTATCCCCAGGAGCTGTGCAATGATTTGAGAGTGGAGATCGACAGACAGAGCATGTCATTTAGTTTGTTTACTCTGTCCAACAAGAAATGTTCATTATTTTAACAATTACAATAACAATGTTTTAACAAAGCCATAAAATGTTAGTGTCTTTGGTTATCCATGAAAAATAATTGAGAATGCACCTGCAGACATGGCAGAAGGTGGTCAAAGATAAGGCATTAAGGTTAGGGCATATTTAGTCACATATGGATATAACAAAACCAGAATGTTCCAGAAAATCCAATCGTAACTATGACTTTATGACTTTTTTGCTTCTTTCCTACAAAAAACATGGAGGCCACCAGGAGAGACTCTGAACCTCTTAACCCTTTTCTATTCCCATAGCAGAAGTCCAGGGCAATCTCTCAGGGTGCACCTGAAATTGACTTTTAACACTTTGAGCTTTACTTAGATCAGTTTTATGTCTTGGGCTAATGATGAAAAATGGGACTTAAAGAGGCCAATTTGACCACGCACCTGGAGCAGAATGACAGGCTGTTGTGGTGACGCAGCCATCGATGCCTGGCGTTACAGCTATGGCTCATATTGGATTGTTCTGTTCAGCAGTCTATGGAGGGATCTGCCGCCTCTTCCTCTTATCGACACAGTACTAAAGGTATGGAATGGGAACTGGCAGCAGCTGAGAGAATCACAGGACCAGCAACAAACAACAACTTCAATGCTAGCTCTCTCTCTCTCTCTCTCTCTCTCTCTCTCTCTCTGGGAAACAGAGGTTTTCAGAACCTTTGAGTTTCTTTGAGATGACATTGATCTTGTTGGTGGATCTTTGATGTAAATCCTCCCTAAATAAGCTATTCAGCAAATATGACAAAGCCCACAGTGGTGTGTGCGCGTGAATGTGAGAAAGCGTTTGCGAAGAGAATATATGCAACTATGCAAATAATGGGAAGATCAAGCCCTGAGCCCTTGTGTATTACATTTTTAATCGCAATCTTAATCTTTAATCGCAGCATGGCCTTGCTGTGGGTTATCTACATACCGGGCTATCTGTCTAATCATGACATAATTTGTGTCTCTAGGTCTGAGTGCTTTTTCTTTCTTGGGTTTAAAGATAAGTACTGCAGGTTCGCCGGAGAAACTAGTTAAAATAAAGTAAATGACCTCGGGGCAGTAGTTGTGCCATCAACTTCCATGAGCATATTGCACAGTGCTACAGTTTGTAACGATGCAGATGCCCAAAAGTGACCTCACAAACTCCTCAATGTGTCTCCTTCAGCTGTACCAACTTCTACTGTGTACAGAGGTTTCTCTTACTCACCTACACAGATCAAGAAAAGCTGGTTTTTAGTGTATGAGCACATTATTTCAAACTTTCCATCATTTAGCCTATGCCCTGATGAAATGCCAGAAAATATGTAGGAGTGGACATATTGATCCCATAGATCACCAGCCGGCACTTTTAAGAACACAATCCAGCGCACTGTTGAGCACGATCATTTCTCTGAGCTTCCTGCATGTGTTTCTACTTTCTGTTGTTCTAGGGAGCTGTCAACGTCTTCTTTCTTTATTTCGCCACAAACAAACAAAACTCCCCCTCATTTGCTATGTCTGGTCTGGTTCACTTGGAAGAGACACCTCCACTGTTACAGATGCATGTCAGTTTAGACTAAACCAGGCTCTTGTCACGCCCTCTGCAAGCCATACCCCCTGAAAAAAGCATTAATGTTGGACACAGGTGCAGCTTGGTCCATTGTGCTCTCGGTTACAGTGGAAAGCTCCCGGATTAACAGGATGATCAGAGAGAGATCAGGCACACGGAGACAGCTGGAGCAGAGACAAGAGGGGAAGAGGAAGAGACTAAAGGGAAACATGTTTCCTGAACACACGCAGCTTTTCTCTGAAACAGACAGCAAAGCAGCATGTCTGTTATGTGCAAAGGGAAGAGAGCCAAGAGTTCACTCCTGCATGCCAATTTTAGCTGTACATTTAAACAAATTTTCACCATTAGTTCATTCATTCATTTCATCCAAATAGTAGTTCATTTCAAAATTGTAATATTTCTTACTTGAAACCATCTGCCAACAGTTTGCAATAAGGAAATCATTACAGCTGAGTTTGTTTTCTTCCTCTGTGGGAGGATGGACATATTTCAGGCTTATATACTGTATCTTTAAGCACCGTGACCTGATTTGAACCGTTTCCACTACTACAGTACAGTAGGCATCCCTTATACAGCAAAACTCCATACTTCTCTCCCTCCACCTCGTCAGTGTCATGGTAGGCGAGAAAGACCCGAGGCTGGCCGTAGGGCAGCGGCCTCCTCTGCCCTCATTGCCACTGGGCATGCAGCCTCTGCCTGCTGGGGCTTTATGATTAGAGCTAGAGGAGCCGGTGTGGACACGGGTGACATCCGAAATACTCCGCAAGTGCACGGCAAATCCACCGACACAAGGGTATCCAGGGTGTTCTGTTATGCAGATGATGGGCAGGTAAGGTGACAGTGCCCAAGGCAGGGAAATTAGAAAGTTGTTGCATGTTATCTGTCTGTGCAGAGCTCATTCACAGGGCATTATTCATGCTGATGGCATGAGCGGTGACAGGGACAGATATCTGCTGTCAGGGAGATGGAGGTATGATTCAAATAAAGAGCATGGGGAGGACAGAGAGGTCTTTTCTGTACATTTTATGAGTAAGGTAGCCTCTAACCAACTGTCCTCCACACAGGGAGAATGTTAAGAAATCCCGTGGCAATTTATTTTCTTGTACCTCTGACTAGAAGCCAGCTTTTTTTTTTTTTTTTGACATGTGGTTAGGAACTATATCATAAAAACTCAACTCCTTTGACCTACATTAACTGCCACAAAAATGTACATTAACCAGACCCCAACTACATGTGGGATTTACTGTGTGAAAAACCAATACCTTGCCATTTTTGGGGCAAATTATGCAATCTGAGGGGACTAAGGTCCATCTGCCCAGTATGAACTTCAAACTAATTTGCAGAACATTGAATAAAACGGTCTCTAGTGGTAATGATATGAGTAACTTCAACCTGGTGGTGTCGAAGCCACAATGCAGCAGTGAATGTGTCATACATCCATGCCTGATCTGATTGGACAATTTGTCCACACTTCAAAAAAAAAAAAAAAAATGTTTTCTTTACGTCCCAACATGCAGCTCTCTCTCTCCTCTCCTCTCTTTCTCAGTTGCCAACTTGCCATTAACAGATTTAAAACACAAGGCAGAGTGAGTTCAAGAAAAAGCAAATAAGAGAAGATATAGTGCATCCAATATGATAGCAACAGTTTCTAATACAAAACAAAAGTAGGAACATCGTAGCAGCCCCTCCAGATGTGTTCCCACTGAAAGCTACATGGCCAAGCACTTTATTTTTCTACTTAATAAGCTGTAGATAAGTAGACCATTATCTTTCCCATTACTGTTCAACTGGACAATTAATGTCCAGGAGTTTAACAGGGACCTGATCCATTACCATGGCTAATAGCTATAGGAGTCCACTGTGTGTTTGCGCATACATGCATGAGACTGACCGACAGGGAGCGAGCGAGAGAGAGAGAGAACGAGACATCAGTGGTAAGCTAATTAGCTAAACATTATCACAGATGGCTAAAGGGTCACTGTTGAACCTTTACTCACTGCCATATTACCCACGTCAATGCTAATTCCACAGGAGCTAGGTCATATGCAGCATGGCTCGCATAATAAATGTGTCTACAACAAGGCCTGGGGTAAAGGTTGTCAGAGAGCCAATGGTCCCCTGTGTGCTATGGGATGCAACCATAGGGTGAGACACGAGAGACTGATGGAGGGAAAGCAATAGGGTTTGAAATGTAAATACAGAGAGAGAAAACAGAGAAAGAAAAACAATGAGGGAGACAGTACGGGGGGGGGGGGGGACTGGAGCAGAGCCGTGGATTTGTCTAGACCAGGGGTGTCAAACTCATTTTAGTTCAGGGGCCACAAACAGCGCAATTTGATCTCAAGTGGGCCAGACCAGTAAAATAATAGCATGATAGCCTATAAATAAATTAAAAGAACTTTTCCCTTAGTTTTAGTACATTATTAAAGCTGGCCTGTGGAGATTTTACATATAAACCAATGTCCGTTACATTACAGCCACTGCCAAACGAGTTATTAGGATGATCACTGATCGGATCTCCACCACATAATAGTCTCTGGTTTGCCTCTGAGGAGCGACATTACCACGCTGATGCCCAGGAAATGACGCATATGACATAGAGTTTAAAGGGGACCTATTTTGCTTTTCCAGCTATTCAGACTTGTGAACATGTTTAAAATGTTGGATAATGGTTGTAGAGGATGTGGAAGTGCCACGTAGATGTTACGTAGATGTTTTGGATGGCTCTGCACACTGTGTTTTACTGTCTTTTTTTTTTACATTGAAGTCGCGTTGACGTCAATGCGTGCCGAACTCCCCTACATGGCCATGCCTGTATGCTCAAGGCCGGCCCCGCCCCGTCCTCCGCTGCTCTGCTGTGGCTGTTTTCGAAACCGCAGACTACTACTGCCTACTTTATTTCCTGCTGTAGCGCCGTTACGCCACTTTATCAAGTTTTAAGATTTTTTTTTTTTTTTTTTTTTAAAGTAACTGTTTAGATCCCCAATGTGCAGTCAGTTTATCCAAACAACGGCTGTCTAGAAGTTTGCTCCGACGTTTCAGAGAAGTGAAGCTCTACCTGTGGGAGCAGCGACCGTTGGAGCAGCAGTGCGGGAGTGTCACTTGTACTGCCGATGTCATCGAACGGCGCACGCTGACTGTTATTGTTGCAGTATTCGAAAGTACTCGTGTGCAAAACTCCACAGGGCAGCTTTAAGATGTTTACAGTTAAGGATCTATCCTTTTACTAGGGCTGGGATGATATGCTTTTCTCCCGATTCGATTCTTCTACGATTTTTTGAATGGCGATTCGATTTAAATTGTGATTCTACGATATTGCCGATACTCTCGATTTTTAGTCTGCATTTTTAACATTTATCTGCACACAAATACTGTAGGAGCCTATAAATTAACATACTCCATTATAAAGTGAACTTAAACCCTTTTCAAAACCTGTACTCTCTGTATGTAAAAAAGGCTAACAAATGCACATTGCACAATATTCAAAAAAATTCAAAAAAAAAAAAAATTTTTAAACATAAAAAAAAAAAAAATCGATTTTTGAAAAATAAAATCGATTTAAAAATCGTCAAAAAAGATTTTGCGATATATACTGTATGTGAATCGATTTTTTCTCCCACCCCTACCTTTTACAAAACATATTATGAACAACCTGAAATGTATTGATAAAAAAAATGTGTAATTTCAACAATATTATGCCTCTTCTGTCTTCTATGTAATTTTCACACTTGGCAAATTCATCCTGAGGATTGGACCCTCTACGGGGCCAGTTTTAGCCCGCAGGCCACACGTTTGACACCCCTGGTCTAGACCATACAGTAGCACGTGACATGGGAAAAAAAGATAGGCCTCATTGGCACAGTGGTACACAAAGTTAAGTGTTTCTTGCAACACTTCCACAGATACAAACACTTGTTCACATACTTCATTACAACAAGAGAGCTTGGCCTCATCTCCATGTTGGAGAGATGAGAGCGTTCGCTTATAGATGTATGGTAATTTCTAGCCAAGAGCTTTCATTGCACGACTGAACATATCAAGTATAGATTAGTTACTCTCAGGCACGTACTGTATGAGCAACCACCCACACACACTCAAACACACATGTCCAGGGAGTCACTTTTACCAAATGTACGGGCATGTGAGTGATTGAGGTGGGAAAACTGACGCCGGCCTCCAAACAGCACTCATTCGGAGACCAGCAAGGAAATGCCAGCGTGGCTCCCCAGGGTTTTGTTGTGAATCCAAGAAATAAAAGAACGAGACACCTCCACTGGGGAGACTGCTCTGTTTTTAAAACACACACACTGGCTGTCAAACAGCTTGTGGGTAGTGAAGTAATGAACAGACAAAAACAAAAATGAGAATACTGCGAGAAGAAAGAGAGATAAAAAAAAAATTGAAAGCACTGGAGCTGTATCGTATCTCGACACTCACATTTACCATTGCTCTATGAGTCATTTTAAAATGTGTCACTGAAGTAACCTGTGGACAGATAAAGAGGACTACAATCGTAACTGATCCTATAAAAACGTATGCAAACAGTTGGATATCTCTCAACTGCTTATTTAAAATCAACATAGTTTGGCCAGAAGGCAAGACCATATACACTAAGGAATGGTTACACAATTTGGGAAATGCTTGTTCACTGTTGTACAGTGCATTAGATACTTGCACATAAATATGGCACTATAGTAGGCAGCTGTTAAACTTAGCTTTGCATAAAGGCCTCCTACAAGTTCACTTGTATCTCATGAGCTTACTCTGGACAAAAACATAGGCTTAAAAACAACAATTTGTTATTTATAGGGTGCTGCACTTTTCTTGGCTGGAAGCAGTAACTTGCTGGCTGACATTGAGCAGAGATTGATCTGACCATGTGAATTTCAGTCAGAGGGCAAATACATATTCCCCACCATGTTGAAATACTCCTTTAGAAATTAAGCGGCGCGCCCCTGCTGTTACTGCAGTTGTTCTACTGAAAATAGGATCTGTAATCTCACAGGATTCACCTCAGTCCAATGCAACACCACTGCAAGTAACAAACAAGGCTGATACAATACAGTACAGGTTGCTTTATTCCACCACACTTTGTAGTCAGATTTCCCCGACGACTCCCATTCGGGGTTTTGTTTGTGATCCAAACACTGTTGCTAAGGATCTGTGCAGATGTTGCTGCTAATTTCAAACACATTTGATATTTTGGAAAGGCTTAGATCAGTAATCTACTTAATATGTCAGCCTAAGACTGGATCAGAGAACATCTCACAGACACAGTAGTGAAGTCATGATTTCCTCGAATGCAAGCAAAGATATGGTGCAAGTCTTGTGGACCAAGGTTGAAGTATTTAAGAGTGTGGCCGGAAAGACTCTTTGATGAACGGAGGATGAATTAATCCACAAGTTGTAATAAAAACATCACTTTGCAGTTTTTCTTTTAAGTTTTCCACCATGAAAATCCCCTGAGGTGACAGAAAAAAACACTAACATTGGTTGTACACTTAATAATTTTGTTTCCATGACTTTTTTTTCTGCAATTAAAGAATACTTTTCTTCAGATTTGGAGTAATAGGAAGTGAAAAGTAAAACCTGACCTGGTGGTGTTGTACAAATACTGAAAATTTGGTTTTATCAGAAATTGCTCATTTCTTCCTCCAACCACAGTGCAGGCCAGTGGCTGACTCGGTCAGTTGCAGCTTATTCATAGTATCACATTGAAAGAACAACAGCTCGAAAAGTTGACATCAGCATTTGTGTGTGTGTGTATCTAAGTGTGAATCTAAGTGTGAGAGAAAATGCATGTGAGATATCACATGAACACAAGGGCAGAAATAAAGAGTAACACCCATTTCAACCTGCTTCACAGGTTCCCCCCTGGTAGGTCGTGCTAATGATAAAAGAAAGCAGAGGGTAGGATAAAAGAGTGGCACATTTACAGGCAGCATTAGAGGGATGCATAAAAATCTGATATTATGGGATGGGCTGCTGCAGAGTCAGCGCAGCGGGGGTCGACGCAGAGATGTGCTATCTTAGGCAATCTTTGTGATGTGGCAGGAGGAGAGGAGGCACAGTGAGTCCTTGGTGCATTACCAGGGGGACTCAAAGACGTACAGTATGACACACTCACACACACACAAATACAGTATCACACACTCACCAAGATGTCCATTGCCATCAGCAGTGAACTATAAAGTCTGCAGCATTTCAAATTAAAAGCACCTCAGATTTCTTTAGAAATAATAAATAAGTCTGTCATAATCTCCAACTACATCAAACAAAATACTGCTGAGGTGATCAGACATTTTATCATTGGGTGAAATTAAAGCAGAAGTAAGCGATCCGGTCGTTTTGGCTAACTTCTTGTCAGCCGATGGAGTTAGCAGTCCCCGCCCTCGTCATGGATCTATTGGTCCTCATCCCTACGTCACCACATTCACACGCATCCCTTGGCTGCACACACAGAGAGGACCGCCCCTTTATGCCGTTCTCTCTCCTCATTGGATAAAGGTCGTAGGATACAAGGAAGGTTTTCTCCTCTGCTTACAGCAGAGCAGAGTGACTGACCTGTTTCGGATCAAACACTCTATGTAAGTGATTGCTGTCGGAAGATATAACTAAGACTTATATTAACTCATTGAGTGCCGACCACGTAATTTCTCGTTTTTCGTTCCCATGCGTTGAGTGCCAAAAACGTAATTTTACGTTTTTTGCTTTTTTTTTAAATTATGAAAATAGACACTTTAATACACATTATATGTAAATTTGGGGACTCTACGACGAGGAGAACTGAAATAGATGACGATCAAAGTCACATGACAGCTCATGATCTGAAAGTTTTTATCATAACTCAGCTTCTGCAAACGAGTTCTGCATGCAGATGCAGCGCTGCTGCTCTGCTCTCACCCGCGCTGCTGCTCCAGCTGCTCCAGCTGCTCGGAGCAGAAACAGGAAGCTCTCAGCCGACAGTCCGCCCGGTCTTCAGCTGGAGCAACACCGTGTCCTCCCCAAAGTCCTCCCGCGGTAAAATCTGATGGTCTCTGGACCAAAGCAGACCGGCATCACCGACCCGTACCACAGAAAGACCGCGACCACCGGCGGGACCGGTATTCGCGAGCCGCGGTGGCCGACTGACCCTCACGCTCCGCGGGGAGAAGCTGTGACACGGCACGGTGCGTCTGTGTTATTGTTGTTTAGTGGCGCCCCCCCCCGCCCCCGATGGTGGTTTTGTGAATAGAACAACAATTGTTGTATATATTTATCTTATACGAGCCCTTTGATCCAGAAATGCGAGTGTGAGAAGAGCGACAGACACAAACAGCGCACCTTTCATAAAAGACGCTCTATCTCCTTTTCTAGAAAAAAAGGAGGGATTTTGGTGAAACCCAGCCATGTTTAGCTTGACTTTTCTCAGGAACGGAGGCACGTAGAAACAAACGGTTTGTGGCCACTTGAAGCATTAAGTTAAACCTTTCAATTGAGCCACAGTATGTGTTGGTGGCAATAATATAGAATACACTGTGGCTCTACATAAAAAGTCAAAAATGGTCTAAATTGCCGGTACACTTGACTAAAACTTTGGAAAGGAGCGCGGCACTCAATGAGTTAACACAAATATTCCTCTTACTTCTGCTTTAAAGAATGTTAGTGGAGATTTTGATGTACACTTTAGTTTTTATTTTTCCTCCTTTTCTTCAAAATAATAAAACCAGACCATTTTACCTCATAGAATTTTAGAAATGTTGTCATTGACGAACAAAAATATGTATTAACAGCTTAATCAAATCGGCATCAAATCGGCAAAAGAGCTACAATTAACTCAATTACTTCAAAAACTATTTGTCAAATTAATTCTAATAATCAATGAATCATTTTACAAGCAAAAATCACAGAATAAGTCAGCTTCTCGAATGTGAATTTCTTCTGCAGTAATACTGGTTATCCTTGTGTTTTGGACTTTCATTCAAATTAAACAGCGGCCTTGGTCTCTGGGAACTTGTAAAGGGCATCTTTCAAATGTTCTGACATGTTATAGAGTAAATAATTAAACACAAAAATGGTCCAGAGCTTAATCAGTGGTGAAAATAAGCATTACTTGCAGCGTGATGAAACAAAGGACTGACATGGCAGACGTGTAAAAATTCAAGCTGTGCTCCTGCATCCCATTGACTATCAACAGTTAAAGCCACTTCCAGCCAGAACAGAAAAAAGCGGGGGAATAAAAGGGGGGAGGGGGTAACAAAAAGACAGTGAAGCATTCGGGGCTGAAAAGAAGATAAGAGCAAAAGAACACACATAGAAAGCTGTAAATGTATTATTAACAAGCATTCCCTGCTGATTGTGGTACCAACATGTGCACAAACACACGCACACGCACACACACATAGAAACCAAAGAGGCAGTGTTTGGGGCTCAGCAGGCCTGGATTATAAGCAGGTTATGATTAATGCAGTGGGGTAGTGGGGTTAAGACTTTGATACCCCCCATCGTTGTCCTGCCCGTTTTGCTGTGAACATCCTCAAACGGTCCACACCAGCAGAATCACACAAAAACATACTTATGACAAACGGCAAAACACGCACATACAAACACACACACGTAAAAATTCTCAGAAGACAAGAAGACAAAGCCTGAGCTTGTCTTTGGCACGGGCAGAAATCTTAATGTAGCGTCCATATACAGACTGAAACTGCCTGAAACATCAAACAGACACACACACACACGGTCTGCTTCTTCCATCTCCCACGTCGGCTCTTTTTTTTTTTTTTTTTTTTTTTTGAGGCAATCCCTTTGTGAGCCAAAGAGCCGGGGCATTCTGGGTATTGCCCTCGGGGAAAGACAGGCATCCAGGAACTGAACAAATGAATCGGAGCACCCAGTGATGAGCAAGTAGACAGCCGGGGTCAGCCTCCGCCGGTGGCCACTGATTCACAATCCCATACCTGTCCAACAGCATTAAGGCCATGGTAGACACGCAACATCTACAGGCAATGTGCTGTAGATGGGCAACTCTGCAATACTGCTAGTTTTAACCCTAATGAAGCATTTTGTTTCCTTGATCTATAAATTGCTCATATTGATCTACAGTATTTACAAGCACCAAACATTCAAAACATGAGGGGGATCTTCTACTTTTTCCTTTCGGCTGTTCCCTTCAGGGGTCGCCACAGGGAATGATCTGACTCCAACTAACCCTGAGGATACACAGAACAAATCAATGCTAGATTTTTAAGTAACTGACTGATAGGAAATATGATACTGATATGCCACAATATGACATCTTTGATCAACAACATTTAAATTTGACTACTGATGTAGAAAAATTCCATTTCACATTCATTTCTGTTGTGATTCAGTGTATTATTATGAACAAAACTAACTTTTTTTGTTGTTTTTCATTTATTACCAAGAGGAAGTTGATATATTACATACAGGAGGTCAATAAAAACTTATGATTGTCTTTTATTGCATTTTTATTGGATTTTGATAAAATATTTGTGTCATGAAATCAGCATCTTAAAATCACATTAACGCTACTTGATGGTGTCGGGTTGCAATTTAACAGCGACAAACAACACTTAATTTGTTGTGTGTGCCCAAACTAAAAAACCCCGCGGCGAAGTAGGAATGAAGGAACGGAGTTAGAGTTGACAAAAAAACTGCAGTTTAAAATGAGTTTCATCAAAGTATACAAGTATAAATCTTCTTCTTGCGACTCAATTGTTTCAAACATCTACAAGTCGACAACTATTATTTACTCACACCCATTGTTATGTTCTTCAAACCCCCTTACAAACACTACAGAGAGAGGGAGGAAAATCCATGGCACTCCTCTGGCAAAATGAAAATATAAAAAGCCTTTATTGATATGGTTATTTCATTATGAAATGTTTAAAAACAGACTAGTGCATGTAAAAAATGGAGCTGGGATACAACCCACAGGTACATTAGTGTCACAAACACTTGCCAGAGGAGTGCAAGTAACTGTAACTGTGTGTCCCCAGCCAAAGAGCACCCTCATTACATCTTAAAAAACTTCCCGAGCACTCCAGACCCCACTTCCCCAGCAGAGACAAAGACTTCCTACTGTATGACGTCTTGTTTTGTAGAAAGTTTTCCGTCCTCTGATTTTATGGCTGATAATATTGCATACTAGTGGTCTGCTAACGTCCGGTGTCAGCTAATTGTTTAGTGTTGAGTGTCAGTTAAACTTCTCATCACACCATGATGCCCACAGTGCAGCTGACAGCCTCTGTATTGATCCAGATAATAGAGATATGTATTGCATAAGTCATTAAAAGGCTCTAAAACCCATTACATTCATCTTTATGTATTTTGATGTAAATTCAAATTACACCAAACACAGTTGCTCACTTGGTAGAGTGAGTTCACATCGGCTTATTCCGGCTGTTGCATCAAGTCTGACCTGTGACCCTGGCCAGGATACAAAAATAAATATGCTAATTACATGATCTACTTCAGTTCAATCGATAATTTCAAATGAATGTGTCAACAGGAGAGTCATTCCCTCTACAAGAACAGACGGCTGACTTTTGAATAGCCACATTAAAGGTCCTATTATGGCAGAAAAAGGTTTCTGTGATGGTTTTTCACCTCATGGGGAACATGGGCAGCAGAATGAAGCATGACACCAATACAGGTGTTTACATTCAGTCTGCCACTAATGTGCCCAGTGAGACACAGAAAGTATGGCAGCGTCGTGAGGAGCGTCGCTACGATAAGCCTCCAAAGGGACACAAATCTTTGACCCAAAACATAAAACACAGCAGACCCTAATGAGAAATAATGAAGAGTAGTCAAAGCTTATCTGTGGTCCATTCTCTGTGCGCTTTAGGGAAAAAAGGCAGAGTGAATTAAATGAAATGTAAATTAACATTTGCTGAGAGAAAAACTGGACGTGCACACATAAAAAAACATTCAAACTCATATTTTTCTGACCTGAAGGCAACTACTGTACAAAGCACTTGCTGTTTGTACTTTTCTGTTCATTTACATTACACCACCACCATCTTCACAGCCTTGCTTAAAAAACAGATGCTATATTTGTCCTACAACCTTAATTTCACACCCTGTTTCCTCCTTATTAGGGGCCCTTCTGGGGCTCCTAACCTCCTAATCACCATGGTAACAGGACAGACAGTGACACAGCCCAAGTCCCTCACCAGGTGTTGAGCTGATCAGAGGGAAAACGGAGAGGGGGGGGGGGGGGGGGGGGGGGGGGGGGGGGGGGAAGAGGAGAAGGAGGGAAATGAGATGAGAGTGTGAAGTGGTGACGTGTGGAGAAAATATGAAATCTCAATGTGCCATGAGCAAATGGAAAATGATTATTTCATGGTGATTGTCTGATGTCTGATTCTGAATTGTAATGATACATTATTAATTTTCTCAATGAGATGAATATTTGATGAATGAAACAGAAAGCATCATTGAGAGAGGGAATATACTGTACGGAGGCAGGCCACAGGTCATTTAAAGTACAGAAATAAGGATACAGCATATAAAAAATCTATTTAAGGAATAGATTATTAAATTCAATACGCAATGAATATAAAACTAATCATGGACAGACTACTCACAAATGAGAATTAAGGCAAAAGCAACTATGTTCAAACTGGCAAATATGAGAATTATTGGGGCAGAGAGACTCCTTGAGTTTAGTAGACCGAATGAATAACCTTGAAAAGCAGCCCAGGCCATATCACTGGGGTTTTCACTGCTAATTACAGACATTGCTGAGAGCAAAGCATAACTCAAAAATGCCTCTGTGGCACACACACACACACACACGCAAAAAAAATGCATGGGGGAACACAATGCACACCTTACACAGCACAGTACCCTCGTGCTTTTCACCAAAGTACAAAAAAACCCTCCTCTCCACTCTCCACCCACCGCTCCCTGATAATGGATGTTCAATTTTCTTTTACCAAAAAAAAAGTTCCAATGAGAAAGGGAGGATTTTATAAAGATTAAAAGCCTTTTAGTGTTACTTCTGCTCGAGCTGCTCCAACAATCACATCTCTGCTGAGCAGACTGCCAGGTAACAGTCTGTGACACAGGGGGGAGAAAAAAAAAATCATCGGGGGAGGGTTGAGGGCTGTGAGGCAGAGGATGCATCAACAAGCCAACTCCTCACTCATGTTTTCATCCGTCTTTATTGTCGGTAGAGCAAATTGGAGTGCACTCTATTGTTATTGAGAACACAGTGCGAAACACATACGGATGAGAGAAGATAAAGACAGACAGATCAGAGGGAGAGACAGAATAAGACGAAGATAAAACTGAAAGAAATTGTAACAGACTGAACAAGAGAAGAAAAAAACATTGAGAGGAGGAGAGAGAGAAGTCTGAGAAAAAGGGAGTGAAGAAAGCCATCACACCAGTGACTTGGGACATATTTGGGCCATTTCAGGGTCAGACCCTGGATAAAAATGACACATGCAACCCTGAGATAGAGTTCAGAGTTCAGAGCAGGAAGAGTGAGGGTTCAGGACTCCAGATATCACTCAGGACCATGGCCGACCATGAAGCACAAACTGTGTTTTCCAAAAGAATTCCTCATATTTATACACACTATTACCATAGAAACTACCAACATGCAAATGATCTTAGTAGCAATAAACTCACAGTTGCTTTCATTCTACTGAAAACAGCATCAAACCTAAATCACTGAGATGGAAATTTTAATATGTAGTAGGAGAATATTTACAAAAATCCCATCTGAAAATCGTTTTGTATGTATGCAGTGGCAACATGTGATAAATTCTTATATTTTTCAATCATGCCATCTTTATTAAGGCTTTAGGTGCCCATGAGCTTGTCGGGGCATGGGAAATTTAAACTAAGTAAGACGCGTTTAAAGTGTGACTGCAGATAATTTGGCCACATCTAAAAAGTTAGGGCTACAATCTGGCATATTTACATTCAAATGTTCATAAATATGCCTCAGCCTCTCATGTTTTCTCTGATATAATGTTTCTTGCATTACTATGTGTGTGTTTTTTGCATTGTGCCGTGCACTCACTCGTGTCGACCTATGTAACCTTCAGTGTAAACATTGTAAGGCAAGGCAAGGCAAGGCAATTTTATTTGTATAAGCCGTTTTTACAAACAGTTTGTCTCTAAGGGCTTTACATAGCATCATAACATCCTCTGCCCTTAGACCCTCACATTGACTGAGGAAAAACTCATAGAAAACCGTTTAAACAGGGAAAAATTTGGAGAAACCTCAGGGTGAGCAACAGAGGAGGAGGGAGACGTGCAATAGATGTTGTATGTGTACGTATATGTTGTAAATATTGATTTCTGTGTATATTGATATATTGTAACCAGTGAGCACTTCCGATTTGTTTGAGGGCTATGAGTGCTGTCACAGTATTGGTGCTGGCTTCCTATCCTCCTCAACCAATCACGGTCTGTTCTCCAAAATGGGAGGTTATTTAAATGCTTCGACCCGCACCAGTAGCATTTGACCCTGATGAAGACACTAAGCGTCAAAACGTTGGTCCTCTTCTGGACTAATTAAATATGCATCTTATCACCAGTGATTCATGTGCTCCAGGCTTTTCTTTTTATTCTTCAAGTTTCTGGTTCTCCCTGAGAGTACCGACCTCCACCTGTGGAGGGGCTGCAGCGCACAGAAACTCCTCCTCGTTCATAAATATGCATCATCCCTTCTTTCTTAAATAAATAAATTGAATTTAAAGTTAGATATAAAGAAACAACACATATTTACCAATGCATATCAGCCATCTTAAATCTCATACTTATTGTTCTTATACCAATAGACCCATGTGTCATAAATCACTTAACAATTATTACCATCCTGAAGCCTATTGGACACATCTTTTTATATGAAAAAGTTCACTGTTAGAATTTTTACAATAAAGTCCGATGTTAAAGCCTGCTACTGTCTGGCATCGTTTGCCAGTCTGAGCACACACTGGACCAGGACCACACAGCAAATCAAAGTAACATAGAGCAATCATTCTGAAGAGTTACTCTGGAGCAAAATTCTTGTGTGTGTGTGTTTTAGTTATTCTCTCCAGCTATGGTTTCACCTGGAAATATCTTCTTTAATATTACCTTTATCAAGTCGGGACTACGGCCCCACTATTTTTATACCACAGCAATAAGTTTGTCCTTGTCCACTGTGAGAGCTACAAAACCACAGAGGAAGATGCGTTATCACCTGACAGGAGAAGAAATCCATGGACAGTAGCTGGGAAGTGCAATGCGAGGTAACTAATCTGAAAAATACAGATTTTTCAGAGAATCGACCACCAGTCAGCACTAGAAAATAAGACACTGAAATATTGTTGGGTTAATGGATACATAAATGGGGTGTCTGTCTACTGTGATGCTTTTCATATGCTGCCAGTGTTTGTTTTATTTACGACTTAAGTGGATCATTTCAATCTGATCATAATGATAAAACCCCTTTTTTGTGTGTTCTCCAGAGAGACACATTTCACCTTGTAGAAAATATAGGTGTAATGTAGGACATGAGTGAGGTCCCTCTAGCTACAGGTTACCCAAAAAATAAAATAAAAATATATAGGAATTTCATGAGGGAGCTTTGGTACTCTGGGAAATGGACTTAACTTTACCACCATGGTTAAAATTATCCTGTATCCCAGAGTGCTCCATGGCTGGAGCCACGTGTTGTCCACGATGAATATTACACATTACATTGACCACAAGGCATATCTGCTTCACGGCATAGTATAGGCTAAGTCATCTGTAGAGGCAATGTGTTTCAGCATATTGCAATATTTCTTGGATGAAAGACAGATATAAAAACCTGACCCAGGAAAATACTGAAATATCAGCATGGGAGAAGAAGTGAGAGTACACAAGCCAACACACTGATCTGATAGCCTACTACCTAATTTATTAATAAACTTTTTCAACTTCGCTGCTCTAAACAGTAGTTGCCAGTAGCTGAACAGCACAAGTCATTATTTAGGCAACTGTTTTAGAGCAGCGAAAAAAAATTGGCAATATTTTACACTGTAAAAACTTCATCTTCAAGGGGTTGGATAAGTGTTAGGATGACTGCTCTATGAACTGTTTTTTTATTCCTACTGTAGATGTATTTGGTTTTTTTTTACTTTCTTTTTATTGAGAGCAATGTATTATAGACAGATATATAGAAACAGTATGATTTATCACAGAACAAACATATAACTCACCCCTCACCCCGCCCACCCACAGAGTCCCTGGTGGTGCATCTTGAGGGAATATGTACACAGATATATAAATAAAAGTAAAAGCAAGAAAAATAAATATATAAATAAACCGGTGCAAAACCTTAAACTGTATAATGTCTAGCCTTGCACATGATTTGCTCCCATTAACCTTCCTGATGTATTTGTTTTTTAACTGACAGTTCAATTAGATAGACAGATGTTATATATATACCACGTTCATGTTTTACAAATGGTAACAAATGGCACTGTATGGGAACATCTCTCGGGGAAAGCCAGCCAGAGAAAAGTGAAAATAAAATGGAAAAACAGAAAGAAAAACTTGTAAAAGACGCAGAAAGAGGAGAAAAACAAGGAGAAATTACCGTGTAGAGGTAATCAGTGGCTAAAAGCTTCCCCCCCGCTGAAGTGCTTTGGGAAAGGCCGAATAACAGGAATAAAGGGGATGTGAAAAATTAGTGGAGCAACACTGGGACCGAGTGACAGCCGAGGAGGAGAAAGCAGAGCAAAGCTGATGAAGAGAAGAGCAGAGGGAGAAGGAGAAGGAGAGAGAGAGAGAGTGAAAAGAGGAGTGAGTGATTGAAACGGAGTGAGAGGGTAAAAGTGAGGGAGAGAGAAAATGAGCTTCAAGAACTCCAAGGGGGCTTTCTGTCCATTTCTGCATCATTCTGTCCTATTAGTACTACTCTTCCGGCTGTCCAAACACCACTGAAGCCTAATAAAGCCTGAACTCAGTCACTTACACACACACGAACAAACACACACTGTGATGGTCGGAGATGGCTGGAAGGGGGTATTTCCACAGGGCTTTTAAAAATGACCTCCACACACCGTGGCCTCACTCTGCCAAGAGCCCGGAAACTTTAATGGAGACCATTTGGGGTTTTTTCGGTGATTTGGCAAACGGCCTATTTGGCACCAGCTCCTCCATTTTCCACCCATTTTGAGGGGAATGGGCAAATAGAAAGCTTGGAAACGCTCTTTTTTTGGTCATGTGTTTGCGTGTGCGCGCGCCTGTGTGTGTGTGTGTGTGTGTGTGTGTGGTGGAAGGTGGGCTGCTGTGTAGGTGCCTACTAGTATTCAGACAATTTTAGCATAAAGATGGAAATGTGGTTGAGTGTGTGCTTCTGCTGGGATGCAAGTAGCTAAAACGCCACTTTATAAAACACATGAAAAAAAAAAAAAAAAAAAAAGCGGCTATTCAAAGTGTCGAATCGAGTTGAAGCACCAGAGACAATAATGCATTATCTGTGAAAATATCAGACATGAACACGGAGTAAACTAACAGACACCAAGAGTTTGAAAATATAAAAGATGACAGCGAGGGAGCATAAACTAAATAAATAAAAACAATGACTACGCTTCTGTTATAAAGGTTCTCAGTAGCACCCCATAACCTTTCTAATTGCTGTATTAAATATTGAGACGACTTGCTGTATACATGGCCATGGGTGACATTAAAATTTAACGTGGCAACTGAGTGTGGCTTCTCCCTCGCTCGTAAAACTTTCTTCATAACATTCGCCAACTGTTATGTCGGAGTAAGCGAATGAATTCTGGTGGAGGAGGAAGGGATGATGGGAGTTTTGCGGGAGGAAGAGCGAGGTGAAGAGATGCTGATGGCGATACTCTGCACTATATATAAAACCAATTGTTCCCAAAGAATGAAGAAGAGCAAACAGAAGAACAAAAGAAGAGTGAAGGGAATTATGATTAATACAAAAAAAAAGTAATTTACTGAAACAAAGCACCCGCTGCCAGTTCACACCAAAAAAAGCCAGAACAAAGACAAATAAGCAAACAGATAGATACAATTTAAGTCCCTAGAAGAGAAAAAGAGCAAAGGAGGCGGATACCTTGATGGTTTTAGAGATGTTTTTTTTTCTTCATCAACCAAATTATAGACATGAAAAGGACGAGAAATGGAGCCGAGATTAAAAGTCTGAGACCAGACGATGTGTTATTCCCTTTATTCCCCATGCAAAACTCCATTCCCAAATCAATTACTCTGAGGCGGATGGTGAAGGGCTTGAACGGCGAGGAAAGTGGAGGAGGAGAGGAGCGCATATGGCCACAGATTTAAGAATTATATTGAAGGAGCTGTTAAAAACCTCAATGGTTCTGTGTGTTTATGCAACATACTTTTCAAAAATTTAAAAAAAAAAAAAAAAAAAAAAAGAGCTGGTGACAATTTTTCATTCAACAATGACAGAAATTATTTTCCCGTCGCTCGGAACCTTGACTGCATTTATCATACAATCATCAAAGAAAACAAAGAGAAAACATTACCTTCTTTAGAAAAGGCAAGGTCTATGTCTGTAAGGTCTTTGTTTAGCAGAATAATTGTGATGAGATTTTCCAGGGGAAAGTGATTGTAACTGCAGGTTAAGACTAAATCTGCAGCTGTCACTCTGCACCATGCATTACTAATATTCCAACAACGCTTGAGACTCATCGCTACAACAAACATGAAACATTCTGACAAAGGCTGGGGGCCAAGATGTAAACTCAATATACTGAACAGCCTACAATATGATGGGCCATTTTCGTGCCAGACTGGCTCATTTTCACTATTTTAAGTTTGTTACCATTATTATCTGCTCTGGCTTCTATGCAACGGCCCCAAATGGAAAACTGTGCAGAAAAAACCGCACAAATCCCACGATAACACGTCATCGGAAGAGGTCAAGGAGATGACCCCGGAAATGATGTAAAACTATAAATACACAAACCCTGCAGTCGCAGCACGGACACCGAAAATATGGTGGATGCCACTGAGACCGTAAGTGGTATAATTGAGCCTTAAGGGTGCACAACGTGTGAGTTAAATATACTGCATGTTTTTTTTTTCTTTTTGAATTGGGACACACATACTCAATGGGATGTGGACATGCAAGAAAGTAAAGAAACCCATAAGTGTGGATACTGGAACTGTAAGATAAGATAACACCAAAACTTCACAGGTCACCCCCACAATCCTCCTTATGGATCCCTTTATCGCCTCATCATGGCCTTCAGAATCACTGCACTGCTTTTTAGTCAGGGCCTGAGGGAGCAGACTGACAGAAACTCAAACATGGCGTTGTTTAATTATCTTCATAAAAAATGTCCCCTCCCTAATAAAACTTAGTGTAATGGAGGTATTTTTTCTACATTTTTTCCCCTTTTGAATGTATCGACAATCGACATTTTTTTTAGCTTGAACTGTTAGCTTTATCATCACCTCCCACAGACCTTATCTCCTACTACCAGAGCCACAGCACAACAACATATAATTGGAGCAGTTAATCAATGTAGAACATAAGTTATCTTACTTTAGATGACAATGAGCTGTAATCTACAAAAAAACTGCACAAACAGGCATTCAGTAATGCAGAAGTTGAAGAAAAAGAAGATAATATAGCAATGCCACATTCAGCTACAGCAGGCCGAAACATACAGTAAAAGCGCCAGAGAAGCACTGTATCGACAAACTAAAGACGAGTACCGTACGAATGTGGACGGAGAAACCAGTGAGGTGGAAATGTGGAGAAAGTGAAGAGTTGAATGTAGACATCCTGTTGGGATGAATGCTGCACTGTTTTCCAGTATCTCCACTTTCTGAACTTAACTCCAGTGAAGTGTGCTCAGTGAGCTGACAACAGCCTCTGATTAGCCTGCAACTGTAACAAGGTGTGTGGAGAAAGACATTGTGTATGTACTCCAAGAAACATAGATATGTTTAGGAAAAGGAAGATATTTCAACTGTGACTGAAGAAACATTGACAACTAACATGTACTTTTTCCAGCCTGCCTTTATTAAGAATATTTTAAAGCTGCACCTATTCAGGATGGCATGATTGCCATTTTTCCATCATAACTAAACAACACAAAAAACTTGACTTAGCCGCAGACAAATGACTCCTGTTATTAAATAAGATGTTTTTGTTTCTTTTTCTGACAACAAGCATTCATTGTCAATGAAATGCTTAATTAACTGCAGTGGGATACACTCTCCCTGACCCTACCACTAGCCAACCATGCAAAAATAACCACTGGATTGTTTAGAGACATGCGGTTGTAATTGGACTGCATGATGAGGAGCAGAAACTGACACAATAAAATGTTTAGTTACGTCAAATGACAGAGGTTTTTATGCATTCCTCATGATAAAAATCAAGTTTTTAACTTTGTTAACATGTCCATATATGCAAGACATATCATAATAAATAAGCCGTTCAGATGGCCGGGGTTTCATAGATCACAGACCTCAGGAACTAATCCAGTCAACTTGCAGGGAAGGGGCTGAGGCAAAAGAAACTGGAAACCTCGTCAGTGCAGAGAATGAGAATGTGTATTGGTGCATCCGCTCACACAACCCCTTCCATCGCCAGCATAAGCAACATATTACGCCTACCACTACATCTGCAATTCAGACTTTGATGTCGGTGCACAGCAGACTTCTCATCTGATTCTGGATTTGTCACTCTGACGTAAGCAGCAGCGGCGGCAGGTGACGCACCATCCAGAATTTCTCATTCAGAAAACAGGCATAGATTTGCTTCCAGAGTTTTTGTTTACTTTCTCGTGTGGGACTAACTTTCTGACATTTGAAGATGCACGCACAGGTAACTAAAGTAGCTCATGGTCAACAAAGCCAGTGCAGCAGCTTTGACAAGCAAAATTAAAGTCCTAAGAAGGAAAGTCAATATTTAATCTCAAATGAATGGGAGAAAAATAGATGCCCGTATGCACAGGTGTGTGTGTGTGTGTGTGTGTGTGTGTGTGTGTGTGTGTGTGTGTGTGTGTGTGTGTGTGTGTGTGTGTGTGTGTGTGTGTGTGTGTGTGTGTGTGTGTGTGTGTGTAGAGCTTGTAGCCATCATGGGAGCTCAATCATTGCAGAGGGAGAGAAGTTAATGAGACAGACCTAGTGCTGGGTCAGAGATGAGGGAACTTCATTTAGCTCCATGTCAAGGTCTCTCCAGCAGGAAACATAATATTACCCTCTCCCAAAAAATAAAAGCTTTTTCACAAAAGAAAAAAAATGATATTGTCCTTTTCTTTGGCAGAGAGCAAAGCAGGTTCTCTCTGCGTCGGTCAATTAACATATCCTAAATGGATAGTTATTTCAAACAGCCCAACATGCAAAGGTCCCTATGAGTCAAACAAAACCTGAGTATGGATCAAAGCCATGTTAGGAAAAAGGTTTAGACCAAACAAAAAAAACTGCTGGTATGAGAGCAACACAGTGAAATTCAACAATTCTTAGGGTAAAACCACTGACAAAGCAGCAGGATGGAAGTCGTCTACCTGTTGAGAGCTGGAAAATAATGAAACTCCAAACACACTGTCAGAAATAGAGACAATAAAAGAGGCAAAAACTGCAATGTGTTTGTCTCATTCTTGGGGAAATACTTGAATGTGCTTGATAAGGTATTTTCTGGGCTTAGGGCTGTGTTTACAATACTATATAAACTGTAAGCGTACAAGCTGATAATATAATAATTCCTTCTCAAGAATTCTGGCAGAAGCCAGCGACTATTCAGAGACGGCTATTCTACCTGCTGCCAGTACTTCAGGGGCTAAGTTGGAGACCCTCTATTTTATGGAAAACAATCTGGCACTGAAAGACAATCAGCTACATATTTCCTCTGAGCTGTGTTCTGTTTGGCATTTTGCAAGTTTCAGTTTTTCCCAGAATTATTACAGTGGCGCTTGACTTACTCAGTGCCAAATGTGCCTGCTTGACTTGTCACTGCTTTTCTCGAACTCAACCATACCTCCAGTATAGTGTGTCTCTTTGAAGGCCATCTTGGAACAAAACAAAACAAAATGTAGCTGTTTTGTGCAGCAAAACATATATAACATGACTTTTTAATCAAGCATGACAGACCTAAATCATGGACATTCTGCTGTGTTTGGAGGTCTGGTGGGATTTCAAATGCTACATTTTCTTACTTTAACATTTGGATGGTAGTAACTTAAAGAATACAGCTGTCTTCGTTGTGAGTACCCTCCCTCAAAGTCTCTCTCTTTCCTTCTCTGCTGAGCATATGTGTTTGTAAATAGACTTTTCTCACAATAGCCAAAAAGGTACAGAAGGGGTAGAGCAAAGGAAGACTGCCCATTGGATAAATTACCACAGATGGTGTTGTTCTCTTGGATGGAAAAAAAATAAATAAAAAATGCTAAAATGGGTCACCAAACATACTTGGACAGTTGCTAATATTCTTGGGCCGCCTGCCTGTGTAAAGTCTATGTGAGGGAACCCCTGACGCCGTCACAGAGTTAGCATACGCTTGTAAACATCATCAAGTGCTTGTTTTTGTCAGTGGTTCAAATCTTTTGAAACTTTCAGAATTAGAAATCTGACTGCCATGGCCACATGTGGGCAGGTGAGACAACAAACTGGGGTTGAAGCTCTCTCTCGATTCATCTATCAACTATTGTTCCGATTAGTCGATTAATCAAACAACACATTTTTCAACGTCACCGTGACCTCAGAAAACACTTACTGGGGCGGTGTTTAGCTCAGTTGGTAGAGCACCCGCCCCATGTGTTGAGGCTACAGTCCTCACTGCAGGCGGCCGAATCCCGCGTCGAGCGGCCCTATCCTGCGTGTCATTCCCCCCCTCTCTGCCTCCCATTTCCTGTCACTCTCTGAACTGTCCTATCCATTAAAGGCATAAAAGCCCCCAAAATATACTTAAAAAAAACAACAACAAAAACACTTACTGACTTCACACACAAACTATGACAACATTTTCATTGGATGCAACCTGAAACTAGTGGCAGAGGCATTACTGCAAGGTGGTCATTCTAGTTTGTCATGTGTGCTGCTAAGTGCAACAACATCGACACCTTTAAAGAGAGACTGTCCAACACTGTGCACTGTTATCCTCATTTACACCTCTCTACCATGCATGACAGGCTATGGCCATTTAGGACAGGTGTGAACCACTTTGTTTAGACGGAAGGTGCCTCATGTAAAGTAGCCTGTGTCAAGCATGAACCAGTGCTGATACACTTGCTTTTACCTACATGATTGCGAGATAATTGGTCCACGAAGATTCAGCTCTGATCTGTCCCCTAGTGGTAAAATATTTTTATCCTCCAGGGAAAACAGGACATTCAAACTAGGCAAGTATGTAACAATGCAGCTTACACCACAGGCTCGCTTCATGTTAAAAGTTACAAGAAAAAGGCTCTAAGCTGACAAAATGTTTCTTTTGTATATAACTTATACAACAAGGAGAAATCCATTACAGCAGGCACGCTGCACTAATCTTACAAACATTAAAAAAACATTTTCCAAAAACTGCAATAGAAACATGGGCTTTACATATTGTTCGAGACATCACAATGAAACAAGGCTTATTAAAGAAGCTTCAGCTGCAAGAAATAACATCAATAGCAGAGCATTTGGCTTAGATGACCTCATCCACCACAGATGTACAAAACATAATTCCACAATCATTTCTCCAAGCTTGGCAGGATGTAAACCTAATCAACAATATTAGAACAATCAGGCTGATCTTTGAAATGACATTTTCACTTTCTGCACAATGTGCCCCTAGCAATGAAAGCGTGAAATAAATGTGTTTTTGATGTAATACTTTAAAGAGCTAAGAAGACTAGAGTTCAAGAGGCCACTATTCCCCCCACACAGCATGAAATGCACATTAGAAGTAGACTGTGGCTTCATCAATACGGTTTGTCCCTTCTGGAAGAGAGCGAGAGCCAAAGCGATCTGGCATCACACGACAGTTGGCAGCGAAACAGATGAAGAGAGCTTTCTGAAAATTTTCAAAGAATTATTCAATGCGACAATTTATTTGTTTATGCGCACTCTATAATCATCTGGTGGGGCCAGAGAAGCCCATGTTATTAAAGAGATTTTCCGCAGCCATCACAGGTTTGGCATGATAAAGGAGCTTCAGAGCGCTCAAAGGCAATTTGCATTAAAAACTTCAACACAATTTAGCAGGTCATTGTCTGGTAAAATGCCATTTCAAGTAAACAAAATGTTGACAGCACCAATACAATGTGAACTGATGAATGTTTGGCCCAAAACCAACTACAACTGATGAAAAGGTTCTATGTTGTTGCTCAGACCCACTCGAGGGAGTAAAGTAAAACACAAGAACTTCACTCACACATCACAGCTTATTTAGAATGATTAGATTTGCCAAAACGTAATCAGTTCGAATTCTGCTAATGAAAAAAAAAAAAGTCAAGCAGAACATCATTTCTATTAGACGTGGGCTAAATGGCTTAATGAAAAGGCATTCTGGATGCGAGAAAATGTAAGATTAATCACAAGCTTTTAACACGTTCCTTTGTTTCGTGCTTTGAGATTTCGAACCAAACGTGTCCATTATTCCACTCTGGTGGTGTGACCGAACTGGCAGGCTCACCAATTAATCTAATTTCTTTTTGGATCCATCTGGCAGTGAATAAAGGCTTTGTGTTTTCACCTGGCCTTCTGAGTGCTGAAGTGCATTAACGCAGTATCGGTAAGACTGAACCACCGGGGCTTCCATACACTGAGAAAGGGCATGCTGCCAGAGGAAAGTAGAGGTTCATAGAGAGAATGACAGGAGAAAGCGAGAGCGCCAGATGCAGGTGTTTTTCTAACACCTTTAAGGAATGTATGACTAAATTATACAGGGAACTGTCTAGACATCTGGGTCTCCTCTTGGACTTCCAGACTGGACTCTCTGGACCGGTTGAGTCCAAACCTCTCGAGAGAGCAGCCATCTTTATAATAACATACTGTGCAGCAAAAAGCAATGATGAAAGACACAAAGAAAGTGACAGATGGACGAAAAGCAAAAGGGAAAGGAATGGAAAGCAAAAGCAAAAGAAGCACACTATTACTTTTTTTATACATCCGTCTGTCTTCTACTTGTCAGTGTAGCCTTTCTATTACCTCTAGCACTCATAATAAACTACTTTTCACTTTCCATACCTCATAAATAAGTTAAACCATATGTAAGCATCACAGTTGAGCAAATGTTAACACAAACTCCAGACGAAAAAGTGAATTTTCAATTTTAAAAGGAGTTATAACAATAAACAGCTCCAATCTGCATCAAATTGTTAACTACTGAATGTACAGTAACACAGCCACAGCCTTGAATCTGTCATTGGAGTCACACATCCTCGTGCTCTGCTGATGCTGTTCCAATCCAGCCTGAGCGCCATGTTAAGGGTTTAATTTCATTTTTACTGCGTTGCTGGCCACAGACCTGGGTCCCACAGTATTAATGAACTTAGCCAATATAAACGCAATCATGCCTGAGGAGCAATTACAAATCTAATTGAGCATCTAAACAGAATATTAAATCGGCGTTAAACCAGGCCTCTAATTTAGAAGACACTTTAAAAGTCAAATCCTTGCCTATAAAATAAACACTATACTACCAGAGGGGCTTTTCAGAAAAATGGTCGTCCTTTTTTTTTCCGGAAGAGCGTAAACAATCAACTCCAATGGGCTGTAAAGTCACAATGACAACTTGTGTCACAACAAACAAATCTTTGACTTAGTTTTCCTTGTGGAACTGTAAGACAGTACAGCAAGTTCATGTTCATTCTGATAGATGCTCACCCCAACAAGTCCTCAATATTAAACTTATTTGTTTGTGGCAGCTCTCCAGGAAGACACAAGGACACATTCTCTGACCTTGACCTCATCGCTCATCAGTGCTGTCTGTTTGGAAATCATGATCACTGACACCACCACTGACTGCAATCCACCCCAACCTCCTCCCTCTGACAGAGTTCGTCCTGTATTGCTTCCAGAAAATCAGTCATAATGCAAATCTCCACTAGAGGGCTTTGTCACTTTAACGTAAACCTATTTCATCATTGGGCATTTGCTAAAAAGGACTGATGCCGATGTTTGTCTTCAAAGGACAGGCCCCAATCATGTTCTGATGTTGAGCTGAACCCAAGTGTGGCAGTGAATTAAAATCTTGGTTATCATACCAAAGGTTTACAGAGATTGTATTAAAAAGACACAATGGCCCTCATGTATTAAACTTGTGTAGGATCTGGTGTAGATCATGTAAATATCAGCGAGCGCCAAGTGTCGAAATATGTGTACTTAACCAATTTCGGTGTAAAACTGGTGTGGTGCTGATAAATCTGGCAGCTGAAAACGACCGGTGAAACACCGGCCCGATCTCCCACTGACAGGTCTCTCAGCTGTTCATCACTTCTTCTACCTGAAGGAAGTGATGTGTACTGCTCTAACAATAACAGGTCATTGACTGTTTCTGTTTAAACAGGTGTGTACACCTAGTCGGACCTTGCGTCAGATCGATAAATGCCTATCCTTGCGGGAGATTTGGCGTACACCATTTGTTTTGGTTTATGCACGTTTGATAAATGAGGGCCAATGTGTTTTGAATTGGATCAAGTGCAGGTCAAGTGTGCTGATGCCTCTTAGCTATGTCGCACCCCTGATGAGCAAAGTGGGCACCAGCTGCCATTGTGTGTACTCGCAGTGGGCCTGACGTTCAAGCCAAATGATGCCTGAGCCAAAGACATCTTGCTTGCCCGGCCAACAGTTTGGCAGATTGAACATAATGAAGAGGTACAGAAAAGTTGCACTGGGCAAACTAATATCCAGACTTGAACCACCTTTCCTGGTGCACAGACTGTCAAAAAACGCCTAAAGACACACAAAATCTTAATCAAAAGTTTGAGCCAATAGAGAAATTCCGTTTGTATGCTTGACAAAGCAAAACAAACAAGTTTATCCTCTAATGTGTAGCCCCCAGTTGTATATCTCTGTGAAGAGAGGGTGAGATGAGATGAAGAAAAGAAAAAGAGAAGCTCAGAGAATTCAAAGAGATTTTTGTACTGGTGGCTCCTGTCTCAACGGTGAGAGATGCCGTTTGCAGAGGACAGCTTGGCTTCCTGTCTTAGGGCAATAGCAAGAGAAGAAGGGCAGAGGAGAGCAAAGGGGAACAGAGGAGCTGAGGAGAGTGACACATGGCGTCAACCCCTAAGAGAGCCCTGAGGGAAGGTTAACCCTCCTCTCAGTCCCTCTCTCCTCTTCATCTTCCTGTTCCCCTCCACCTTTCTACATATTTGAGCAGCAATTAGCCAGCAGACAGACTCCACCTCACACCCTCGCTGAATATTAACAGAAAGCTTTGTTGCTGCATCCCACATGAACTGCAACTTGATGCATCTCGATCGCGCATGATGCCAGGAACAGCCTGGAACTGTGCACATGTGGTTTTCCAAGTGAAGAAAAGTGAATTTGAAAATCTAAATGTTTGTAGCAAACACAAGAATGCACTGACATAAACATAAAGAGGCTGGGCAGATGCCTGAACCAACGGGGTTGAGGAGTGACACTAAGTAGGTTGCTTGGCTGTGTAGAGCCAAGCTGGCCTGAAGGTAAGCACTGATTTACTGCCTCTTGCGAAGAACAAATAAATCAACCATCACACTGAGCCAGACTCAGACCTCAAGAGATGCCTCAATGCCGCTGTTTATCGATTTCCTCGTGTGTGTGAGGTTGTGTGTGTGAGGGTCAGCGAGCGAGCGAGCGAGAAAGAGCGTTATTTATTCCGCCGTTTATTCATTTGTTGGCAAGAGGTACTTTATCTAGCCTGTGTTTGAAAAAAGTTAATGCGCTTACTTTTAAATTAAAGACCCACTTAGGTAAGGTTGGAGGGCAAACAAGTGTGGTAGGAGAGGAAGAGGAGGGGGGGGGCAGCTCAGCTGAGAAGGCCAGCAACCCTTGCTGACAAGAAGGATATTGAATTTCAATTAGCACACACCTGCATTTACATACAGCCTACATGGCAATGCTTGGGTAAGCAATTTAACACTCCAATTCAAACAGCTGCTCTGCGTCATTTACATAAATTAATAGAGCAAATTTAAATTCTATTGTAGTTTTTTTTTTCTTTTTTTCCTGCATATATTTTTCTCTCAGCCTTTAAAAGTGAGTAAAAAATACCAGCAAGGGGTCAGGGCAACAAGTTGGCCCAGCCAATTTGTGGCTCCCTGGAGAAATTAGGTCTCCGCCTGTTTTGACTAAATGTAAACAGCAGGTAGCTGACAGTTTCACTCACCATGTTAGCGCGCTACCTCAACCTCTGTCGGCAGCACGTTTGCTTCATTCGAGTGGCAGCAAGCAATCAAGATCTGCCAGAGCCCGGGTCGAGAAGCAAACACAATCAAAATACGACATGGAGGCCAATCTCCTACAGCCTCAGTGTACAAACTGGGCTTCCTCACCAACAGTTTATTCTGAAATCACCACTTATACAGTTTCCATGGAAAATCCTGACACCAATGTTTTACTTATTTGGAAAGATGAGAAAGACCAGAAGATGGAAATCAAGAAGATAATATTTTAAAAATCCATTTTTTAAAATTTATTTTACAAATCATTTCGGTCATATAGAAAAAATCAATTCAGATTAATTGTGCTACTTTGGAGCCATGCCTAATAATCAATCACATGAAAATGGCTTCACTGTGGTTTTAGATGTTGCAGATCATGCCCTCAGGAGGAAACACGTCCCAGAACCATGCAGAGAGCAACAAGGCTTTAGACTACCAATAGCTGTCCTCGAGGACCATGGATGCAGACCCACCCAGTTTGGGCCCATCACAGACATCCATCATCCGCACTATGCTGCAGATTGAGGGTGGAATAAATCAACTGGCCAAACAAGACATAAAATTCCCCTACAGAGCAGAAGAGCAGGTCCACTTCAACCAATTCTGTCTGGATGGTCTACCCAACAGACTGTATACACATTCACATTAAATCCCACTCCCCAGATCCATTCCCTTATCTTAACTGCGAGCAATACTGTACCGCTCCATATCTGCACAGCTCGATTGCATCTTCCCAGTACCACCTCCCGACTCCCACTTCCCAGGAGGTGCACACAAAAACATTTCTGTGGATGTGCTCCTCCAGCAGGAAGCTGCAGGAGATCCATGGCTCATTGGTACACACTGAGTAATTATTAATTCCAGCAACAGTGGGTTTCTACGCCTATAATGACTTGTTTTATTAGGAGATTGAGGGTGTGCCCTGACTCCCATGGTTAATGACACCACTCACCATCCCTTGGACTCACCAGGAGGTTTCCTTCAATCAGCAGCATTCACATACTCGCTCCACCATTGAGCACACCACTGACATCTTAAAAGGACTCTAGATGTGTTTTGACGCAGCAGGCGGCAAGCTGCTTTACAAACCAGAGGTGTGTGTAAAGAGAACCACAGAGAAATTGTGTTTTATTCTAACAAAAAATATCAGAGCGCCTATAACCTCAGGCAAATTCCATCATTATTTTGTGCATTTTTCATGACCGCCTCTGTCGCCATGGTGCACCACTTCCCTGTGTTCAAGAAGATGTGCAACCTGACCCACTCCTGGACCCACAGATTTGCTCAACAAGAATAAATTACTAATTAGGTTTTACAGTTTGTGATATTCTCCATAGCTTGTAATTAATATTTAGAGGGACAACGAGGAATTTGTATTTGGTTATAAAAAAGTCTCACATTAATGTGGATGAATCTACGCTACCCACACTTGTTAATGGCTCCATTTTCGATAAATATATTGTTTTGTCTCTATTGTTATTTTGTTATTATAATTAGTGATGGAAATGCTGGGCGAGCCGACCAGCATTTCCTTACTTTCGGTTTCGCGGACGCTGCCTGGCGGGTGTTTCGTACCCGTGCAGGGAAGTTACATAGTGCAGTTTCAGCCGACGCAACCCCGCTCAGGCTGCAGCGGCAGCACCATTCATCCTATTAACCATTTTTCTACCATTGCAATGAGTCTGGAAACATTATTTTAAGGCCGAAAAACTCTGCAATGTTACTTTAAATCTGGATTAATTTCTCAAAGGGTCTCTGAGAATGTGGCCTGTGGTTGTGCAGGGATTGAACACTGTGGGGCAGCTGGACATGGTGCATGCATGGAGGAAGTGCTGCTACAGAAAAGTACTGGCTGCCACATCCCACCTTAAAGAGTGGGACTCATCTATAAGTAAAAATCAAAACATTGTGATGGGGTTGAGGTTTGTGTGTTAAATGCTGCCTTCCCAGACAGGAGATGGCCTTGGAGATGAAAGTGCTGACACGCTGCTGCAAACATGATGGTGAACCCAAGAGTGCTGTCTTTCCAATAATGGCTCCTATGCACTGGTCCAGCACAGATAACACTGGGCAAGCTATTACCTCTCCAGTGGTCAGCACCTCTCCTCTGTGTTCGGCAAATTTTTTTTTATCCTCTTATTTTTAGACCAAGCATTTATTTTTTTATTTTATATCCACACTTGATGCTACTAACCTTCAGTTCCAGCACCAGTAAACCAAGTAATATTTTCCTATATTTGGAGAGCGGTGCTCCACTATCTTTAGATTTTTGTTTGGACATTATTGATTTGTTTCTTTTGTTTTCTTTTGTGCAATCTCTGTGTATATAAACAGCCCTGGGGTGTCATACCCTGGCAGCCTGTGGACCTATCCTAATTACAGTGAACTGACAAACACTCTTTTATAGAGCATACAAATCAGTGGTTCAAGGACACATACTGAATGTAACGATTTTTTTCTAAATTTCTAAAGAAGAAATTAAGGAAAACATATGACAATATGGTGAATGAGGCCCATTGAGAGCCTGAGAGGCGCCTCAATAAGCCAAACCAGCAACCAATAAGCACATGCCAAAAACAAGTTACTTCAGGATCAGTGATGGACCAGCTCCCAAAGTGCTCATATTTGGATCTGAACATGAAGGTATCTCATTACTGATACTTTAATGATATGCACTTTGGTGCAGTAAAATATTTTTCCAGCAGAAAGAAAATGAGTCTGGCGTTTTGAGGTCAGTAATACAAACTGTCAGTCATGCCAAGCCAACGGGTCTTAGGCACACAGATTCATTGAGCCAGCTGGATAAAGCCAAAACAAAATTGGAGAGCAAACAATTCTCACAACAAAATAACAGTGCAACATTTTAGGCGAAATACTGTTCTGAGAATCACACACTGAACAATGCATTTAGTCTTATCACCACACAAATGTACTTTTAATTTGCTATGGGTTATCTTTTTTTTTTTTACACCTCTGTGCTATGTGTCTGTCAGTAATGGTTTCATTTTGAGTATTTCCTTTCATCACAGTGGACAAAAAGAATAATACTGTCGGATATCAGATTCAGAAGACGTGAGAAAGCACAAAGGCTTTAGCTCCTCTACCTCAGACCATTAAAATATGAAGTTCAGGCGAGATTAATGAAAAGAAACCTTTATCAGTATATGTATGTGCATGCGTATATGTGAACATTTAATAATTCAACAGTAATACTTTTGTTTATATTGCACATCCATGTTATTGAGGGCAAACCAAAGAAAAAACAACATTTTAAAAATATATATCTAACATCATTATCACCCGTTATGTAAATATATGCGCTGTGTGTGTGTTTCTTTCACAAATCAAATATTTTTATATACAAAAAAAGGACAGAACAAAGAATATAAAATTACAAAAAAAAAGTCCAGCAGGATGGACAAAGTTTGGCTTTTAGATATCATAACAGTCATTATATGATTAGTATTATTTTTCTATCTGCAGTTGAAAGTGCCTCAGTAACTAACTCCAAGATATTTCTGCATTTCACTTCTCCTTAAGTCTTTTCAGGACTTGTATGTAAATGAGCTGCCAAAAGCAGAGTTCAGGATATAAAAATAATAAACCTAAAACAATGATATGTAACAGTAATTGCCATTCGCCAACAAGACTGCTGGTTTCAAGTTGGACACGTTGCACAGGTCTGAGAGGTCTCACATGACAATTTAGTCAAACGTGCACATGTACGAGATCGTCCAAGTAAAGCAGATCCTACAAAATCAACGCCTGGTCTACAGTATTTTCACCATGAGAGAGCTAATGGCGGTAAACAGAGATAATGCTGTTTCGGTCCCTTAAACTAAACTACACTCATGTTTCACTGTGGTTGGCTTTAGATAAGAGATATTCATGGGTTAGGGAGGTTAGGGGGGTGAACTTTAATAGTTTTGACACATAGCAATATGGCTGTTTCATATTTAAGTGTTTACAAAAGAGGGAAAACATAAACATGTTAGAGAAATGTGCCAAGATGAGCTAAAAAAAAAAAAGGAGGATGGAGAGCAGCAAGAGGAGATCAGAGGGATGTTGCGTTTCGCAGAAGGATTTCAGCATCACTCCTGGACATATCGCCCCCTAGAGGTGTTTACAGTTTCGTATACAGATGGTATCTGCAGCTGCAGCACAAACCCTCAGATCAGACTGGCCTGTCTGCCCGAGTGCCTCCTCAGTGCCGTCGATCTAAGCAGGATGCAGCGGGGGAACTTGTTACACACAACTGTTTCAGCGCTGTCTAATTTGTCCCTTCGCCATTCCCCGTCCCCCACACCTCTCTCTGGTTCCCTCCTTCAGCGTCCCTCCTTCCCGAGCTCCCTTTCTTCCTCCGCCTATTAGAGGCATTACTGAACTGTGACTGAGTCATTTCAATATCGCCTAAGGATGTAACATACAGTACTTAATTAGCTTGTTAAAAAGGGAGGGAACCATAGAAATTCATTTTCCCTCTCCCCTGCCGCCCCCACAGTGTAACCAGGTGTGGACCTGCAAGGTGGAACAGAGGTGTTGTGTTGTGGGCTCAGGAGGGAGCGAGGCCAAGTAATGGGTGGACGCGCCCACCGCCGGCATCTGCTTGTCATCATTTAGACCCCAGTTCACATCAACAAACACACACACAGGTACTCACAAACACATCCACACCCTACTCAATCACGTAACGAGGCAGTCCAATGGGACAGCTTCATTCTTCAGAGGCCAAGTTAACCACAGTCATTAGTCTTGCTTTGCTGCCTAATTGGTCTGGCGGAGGCACAGGGCCCGTTGTCCATTCTGACTGAGTGCGCTACACCGCTACACAAGACTGCGTTCTAGATTGATCTAAAATGCACAAGTACACAACACAGTATGTTTTCCCCAGCCAACACCCACAATTACTAACAAATTGCAGGTATAACTTGCACACATCTATAACGAAATGTATTCTTGTGCAAAGAAGCAGAACTTAAAATAAACACAACAGCAATCAGCCTCAACATGTGTGATGCCTTGTGTTCGATGCAATAGCCTGGTAGCCCAGATAAAGCTACAAGGGGGGAACTTTTTTTTTGAAGAGGTTCAGAAACATACAAAAGTGCCAGAGACTATACTGTAATAGAGAAGTACACTGTGTATTGACTTACAGCCAATTTTCATTCAGTTTCCATTAGTAGCAAGCATACTGTGATATATATATATTTTGTTCAGGGATGTCACTGTTGTGAATGAAAAATGTTAACCAACTCAAACAAAATCTAAAAAATAATGTGTTTTCTCCAGCAGGGGGAGTTCAGTCAATCAACCAATCAATCAATCAGTCAATCAGTCAATCAGTCAATCAGTCAATCAATCAATCAATCAATATATATTTATCTTGGACAAACAGTGCCACTTATTCAGTTCCTAAAATTTGCCTTGATGTATCTTGATTTAGTGCACTCTCTGTTGCCCTCGTGATGACCAGCCATTGTCATTTGACAAAAGACAATTCTAAGTTTTACATTTGGGCCAATTGATTTGTCCAGTTGATTTGATCATAATTTTATGAGCAATTATATTCTTTAATGTGTATCTTCATTAGCATTAAAACAGCACCAGAAAACCTTGTATAATACATCATACAATATATTAGGATGCTTCTTGGCACAGATCTCAGTTTCGTCTTGTGGGTGTCAAGTGATTTGACAACAAGCATGGTAATATAATGCCCACACTGACAAGAAAACACTCATCCTGAGCAAACAACCAAAACAAATTAAGGCTTCTTATTTACTTTACTTTGGATTACCTGGCTAAAGTCATTTTCCAGCTTGTAAATTGTTTTCATACTGTACAAGGCAGTAAATGAGTTCTTCCGATGGCAGGAGAAAATGAGCACTTGATGAATATACAGCTGTCTCTGGGGCAAATGAGAGTACGTTTCTACACACTAGAACATTGGATTAAGTAGACGGTGAGAGGAGAAAGTCTGGGAAGACGGTGCATTTCCTGTGTGTTATCATCAAAACAAGTCAGAAGGAGAAAAAAAAGCAAGTACACACCTGTGTTCCTTCTGTAATTTTTTTGACATTTCTCTAAAATCTTATCTTTTTTTTTTTTTTTTAATACCACCGCTTTCAGGCAGCATCCTAATAGAAACGACCAATCTGACAAGGAAATTTCTGCTCCTGCAGGCGGAAGACGATAGATTCTCTTAGTGAACAATCTTCCCAAAAAAATTGAATTACAGGGAAAATGCACGCTGTGATTCTGACTGTGTATGCCACTCTATGCGCCAATGCTATGTTGGTTTCAATGTTCAAATGAAAAGTTTGCCCCATTTCAGTAAATCCATACTATAGATAACTTGCATTTCATGGTATCTGACAGTCCCACAATGCAGTACGATAAAGAGCAGCGCATCAACCCCGCGCGACCACAAAGCAGATAGTTGGCACGTAACAGCAGCCTCCATCTCTAAAACTGCCACATTGCACTGTTGTCAGCTCCCCGCAGCATGGGAGCCAAGTTTCCAAGAATCTCAACTCATCTATTATATGGCACTACATATTAGGAGCTGGAGTTAAGACCCTTAGAGACAGAGCTATCAGCTGTAAGTGGAGTCAAGTCTCTGTTCTAAGCACCACATTGATATTGCACAGGTAATTGGAACTCCAATGTCACTACTTCGTCTGAGGGACTTACATAAACAAGTACAGAGGAGATATTCCATTTATCTTACCTTGTGCCGAAGCAGGACACATCATTATACACACACACAACAGTAAGTGTAGTGGTCTAACTAGGCTTGTATATTTGTGAAATGGATGGAGCTGTGGCATGTCCATGCTTTCTCCAGAAAGTCGCACGGCTCTTGTGCGAGCTGGGAGGCACGAGAAAAGGTGGGAAATAAGGAAAGTGAAAACTGAGTCAGTCTCACAGTTTCTCTAGCACTCAACTTTAAAATGTGCCCAAAGTCTTTTGATGCTGAACAAGAGTGTTTCTTGTGGGACTTGAGATTTGTAATTCCCCCCCGCAAATCATTTACATTTTCTCACATATCTGAACAGCCCTTGCTATCGGATTCTTCTTTTAACTCCTGATTCACTGTGCGAGTAAAATGGCTACAGTTAAGGGAAAGCCAGTTGAGTGTCAGTGTGATTGTGTCCCTGAATTTCAAGCTTTCAGGACAGCGCAGCTTCCACAGAAAGCGCTGTGTGACAATGAAATACAGACAAAGGTGAAAGGGCAACAAAGGCGTCTGAGTTAGGTTACGGCACAACAATACTGCCAACAAAAATGTATATGCCGCATGATAATTGCATTGTTATGGCCGGTCTGCACAGTAGAGGGTGAGTTTTCTCTGGATGTGTGAAGGTTGTCACAGTCCAGTAAATGTCGCTTGGAGGGCCACAGTGGGGGGTTCAACGGTGTCCAGCTGCAGCCTGGTTTCAGGCCAATGCAGAAAATCCAATCCAAGTCCTGCCCGAGGACCAGAAGACGTCATTACTTTAACACTTATGTCACCATATTCATTCCTGGGGCAAAAAAGAAATCCATCTACAAAACACTGGATACAGTAACACGATTAACTATAATTTTCTAGGTTGTGATTGATGTAATTTGAATGACAATTCCCCGGGTAATGTTTAAAATGATTTTGTCCCACGCTCCAGCAGGTGCACTCATAGTGTTCAGGAGATATCACATGAGAATTTATCTGCTGTACTTCATGGTTTCTGCAAGGCCTGAACACACACACATACAACCTACATTAACGGTATCCAAAAAATCCTCAGTTTCCCAACAACAACACTAGTATCAGATTGGGTTTTAAGATCAGACAGAAAGTGTGCCAGTGTTCACCTCTCCAGATGGGTCTTGGTGTGAGTGAGTTGATTTGTATCCAAACTTTCAAATCATTCATTTATATCTGCCAAAACAATCCGCTAATGACGCCAACAACTGAAGCGCACAAAACAGGTATAAAGGCATATTTAATTGTTGTCCACCTTGGCACCTGCAGCAGGCCTGGCCGTCCTTGCAGAGGAATCAATCTTTTCCCCATTAGTATTACCTACATCTCATTTGTTTTTTATCAAGAAGTTTTCAATCAGAGCTTCTTGTTGTCATTTGCGGTATTTCCAGATATGCACTTGTTTGTTGTTTTCATGATTTGAGCATTTTGGGCTGTAACTGATTACAATGGTGGTTTCTGATTAGACAAGTTTAGACCCTCTTGTCTATACAAATTCAACTTTTGGTGAGTCATAGTTTGTATTTATAGCAACTTTGTAACAATATGTGATGATTTAAATTTGATTTCAGAACTCACACTCTATCTGTATAAAGATTCATACTGTGCAAACCATAGCATATGTTGCAATGTTGTAACTTTTGGACAAATCTTTGCCTCAGATTGGTGTGCAGAAAGTACAACCGTCTTTTCGCGCTCTTCACTGAAAATCTCTGTGACTCCAGAATTTGCTTTGCAAGCACTCTGAACACCAAACAACAGTAACTATGACAGAACTGTAAAAGTAACCCGGTTTGTCATTGCCCGTGACAAGCAGGGGTTGAAGGGCCTTTCTTACACTTTCAGCAGTGGCAACAGTTTGCTTTTAACCCTCGACCCCAATAGCAGCAGCAGCCAGAAGTATGAACCAGCATTTTTCAGGCAATTTCAACAGAAACTTTTCCTCCATTGTTTAAGCAGCAAAGCTTTGCTGATCTGCACCTTTTTGGAGATGGAAGTTCCTCCTCAGAGACCCCAGCCCCAGATTTTCTGCCTTCCTTACCGCTTTCTCTCGAGCACACATTTACACAACGCAAACAAAAGATATTCCCCTCCATCCCAGTGGTGTGGGAAAGGGTCACGGAGGTCAGACTTCTTGGGCCAGACTGTTCCCAGACACTATGGTTGGGCTCAGTGTCACTCCACCTCACACCGTGTCAGCATGAAGTGACAGAGCAGACAGCCCTCCCCCTCTTCCTCCTCTGACTTGCTCTCGCTCTCGTTCCTACAGTCATTCCCCATTGGTCCAGTGGGCGTGGGATGCTGAGTATGAGCTGGGATGAAAGGAGGAGCAGGGGTCTGCAGGATGACAATGGATGGGGCAGGAGGCCAAGGAAACAGGGAGACCCAAGTTCCTGTCCTGTCTGATCAGAGGCGTTTTAGATCTGTTCCTAGCGCCTGCCACTGACCTAATGTGGCAAAGACCACTGTCAAGGTTAAAGGTCATTCCCTCTGCATGCCCACATTGACCAACATACATATGAGAATACAAAAGTAGCACACGTAGATTCACTGGGTTCACAATAATAGTAGGAGAAGATGACTGAAAATATGCTTTCATGCATTTTAAAATATAATTGTATGTTTGCAAATTCCCCCCTACAAGAATGCAGAAAAAAGAAAGACCTTAAAGAAAAGACTAATCCCTTTTCCATCCCTCGCCTTTGTCTCCACTGACCCAGAGAGCTGTCAGAAGAGCAGAAAGGCCATCAAACACGCCCACTGAGAAAGCTGACATGGGCCAGTGACCATGACCCCGGCCTCAGGACAATGAACGGGTCAGAGGGAGGGCGAGGTGGGGGCGACAGAGATGCCACGGAAGCCAAGGTGAACTCGCAAACGAGGATGAAAAGAAAAGTGACCCAGTTTGAGTCTCAGGCCAATCAGCAGGAAGAGATAGAAAAAGGCAAGACAAAAGACAGGAAGCATAATTATTAGCAGTGAACCACAACGCAATTCTACAGGGATTCACTGTGTTGACCTAGCTGTAATCATTATTAATGCAAGTGTGGAGACATTTACCGGCCACATGAGCGATAAAATCTGTGTCATAAAGAAGAGCAAGTCTACATTCTTTCCTCTCATCATAACTTCCGCACCACAAAAGTGAAGAGAGCACACCATCACTTCAAGGAAGAAGACATGGAAACTATGGTAAAGAAAGAAAGAAAGAGAGGAGGGGGGGGTCAGGGAGGAAGGGAGGTAATGCTGGATGGAGACAGCAGGAAGACAGAAAGGGCAAAAGACAGAACAGAGAGCGGATTAGAGGAGTGTCACGGCCCTGAGAGTTCACCATGCATCTCGACCCAATATCCTCTGCTCTCACCAAAGATAATAGAACGAAAGCAAGGGAAACCACGGGAGGGAAGGGAAAGACACGGACACAACAAGCAGATGTGTCGTCTGGCTTGCGCTTAAATTAATCCTCCTCCCTCACCCTGCTTTCTCCCTTTTATCAGTCAGAACAAAGGGACCTGCTTGTGCTTCAGGTCCAGACAACAGAGGTGGTTGGACGGTGGATTCAAGTCCTTGCTGAGAGAGGAGACTATGAGGGCTGGGGGGAAATGGGGAGTCGGGGAGTGTTGTGGGGGGGGGGGGGGGGGGGGGTGTAATGGGTGGGCGACGTGGGTGAGCATGTGCCTACGTGCCAGGTCAGCCAGGGTCTTATGGCAGCGGGAAGATGAGAGATGAGAGAGACACACAGTGGAGGTTTTTTTGTGGGGGGTTTGGGGGAAGCTGGCTGGGCTCAGGAAACACAGAGCAGGGAATCAAACAGTGACTCTCACAGAGTTCAGACACACTCGTGGGCTTAGCGCGCTGTGTCTGAGCTGGAGGAAGAGAGAAGGAGACCTGGAGGAAGACGAGAGGAGGCAGAGACAGAGGGAGAGATAGGAACAGACAGGCGTCCCTGGGAAGGTAACAGTAAAAGGCAATTTGTCAGCTGAGGTTCAAGCTTTCATTTCTCTTTTTTACATGTGTTGTTTGTTATTCACACAATTTTTCACTCTGTTCACATTCCAACATAATCCCTCGTAGCATTATTAAAAAAGTAGTGTAAATCTTTAACACTGAGGCAAAACTATGCACACTTTCAGCTCAGGTTGGGTCAATGTGTACCATATTCGAAATGGGCATAAATAGGACTTGGTATATCAGGTGGTCCTGGTTACATAGTCTAAATCTATACCAAACCATTTTTATTGGTGACTAAGTTTTACACATGAACTGTGATTCTTTTGCGATATCTTTATTGTTTTACGGACACATGTTTAATGTTGCCGAAACACAAGCAGCCTTACAATAATCTTTGCCTAAATAAAACTGGCCTAACTGTCACTAAGAAAATATCAAACAAGGTATAAAAAGACCCAACAAAACATCCTGCTAACGCACAGTAGCTGAACGTTTCTAATATACAGCACTATGGCCACAAGCATTTAGGTTTCAAGATCATCCCTCAACTGAAAAGTTGCATTTTTCTTTTTCGACTTTCCCAAAATTCAGAGTAATGGTGGATCACAGCTTTTACGTTGCCACATCCACTAGGCTATATAATGAATTAGGGATATCATACAGGTAGAAAACAACAGAGGACAGGTTGATGAACAGCTCACCAGACAAACATGGATTTGATATCAGATACCATATGTCATTGTTTCCAAGACAGGGTTTGAAACGGTGACATATTGAAAAACAGACTCGATTCCATCTGCAAAACCTGTGCTTGTGCGTTTGTCTACACAATTTTGAATGTCTCTTTCAACCATGCTGGATGTCTTCTTCTCAATATGCCTTCAGTGCACATTGTGAAACTTCCCAACATGAAACCATCACAGTTTTTCTGCGATCTTAACAAGAGTGACACAGGAACACTGTAACAGATAGCCGGTCTTGATTGGTCCCTGTGAGACGAGCATGATAATCCGGATCCTGGGGGCAACTAGCCCCAAAACCCCTTCACGGGATTAGGGTGTGACCTGTAGAAAGGCAGCAGATGAGCAGGGATGGACACACACTGAGCTGGAAAGCCACAGGAGTCTTGGCTACAGAACATCTAAGCCTTGAAAGAGGCCTCAACACAAGCCAACATGTCCGTGTGTCTGTGCATGTGTCCAATTACTAAGCTGTGTTTTTCTACTGGTCGTATGCCACCTGTTTTATTCCAGCTTTTTGGGGGGCATTTTATGCCTTTATTACAGAGCTGATCAAGGTCAAGGAATTACTGGAAAAGAGGGGATTGACTAATGGGGAAGGACACGCAACAAAGATCCTTGGCCTGTCTAAAGTCAGGGATGACACAGTTCATGGTCAGCGTTGGTTTTCAGTCTTTGATAAGTGCTAAGAAATGGGCATCGATCCACTTGATATGAGGATCCAGCAGGAAATGACTACTGTTCCTGAGGTAAAAACCATCTAGAAAAAAACATTTAATGTGACTCTAAATTCTGCAGACAGATTCAGTTTTTAATCCATTTTTTAAGGCAGTTCATTGCATATAATTTACTCATAACCAATTTGACAAAACAAAGCATATCTATGGCTTGCATGTAAATGAACCCTATTTGCCACATTTTTCATCTGTATTCAAATTCATTCAAGACAACCCTAAAACAACTGGCTTCTAATGTTAACAGACAATTAAGGAACGACTACGTGTAAAAACTAAACTACGGTAAATTAAAATGTGCAGCTTCAACACAAAACCAAGAGATACATGAAACCCTGTGCAATTCAATAGCAGATATATCATAATCCAGTGAGAGGGTTTGTGTCTAAATGTTAATATAATGATACTGCATACAGAATATACATCTGAAATGTTCACAGGTATCTACATAATGTACTCCTGTATCTGCATGTGAACTACTGGCAATCTGTGTGAAGACAATAAAACAAGCAGACAGACTCAGCTGTTTCCCTCTGGAAAATAAAGTCAGGCCACTGCCAGATATCAAGAGGGAGCTCTCTTCTGTTGTTAGAGGAAAACTTTGATCAAAGTTATTTCTCCTCATCCATCTCTGACTCTCCTGGCTAGTCATAAATCATCTTCACTGTGCCAACTGTCAGGCTCAGTCCCATAGCCGTGAAGAGCTAATTCACCAGCACGACGCTCTGAGCTGATCTCTGCTCTGCTGCCTTCGCATGGAGGAAAAGAACGGTAAGCTCATTGTTCTTTTGGACTCGTGTTAAGTGGTGTTTGTAGATAAATAATCTAAGATGACCGTGCTTGTAGTCATCCTAATAGATTTACACAAGGTAAGCACACAGGCAGTCAGCCACATGAGGGGTTAATAAATGTGGCTATACTGTTAAGTCATAATGACTGATTCACGAGTCTTGCATATATTTACACATCAGGAAAATATATATTTTGATATTTTCGTACGCAAGCAAAGCACCCAAAGTGTCTAGTTGACACGACAGAGACAACCCTTTTTAGCCTAAAGTCCCTCATGGACCTACAGTCATAAAATTATTTGCTTGGCTACACTGAGTTCTGCCAGAGCATATCTGCAATGCTAATAAACTCAATTGGCGCTGGCAGGTAATAGCATGCTACTGTAACTTTTCTACCTCAGCTCAGCACAGCTCAATCAGCCCCCGCCAGAGGCCTCTCTTCTACGAGTCCCCGCGGCTCGGAATCAGCAACTTTCAATCTCGGTGTGTTAGCACGCGAGAAGACGCAACTGTACATTTGGGATGGGTGATGAGACAAGCAGACAGCACAGCGTGTGAGTGAGAGAACGCTAGGGCCCCGCATACGCACACACACCTGCACACACACACATACACACTGTCGCACGTACAAACACACACATTCTGTCTAATATCAGCTCGGTCCCCGACTCCCTTTAAGAGACCTGAGAGCCAGAGAGGGGGAAATAAATACTCTCCTTTATTACTGAGAGAAAGACAGAGAGGAGAGAGGAGGGGAGGAGGAAGAAGAAGTAAAATAGAAAGGCAGGAGACTGTGCACACACACACACACACACACACACACACACACACACATATACACACACGAACACACACCATGACTGGTGGTACCTGATCTTGCTGAATCCCATACAGCATTGGAGAACTCCTTAATTCTCCCAGTCAGCAAACCCTCCTCACCCCTGTTCTCTCATATACTGTCAGCTGACACAGTAAAAAGAGAGCCTCTGCACACCGTATAACATTATACTATAATAACATACAAACCATGATCACTGTACAAAGCAACATCCCTCACAGTATGTGTCAAAGATCTGTTTCATTCTTTATCTCCACTCAAGCTTCCTGTGTGTAGATGGGTGCAGTGAACAGAACAAACCACGTTTGTTTACAACTAAAACACCACTGGGTACCTGTGATTAATATTCAAAGACTAATGTTAGCCTTCTGAATTTTAATCACACAGTGGCGAGGTAGGCCACTATATTTAGGAAGGTGAGTTTGTCTAGGTAGAATAATGATTTCCTTTAAGTGCGATCAGATCTATATCATTGATCCACAGGGGGAAATTATGTTACGTCACAGTTGGTCCAAGAATAGACTAAAGATAAAAATAAATGTTAAAATATGCAAGATAGAATATAAAATATAAGAAAAATATGTCCATATACTATTATATGTATGGGGAAATAGAATGTAAATGTAAAGTTTGTCATGCCACACACAATATTCTACATTTTACTTTTACTTTCTACTTTATTGATTTGGACAAACTATCTATTAATCAATCAATCTATTTGTGGCTGTATAGCTGAAGTATGTACTGAATATATATAGTATGTGAGAAATTAATAGCTGAACAATATTGTAGTTGATTCACATTGTGTCAAATAACAACCTTTTGGTTACACGCTCTCATGTGCACTTCAAGCGAAAGGCACAGAGAGAGGGCCAGTGAAGAGACATAAAAGGCTGGTAAAAAAAAAAACTTTATGAATTTTTTGATGCTCCACCAATGTGGTGGGATTTCTCCAATGGCCAGTCTGACTATGACGGACAGGTCCGAGCACAATGTGAGAGAGGAGAAAGAGGCAGGAGGGGCTGAGGGAATCATGTGCCGCTCACAGCGCTACAATATTATTTTATTCATTTGGAATAGTAATATATACAAAAAGAAAAGAAAATCAATACATGGCGGTAAATGTTAATACTGTGGCAGGCTGCCATAAATAAAACAATGTATGGGAAATACTGCAAACTAATTCAGTCAGAGGCTCTTTAAAATAAGCCTTATTAAGATGCTTTTATTTAGCTTCTCAACCCAGTTGTCAGGTATCACCAGTTTGTTTTTTTCTCCGGTTCTTGTTGTGCATGGCTGATCCAATTAGAGTTTACTGAAGAAGTGTAGCCTTTAATGCTATGTCTATGTTGTCTTACTTTACCAAGTTGTAAATATTACCACATCTTGATTTGTACATGGGATTCCCATCAACAATCTCAGTCATAATTACATATAGAGATCAAAATGTGATAAAAGCTCAACATTTCCCAAAAGAATCCGCAAACTACATGATCTGCTTCACCCGAGGCACACGGCTGGAGAGGGATTATTCATTTTAAACGACGTCAAAAGGGAACTGGCCTTGTCAAACTTGCTTTTAAGATCATTCAAAAAAGCCACATATGGTGTGGAGACTGGAAACCCATACTTGACTGACCCATACTATAACCATATTTGTGTTTATGACAGTTAATAGTGAATGATAATTTGAATGCACAATCTGCACAACAAGAGCTGCCTACCTACCTGGATTCTCCGTTGTCCCTGTTCTCCCACCTCTTTCTTCTTCTATCTGACCAAATGGATTGACTAAACAATCCCTCTATCTCTACTGCCCAACTAGATTATGAAACTGGAGTGAGAGACGGTGGAAGCCAGGATTTCTACCTAAATAATCTTCCCTTGATACGAGCCCAGAGGAGGAGGGGAGGAAGGTTTCCCTCGACCTAGTGCCACACAGAAGGTTCCCTGGAGCCCAGAAAGGCCCGTCACAGTCAATATATGGGCGCCCCCTGGCACATTCCTGTGGTGGCCCACATTGTAAAAGGGAGAAATTTCAAAGTGTATATATAGGCTGTGCACTTCTGTGAATGTGTGTGTGTGTGTCTGTCCCCAGTCAGAGTGATCCCACGCTACTCTGGCACGACTCCAGCAGACATTGGAAACACCACAATGGATTACTCAAGGAAGAGAGGGATTTACAGAGGAGGAGAAAGAGATCAATGAAAGGAAGGTACAGCAGAAGAGGAGCAAAGGACTTCCTGAATACCATTAGCCTGTGTCTGCACAGGCACAGGCAAAAGAGGGGCAATCAGTTTAAGATTACCATTTTTATCAATACAGTTCAGATAAGGCAAGAGTATAAAATTGACAGAAGTACAGGAGAGCTCTGCAGCGCTGTGAAATATCGGGGAATAAAGTTAACTCAAAATAAACTGTTACTGCTAATTAAGGATTTAAAAAAAAAAAAAAACTGCAAGGATCATAACATTGTGAGGTGAAAGTAACTTCTGACAGAAGCACCATAACTTTTTGTCAGGATAATTATGTCCGTCTGATTATATTGAAAAAATTCTTATTCAACATTTGCTGCAGCTCCTCTGGTGCATACCTGATTCCATTGAGATGCAATGAAACAGAAGGTCCTTCAAAGGTCCAAATGTCCTGCTCAGTGGTCAAGCAGACAGTTGACACATACAAAAACACATACAAATCTAAATGTAACAAAAAATTCATTCTCAGTTGGCTTGTTTTGTTCAAACCCTCTTGAAACATGATTCACTAAATGTCAAAGAAAGCAGCAAATCCTCACATTTCAGTAGATAAAACCTGTTTGAAATTTTTGCATGAAAAATTAAGAAATGATTCATTAATTATCAAAATAGATGCTGATTCATTTGCTGGGGACAGACATTGATTAGGCCACTTATCCATGGAGGTCTGGTTCATAATGCATGAATGTTTGAGTTCACTTCACACAAATAAATGTGCCACTGAGCAACTAATTAGGATAGTTTCAAAACAAAATAGAAAGAACATATTGATCTGTGACCTTAAAACTGCACATTGAAGTCTGTTTTGTAACCTCATATCTCTCTATGTACAATGTGAAGGTTCAAACAGAAATGGCACCGTGTATACCAATCATAGATAGAGACCTCAAATTGGTTCAGGTGTGCCAGAGCAAGGCTGGAGCAAAAACTTGATGTATTGAGTTTTTATAACAAGTGTGCAGAAGCCAACAGTTTTAATAATGTGAGATGAAAAACGTCTCTCTCTTTCTCACACACACTCACAGACACACACTCACATGCACACACACGCAAGGACACATATACAACCCAAACCAAGGCTCACAGTCACGCGTTAGTTGCCTTGCTCTCTCACTCACACACACGCGCTTGCAAACACACACAGAGCACATCACCCTCCCACTAGGCTCAGCTGCTCTTCTACCTCCCACCACACTGACCTTCACCTGTCACACAGGCTTCATATTTACTGCCACTTCAGCCCATCTGCCCACACTCAGCCCCGACTGTCAATCAGCAGCAAGCCGCCTCCCCCTCTGCCAATCCATCAACTGGCATAAAGCACCGAACCACCACCGCTCGGCACAAACACTGACATCGACAACAATGATGCAGCGCTTGAGTGGTTGACGCTATTTTTTCTTTCTTTTTTTTGCCAAACTGATACCAACTAAAACTCATACCCTTCACAGTGTTTTCCTGCAAATGAACAAAAAAAAATCTACAATATGATCCTGAACCTTTTCAACAAAAGATTTCGACTTCAACTTAATTCACTACATCTACCTCATTTGTGTATCCTATGAGTTACAAATAATTGCTTCTCATTTCATTTATTGTTTATTTGCTGAGGACAATGCACATTAATGAACAATTTAATGCCGTGGCGTCATGTAAGTGCGCCGGATTTAGCTCAGAGCTAGTTTCCGTCCGTAGTATAAAGTATAAAAATCAGGCTTCAAGTTTCCCAAATACAAGAGGAAGGATTCAAAATGCATAAAACATGAACTCCCTCCAAAGAGTGTACATTACAGGTGACAATCTGAGCTGGCTAGCAGTGGGAAAGTTGCTATACGATCAAAAGACCTAATGGAAAGTGTCAGCTTCTGGACACCACCCCATTGCCTAATGTTGCATATCATGCTGCTATAAGAGTGTGTTTTTGAACTGACGGTACATGATGAAGGACAGATGTGGAAACTGAGCTGCCACACCTTCAGCGGTTCTTAGCTTTGCAACTCTCTGTATCAACAGTTCGTCTAATGGGGTGCCCTGTCTGCCCGTTGTGTGCAGTCACTTCTTATTAGATATAATTTGAGTCCTGTGCACGTATAGAAAGGTCAGCTGCAGATTTATTTTGTGCAGATATACACACATGTGAACACACCTATGTTTCCAGTAATGGCTCATAATTCCCTTCCTTTCACCACGTTCTGGAGAAGTGGGGCAAATGCTCCAGGTAGTACAGCATGCTAAGAGCTCTCTCTCTCACACACACACACACACACACACACAGTCACACACACACAGTATCACACATATCCTCTCCTGCAGGTAGTAGTGCCTGGGTAGGGGGGCCACTGGATTCAGCCCCCTGCATCTCAATGACAACCACACATCCACAGGGATTTATCTAAATGCAAATCAGCTGTCTTCACTCAACAACACACACATAATTTACTTTGAATGCACCAAAATACACGACGACGACGCCGAGCACCAGCCAGCCAGACAGCGAGTCAGGCAGCCGGGCGGCCCTTCGGCACTGCCTTCCCTTTCATCTGTGCCCTCTGGAGCATGCTCATTTTCACCAAATTCACTTTTAATTGAGAGCTAATTTAGCTAAGCCAAATTTCACAACGGAGGTAGATGAGACAGGAGCCGAGGAGGGGAGCAAAGAGAGAGGAGGGGAGAGGGAGGAAGATTCGCAGAGAGAAGAAGGGGAATTAAATTTGGTGTGACAGGTGACAATGAAATCTGCTGTTTGTGTCATTTTCTATCTTAAAAGGAGTGAAAGAGAGAGGAGTCAAAATATAAGGGAGAAAGGAGGTAGAGGGTATTTAATTTGTGAGGTGTTATGTAATGTGTGTTTGAATGAGAAAAAAAACTCAGTGGGGTCTTCTAAATTTATAAGCGCTTTTCCAAAAGCTCAAAGACACGAGTTGTTATAACGAAACAAAACGTGTTTTCATAGCAGCAGCAACAATGTCAATCGAACTTGTGCTCACCTCCGTGACCTACACTATCCCTCCATGTGATAAAGTCGACCAAGAACAAGTGCAAGGTGTCTATGAAGCTGCTCGGCCCTGCGACCCGTGATGTAAACCATGCTGTAAGTGATATATGCTTCAAAGGTTATCTGGGGTCTTAGCGATGGGGAAACAACCTCCTTGATGCTGCCTGATGCTTTCTCCACTTCTACATAGCTGTTAATTAGTCCAGCTAAGTGCACCATTAATCGATTGCTTGTCTCTATGCTATATCTCATAACGGGTGTTGCACTCCGACAACGCCGGGCGAAGAAATGTGAGGTTCAGGAAGTCACACTTTTCCACTGGTGAAATACTGGTGCTGGGAGAGAGAGAGGAAGCAGAGAGTAATAGCTGCTTCTCAAAGACAGGAGTGGGTGTTGCGTTGATGGCAACTGAGAGCAGAAAAAGTGCTGCAGGGGTGAACATTATTGACACCGATTATAGTAACAGTCTGGATGAGTGGAAGAATATTTGGACAGCTGTGCGCACTGGTGTGTAACTCTGTGCATCACAAATCCTGACAATACAGATATGATTACTTAAAATGTTCGGAAACACGTCGCAGAAACTCTCACGGCTAAGAACTCTTCAACTCTAAAAGAGACAAGTGACGAAAATCTCAAGTGAAAGAAAATAAAAGCCCCCTTTGGTGTAACAAAAATGAAAAGTGATGTGAAGAAAGTAACAAAATTCAAAATTCAGCTTGTTGTTCAGGCATTATGGGCACATCTGGAAATGTCACAGACCACAATGTACAATCAGATACTGCTTCAACAGGTGGCAGGCTGCTAACCTGCCAGCTTCTTAAAATCTGCATAGTACTTAAGCTGACTGGTGACTGGTGTGTGAATGAGACAGAAAAGACGGATCCGGGGGGGGGGGGAAAGATGACTACGGAAAAGCTTTCCTTAGTTAAACACATAGACACACCATAAAAAAAATCTAACTTTGATAAAATGGTAATCATTTTGGTCAGTTATAAAGCAAACCAAATATTTGATAGTTATAGCGTCACAAACACAACCTCTGGGCTCCCTTTCTCAATTTCATGTGTCAAGTGTTAAAACTCACCTTCAGGGATTTGGAAACAACATCTATTAACTTTGACATTTTACAAACTGAATGATTTATCAGAAATAGACTACAATGTTTAGTGTCCATTTCAGAGCAGTTATCCATAGCAAATATCAAAGGCTATAAAACCCACCACATCCTTTCATGTAGCTCAAGTAGGAGAAAACACAGTGCTGCTCTTATGTCAACAGTTTTAAAGAAGAGGAAACCTCCACTCCCAGTCAAACCAACTCCCATTTCAGTCCATCAGTAGAGTATAGGCGGATGGACAGCCTCATATATGGACTGCATCTCACTTAAAACAGCCAAATAACCAACTAAGTTATGTGTGCAACCGAATGAGTTTTATTTGGCTCTGACCAACAACAACACAAAAGCAAACATTAAAAAAATGCATAAAAAAATAACAACAAAAGTGCAGCAGCTTGATGTGTAGCTATCAGAGAGGTTTTTTCTGACGTCAGGTCTTACTACAATAAAGGCTCTGAGCCTCCAGAAATAGCCTGGCAGGTCTCTTAGAAACCCACTTCTAGGATGGCGGAAAAAAAAGAGGGGGGGGGGGGCTCACACTACTCCAGAGCTTTTCAGCCAGCATTTCTAAGCTGGGTTGTCCTTGAAAAGATGGACAAGCTTCAGCGAGCCAGAGGCAGCCATACATGAGAGATGGACAGAAGAGTTGAAAAATATGATGAGAAGACAGAGGGAAGCATTGTAGAGCAAGCAAATAAGGATTGGGGGGCGAGAGATGGAGAGGAACAGAAATATCTGAAAGAAAATTGACAAACCAATAAAAAAGTGAATTTACTGTAGAACAAAATAGAAAAAAGACACAAGACGAGCATGGGGTAAAAAACGTATATCTAGAGAGAGAGACGGTGAGAAACTGTACAGGTGAGGGAATCCCGATTGTAACGTGACCTCGTTAACCCCAGAGGCTCGTTAGCGTCTCATTCCAGCAGCCTTCTCCAGGCCATCCTCTGTCACACCTTCATTAAGCCCATCGACCCACTGTGCTTATTAAACACATTCATTACCCTGAGTATTGAACCGCTGCTGCTATGCCTGGCCCCGAATGCATTACAGGGGGAGGCCGAAGGGTGACGTCTTGTGGAGGGGTGAAATAGTAGATGCAGTGGTGGTGGTGGTGGTGGTGGTGGGGTGGGATAGGGGGGGTTGCTAAGGAGGGGATGGGTCACACACACAAATGGAGGTTCATATAGGAACGCACCTTTCCGCCTCTTATCAATCATTACTAATGAAGTCAAATTAGACCGTGTTTGGCCTCTCAATCACAAAGAGACAGAAACAGCGGGAGGGAGAGGGTGACAGAGGGGGAGGGAGAAATTAAGAGGGAGGACATGGCTTGTTTGAGAGAGGAGGAGAGTGATGGGACGAGTAGTGGAACCATGAGCATTAAAAGATAAAGAGAGTTTTAAAAAGAGCTGAAGAGGGCAGGTATACTTTCTCTCTCTCTGTCCTCTTCTGTTTTACACTTCTGTCTTTTCTCCATAAAACGGGAAAACGGGACAAAGGAGAATTCCCAAAGAGCGCTATTCATCATGTTACATACAAACTAGGCCTCTGAAGACGCTGCCTCCATCCTGGCTTCGGGCTCCCGCTTTAAATGACGACATCATTTCTGTCCTTCTCAAACAAACGGAAAACTCATCATCAGAGAGAGGGAGACGGAGAGGAAGAGAAAGAGAGCGCAAAGAGATTAAGAAGAGTAAAGGCGTGAGCAAGGTGTCGGAAAGGGCCATGAATCATAGTGACGTCCCTGGCTGGGTGTCAGGAGCTGCTGCTGTCTGGAGCTGGATAAACAGAGCAATGCACTTTAAACGCCGGCCAGGTCAGGGCCCGGCACTGGCCCCTCAGGGGATCCCACACCTGTGCCAATTTTTTTTTTCCTCTCCTCCTGTCAAAAAGTTGCTGCCTGTTGTTTTGCCAAAACAGTTCCAACTTGCTGGCGACTATAACGGGTGACAAAGCATCAAACACAGTACGATTATTACTATTAGTAGAATTGTTGGTTCAAAAATGTATATGCGGTCACCAAAGGTTAGCACTGACACGCTCCTTTAATTATCGATTAAATCCTTGATTACTTTGTCAATTATGAGCTGCTGCAGCTAATGGTCATGTTTCATGTCGATTAATCTACCAATTTATTACTTGATTAAAAGACTGGTGTATGAAAGATATAAAGAACAGTGACGAATGGCCATCGCAATATAGAGCACAAGGTGACATGATTAAATGCCTTATTTCATCCAGTCAACAACCTAAAACTTAAAATGAATTATATCATCAATCAGTTGTTCAGGTAATTGGAGGCAATCAATTAGTTCACTGGAACTTCAGTTCTTAAAAAGTCAAAAACCCCAAAATATAGTTTATCATTTATGATAAAGAATCAAAACTTCAATGTTGAGAAGCTGACCGAGGGAACATTTGGCCTTTTTCCTGACTAACATTTAATTCACTATAGAGACTATAGTCTCTTGATCAGCTAATCGTTTCAGCTCTGCGTACTGTCCTCATGTTCTCCTGTTAAACTCAAATTTTTTTTAAGATTTACAAAAAAAGCTGTGAGGTTTTAACAAAAAAATCTAACAGTGAGCAGCTACGGGCCAGAAGGCAGGATAAATTTTGCACAGCCTGCACATCACCAACCATCCAGTGAAAGAAAAAAAAAAAAAAACTTCCAAGCACAAAAGGAAAAAAAAAATCAAAATCAAATGTGGGTTTCATCTCAGCTTTGCTCCCATCTCAGGCTGTAGTCCTGCCATGTGCTCAGCCGGTATGAGCACTGAGCAGAAAAAGGAAAAGAAAGGGAAGTCACGTTTACGTTCGTCAGTGCTTCTCCTGCTACTCTGGTGGCTGTGGGCAAACGCTTGATAACATCATGGAGATGTAGATGTAGATGCGTGCTGCTTCATCCCACACCAAAAAGTGTTTACAACCTTTTGCAGGACTACCCGTGTAAAATTACATGCAAAAAAAGGTGCAGAAGGCATCCACCCACTTTACACACCTTCATTTGTGAAGGAAAATATAGTAAGTCAAAGTCAAAACTGACTTTTTGGAGGAGTTTCTGTCTATAACTTGTTGCAGGAATGTAAACGACAACGTACGAGACCACCAAGGAAATTAAAAATGTGTGTCACTCAAATATTTATTATTGTCCTCAAGATTTTATAAAGGGGAATTGGATATTTTATGTACCATCCAAGTATTACACTCTGGTTGCATTTGGCTGCTTGTTTGCCCACTGCTCACTCACCATTGAATCTCTGCTCTTATCCAGTCCTACTGCACCCTCTGCAGGTGGAAATCAAGCACACCAAGCCACACAGCACTGAAGCTGATAGATCTGACTTCAGTTCAATATGATTGGTCCCTCAAGACACAATGGACGGAAAGTCTAACTGTAAAAATAAACTCATCGCCTTTTGGACTCATGCATTCTCGCTCTTTCTCTCCATCTCTCCATTGTTATTTTTGAGCTGAGGTTAACAACATGATGAATTTGTTCACCATTCAAAAAATTTAAACATATGAACCACTAAACAAAATTTGTTGATACAAGATGGATACAATTATTGAACTTAGACATGTATGCACAGAGGAATGTTAGGGTGCGACTAAAACACCCTCTTGATTTGTTGAACACTACAGAACCTTTCATTCCCTGGTTTACTACATATTTCAATTTATATGTATCAATTAGGTCCCATCAATGATGAAATGGCATGTTATTTTCTATATAGCAATAGAGTCTTTAATTTAACTTCTGTTGGTAAAAGCTTTGACCGCAGCCTCTATATTTTCAAGCCACCAAAGAGAAATGTTAACATTACCAGCAGAAATTTCCTCCACTGCTCCAGCTGCTCTCTGTTTTTTGCCCCACCAAACAAAGATATTTGACTTTGGCATAATCACTGTCATTTTTGGCACTGTGTCACTGTTAGGCAGTAAAGAGTCGGCTATGTTGGCTGCCCCACTTCTCCAGTAAAATGTCTGTCATTCACTTGACTTTGTTTTCTTTCCGCGAGTTTAACATTTCTATGAGCCACTCAAGGCATCCAAAAGAGCATCCTGCTGCACCAAGGTCTTTGTGTTCTTTTTCAAAAAAGTAATTCCACCTGTGTTATTGATAGAGCCGAGGAGAAATCGCCAATGTTGATGCTGAATCTTTTCCCGGGGTAACTAATGTTGAAAAGAAAATACTGTAGGAAAGTGAAATATCGCTTTGGAGGCACGCTTCACAGACTCGCATTTCTAAAAAAGTGCTTTCGCTTTCTTCCTTTTCTTTCTCTCCTTTTAAAACTTGTTTTGTTCTTGGGCAGACGGCAGAGGGAACATATCGACGAAGTCTGTGTCTGAGTGCAGCCGGCTGTCCAAGTTAAAGTCAGTGCTCATTAATGCACCTGATTACTCTTCAGGCAAAGACCGATCAGCAACCAGCCCACACGCACACATACACACACAAAGAAGCATTTTGGGGACAGGGATCGATACGGAAGCACTTTAAAGGAGCAATGAAGAAGAGGATATCAGAGAGAGGAATGTGCTGTTAGCTTACACTACATACTGAGAATGTAAGCAGTGGTAATGGTGAAAATAAAAGTTTTAAAGAGAGTACAGATCAGATCATTTTGTGCAGATCATTTGGTCTATAAAATTGCATCAAAGTGTGAAAACAGAATTGAATTTCTCAAAATTCAGGGGAACATAATTTAAATACCTTGCTTTGCCGAACAATGATCCAATAACCTAAATTATTCAACTTTCAAGTATATCACAGGTCTTTATACGCTGATGAAGCTCAGTTCATGAAGACTAAGACATTTAAATACTCCTGAACAAAAGAGTAAGTGAACACTTAATTGTTTCATCAATGGATAAAAGTTTGAAATGAAGGAAAAATATTTTTGGCGGGAAAGAAATAGTAAAGAGAGGAATAGAAACAGGATTTAAGAATTTCTGGCACTCTCTTTGGGATAACACACCATATACAGACACACCAACAACAATATCTCCTCAGCTCCATACAGCAAAGTCTATCTTGACCTTACCTACACATGGTGGCTACCTCCCAAATCCACACAGACAGACAGACAGACAAAGAGAGCGAAAGACAAGAAAAAGGAGAGAGAAGACTAAGGAGACTTCTTGATGACATGAAAGCATGGAAATTTGGGATGGGAACTGAGCTTTTCCTCACTCTGACAGACATAATCCACTGCCATTAACAGTTTAACTGACTTAATACATCATACAACATCTGACATTCAACATCCTGTTAAGTCTAAAACTCCTGTCTATAAAGACCAGGGGGGATTGTGGGAGATCTTGTAGAGAGGATGGACAATGCACTGTTTGTGTGTGTGTACTGGGATGTTTGTGTGGCCGGTCAGTGTGGTTCTGTTTATCTCTAATTACAGTCAAATATATGAACAAAGTTTCCAGAGGAGAATCCAGTGCAGCTGGCAGCCATTCAGTTCAGCTGCTCCCATGTGTGTGTCGCTTGTCTCAGTGTTTTAACTAGGCCTCGGTGTGTTTTAGTCAGTGTGTGTGTGTTGGCTCGTGTCAAAAGGTCTATCCCATAATAACTGACAGCTATCATTATCACTCCCTTTGTCTTTGCTCTCCATCTAATCCTGGTAATTAAATCTGCTCATGTCAATATACAATTCATTGTGCGATTACTCCTGATTGGACCGGTGCAGCCTCCCTGTCGCTCCCTCTGCCAGTAAAAACCGAACCATTGATGAGCGAGACAGACGGCCAATCAGAGCGGGACATGTGAACTCCTTCACTGACCAACGGCCAAGAAACACCATTCGCTTTGACAGTTCGTCTTTCTCAGTGTTTCATGTTGCTCCTCATACAAACATGTTCCTTTTCCTCCCCAACATCGCGGCGAGAGAACGTGGTGAGAGCTTGGGGAGGGAAGCTCTGATTGTACATGCTGAGTGGTAATTACACCTAAATTGAGGGCACATGCTAATCTATGTTAGGTCATCTTCAAGTTCCACTTACATTTCCACATTTTGGACTAATTAAAACTGTAAATAATCAGAGCCTGAGCGTGTATGTGTGGAGGGTGAGGGAGGGAAAGAGAGAGGGAGTGCGTAGGCAGACAAAATGTCTTTGAGATGAGCCAGTGGAAGAATCTTCCCATCACACTGCTGGGAAATTAAGTGCACACGCTTTGATTTTAACAAGACAGGAGAGCAGATAAAGTTTTTTTTTTTTCTTAAGAGAAGGGGAAAAAAGAGAAGAAAAATGCTTCCCTGGCAAAAAAAAAATGTAGGCAGATTGCGATGTGTGTTTAATTGAGAGGAACATTCAAGCAAAGTTACCAACATGGAGTGACAAGAGGTTTCTGCAGCTTAGGAGTTCGTCCACCAGTTTGGTCTATGAAACTGACAGAACTCAGAGTTAAACTTTCAGGGCTGCCTCTCGCCCCTACGGCAAATTGAAGTGAGAGGGGGAATTTGCTATTCTCAGAGCCTTTGCCCTTCGAGGTGGTGAAAGAGCACAGAATATGAATGGGGGGAGAGGGGGATTTTCTTTTTTTTAAAAAGGACTTCAGAAAATGAAAACAAGTCTTGAAAGGCAACTGGTGCGATATAACCAACTCCGGCATAAATACTAGATGAATGGCAATAAAGAATGCAGGATAAATGTCAAAAGGAGTCGGGTACAGAGACACCAGAGTCACCTGCTTTTTCACACAACACACTTTGCCCAGGGTTATTCATTGCCCTGGGCTGATACGGCCCCGGGCTAATAAGCAATGAAAGAGTCAAGTGTCAATTTGTCAACTGTAAACACAATTTGAAGACACCAGACAGAGTCGGAGACAGCTTAGGCATCACATTAAAAACATAAACGTTATCATTTGTTGAGAAAAGGTAACTGGTGTGTCCTTCTAGATAACAATGACAAGAATTAATTGTATTATCTATTTAACTCAGGGGAAAAGTAGTAAATGCCAGTTGCACATCTTGCATCATTACAAGACACTTGTTGACTGCACTTCAAGTCTCCAAAAACTTTCTGAAGGTTTTCCTTGGTTAACTACAAACCACGATTTTGAATTTTGTGGTTTAACATTGCAGGATACTGACAAGGGACACAAAAAACAGAGCAGCATTAGCAGAATTGCTTCTACTAATATAATTAGTGCTGGTAGTGTTTAAATATTTCCCTCAGGCTACACAAGGTTATTCAGAGGAGCTGCTCCCCCTTCCCTCCAAAAAAATAAAGCCATTTAACCATCTACAGAGCTGGATATGGACTTAACACAGAGGGAAAAAAACCCTCCAGCATGGAACTGAAACCACAACCACGACAAGAAGAAGGCAAAGAAGGACAGAAAAAATGTATGTGGGTGTGCACATGGCAAAGAAAAAGGGAGAGGGCGAGTGAAAGACCACACAGAAAAATCCTGCAGCGATTCAATTATTCAATTTTGGAGAAGGGGGAGAAAGAGAGGGCAGATCAGAGTGAGTGAAAGGCTCATCCTCATCTGTGACCGATTAGGAGAGACAGAGACAGGATCCTTGTACCGCAAAAGCCAGTAAAGAAGAGAGGAGAGAGAGAGAAAGGAGAGGAGAGGAGAGGCCTTACAATATAGCCTTTAAGAGGCTTTCACTGTAGTGTCCCATGACTGTGCAATTCATAGCACACTGAAAAGTGAAAAGCCCATTTCAATGCCGTTCACTGGATCAATTCATGTAGAGAACAAGGGTTGAGCCCACACAGTGGTCCCATAAGTGATCAACCATTCAGTCTTTGCATAAACCTTTTCAGAAAATACTTGTTCCACACTGCTTCAAGTTCAGACCTTTTCAGTTTGTCTATGAACAACTGAGCCTGAGTGAAATATGATCTTCAAAGCACAAGTTGTCACTCATTAAATTCCTCACACTCATATGTGATACAATATTTGTAATTATTGAATTAAATCCAACAAGCCTGGATGAGTACAAAATCAAACCATCACAAAAAATGACACTGGTGTTCACGCATATTATTTGAGCTCACCTCACCATGTCTGCGTACTCAGCCAAACAAATCAGCAGACTGTAATTAAACATTTTCTTATGAAGCCACTAAATTAGATTTCTATTTTCTGAGAAGCTGAAGAAAAGGGCTTTTGAAACTGTCCAACGAAATAAACGCCCTCTGGGCACTGGCATGGTAGCGTTTCTGGGTCGTCTTAATTCCTGGAGAACTTAATGACAATTTTAGGCCGAGCAACCAGAGCACCTAGACATAACAATTCCCATATAAGCCCAGGCCATTTCTTTTCCCCCCTAATGACAGGAAGCTAAAATAACTGTGACGATCTCACCTCTTAAAAACGACTGAAATTGATACCGGGGCGCTGAAATGTTATCAGCGGCAATATTAATCTCTCAACTAGTGCTAAATGCTAATTTCATATACTATTAAGTTGATGAATGGGGTTTTAACAAACTCAGCTATTGTTAACAACTTAAGGCTGTGCAATTCATCAAGGTCATAATTACTCATGGGCTGCAAAGAAATATTAGCAGGAGAAAGGGCAAAAGCATTAGTGAAAAAGGGAAGGTCTAAATAATAGGGGGATTGAGACAGACTTGCCAAATGACTACTTATTGAAATCTAATACTAAATACAGTTAGAGATGATATGCAGCTGTGATTTGGTGGAGATATGATCAACTCAGCATTAGTATCAACAAGCTGCGGCTTACAAGAAGAGAGCAGCTGGCAGGCTGATTTTAGATATTGTAAACAGTGGCATCTAGTGGTGATTTAAAGTCATATGTCACTTTTTGCACCCTGCTGAATTAAATTAAAAGAAATCTGAACTTTTATTTCATGTTGATTATGTTTAAAACAAAAAGATCTGTCATTTAACTTATCAAAGCATCATATATTAAAACATTACGGGGTTACAATCTTAATTTGGTGACCAAATTAAAGGGACAATGAGGAGTTTGTATTTGGTTATAAAAAAGTCTCATTAATGTGGATGAATCTATGTTACCCAAACTTGTTAATGGGTCCATTTTCGATAAATAAAAGGCAAACCTAAAAGCTGTAGGGAAGAACACTTTTTGGGTACCATTTTGAGACGAATAATAAAAGCAAGAGGCAGGGCCACTGTGCTCTGACAATATTCTGATGACTCCGATGACAGTGAGAGTTAGTAGAAGTCACAGAGCTTAGAGGAGCTCTTATACAGAATCTGAGAGGAATGGACACTGAAAGATTTTGAAATTGTCCAACAGAGACACACAGACAATTGGGCTCCTGCTGTAGCAGAAGCCCTGAGGCAAGCAGGAAGAGAAACCACAACACTGAATATGAGACTGGGTGTGCTGGACTGACCAGTTTGTTCTCTTGCAGGTAGAGTCTCTGCAGTTTAGGGCATCCTCTCGCCAAGGCCACCATGCCTTCATCTGTGATACTGTAGCACTGACCCAAGTGGATGTCCTTCAGCTCACTGCAGTGCTCCCCCAGCTGAAGGCAGAAAAGAGAAATTAAGATTAAATGCCGGAAACCTTGATTTTGACTTCAATTTTCATTCGAGACTAAGAAAGAACAGGTATGTAACACAGACAAGCAAAAGCTCTAAATGCTGAAAAAAGAGTTTTTGGATCTCTTGTGCAAACCTTTTTTAGTGCATTGTCCGTTAGTTTGTCTTGGTTGCCCACGTGCACCTTCACCAGCAGAGGGCAGTGTGTAGCCAAGGCCGACAGGGACATGTCCCCTAGCTGCTTGCAGCGGTATGCTGTGTACTTCTGCAGGCCAGGACAGTGAGAGGCCAGGGATGACACACCATGGTCATGGACCCCTCTGCAATCTGAGATGTTAATCTCCGTCACATTCTGCCTCCGAGAGGCTATTTTGACCAGGAGATCATCGTTTACCTGGGGAGCAGGAAAACACAAGGACATATGAAAGTCAGTAGAAACGACAAAGCTTTTGATTCCTGAGGAAGTTACCATCCTGTCGGAAAAGACACTAAAGCCTCTCCTCCTCATTCCGTCCAAGACAGAGTATCAAGTAAGATGTTTAAAATGTAATGTTCCACTCTGCTCAACCTTAGGGCAACAAAGTCTCCGAGTGTATTCAGACATCTGGCTCAGTCGTTTTGTTATGATTCAGGGGCTAAAACGATACACTTGTTGCATTCTTTTGGGTCGTTTGTATCCACACAGTAACAGTCCCAAGTGGTCCAAAATTGTAGACAAACGCCATGCACGAACCAACTGCTCTTTCATTGGTCAGAAATTTTACCCGGAAGGAGGAGTAGGTTACCTGGGAAAAAACAAAAACCATGGAACATCAGCAGCGTGGTTGGCTAGTTTGTTTTCTTTGTTTGTGTTCTCACTGCAAAAGAACCGCTCTGGGGCTCACATGGAAGCAAAACGAGACCACACCCCTTCTTGGCGACCTCAGCCCGCTTCTTTTATCCCGCATCCAAGAGCGACTGCTGCGTTCACATATGCCCAAAACAAACCGAGCGTTGGGGTTAAATGCTGCCTGTTACGGAACAACTGCGCCAAACGAGCCAGGTCTGAATACACCCTCAGACAAAACTTGCATTTACACTATGTGCTTACTTGTTGTAGGCCACTGAGGTCGATTTGCTTCCAGAACTGGAAGTCCAAGCAGAGGTCCCTCCAGTACTTACAAACCAGAGAGGCACACAGACAGCGCTCCTTCACAGTCAAGTGAGAAAGCACCTGCACAAAGACAAAATCAAAACACATGTAAATAGACAAGCATGCTGCAACTTCAGAAAAACATCATCCGTCTATCAACACATAACATTACATATGAAAAGAGTAAAAGAGGATGATCAGAAAATATAAACAGAAGAAAAAGGCTAACCTTAAGAAGGATGGAGGAAGGCAGGTGATTGATACTTAAGTGATCAGCAGCTTCAGAACCTCTAGCCTGGCAGTCGTCATACTGATGCCGGCAGCAGGGGGACGAGTCCGAACTGTGGGGCAGGTCAGCATGAAGACCCAGCCCACAGCAGCCATCGGCGGGTGAGGAGGAAGAGGAGGAGGCAGAGGAAGAAGAGGAGGACGAGGACGAGGGGAGCGGACAGAGGGGTAGGTGGCAGTGGCCCGTTTCAGAGTTCGAGGCGGCCTCTCCTCCGCCCCCTCCATTCTCCAGCCCTCCGTCAGGGGCAGCGAAGGCACAGCGCGGCTGCTTACAGGGGGTGCACCTCTGCACCTCTGAGCACTTCCTCTTGCACACCTGCACCCAGAGACACACGCACACACACACACAAACACACAAACACACATCAGTTAAGTGGAGAGATTTTTTCTTCAGGCAAACCAAGGCAGATTTCACTGTAAAGTCTTGAATTGTAATTAGGACATGGAAGAACTTTACACAGCCCAGGTTATGAAACGGCAACTACAGACACAGCACTGCTGACCTTGAATCCTCCCAAAAAAAAACATGGAACAAAGACTATTGAGTGTGAAGCTTTGACTTTTGAACCCGTGTGACCTTTACATCTAAAACACTTAGAATCTGTTGCACAAAGCATTTAAGTATTTCTGATTTTGTGTTCTGTAAGAAGACAAAAATTGACAGAAAATCAACTCATGAAACAATCTGTCAGGCAGACATAGGAGTTGGTAAATCCTGTTTGCATTATAGGATGAGCTACTGTGTTCTCTAACACAATTTCTTGTTTATTTTAAGTCATTTCCACCACCTCCCCAGAACAAAAGCACAATATTTTTATATGCATTTTAAAGAGATTGGCTGCTCTCATGAGGTCTTGGTCAGCAAATATATTTTATTGAATAGACTGCTTTAATGATATTTAAAGGTAATGATCCATTAGCCTTTAGCCGTTGTCAGAAATGGTGTCAGGGCATCAGTTTTTGTCACAAATTGAATATTTGGTTGTTAATAAAAATGTAAGAGACCCATTTACATGACAGCATCCATCTGGAGAGAGATACATTTTAATGGTAGAATACCCGATTAGTCTAAATGTTGTGGCAACTAATTAGTAAAATTCATAACTAATAAGCACTAGTGAATCGTGACTGTTTGTTCATGTGCTACAACATTCGGTAGAGTTGGTGCAGCGTCCCCCCAGCACCCTACCATCTCAGTGTAGTCGCTGGTACAGCCAGGCACCGGCACAGGTATGGGTACGGTCACAGACACCCCAGCCGTTCGAAACAGCGCTGGTGGTGGAATCAGTTTGGCAGGAACGGCTGACAACAAGCTCCTCCCCTGGCCTTCCCAGATAGACAGCTCCCTTGGGGACAACAGGAACTTGGAACAGTCCTCGGGAGACGTGAGTGTCGCGTATCGCTCGGCGAGCTTGGAGGCAGCTACGGCTCCGATGCCGACACCACCCACACCAGGGACGCTGATTCCGGTGACGCTGTTGTGACGGCACCCGCTGCCGTTGACACCGGCTTCCAAGTGGTGGTTGTTGTCGTCGTCGAGACTGCCGCTGTTGCTGTGGACAATGAAGCACAGCATGCAAGGTCCCTGTAGGAAACAGTTCCTCTTCTTCTTCTTCCTGTGATGCAATTTGCGTGGCCTCTTCTTCAGGCGGTAACCATTTTTCGAAAGAAGATGGCCCATATAGATGATTCAAGGTACCTCTAGAGCAAAGAAAATGCATGTGTATTAGAAAGGACCTACATCCATCTCTAGCATATGCAAATAGAAAATGACAATTAAAATATCTAACTGCTCTCCGTTCCTGCTCTTGAAGCAAGACAAAAGTCTATCTTTGTGTTTCCCATACAGTTAGTAAGGATAGTAACGCCAAGAGGAATTCTGACACTAAAAACACTGTAACTTTACTTGCACTGACCCCAGACATACAGGCAGAGTAAAAATCTTCAGTGACAAGGAGTCCTTCTATGGATGAGAGCCACCACAGAGTCCTGATCTCAGCTTCTTGTGAAGCATGAAGGGAACTATGACAAGTTCTCCAAGATGCTTGGAGGATGCATGTAAGAACATTCCTGCCCACCAACTTTGAGAAACAAGGCACACAGGAACCAAGGAGAACTGGCACCGATTTAAATGTTTGTGCTGCCTTACTGTGCCATTTTAGAAGGTGTCATCACTTCTTACACATCTTAAAGCACATGTAACTGTTGCACAGTACTGTACACTATGATGTGAGTGAGTTTACCACAACAGACCTGGAAAAATGTGAACCTGTCCTTTAGGTGTCAAGGACAATCAAGATGATAGATCTATATATACACACTGAAACAGCTGGGAATATGTATGATGCTGAAAATAGACTGAGGGTTACCAACACTGTCATTACACTCTTCTTCTCATGGAGTTGTCATTACCAGAATGTACTGCAACATTTTAGCTTGGTATTTCTAAAATGCTGTAGGCTACTTGTTTGTGAAATAGCAAAAATAGTTACTGAGAAAGTCTTCTCAAGAACTGAATATTTATTTATTTACCCACAATACCCAATATTCATGCAGCTTGGGGGCCTTCCATCAGGTTGACCCTTAGTGGTAAGAGTAACAGAACAGGGCTTTCCTTTATCCCATCAGCTTTTGCAGCCTATTATACACAAGCATGCAGCACCGAGGGCTGATCCACATATTCTCTTGTAAAAGTGAATCTTGTGCATGAAGCTTTTAGCGCTTCAGGTTGAAGGCAGGTTGCATATTTCTATCCTGTATTCATACAAACATTGATTTCTTATAGTGACCCAGCCGAACAGTGCTGTGCATAGTCTGTAGTCCATTTAACCCACTAGTACATATTGCTATGGGTCCCCAGTGACCTGCTCTTAAGACCACACTTCAGATCCCATAAAACATTTAAAAAAAAAATTGTGTTGAAACAGTGCTTAATATGTCAGAGGTTGCACTAATTTAACTACACACACATAACTCATAACCTCTGGACAACTAATCCAGCCTCGGTGATGTGGAGAGTGGAGCGTTTAATAGTGTGGCTGTCTACCATGCTTGCTATTACTTCAAATACTTCTTATTTGTTGTGTTTTATACTGTAGCCTATGGTTGTGAATATACTGTTAACCAGTTGCCCTCTGAGATAATAAAGTGCAGCATCAAATCTGCAGTACAGCACTCAACAAAGTAGACCCCGTGTGACTAGTATTGCATTGTATTGTGAATATATTAACTTACTTATCGCATATTCTTACCTTAATTGGATTACCTAGGTTAGAATAATGAATAGCGGAGTTGTTATTAAAAATGTGTAACTGTCTAGCAAGGAAACAGTAACGATGCATCGTCTGGCTGCTGCCGAATGAAAACACAAAGATGTAAACAGTGAACAGGTGGTCATTTGTTTAGCATACACATACACAAAGCAGTCTGACGTGACGGCTGTGTTGTCTCTGAAATGGCGACAGCTTTGGGTCTGATATTTGCTCAAATTTGATGCATATTTACAGCTCACTTCAAGTAAAAAATGAAAAAGAAGAAGAAGAAAAAGAAAGAAAAAAGACACGATTCCCGTTGCTAACCCAGATCAGCTTTCTGACAGGCTAGCTCGCTCCATCACTAGATGCTAAGTTAGCTGTAGCTCCAACATGAAACATATCTCACCACTTCACACGGTGCTCCCACACTCCGGGCGGAGCTCGCATAATACTGCTCTGCTGCACGGTCGAGATGAGCGCTGACAAGTCCCGGCAAAAGAGACGCGGTGGCAAGAAACGCTGCTACTGAACTAGCGTAGCTGTGGCTCTGCAGCTGCAGCTGCTCTGCTCTGCTCTGGAGGACAACACTTCCGCACCCAGAGAGCAGCGGGAAGGAAGCCGACGAGGGCGATTCGTAATTCTTCATGGGGGCTGGGTGGACTTGCTGCTGTAGAGCCTTGGGGGGGAGGTTAGGGTAGGGTTGGGGGGTAAAGCATCTGTTTTTGTTGGATTTGTTAGAGAGATGTTGATTCAACTGCATGTGGTGGTGCTAAACTGTATGTCAGAGACGTCTCTGTTATTTATCCTGCCTTTGATGATAATTTAAAAGGAGTAAACAAAATAATAGAATAGGTTATTGAGGAAAATAGGTTATTGAGGATATATATATATATATATATATATATATATATATATAACGCTTATCTGGACTGATTTGAAATAGATGATTATCCTTTACTGCATAAACTGTCAACTTTATGCAGAGATGCATTTGAAATCAACATAAAAAAAAAAAAATAATTCTATTCAGACTCCCTCCCCCTCGCCTTTTCTCTCTCCGTCTCTCGCGCACGCACGCACGCACGCACACACACACACACACACACACACACACACTATATGGGCGTGAATTTCCAGCCTCCGTGCTGCTCCTCCGGGGTTTAGTGCAACTCCCAAAAATAGCAGTGTGAGTTCGGGAAGATTCAAAAACATGGCTGAAGTAGTTTCACCAATAACTCGACAAATTGCAAGAGAAAATCGTGGAAATCAAACTTCTTCCGTCGATATTCGACTTGAGGAAGTTGAAGACTGTTTAATTTACGACCGGCACGGAGTCTCTATTCCTTTCAAGGACTTGTATCGAGACAGGAAATCGGTCATAATTTTCGTGCGGGTAGGGGAAAAATTTTGTTTGATTTAACGTGACTGGTGATGAGTTGCAGGCGGTTGCAGGCTATATCCTGTCAGGAGATGTAGCCTAACCATGAGATTAATTCAGGATGATTAGAGTGAGCCTGGGGATATGTTTCAATTCTCTCTAAGGTATCAAAGTAGGCAACAGGTGAGCCTCAGCCTTAATGGACAGATGGCGCAACAACTTCTCATGCTATGGAAGTGGAGGAATGAAAAGATCAGAATCTATAGGTGAAGACAGAGAGCTAAGCATTCATTAGGTGCAAAATGAGAGCTTGAACAAGTCATCTACAGCTTACTGATTTATACTTTATGTCCCTGCAGAATTTCTTGTGCTACAGCTGCAAAGAATATGTTGATGATTTGAGCAGAATACCCAGAGAAGTACTGGAGGTAAAGACCATGAACAATGACTGACTACATCACAGCTTTAAATCAGTTCCACAATTAGTAGCCTAGGTTATACAGTATCAGTCGAAATTAATTTATTCTGATCACTTGTGTTGTTTCAGGATGCTGACATTAGACTGATTGTGATTGGTCAGTCTTCTCATCATCATATAGAGGTAATTCATTTATGATCAACATACACATACCACCATATTCTAAAGATTTATGTCATGTTGAACCAGTTTTCAGTGTTCACTAGTGGTGTAGCTTGCACAACTCATTTTTCATCGCCTCTCAGGTTTTTTAATCCATCTGTATGTTTGTTTTTATGTCCTCAAAGAGAATCGAAACACTTTCAATACCAAATAAACTTGAATTTAAATTTTACAATAGGCCTACATGTAAATGTGTGTCTCTCTCATGTAGCCATTCTGTTCTCTGACTGGATATCCTTATGAGATCTACGTGGACCCGGAGAGGGGCATTTATCAAAAGCTTGGGATGAAGAGAGAGGAGAAATTTACAGACTCTGGTAATGCAATAAGAGTGTGTGAGGGCAGTGTATGAGTCAACATGTGGTGAAGTGGTAGTTAATTAAGTCTTGCGTCGTGTGTATGTGTTTATGTACTCAGCAAGGCCCAGTCCCCATGTGAAGTCTGGTGTTTTCATGGGCCAAATGAAGACTATATGGAGAGCCATGACCAGCCCTGCCTTTGACTTTCAGGGTGATCTGCATCAGCAAGGTGGAGCCATCATTGCAGGGCCAGGCAAGTTTTCCTATCAATTCAATTCAATTCAATTTCACAAGCTTTATTGGCATGACTGTCATTACAATATTGCCATAGCGTTACAAAAATGGTGAAATAACACATACAACACAAATAAATAAACAGATAATATAATAATACAGATGATACTAATGAACAAACAGTGTAGATATCATTAAGCAGGTAAAACTCAACAGGAGCAGGAGCAGCTGCAAACTCTATATATAGAGGAGCTCATGTTGAGCAGCTCTTCTCTCTTTTTGTGACAGGCCTATCTCTCTCTCCCTGTCTTTGTAAAAGTTCAGTCTCTCTTTCCCTCCTTTGTGTTATATCTCTTCATTTGTTTTCTTTCCACAGGCTCTGAAGTTCATTTTTCCCATTTTGACACGAACCGTCTTGACCACATGCCCATCCCCTGGCTCCTGCAGCTCGCCGGGGTACAACAGACTCTGGACTTCAGCGACAAGCCGAAGATCATACATGTATAGCCATCTGGCTCCGTCTCCCATCACTGTTATTATCACACATGCAGAGGTGTACAGATGTTTCATGTTAATTTCCATCGAACACTGTGCACTGACAAATTGCAACAAGAAGAATGTGGGTTCGGCATCATTCTCCGTAACAAATATTGGTGTCTCTGTATTTCTGATTTATCATTCCTGTGCTGGCACAACTTGACTACCTTGCTGACATCTTGCATAAGGCTGAAAGCTTTATTTATACTTATTTAATTTAAACTTTTTTTTAACAAGGAAGTCTTTTGAGATATATTATATTTTTTCAAATGCAAAGTAAGATTAGAAGACAAATCATCAATTTACAACAGTCACATAACACAACAAAGCAAGACCTCAGAGTGCTAAAAAAAAGTCTGTGAGTTTTGACACCACACTCTTGATCGTTATAGTTGCCTAGTTATTAAATTGTTTTGTTTTGTTTTTTGGTTGTTGTTTTTTTAATCTTCAGTGTTAAGTCTCATTCTGACCTTTTTCCAGGACATAGCCACATCCAATGGGCCAATGACACTAAAAGCTCTGGAAAAATCCATAGTAGGCTAAGTGAGCTGGGTAAACTAAATCTGCTAATGTGAACCATTAGCTGCTAGTTGGCCATTGACTAAGACATTTTTTGTGCCAAATATAGAGTGTGCATTACTGTTTTTGTCATGCATTGTTCTTGTTTTTCCTTTGTCCTAACAGCACAGTCATATTACAATGTCTTATTTTGTGTAATTCTATACAGCTACTTGCAGTAAGATGGTAGAGCCATAGTGTAATAAATAGTGATGAACACAATGGTGCATTGATCAAGGTTAAAATTTGGTCCTCATGCTGCTTTTTTTTTTTTTTTTTTTTTTACCCACTTTCTAAATTTACACATGGCTTATTTTCCTGAAAAATAAATTTTAATTGCTATTTCTTGGCTGTGTATGTATGCACTTCCACGCATTTGCGCACCGTCCTTCATATCCTAATGGGATCCCAACATACTGTATGATAGTGCTGCTGCTCCTGAACAGTGAAGGGTGGGCACAGGACATCTAATCCTGATACGTCACATGCAGGGGATTCAGAAAGCAGAAACCTGCCCCTGCTTACAGACGTCACCACCACCAGAGAGTCTGGAGCAGGCTCGGTTGACACATATACAACAACACACACGCATACGCATACACGCACACGCGGATTCGCAGAAGATCATCAGCAGCGCTGGAGCGAGACATGCCGTAATAACACTGCAACAAACACGGGGACAGTGAAGCCGCCGCCGCACTGCGAAGCGGAGGAGGTCTGCTGCAGCTGCTCAGTAATGTCCACCGTGAAGCCCTGAAGAGAAAATGAAGCGCAAGAGCGAGAGGAGACGAGCCGAGTCGAGGAAAAAGCGCTGTGCAGCCCACAGCAGCTCAGAGGCGGAGCTAAACTCTGATATTTACATTGAGATAACAGGTAAGATGGTCTGCACAATGAACCCTGTCAACTTTGAGCCTACTTGGCAAAATGTGACACAGCAGCCTGCAGCACGCACATCATTTTGTGCGGAGCGACCAGGGTGTGTTAAAGTCTTTGATTTTGGTCAGATTTTAGGGCGACACCGTCTGTCCCTTTATTGTTAATGCACGGTTTTTTTATTTTTTATTTTTTTGCATCGACTTACATTGACAGATCCGCATAGGACACACAATAATAGTTCAGTTTTACTCTGGTATTCATTTAAAGGAGGGAAATTACAACAACTTTGTCTTGTTTTAGGGTATTTAAGTGCTGGTTTATATGTGCACATTGAGCTGCACTGTCATACCGTAGTTGACCCACTGTTGGCGTCGCCCGTGGTTGATTTCCATGTCTTTTGTGGCGTTTTCCTGCTTCTTGAACATCCTTGAGGAGCCCAAGTGAGAGACAGAGAGGGGGAGAGAGGGAGGTCACACCAAGTGGAAATCACGGATCTGACTGGCTGACGGATCGTCCTAGCAACCGCTTGGGCAACGTTCCCAGGGCCTATCATGTGTCTCATGTTCAGAACTTTAAACTGAAGGAGGCGTGACCGACAGCTCGTTCCACCAATCGCGCAGCGCTCTCCATCCCTCACAGCCAATAGCGTGCCGCGGAACATCTGGGGGGCGGAGTCAAGTGGAGATAATTTTTTAGCAGAGTGCGCACTTGCACACGAAACTCTCCTTCCCTCCTCTTCGCCTGCTAAAACTTTCTTCGCCCTGCATAGCGAAGCCACGCTTTCTTAAAACGACCTTTTTAACCTTAAACTCTGCGAGTGTTCGCGTTTAACTTTTTTTTTGTTAATCTCCGCGCACGTTTTTAATGTCTGCTTAACTCAGTAACGTTATGCGCAAGTCGTTGTGAAGAAAATCAACCTCGTACGTTACGTTTCTCGAGTAAACATCATGTTCAAATCTGTGGGCAGGATGACCGCGGAAGATGTTTGGCCACGATGTATCGAGTTCATCAAGGGTAAGATACCAGAAAATGTTTAAAATTAAGTTGTTGTTGACGAAGAGGAGCTGGTTTAGGGGACAACAGAAGTGCACATGCATTACAAAAGCAAGTAACTGCTCCCCTCTGCCTTTGCCCCCACCCCCTCCAGATCAACTATACTTCGCCATACTTCAGCAGAAGATCAAGAGCACAGCTGAACGTCACTGTTTCTGCATAGATGAAGAGCTGGCATATGAGAAGTAAGTTAATCAGTTCTTAAGTTTCTTGATGTAAGTTTGCTTGATTAATGCATTGGTTTCTTTTGTTGTGCCTGCAGATGTGAATGCAGTAAACGATACTATCCAAACCGTGTTATCACTGCAGTCATCTAAAACGTATCCTCTCCACCATTAGTGCTTGTGCAAGCAGGTTTGCACATACCTAATTCAAAATACAGTGGATCTCGGTTTAGCCTTGAGTGCAGAAGCCATTAGAGCAAACTTAGTCAGTATTCATATTGGTTATTTTTAGTGCATGAGATTTAAGGATATATTGGTGCACTGGCCATTCTTACTGTTGGGAGAAATCTAAATAACCACAACAGCTTAAAAAAATTAAAGGTAAATAAAAGCACCATGCCTCAACCACAGCTGTTTCAGGGGTTGTAGTGAGGAGAGGACACCACTGACCTTTCCTCTCCAAGTCAATTTTGTGCCATTGGTACTAAAAATAAAATCCTCTTGTCTTTGCAGCTTTTTGTCCTGTTCTGATTGACCCACTCTCGCGGCAAATGTTTCCAAATATAGTCTTTACTCTGTCAGTGTTTTAACAGTGACAGTCTGAGGTAGCCGATTCCATCGAGTGAAACTTCCCTAGAGACAGTAGCTGGTTGCATAAATAGCCACTGACACACTAATTCCTTTTTGTCTTTATCCCTCTCCCTCTCTCTCCCTCACTCTCAGCTTCTATGCGGACTTTGGTCCCCTCAACCTGGCCATGTTTTATCGCTTCTGTTGCAAGCTGACAAAGAAGCTCAAGGTAAAGTGAACTGCTGCTCCTAATTGCACTTCCTAGGAGAGAATGGGAAGCAAATCTGGGTTAATCAATATAAACTAAAACCTGGTGTGCGGGACTTTTTTTTTTTTTTACAGTTAAATTAATGTCCCAAGTAATCTTGTATCAACTTGCAATACTGCCATTCCTGTTTGTCGAGGCAGTTTGTCTGGAGTTGGCACATATATATAGTGTTCTCAAAGGCTGTTAGGCACAGATGATTCAGGCTTTCTGCGGCTCTGGAGCATAACTGTCTTATGTGGTGATTACACTTTTTTCCTTAGCTTACGAATACTGCTGATTTCATCACACCGCGTAGCAGTGTCATAATCAAGTCATTCAAGAGTTTTCCATTTGCAATTTTAAGTTCCTCCGTCACTGTACATTGTCTACAGCCGTACAGTCCAAAAAAACTACGCTACAGTTGCATAGCCAATAAATAAACTAGATTCACTCGTGTAATTTCTACTTGTAACATGAGGCATCACATGTCAGTTCACGCTATTTGTTATTTATAATATTTTCACAGTCCATTACACTCTCGAGGAAGAAGATAATATTTTACACATGTGGAGACCAGAAGAAACAGGCCAATGCAGCCTACCTAATCGGCTCATATGCTGTAAGTAGTGTACAAACCACATAACATGACACTTGTGATATGATACTGCATTTACATAAATCTGATAGATAATCATAAATTGAAACCGCATCATTTAATATAAGAAACAAGGAACTTGTTGATGAGATGTTTGTATCTGAAGGTAATGCATCTGAACATGATGCCAGAGGAGGCCTACACTCTGCTGGTTTCAAGGAATTCAACATACATCCCATTCAGGTACCAATCATACTGTATGTATTTCACATTTAACTTGTTATCTTTGGGGGAATTAAGAGTGAGTCACAGCTGTGGATTTTCAATGTCAACATTATTATTCACAATAGTAACTTCAACTCTTTTAAAGGCAAATTGCAAGAACAAATAGTGAAGGTACTTCTAAATTCACAAAGTAGCCCACATTTTAAATACCTTTAGGTTTTGGATGTAGACTGTCCAGGGACTGACCAATCTCAGTCATTCTCAGAACTGATGTGGTTAGCATACATGGTAAAAACAAGCTAACAAGCATCACAGGGATTTTGCATTCATTGTAATACTAAGTAAAAAAAAACACACACAATAAACCACGAAGAAGAGTTGTTGGTGAAGTGAATATCATCCATAAGAAATAAAGAAGTTTTTTCCTCTTGCAAGGTGCAAGTTGCAACACAATGATAAGGTTTAAGATTACAGGATCTAGAGGGCTTAAGGTCCCTTGTGCTCTTTTACTCTACTGTAACTGATTATAAAAGGGAAAAAGGATAACAATAAGAAGCGTAAATATAAGATAAAGAACTAAACTTGCGAGGGAGACGAAAAGCAGTTGAGAGCAATCTGCACTCTGTCCAGATAATAAAGGGGGGGAAGGAAAAAGAAATCTGTATGTTGTGCTGATAAAGAGGGACTTATAATTCATTTTTCACAGAGATGCTTCATTTGGAACCTGCATGTACAATCTGAACATCCTAGATTGCCTTCGTGCTGTTTACAAGGTAGGTAACTTTTAGATTTATTTATTTCTCTTTCTTGCTGTGTCACGTACCTAATGAAATGAACTCCCCTTCAACACATCTTTCAGGCTCTGCAGTATGGCTGGCTGGACTTCTCTAACTTTGATGTTGAAGAATATGAGCACTATGAGAGGGCAGAAAATGGAGACTTGAACTGGATCATTCCAGGAAAGTTCCTTGCATTCAGTGGGCCTCATCCAAAAAGCAAAATAGAGAATGGTAAATGAAAAGTACACCTCAGAATGAACTGTCCTAAACTCAACTTTGACACCTCCTAAACTCACAACAAAGTTTTATTCCTCTTACTTCAGGCTATCCTCTGCACGCTCCTGAGGCCTACATTCCTTACTTCAGGAACCACAACATTAGCAGTGTCATCCGCCTCAACAAGAAGATGTATGACGCCAGGCGTTTTACAGACTCTGGCTTCGAGCATCACGACCTGTTCTTTGTGGACGGGAGTACGCCTAATGACACCATCGTTAGGAAGTTTCTTAACATCTGTGAGAATGCAGAGGGAGCCATAGCTGTCCACTGCAAAGGTAAGATTTTTACCCATATTCAGGAATTGTTGATGGGTCAAACTACTGTGGCTAATTGTGGTCAATGCCTGACAGCTACAAAATACTCATGGCTGTATAAACTGTCTTCTGTGTTGTATTACACAATATCATGGCCTTACCTATCACATTTTTTTCTTTCAGCTGGTCTGGGGAGGACCGGCACTCTGATTGGCTGCTACATGATGAAGCATTACCGCCTCTCCGCTGCAGAGGCCATTGCTTGGATACGAATCTGTCGACCAGGGTCCGTCATTGGGCCTCAGCAAAACTTTGTTGAAGAGTAAGTGTCAACTGAAGCTGAATATTTGTGTCCAGATTACAAGCAGAGTCAAAGTTCAGAAAACAACATCCATATGTATTATTTCTTTGGCTTGATCTGTTGTGGTGAGGGAATTTTCCCTGTCCTCAGCTATGCAGTACTGTATGTGATGTATGCAATGTTATGCAATGTCAGGCAACGTCAGGACACTGCTCCCCAGTGCTTTTCGCAGCTGAGCCTGCTGTTTCCTATATATGTAGACACTGTCAACATGTTCTCTGTTAGCCTGTCCTTTTTCAGCTTCTAGACTGGTTGGAAAACCACAGGAGACTTGTGTGGTGCTCCAGGCCCAAAGTTGTTTATAACTTTGAAGCCACTTCCCTTCAAAGTGCTGGTGGCAAGCAAAACAAAGGAACCTGGTTTTGGTCTTTCTGGGATGTAACATTTATTTTTTGACAAGCAGCCTGAACTGTACAAACAATGCTCTGTTACTTGCGCTACTACTCCTTAATTGGCTCTCCCTGCTCTAGTTGCCAGCTTCATGTCACATATAGACTTGCCCTCCCACTCATTTCCTAGACACAGAGCTATTCTTAAAGAAGCCAGGCCACATGTACAACACCTGGTTGCTGAATCTTAAATAAAATCCCCTGTAATCTTAGCTCGTTATTTTCTGCACTGTGGTTTGATGGTTGGAGAAATGCAAACATATCAGTATTGTCACAGTAGCATGCATCAACTGTAGTGTGCAGTGTAGTCTCTGTAGTTTAATATTTTAATGTATCAGTTATAACAGCAGCCCAGATATGCCACAAAGTCACCCATGACTTTTGTATTTCTCAACGAGATTATGCAAAAAATTACTAAACTAATATGCACCAAGCTAGGTCATGGGCCAGAGAAGAACCCATTAGGGTAAATTCTAATAATTAATAAGTGTGGTGTTTTTTTCATTCAGTTCATGGGTCACAGAGGAGGTCAGTGCTCTTGAATGCCCCTGTAGTTTATGAGGAGTCTGACATTCAGAAAATTGGTTATGTTTCATTAGGACTTTGTGGGTGTGGTTTACTGGCAGCATTGACACTCAATACCTCTATTGCTACATTTCAAACACCGTAACTGATTGTTAACATTGCATTTTCACCTCAAACCAGTGAGAAAAGCAGAAATACTGATCTCCTGTGTGATGTAGTTTAGTTTACTTACTTACCCATACGCACACACGCACAAACACCCTCCAATCCACAGCCAGTACTCTCTTTACCCCTCAGCAACACAACAATGTATACATCCCCCACCCAGGCAAGGGAACAAATCTGTTAGCTTTGGCTGAAAATTGTATTCACTTGGGATCTCATAGCTTATGATAATTAAGAAAATAGGCTTTCATTATATTGCAAACGTCTGTATAATTGGTACTTCATGTGAGGGCAGGTTTGACCCAAGAGGCCTTAATAATAATGGTGATGTTAATAATGGTGGTTTGGAAAGAACAGCATGTATAATTGTGGTTTGTGCTTTTGTACATTAGCAAGCAGAACGGTCTTTGGACTGAGGGAGATGTTTTCCGGGAGAAGATGCTAAATGAACAAGAGAATGGCAAGATGGCTGTGACCAGGATCCTGTCTGGGGTGGATGACATAACCATAAATGGGAGCAACAAGAACAGGGCAGCCAAAAAAGAAGAAATGGAACTGGTGAGTTTTGAAACGATGCTCCTGTCATGCTTTCAAGATTTTTAAAAGAATGAACCGCAAGTTCATACCTTTTTTTTTTTCTTTGTTCACAGTACAATGATGAAGATGAGAGAAATGGCCTTACACAGGGTGATAAACTGAGAGCCCTGAAGAGCAAGAGGCAGGCCAGATCATCCACAGGTTCACTATCGTAAGTACCCGGGCAGCCTGCAGGTTTCATCATGCAGTACGCTGACGTGTTGTAGAACTGTAAACTGAGCGACGCCTCTTCGTGTCAGTCTGTCAGACCATTACATGAATACAGTGGGATTTTTCAAATCATAGCTAACTTATGATTTGGAAAAAGTAGGATTTCATAAAGAGCAGTCCAGGAAGTGACCTTGTAGGTTTTTGTTTGTATATCATTTCATTTAATGAACTTTGTCCTTTCCCGAATGTTTATTCAAGGTAGTCAGCTGTCTTTCTGTGTCAGGTTTTGGCCATGGCTAATCTCCTCGGGTTGCTCTCCTTTATCCATATCATGGCAATTTCATCCTAATATCATAATTTGTCTTTACAAACCAGGCAGTATTCTTTAATAACTCTTTGTGTTCCCTTTTGGTTCTTTGGATTAAATGGCATCACATGCAGGTCAGGAATAATATAAGCCATTCATTTATCATCTATAATCAATAAGCGGGGAGGATGGACATTAATTTTTAGGAAAAAGTCAAATAGATGCGGAGTGAGTGACATAGTTGCTTATAGGGCTGGATAATCAGGGTGTTATCTGAGACACAATCTTCCAATAAAAACCTTTTTGTTGAGGCCTGGATTTAGAGAGGCACAAAAGATGTGGAAGCTACAGATAGAAGCTATGAGTGTGCAGCACTGATGATCTGTGAATCTTCTTCTTCAGTCAAAAAATAAAGCTCAAGAGTTGAAGAGGGGAAAATATAGGCCAAATCGGTATAGAGCTAGCTTGTCAGTAGGTTATCATGTCACATTGTCCTTGAGGTAAATGGGCCACACATGAGAAGGCTCTCTTATAGTTGTATTTGGATTTTGATTAACATTATAATTTAAAACTGGTTTTATTGCATTGCTGTAGTCTCATCGATTCTGGGTTTTGGCAGGACAATGTTAGAACCAACCTTGAACAAATTTGAAATGGTCCCAGTCAGATAACATGATGAGGGAGGGGCGAATGGACATAGTCACTGCCACTCAACATTATCAGTGGTTAAACACACAAAAGGCAATGTCTCTTTTTCTCTGTGAGTCCATGCTCTCCACTGACAGAAGTGCCTTCACAGCCTAGCAGTTGTGAAATCTGAAACCAACTTGGTTTCTCGATTACTGTCGGAAATGCCAAATGAAGGAGAAACGAGCATTGAGTTCAACATTAGCAGAAAAACTCAATATTTCAAATGAGTCATAGTGGCATGTTGCAAACATATTATGCCGTTAGAAACCTGGTAATTTAGGTTTTGTTTTTAGTACGTTTTTGTGCAATGAGCATAAAAGCACAGCTGGACAACTGTTATATGTGAATACCCAGCACTGTGGAAGCACTGTGCTCCATCAGAAAGTGAAAAATGACTAATGCTAACCTCCTACAGTTATCTAAACGGGAGAAACCCTGATAAATGTTTTTTATTGGACCTCACTGTAGGAATAAAGTCTACATCATTTGTGCCTGTGTAAATCAAGCAGTGGAAGCTTGGGTGTCAGAAAAGGGCTGAGTATGGTTGACCAGCCTCTGCCAATGTACCCATATGGCTTTGGCTTTTGTTGTCCCATGTCAGGCAGGTGGTAGTGTTCTGCTGCAGCCTCATGGGCACGGTGTGGCCGATGTGTTGCCTGCCGTTCAAAAGATAGCAGAAAGAGGCAGAGAAAGAGTGGGGGAGAGGAAAAACAGAGAGAGGATGTGAGGTTATGTATAATGGAGGTAAGTGCACGTCACTTCCTTTCTAGCTGACATCCTCTTCCTGTAGAAATGGTTGCTATGCCAGTGAATGGTATGGCTAATGGTATGGCTGATTTGATATTGTTTTTCTTTTTTTCTTTCCTTTCTCTCTTTGGGTGACTACGGTGTGAAGTGATATGCACTTAATGGATGCATTACATTGACACGCCTGTCATTGTCTGTCTCATAGACACATTTGTATGAAATATGAGTTACAGTAAATGGTTCGAGTTGAGCCTGCTGCTGTACTTGTTAACAACGGCACCAGTCATTCAACTAATCACGGTTTTACGTGAGATCTGGATTAGTTGAATTAAATGTTTTAGTGCATGGCTTGCACTACTGACTTGGCACTTATCAAGAAAAAGAGTTCAGTCAGGGAAACTTGGCCCTCCGTCTGATCTGCTGTAGGTATTTCCTTATTGTTTGGTAACATAGCTACTGGTCTGCCTAAGTTGTAGGTGTTTTTTGGAAATTGCCATTAGTACATTTGTTTTTTGAATCATCTTTGACTGAGGCGCTTTATGCTTTAGATTAGCAGCTTTAAACGGCATGGTTGGTATGGTAAATTCCTCCTGATCCACATATAGAAAGGACCATAAAACATAATGTGTGAGCTTATGAGGAAGTAAAGGGACAAAAATGGATTCTTAGTAAAAGGGAGTTGAGAGAGGGGAAACCTGCTTGAACTTGAGGCCACACATCAATATACGTGTTGCTGCTAGACAAACATCTAACTTGTAGCTGAACCTCACCATCTGGCTCTACTGTTTTATCATGTGATATTGAGGTGCATGTTCAATTTCAGCGAGAACGACAACTATATGAAAACTTCTCTTCATCTTTTCTGCCTTCTTGTTCACGCATGGCAGCAGGCATGAAATCCTTGGACATGCACGCATGAACATGCCTCTGTGTTCAATTGTTTGTCTAACGTAATTAATGTTGGGCCGGGTTCATTATCAATTGCCTGTTGTTTTTCCATTGCTTTTGTGACTGGATCGGATTTTAAAAAAAACATCTGAGTTTGTTTAGTCTTCAGATTTCTGCCAGCCTTATTTTAATTGATCTGTTCTTCTGTTTTAGAGGAGCCAAATTTCATAATGGACACATAAAAAAAATAAAAATGTTTTTACGAACTAACAATTAAAGCCAGTGATATAGATGCTGTTTATTTAATAAGACTCCTTTGTCTTACAGCTACTATTGATGTAAAATAACAGTCGACAACTCTGAAAAACGACTTTATCCTTATTGTCAAAAACATTCTGTATAAATGGAATGTCTGCCAGTATGTTTATTAGCTTTTTTTTATCTCACAAAACTAAAATCAACTTCCCACCTCATTTGGGCTCTAAGTATATGGCTGCTAACACATCACAGCATGTGAAGAACAAAAACTTGCTGTCTAGCACTGCTGGATACAAGGCTCCATGAAAGGTATTTCATCTAATCCAGTCCCAGTGGAAAAGCAGAACATCAGAGGCTTTGTGTCCTGCCCGGACGTCTCTTGTCTCTCCTTCCTTTTTTTCCCCCCTTTTTTTCCGTTTGCTCTTGTTGTTGGATTTGTCCTCCTTTCAGATGGCTGGTAGCCATGCTGCTCTCCTCCCTGTGTAGCCTTGCCCTGTGGTGGATTGTGTATGGCTTCCCTTCTTCCATCCTGCATTTCTGTATAGACGGGTTAGGATTTCAATGAGTTCTACCGCCTGTCAGCCCCCCCAAAACCTGTCCTGCCCCGTTCTGGAGCTCTAACTGAGAATGCTGTAAGTGAGCCCCCTGTCTATCTTTAATTCCCAACCCAATCAGAACAGTCGTTTAAAATCATCCTCTTGTTACCTTTTTGTGAGCACATAAAACGTTGAGTTGATGAGCAAGAGCCACATTTGTAAAATCTGAAATCATCACAGGCTCCTGCCTTTCTTGTCACCATGTTTCAGTCCATAATGATTTTGTACCAATAACTGCTGCCATCATCCTGTCATCTTTAAACACCATGCTTTGCTGGTTATTATGTTGATTGAACGGCCAACTGCCAAAATCAAAGCCCCTCAGAGAGTTAAGCTCATGACAATAATGGCTCTGTAAAAAGACAAATCAGATTCCTCCAAGTTGTTTGGTGCCACCCCTTGGCTTTTCCTGGTACTTACTTGGCTTTACTAATCCAACTTGGCTGCTGAAGCTGCAATAATGATCTGTGCCTAAGTCTAAAGCTATCAATTTTTAAAAGCCTTCTTGCCCATCTCCATACAGCCTTTTCCTCCTCTCTCTCATTGCTCATTGATATAAAGCTAAATCACATTTTTACTGTCATGTCACCTATGTTTTTACAGACAGGAGGAGAATAAGATTCACACCAGGTCATCATCACAGTCTCTAAGGTAATACTTTCACTGTACATGTGCAGTACCATGCACATAATGACAATGACAAGGCTAAGACTCATTATGCCACCCCTCCCTCTCTCCTGTGCAGCATGGTCATCCTGCAAGGCAGTGTTCAGGGCTGTAAGACAGGTGTGAACCCCCTGGCTCTGTCTGACCACTCAGACAGCAGGAAGAGGACCAGAACCTCACTGCCAGGCAACGGAGTAGGAGGAAGGTCAGTGGCTGGATTCAATATTGAGCACTCAATGACTCCGATCACTCTAAATAAGCAGACATGACAAGTTTTACTCAATCAAATAGACACCAATTTCATTTTTTTGCTTGAGTTGTTGAAAACCTAGACTAACAACACCAGAATAATGAATACCAATTATTCAGGTTTTAGTGTTATACGTGTGTTCAGTGTTGGTGCAATAACAAATACATCACATTGTTTTCAAGTGTTTTTTTTATGTGAAGTAGACACAGTTGAAAAGCAACCAAGAGGCTATAGCCACTCATGGATCCTTGTGGAGCAAATTAACAGCTTCCCCCTCTCTCTGGCAGCTCCCTGTGCCACACCAGACTGGTCAGGTCCCTAGGCAACTTGCATGTAGTGACTGGCGACAGGGACCCAATGTGTTGTGAGCCATGTGGCAGCCATAGAGACACAACCAGTGCTACAGCCAACGCAGGCACTCTCATCAACTTAAACATGGCACAGATCCACCTGCAGGCAAGCTCCCACAGACGCACTCTGAGCCATATGGAGACTTTGGCTGCGTTTGCATACCAACAAACAAAAAAAAAGAACACTTTTTTTTGTGAAGAAGAGATCTCCTCTCTGCCCAAACAGGGAAAAAACACTATTACTAGTGATTTTTTTTCTGGTTTTGGCAGCCAGGGATGATCAGATCTGTGAAGCAAACAGATCACTGGTGCCTGGGTAAATCCAGCCAAAGTCTAGAGGTTCAGCACTCTCCTACTTTCTCCTCTTAATGCTCAAGACAGTGGTTGTCATAGTCACCTAAAGCACTTAGGCTGGGATGCATCAACAATGATTAAATGTTTAAACATAATCAAATTATGGTTCAGCCACAAATTCTTCACAATCAGATGTTTTATGTGGTTAGGAAATAAGCTAAATTAAATTTGGATATTTCTTTTAACCATTTTGATCTGACAGCTCAAATGAAGGCAAATGTCATGAGGGGCAGTGTCTTTTAGGTGAAGAGGACAGTGACAGTTTCCTGAAGAAAGAAAGAAATCCAATTTAACTGGTCTCACCTAAATACTCCCTTTATTCACTTTTAAGAAAATTTGTTTGTTACGGTTTAACAGCATTAATCCTAAAATAACAAAAGGGAATAAAATAAATCAAAAATATATTCTTGTCCAACATAGTTAATTTCAGAAGTACTACACTAGTTGCCTGGAAGATTATATCAAAAGATGGTGCAACCCAGCCACAGTTCTTCTTTTCTCAGATGTTGTACTAACATTACACACGGTAAATTCTGACGTTGTCCAGGACTAATATACAGAGAATCTGTCCTGCTCATGCACCAGCGTCAGGTTAAACTCCACCTGCCTCAGTCTCGAGGTCTTTCTTTCAAAAGCTTTCCTTGCATGTTTCCTAAGAATAGTGGATTTCAGAGTATGACTGGCTATAGCTTCTCTGGACTCTGCTGCTCACTGTGTCTTCTGCTTCTGGCCTGTTGCCCAAAAAAGCCATGTCTGCATCTTTTACTGGTGCTAATCTACGTTGTTTGTCTCCTTCCTCTTTTCCCTTCTTTCACTTCCCACATGCAACAGACGCACAGTCTCCCGAGGACGTAAAGCTCGCAGCTCTTTGCAATCAGTTCGATTTTCCAGGCTATGGTATCTATCCCCTCCTCACTTTCTGTGGCATACTATACTGTACATGGCACATCTTTGGAATTATATACAGTATTATGAAGCATTCTTATAGGCATGTCTGTGATCTGTGTGAATATACACCAGCTGCATGAGTGGAAACATTTTGAGATAATAGTATAGTTAATCAGTGGTCTAATGCTGACTTTGTGTTTGTTTTCTTTATAGTCACTCCATACCCAAAGCTAGAGCTCCTCTACTTCGGTGAGCCTGCGGATCTCGAAATCCTGAAGACATAAACATGAAATCCAACTCGTATACAGCTGTACTACTCAGTTTTTTTAATTTTGAGAAAAGGATTGGAACAAACTTGTTCCATTTCAATGATTTATAGATTGTTTGATTACAAGTTATTTTACTCATAAGGCACTTTTGTTTTATATTTTTAAAACAGCATCATGAAATGGATAATTTTAATCATTGCCTGGTTGTTTACTTATTAAAGCATGTACTAGCAAACATCAGATTTAACCACATCCATCAGACCGGCATGTGAATGTGCAAATCTAAGAGATTTTATCCAAAATGAGCACTGTGCAACTGATATACTGGTTTATAACGCGGATGATTAACATTCAATCTAAATGATCTGGAGATGGTTACAACCGGGAGTAAATCAGCTCTTGACTCTCCATGGTCGGAGACACAAAGGATACAGACAAAACACCAAGTCTCTATGGCAAGAATCCATTACACAAAACAATACTGTGCACATTTCAACTGCCATTCAATATCTGGCTTGTCTTTTATTCCTGTCATTTACTTGTGAAGCTTTTCAGCTACTGTATTTCAAGACTGTAAATATGTCAGCATTTGATATACTCAGTTTGTATTTTGTAAATATTTTTGTACTATGTTTGAATCATGCTATGAAACAAGTCAGTGGTCCTAAAGGGGCCTTGTCAAACTCGCATTCATAATCCACTAAAGACATTTGCTTGAAGCACATAATTGGACATTTTAAATAAAACTGTACTCCAAGTATGGTTCCGTTTGTTCATTGGTTTTCACACCACGGTGAGTAGTAGTACAACTTCTGCCTAGCTAAGGTGAGTTTCTCAACCCCCCCCCCAAAAAAAAAAAAAATCAATCAAACAAACAGCTCCAAGATAAACTTGCAGAAGCATTTATTCTCCCAGAGTCAAATGCTGAACAGTGCCTTTAGTGCAGTAAGAACCCCAAATCTTAAGAACAGCAGAAACATGAAAACAGTGATTTTTTTTTTTTTTGTGATTTTTTTTTTTGAAGTGTTAAGTGCAACAAATTTTCCCCACAAGGTAAATGAAGAGGTGTTGTGAATTATCTTCCTGTTGGTAGTGCTGGGAAGTCTTCGGGGTCATCTGGGTTAGGAGCCAATTCAAACTCCTAATGGGAAGACAGACATTACCAGTCTAGTCAGATTATACAATTTATTTTACATATGTGTTCCTAATACTCTGGTTTCTTCTTGTAGTATGGTAATTTTGCCTTGCTACTCATTCACTGGTGGTTATCTATAAGACATCGATTCAGAGTTGAGAACCTACCTTCTCCAATATGGGTTTAGGTCTCTCTGGGCGACTGGTTGGACCACCTCTCGCTCCCCTTCCCCGACCCCCACGTGCGGGTCGTCCAAGACTCCCAAAATTGATGTCCAGAAGGGAGGTGATGTCATTCACAGACCTACGAAGGAAGTTTCCATCGTCCTCCAAGTCCTCCAGAGTCTCCTTGGGGCCCTGAATTTTCAAGGCATAATGCTAAATACAGTCTGATAGACGGATACAATAACACTCATAGACGGATACAATAACACTCAAGCTCTCCATTAACCACCACATAAATTTTGTCTCTGGCAAAGTGTTGTGTACAATTTTGTCATTATGGTTTTTAGGTTGTCGAGCGCTCAGAATCTCAGCATCACTCACTGCTTATTCCTAAAAGACTTGCCTCTATATGCTACCATTGTACGACACTTCAAGATGGGACTTATGATATGACTAAAAACAAACGTTGACAGCAGTTAGGAGCTCTACAATGTGCTTTACAGTCTCACCTCCTGGTGCTTGGACTCGTGGATGACCTTGGCTTTGGAGGGAATCTTGTTCTCTGCTTTGCGGATGTTAAACTCCGGCTTGGGACGACTCATCTCCTGTACAGCCTTCCACTCGTCAAGGGACATCTCCATGGCAACTTGGACGACCATCTCGCCATCCACATCTTCCATTGTTCTTTCATAATTGAGGACAAACTAATCCAATCAGTCCATTTTTTTTTTACATACACAGTAAGGAGTTTCACAAGTCATTCTCCTAACATAATCAGCCTAAACCTGAGGTCCTTTTTTCCACCATATTGAAGATTAAAGCTAATTTAATTTGGGGTAAATCAGTAATTTACATATGTCATCAGCACTGCATGTTGTTGTAGTGTTCAATGAGAAAAACCCTGAACATGAACACAAGTCAGGTCTGAAAATGGATAGTTAAACATTTTGGCAAATTCGCCTATTACCATAATCCCCATTTCAACAACTTATGTAACATTACGACACATGAAGCAAATACTCGGAACTACTTGCGCTTTTGAAATCACTCCGCCTAGCAGCTGTGTCTGGAATGTAGTTCCAGCTACGCATTTGCCTCGAAAACAACTCTGTCTTGTAATGTTGCATTATTATTTCATAGTGTGGTGATTGTCCACGTCACAGCTTGTTCACAAGAGCGTTTTGGAGTTGTTGGATTGTGTATTTGTATGTGTATAATTAAAGGTAATGAACCTACCCCTCTGACTATAGGGATTATGGCAATAGGCGAATTTGCCAAAATGTTTAACCATCCCTTTCAAGCAGCATAGCTAGATTTTTGTCTGCCCTTTCTCATTTTGATTTGTTTAATTGTTTAACAAATTCAGACTGGTTGGCTGTCACTCTCGTCTTGACAGATGAATCTAACACTGAACCAGAGGATGAGGTCCTTTTTAAGAAAAGTGCTCATGCGCGTCACTCACTGATTCCGATTCTCTTCACCTGCAGGCACTTGGGGGTCTTCGGGTTTGACCGGGGCATCTGACGTCACCTCCATTAATTCACTTAACAAAAGAGAAATACTTCTACATTGTGCCCCAAAGTGTAAAAGTTGACATTTCCATGTTGATAATGGACAATCACTTACCTTGCAGCTTCTTCGACACAGCCCCAGTTCCAGGGCCCTCTGCCTCCTCTCTTTTCCTCCGGAGATATTCCTCTGCAATTAATTAAGACAGTTGTCAAAATACCATTATGAGAGACATAAACATGGGTATAAGATTTTTTAAATCTACATAACAAAAACGCTTACGTTCCATTGTGTCGATCAAATTCTCTCTTGCCCCTCATGTTGAAGCTGTCCTGGTTCCTTGTGTAGGCGCCACCTCTTGCTCCTCTCCTACCTCTGAAGCCGCCTCTGCCCCTGGAGTCAGAGTCTGCATAATAGGGAGGCCTGAAGAACACAGATTAACTGTTTATTCCCCCAACAGCTCTTATGGCTCAAACTATGTTGTGGAGTCTCCCTGGTTGATTTCTTTTTTAGGTTGTTCATTGGTGACTAGTCATACCAGACCAAACAAGCCTATAACATCTGTGGGGCTGTTTATTGGCAACAATCTGGTAATACAATACATATCCTGACCTGAAGGAGGTGTGATGATATCATATACTGTTCTATATTGCATTTTTGTGTATTCATAGTCAAAACTGTTGCATCTGTTCATGTATTTTAGGGTCCCTATAAAATCTATGTCCTACATTTCTACGTCATAGCACTACTTTTAAAGTGAATTAACATCTCCCACAATCAGTCAGGTAAAAAAAAAAAAGACTCAGGTGCGTACAATAAGGGTAAACAATGTGAAATGAAAATTGTAGACAGTTTTACTAATATGAAACACGGTCACTGAAACTGCCAACATAACACTATTTTTTGTGATTGATAAAATATCGACAGCACCTCAAAGAATCGACGCAGCATCGTCATAGTGTATCAATATTCTGTTACCCTCCAAAGGACCAAGAGCTTTGAGTGTATTGAATAAAACAATGGTGCATTTCAGCATTTATGAACTTGTCCTGTTATCATTGAGAGGAAGAGTGTTGTCGTTCCACCTTTCAAATAGGCTTACGTTACTGGGAGGGGAAGCAAAAACATTTTATACTAACCAGAACCTAGACTCATTTTCAATTAGTGGTAGTGCTGAATAAAATGTGTGTATAAGCAGCCAAGGTCTGTAAATCACATCGGGGTTTTGTTTTGGCCTCAGCTTGCACGAGTACACGTACCTGGGGTTGGAAAACTCCTGTGAGTACTCCTCTTGGTTGGCTCTACGCTCGCCAGCAGCAGCAGCCCTCTTCATGCCCCTCTGGGCCTCCTCTCTGCCATCTCCACTCTCAGTCACTGGCCGTGGACGAGCCTGCTGCTGCTGCTGCTGCTGCTGCTGCTGCGGCTGCTGCTGCTGCTGCTTACGGCCTGCTAAGAGAGGGTCAGGTTAGTGAGATTATCACCACTTAGTCATAGTCTACACACAGTCATAATTGTCTGTCAATGATATGAGCATTGTAAATAATGACACGTCTGGTCAGGCAAATCAGAGTAGTTGGACCAACTGTCTACTGTAAGTATCTTTCAGTACAGCAGCTTTAGGTCTCAACCTTGATTGTTAACACAGACACACACACACACACACACACACACACACACACAGGCTCTATTCTGCAATGAAACAGGTGTGAGATAATCACACAATGATGGAAAACAAAGGAAGAACAAAGGCTGTAGTAAAAAAAAAATGTTACAGCAAATAAGGGGTTGACTGCAAACCTTACAGTTTTGTACATGGTTGCAGATTTACACTGAATCTGTTGCTGTCGTGTGTAAATATATGGATTTAGATGCAGTTTTGGAATATGTAGCCTACCCTAGTAGCTAGTAGAGTTATTTGGCCACATAGCCACCTGAAAACCCACTCTGACAGCATCATGCACATGTGCTTCAACAGCCTCGCTGACCTTGCATCATCAGCAGCTGACAAAGCCCGAGCAAACTGGCCACTTGGCTGGACCATCCCATCTAGAAATACCACCAGCTGCCAGAATCGTTTGGGTGTGTGAGTAGCGACAATGCAGCCGTGCGTGTGGCGCCTATTACCTGGAGCTGGTTCGTGAACATCCGACGAGAAGGGGACGCGTCTGTCCTTCTGGGACTCCTTCTGTCCAGGTTTCTTCTGCTGTCCTTTCTTGTCGCCAGCATCCTTCTTCTTCTTTTTCTTCTTATCCTTATCCTTCTCCGTCTCCACTTCGTTTATCAAGTCAAACGGGTCCGCCTCGTCATCCAGAAGATTCCCGAACCTGTTCGCCACAACACATCCGTAGGCGTCCGGCAACATTTTTTTTTTTTCAGCCCGTGGTACCTCGACAAAAAAAAAAAACAAAAAAACAAGGCAGAGTTCAAAAAGAGAGCTCCCTCCTCACACTCCCAACGCTAAACAGCGAGAAAACTCAAGAATCCGCCGTGTTCCTGTCAGGTACAACAACAAAGACCCGCCACAGCTACCATGAACGTCCAACAAATAGCGCACAAACTGTTTGTCCACACTTTTAAATGTTTGCACGTGTGGAGACCCGCGACGCCCCGCCCCCGCCCTCATCAATAGGCTATTCACCAATCAATATGCATCGCATAGACTTGGCTCAAGTGGTCGACCAATGCAGGTGGATTATTCTCTGCTTAGTCAGGAAGCTTGAATAGTGGCACATGGCCTAAAACCAAAATGATTTTTTTTTTTTTTTTTTTAATGAAATAAAAGCCTACTGACCAAATGAAAAATGTCACAAGCCAATTCCAAGTCACTATCAACATTTGTTTGAATATTGCTTCCTATAAAGTAAAGTTCACTTTTTATTAATCAAGACAAAAAAAAACACACATGCACATGATGCCATTCACTAATATTACATTTCACTAATTTAAATTCCATTTATGTTGACTGTGAATAATATTGTGCAACATACAAAAACCAGGTGTTTTCAGTAGCAGAGATTTATGTTCTCTGTGCTCCAGCTACCTAGCTTCCTACATTTGAGGTTTTCATTGACAATATACAAATAATACAAATGTTAAAATGTTGTCATTGTGTCACAGCCAGTGTTAAAATTGGCTGTTTACTTAGCTAGCAGACTCACTAAGAGCTTGCTTGAGCCATCATTGGCAGCTTTTTAGCATGCTAAATACATTGGCTAATTAGGCCTAATGGAAACAAGCAAAACAACTAGCCACTGTTGGAGCCAGCTCTTGGCAAAACACACAACATAAGACCACCATAAAACAAATGATTTTCTAAGAAAAGGAAAAGAAAAAATATCAAATCTCGAACCTCCTCTCCTATTATTGGAAGGCCTATGACATTAAAGCAGATATCAGCTTCACGGCCGTTTCGGCTAATGCTGCGTTCAAGGCAGGCTTTTGAAACCGTAAGTTACAGCTTCAAGTCACAACTACGACTTGGTAGCGTTCCAGGTAACCCGTAGCTCGTGTTTTTACCATCCTGTTGTCTGTGAAAGTTCCCTATAACGGCCACTCGTAACTTCCGACCCGTGAACTCGTACCAGATCGAACTGGTATGACTTCACAGGAAGGAAAAACACAAAGTACGAGTTTCTTTGAACGCACCATGAGTTAGCAGCCCCCGCCCTTGTCAGGCATCAATTGGTCCTCGTGCTACGTCACCACATTCACGCGCATCCCTTGGCTGCACACACAGCCCTTCATGCCGTTCTCTCTCCTCATTGGATAACACTTGTATCCCACAAGGAAATTTTTCTCCTCGGGTTACAGCAGAGCAGAGTGACGGAGAGACTCGTGTTTAGGCTGAAATACTTCATGTAAGTGATTGCTGACGGAAAATAGGACTATTTAGGACTTATATTAACAAAAACATTCCACTGATATCTGCTTTAACTATAGTCATTTTATTTTTCAACCTGTCATTATTGTTAGTGACTGTAATAGTCATGTTAACTTTAACGTAAGGTCTTGATACAGATATCAAATAGTTTCCCTATCTGTACTTTATTAGAAGTTATATGTCTGCTTCATTTAAATATAAATTTGAGCAAGTAGCCTACCGTAATTATCTCAGTTCTGTTTGGGAATCAGTTTTCATTCAGTAAGCCCTACCCTTAACTTTTCAATGTCATGATACAATCTGAATGGGGAATTTGTATGTTAGTGTTCATTGCATGGCTATCATAAACAGTATCTTGGCCTAAAGTGTCAGTCAGTGCAAAAATCAAAATGTCCTGCTTTTTCCACCATAATTGTCATCTGTAATACTAGAATCTGGCACAACCCGATTTCCTTTTATGGATCATTACATAAATGAACATTCATTTGATATTCATAAAGTAAGCATATATGAATGTACATGTAGGCTATTGTAACATTCAGCTCCATATATTCCATGTGTAAAATTAGATCACCGTAGCTCAAACGTGATTAAGCTGTGTCATTCTCATTTGCAGGATGAGTAAGGATATATTTTGCACAATGTGCTTTAGCTTCATCTAGTGGTCAAAGTGGAAAGTTCAATAGGCTACTGTCTCAAAACATAGAGGAGTATGGAGAATCTTTTAAAATGTACCCTATATCAATGTTTCAGTATTAATGTGTAACAGTAATTAGGCTATGTAGAACAGGAACCACTTGGTAAACTGATTAGAATAGATTATTTTACAGACTCAAGTGTCTCAATGGAAATGAGTCTGCTACTTTCACTTCCACAACACATTAGGAGCATGCTGTTAATCTGTTGAAGTGCATTTGACAGTAGCCTAAATCAGTTCTCCTTTCAGCACATTGGACCAGGTCCAATATGTTTTACAGACACAAGAGGAGATATTTTTAGGTTAACAGAGAAATATTGAGAGACATAGCCGGACAGGCCGACAACAATGAGCCAGGCACATAAAGACAAACAGAAAAGGCTTCTGTTACACCACTGTGAAAACTGTAACAAATCATCGGACACAATGACCACACTTTATTACAGTTATTAATAATAAACAATGCTGATAGACTAGAAATTGTCATCATGTCCTTTGGTTTTGAATCCTTGGGCCTGTGGCTGGGTAAATAGTCTCCCTATATGTAATCATATTAAGCGCCAATTGCATGGCAACTGCATAGCATAAAGACCTCGCCCTGTTTTTTTTTTTTTTTACCTTCACATTATGTTGCCAGTTTTTCTAAATGTTGCTTGTTTCACCTTTTGCCCCTGCTTTGGAGAATTAACCGTCCATCTTCACAGTATCTGTCATTCCCAGCTTTGCGTGGTGGAACCATAGAGACTGTAAAAAAAAACTCACATGATTCATTTATTTGGTTCTGAATATTGTTAGGCTTTTTTACTCTGAGGTGAGCACGACTAGTGAACTGGTGAACTTGATAATAAAATCAAAACATGTCTAGTTTACATGTTAAACTGTTTCTGATGCACTGCACAGACAAGAAAGGTGCCTTGCACAGACTTAATCCATCTGTAAATATGACAAAAATATATTTTACATGTTTTCTAAATCAATACTGAAACATTTCCTTTACATTTAATTATCCCATTGTCAAACATAGCCTACAGAAATAAGATTAAACTGATGTTGCACACTAATATAACACAAACACAATTTCAAATAGGTCTCGGTTTCCTTTTCTTTTTAAGTCGCACAGTACACCCTTTGTTCAACTTAATTCCGCCCTAATGATTACGTAACTTTGGCGCCTCTGAGCCACCGTTTCCTTTCCCTTTAAATTGACCAGAAATGTAATAACATAAACAGACTCCTCAGCGCGGGAAAGGGGCCATCTGCTCATCCGCGGTGTGAATTAACCGCCCTTCTCTCTCATTGGTCCGTCGCAGCCGAACCTGCGCTGCGCCCGCCGTCATTGGCCAATCTGGATGTCAGCGTGCGAGTGCGCGCGTCAAGCGTTTAAATCTCATTGGACGAAAACGTCTCACTCAGTCAACCCTTTCTGCTTCGCCATTGGTTAACGCTCTTCCTATGTAGGCGTTTACAACCACTGCCATTGGCTCCTCTCCGTGACACGTAGGGTGGTATCCCAGGCGCTGATTGGTCCGCTGCTCGAGCGCGAGTTGCAACGCGGGACAACGCTCCTGTGGGCGCACACAGGTCAGTTCAGACGAGCCGCTTGCAACAAGAAGAAAACTCATCATCACCTTCATATCTGACTGGATCTGTTGAGGATACTTTGTAGCGAAGGACGGATCTTTTTTTTTTTTTTTTTTTTGTTCCTCGCTGGAAATGAAGGACATATTCACCCCAGATTGAAAAGCCAGCCGCACGATTCATAACTTGTACTTTTTTTTCAGCACTCATTCAGAGTTGCAACTTTTTTTTGTTTGTTTCATTGCTCGCTTTTTGAGACAAAAACAATCGACATTTTGACACCCACACGATGGCCGACAAGCACCCGCATGTTATTTTCTGCAACGACTCGCCCAAGAGAGTCTTGGTGTCCGTTATCAAGACGACTCCGATCAAACCGAGAAAAGCGGAAGCCCTGACACCGACGAGCCCCGGCTTCAGCGACTTCATGGTGTACCCGTGGAAGTGGGGGGAGAACGCCCACAATGTGACCCTGAGCCCGGGCTCGGTGAGCGGGGCTTCATCCCCTACCGGCACCCAGACAGCCCGAGAAGCGGACACGGATCCCTCACCGGACCAGATGAAGGTAGGAGGCTCGTTGCAACCGTTACACGGTGCTCACAAGGCGGCATGACTGCAGTAGACTAACTCTGCCTTGAATGAGCAGAAGAGAAAGTATAAAGTTACTTCTCTATTGTTAGAGCTCGCTGACAATACAGCAGTAGGCTACATTCATAACAACATTTGCAACACTTAAAACATGTAACTACTAATAATAACACCAGTTGCTGTGAGATAGACTGCATGCGTGATTATCCCTATGGCTTATCTTTTATAAAACGCAAACTCTCTCAAACTGAGTGGCCAAAGCAAAAATAATACAACATAGAGATAAATATAAGTGAATTATTTAAGTTGGGGCTACTTAAAGTGGTGAATTTATGTTTTGCCACAGCCTTAACATGGCCGATATTGGGAGTCATTTAAAAAAAAACGCCCGCGCATTAGGGTGTGACATGGTGGATTTTAAACCCCGGTTACTTCCTGAATCTGGAGCAGCTGCTTATTTGTGACGCACAGTAGCGCGCCAAAAATGTAACCGGATGTGAATGATTTGCACCGGTCAAACGTGCTGCCATGCAACACGTGAGCCCATCATAGGAAATTATGACTGATTTCATCTTCATATTGCATCGAATGTATAATATTAGCGGTAATAGTACACATATGCATAATAAAAGCAGTATAAACACAATTTGCCAGTTTGAATTGTGCTTTCTTCCTTGTCTCTTGATGTATTATTATTATTATTATTAATGACAATAACAAAAAATGATAATAATTACTAATTAATTGATGGATTAATTCATTAATATTCATATTATTATCAGTGTACATACAAGTGTTAACAGTGTTTTTTCTGTGATGGCTTTTGAATTGAAGTAAAAAACATTATGTGCTGTCTTGCTTTCAGGATGGCATCCGCAGAGGCCGTCCACGGGCTGACACTGTGCGAGAGCTGATAACCGAGGGAGAGACCTCATCCAGCCGCATCCGCTGTAACATCTGCAACCGAGTATTTCCCAGGGAGAAGTCTCTCCAGGCTCATAAGAGGACACACACAGGTGAGAGAGACAGCGAGGCAAACAGGTGCCTTGAGAAAAGAGGTTGTGATTGCATAATGCTCCTTCCTGCATTACCAGACAAAGGGAAGGTGGTGCAAACACCTGTAACAGTAGCAAGCTGAGCAGAATGTGGCACAATTATGTTAATCAACATTTTTTATGGTGTTAGTGTTCACATAATAACTACACACTGAATGACCCTAACAGCGCTGTTACCTTAATGATGATATCCTTTCTAACCCCCCCAGGAGAGAGGCCCTATCTCTGTGACTATCCAAACTGTGGGAAGGCATTTGTCCAGAGTGGCCAGCTGAAGACGCACCAGCGGCTGCACACCGGGGAAAAACCCTTTGTCTGCTCAGAGAAAGGTGGGTCCTCAGTAAGGAGTTGAAAAGTGTTTTTTAGCATTGTTTTTCTGACAAACAATAAAGTCAAAGTTTGTGAACTTTCAGTTTTAGGGTACTTTCCGCTGTTATGAAATGTGGCTCAGTTTCTGTGACTATTTCGAGGTTTAACTGGCTGGGTTTTATTTGGAAAGTACCTGGGAAACACGACGCTGATTGTGGAACTAATTGTAGTAGCTGAAAACTACTACTTCTTATCCGACTCTTAACAACAATAAGATATATTATTTGTTTCATTCATTTTACTGTGAGATCATGACAGCAGTAAACCACAAAAAGGTCATGCATAACACATTTTAGATTATATAAAATCACAAAGAATGCATGACCTTTACTGTATTACTGTTTTTATTCATACTTGTTGCTTTCTGTACAGGATGTGGCAATCGGTTCACCCATGCCAATCGTCATTGCCCCAAGCATCCATTCTCTCGTCTGAAGAGGGAAGAACCAAAGGAGGGTCAGGGGAAGGCCCAGTCTGTGGATAACAAGGCTGTGGCAGAGTGGCTGGCAAAGTAAGTGAATAATACACAAGACGGCACATACTGTCACTTTAAAGGTGGACCAAGCAGTTTCACTAAGCATGCAGAGGACAACTCCTTATGCCTACAATGTAGTAATGAGGCAATGTTAATAATATAATCTTCTGTTTTTTGCAGGTACTGGCGAACCCGAGAGCAGCGTGCACCCACGACCACCAAGGTGAAGCCGCAGGGCAAGGCGAGAGCAGAGGACCAGGAGCAGCAGGATCCCATGGAGTTTCTCCAATCGGATGAAGAGAACGGGGAAGAGGAAGACACCGCAGAAGAGGAAAAAGGCAACCAGGGAGGAGCCGCCAAGCGCCGCCTCCAGGAGCAACGAGAACGCCTCCACGGCGCTCTGGCGCTCATCGAGCTGGCCAACAACCTGTCTGCCTAAACCCCCGACCCACCTCCTGATCCTGGACTCCCATTCCATTCCCCTCCTATCTCAGTTCCCAACCCGCCTTCCTGTAATATGTGCTGTAGCTAAAAAAAAGAAAAAAGGAAAGAAGAATCATTCAGAAACACAGATCGAAGTTTAGTTTGTTCTATCAAGTTGTGAAACCGGACTTTGAGACAGAATTGGTCTGAGATCAGTGTTACGCACAGTTTCATCAACCCACCCCCCCCTCCTCACAGCACCAGGAAGGCACAAGCTAAAGCACCTTATTCAGCTTCCATTTTATTCTTTTAGGCTGCTATAATTGTAGATTTGACTATATGAAGAATGTCTCTCTCTCTTCTGTCTTCTATAGGCAAAGAAAGAGTACCTTTTATGTTTTTTTAATTTGTTTTGTTTGCACTTTGATGGTAACGAGTTTTGTAAGTATATTGTGAGTGTAAGAGAGTGTGTATGACTAATGTATATATGGATTAAGCTCAGATGGACAGAACGATACAGGGTGTTGTCAAACATAGGAAATGTCAAGTTGCATTCTGACTTTTCAGATGACCTCTCGACACGCTCCCAGGGTTTCATCTCCGGCCTTGTAAAGCACAGTTTCATTGCCACTGGTGACAGAAGTGGCGGTGGAAATGGGACTGAGAAAGGTTCAGATAGTTACAGCCTCGCCAGTACAACTCTCTCTAAAAAAATGTTGTGAGCAAAGGTGGACGAAAGGGAGGCAAAGGTCCTGACATGTGACATGGTAACTCTTACATGCGAATGAGAGGTGATCATTGCAAGCCTAATCCAGAGGTCTGGTGAGCCACAAGCTTTTTCCAAAAAAATCCAAACTTTTACAGCTTTTCCATTTATCTCTATTTATCCATAACCACATCTTCCTGACATCATCACGGCGACCACCTTCTGTCCTCTGAATATTGTACCAGGGGGTAAAGTGATCCAGAAAACCTTTCAGGACATGCTGTGTTTCCATTTTAACAACAGTTTTACTCACAGATACAAGGATTTTGGATAAAAACCTGCAGGCCAACAAGATACGTTCCACCCAGACAGGAGACGTTTGACAATAAATGTTAGTCACCTCTTATATTAAAAGGTGGCAGACCAGGTCTAATGAGGCCACAAGATTGTTGCAGTGTGGGGTGCGTCTGTCATCTCATTTCAAAGTTTAAATTATGAGGTATTTATTTTTACCATATATATTTTTTATCTGGCTAACATTTTGTTCATATGTTCGAGAGCACTAGAATCATTTCATGGGTAAAGGGAAATTTGTTTACGACTTTAAAAGTCTGTCGCTTAAATTTAGACACCCCATTGGTTTTCGATGAAGCACTTACACCCACTATTAAGTTTTGGATTAAGCTTGCAATGCACTGAAGATTAGATCTGTATCAAGTGTCCAGGAAATGGCACCCGTTGTTTGTTTGTTTTATAAACTGATTTGTGTAGTGCTGTTTTTTTGTTTTGTTTTATTTTTTTAATCTTACACGCAACACTACATCCTTCAACACTGTATGACATCTCTCACAACTGCCCTGCTCCTGGTTGTTTTCCGGAAACATGCAGCACCACCACATAACAACAACCTGTCACTCGAGCTGTGATATTTCAGTCTGATTTACAAATTTACCCTTAATGAAGTTGCAGTGAAACTGGAAAAGCCAATTATTAATTGTTGATAATCAAAACACCAAATGATCTATTGTACCCAGTTATAGTATATTTTTGAAGCATTGCTTTTAACCCTTAGCCTATTTTGTGGTCTGAGAAAGATTATGGCATTTAATATATATACACATTGTGTTTGTTAGAATATTCAGTGTGCACAATTATACGAGAGCTTTTAAGTTGAATTTTAGTTTCAGTCCCCCCCACCTTCTCTAACATCTTCCAACAGCTTTCATGTTTGTGACATGCATAGAGTGATCCTGCTTGCTTGGTAGATATTTTATTACACATGTTAAAGGTAAGATTTCTCTTCTCTGACAGACTGTCCACACTGTTGTTGTACTTGTTGGTCTTCAATAAACATTCACTGAACCCTGGACCCGTTTGTTGGTGTGCTCTGGATGATTTAGCAGTTGAATTAAATAGAAAGCACCGGTATAATGTATCAATAGAAATCCCTTCATTTGGTTTGAATAAATATTACAATGTCGCAGCAACATTATGCTCCAATATGAAGCAGAACAATGCCACCAAGTGGTGAGTGTTAAAATACGTCCATTTAGCTGGTGGATTGCCTCTGTGTTGAATCTTCAGTAATATGAATCTTTAGCTCTTGTGCTGTGTCTGTGTTTCCTCCAGGTGTCGACTTGCTGTTAAATGTGAAATATGAATACGCTAGTCCACCTGACATACTGCAAAGGAAAAGATAAACACAATCAGCTGTTGGGCCAACAAAAATACAATTTATGTATGCTGTTACTCAAGCATGTTTGACTTTTAGTCACTGATAAAACATTCATGAAATTGATTTTGTATTAAAGTGTCCAACCCTGTACACAATGGAAATATATTTCACAATGCCACTGCTAAAGAAATAGTGTGGCTGCATATGTGATCATTTGATGAAATTCTTTTGACAGTTTCCACACAATATGTTGGTGACAAGCGATTATTATATTACAAAATATATATAAATATAAAACATTAGGCCTACATAAATACAAATGTGGATGGGAAAACACATTCTTACCAAATGCTGAGGCCTAGGAAGTTGGTCCAGGAGAACAGATAGTCTCCACCCACAAAAATGCCAATATATGCTACTGCAACATTCTGATGAAAAGTTATGAGAAGGATAGGAAGGACATGAGAGATTACAATAGGCCTACCGGTACTTAATTACACATATTTGTACAATTCAGTCATAGGCCTAAAAAACACTTATTAGTACTATTACTATTCTTAGAGTTATCAATTTGGAGGGTTGTCTAACCTTGGCGGGGTTATGCAACGTGTGTTCATGTCTAAATATAGTGTTCATATCAGTGTGCTCTTACCTTTATTGCCCCTACCACTGTGGTAGTAAGTGCAGAGTTATAATAGCTGCACAGGACTATGGAATACATCAACACAAACCTGGAAGAACAAAGCAAAGTCTTAAGAAATTGTACTGACTGAGGCAGTGATGTAAGAGCTGAGCTACGTTTTTATGTCTAATCTTTAGAAAATCAATGTGTTTTTGAAGAGTAACTGAAGAGTTTGAACTGAATTATAACGACATACCCCATGAAGCAGGACATCAAGAAACAGACAACAAATGTGCCTTTAACCCAGTCCTCAAAAGCGACTGCCTGTGGATCAGAACACATACACACACACACATCAGTCATGGCAGGAAAATCATCCACAAGCACCCAGAGAGACTATATGAGATTACAGTTACCGTGTGTACCTTGTGTAAATCTCCAGTATATGCACTTGCCAAGAGAGTGGGGATGACAATGATCACAGCATTGTAAAATAAGACGCCATACTTCCCAAGGCCCTTATTAAAAAAAAGAAAGAAAAAAAAGGGTGGGGGTTTAGACATGATATGACCAAAGTCCAAACTACAGACAACATTTGTGAAGATTCCTGTGATACAAACAGCAAAACTCAAAAGTAGTTGCTTTTACTGTGTGTTTACATTTGACTTTTACACTACGGGGCAAAGATCCAGCTGTTTCCCACATGTACGTACATGTATTTGCTACTAGAGAGACTGGTGTTTTCAAGATACTCTTTACTTTACGGGTGGATGAACAAACTCAAAGCCACCGCCTTATCAAGCCAAAGTTAAAAATCTGAGCACCAAGTCTGTCCAACAAGTCTGTCATGTTTTATGACAAAATAAAGGAACAAAGAAACAAGTTTGAAATCGCCCTTGTTTGGCAGGATGGCTGTGCAGTGTTACATTCTGCTATGACCTCATTCTTTTTCTGGTACTTGGCCCTTTCCAATGGCCTTTGACTGTTCAGAAACTACCAGGAACATACAGTGTAAATCATCTACACACAGGATGTACGGAGGGTTTTTACCTCACTGCCAAGTTTCTCTTTAGTGTATACACTGTTGGCAGCAGTGAAGGCATCGTTGAGCAGGATGAAGGTGTAGCTCTCCACATCGAAGGCCAGGTCAGAGCTACCAATAGAGGAGAGGGGAAGATCAGGGGAAAGCAGAGATGTCTAGTCTGCACCGAATTGAATCCTTCGAGCAGTCTTTAAATAATTCTACACTGAAAGACAGAAATCATACCTTGCAGCAACAATGGCACCAAAAACTATAGCCATGACACTGTAAATAATATGTTTTGGAAATGTTTTCCTAGGGAGTAGAAGAAAGGAATGCTGAAAGATTCAGATCAAAACCAAACAAAGCAAAGCAATTTGAAGACAATGCAATATATTCCAAGACACTTTATGGTTGTTTTTGTATCTCCCTCTTTGTGACCTCTCACCAAAAAATGTTGACAGTCTCTTTGGACACAGAGTCACAGACTCTGGCTCAGGGACCCCTGACCCCTTGGGCCCAGTACGCCTGTTCAATAATTCACCCATGGGCATTGGTCTTTCCACTGCCTAATTTTACGCTGTTCCTCTACATCTGACATCTTACTTCTTTCCCTGCACTGGAAAGCCTGATCCTGTCTAATTCTGACAAACCCTCAATCTATGTAAGAGTGCAAAATCAAACAGTATTAAGTGTTTCTTTGTCTTACCTGAGTACATATGCTTCCAAGATCATTGTCATTAATATGGTGAATTTCCGTAGTACTGTAAACATGGGTAAACTGTAAAAGATCACATGTTTTTGGAAAGAGCTCGTAAATCAAGAGAACTGGGTTATTAAGGGACCAAAAATCTGTCAATTGAAATAACAACCTGAGCTTTTTGGTGCTGCCCAGTCCTGTTATGTGGTTCCCGACATAGAGCAAAGGAAGAGGGAAAATCTGGCAAGAAAATAGTGTGTAATGATGGATCATGGGAAATAGAATATAATTAATTGTGTGTGGATGATGAAAAATTAAAAATGTTTACTTTAAAGGGAATACTTCTGTCAAAATCTTGAAACTGGACTGTTTTGGTCTTTTTTGCAGCATAAAGCACAACAATAGTGACGATCATCTGGAAGCAGCAAAGGGGAAACTGTGAAGTCAATCTGTGCGTGATGCAACAAGAAACAAACATCCACATCCGGGACATCTTACCTGGCCAATACCCAGACACAGGTAGGAGGGAAACCTGCAGAGACCACACATAAAAAACAACAGAGGGGAGACACAGAGACAGACACACACACAGAGAGAGGTGAATCTCAGACGCTTCCTCTGGGCGTGAGCCTTGACAGTGTGAATAACAGTGGTTGACAGCTCGACACAGCGCCACCTACCTGAAACTCGTCAGCACCGTCTTATTCACCACCGTTATCAGAAACGAGCTGCCGGCGTAAAACACAGCCGACAAGAACTTGTGCAGTCCGGAGTGTTCAACAGTTACTTGACAGGCCTTGGTAGACATTATAATCCGCAATAAAACACCCGCTTGTAAGTAAATTAAATTAAATTACTTTTCCCCCCTCTAAGGCGGAGTAATTCCTGGTTTCACTGCAAGTTTTGCTGGTGTTTCCTGTCAACCGATTGTAAACGCCCACACAGGAAGAAGAGACAAGTGGGTGGTCCCCGCAACTTTGCATTATTCAGAAGGGGATGCAACCAGTGTTATCAGGGTACTTCCTCATTATGATACAATGCAGTGTAATAATATAAAACAATTTGACATGAAATTAATTTAAAGAATACCTTTATATCTATATACAAATTGTATGCATGTGACATACTGTTCTTATTCTCATGTTTTATCTGTATAACTATAGTGATAAGACTCAGTTCCCAAACCCAGCAGGGGTGGGCAAACCTTTTTCCTCACAGGCCACAATGAGTTTTAAAATTTGAGGGCCACTATCAGATGGATGGAGAGTGTGTGTGTGTGTGTGTGTGTGTGTGTGTGTGTGTGTGTGTGTGTGTGTGTGTGTGTGTGTGTGTGTGTGTGTGTGTGTGTGTGTGTGTGTGTGTGTGTGTGTGTGAACTGAACTAACTAGAAATGAAAGGAAACTTTTTTTTTGCCAGTGCATCAAAGTTTACAGTTTGGTAAGAATAGTGGAAAGCAACAGATAGCAGGCATCAGTTTAAAGTCAACAAGCTGAAACTAAATGAAATGACAAAGCAGATGGATGAGAATAATAAAGAGCTAATTTCTGATTATGAATTGGTTGGTTAAGATTAAGTACATCCTATACGACACATGCACAATCAATCAATATCATAGCAACACATTAATATCTTGGTAACTTTTCCAAAATACACACTTATTTAAAGGCATGCAGATATCCTGTAAAAAGTGATTCAAATTCAAATGTTTTAACAAAGGTATTTGTCATTCATACCTTCAATGGAGGTGATGGCCAAAGCACACAGGCAAAATGCAACTTTGAGATCCATGATGGCAGAGCGAATGAGCGGAGGAAACTGATCCTTCCAGATTAAATACTGGCTCTGAACAAACAAACAAACAAACAAACAGACACACGCACATGCACATGCACAGTCACATTGTCTAGTGCTTGATGAGTGTGTGGTACAAGTATGTTACACACAGACACATGCTCAGACACATGCTTTAATTTGGACTATTTTGTACCAATATTTGATGGGCCAGATTAAAAAGCCCAATGGACCTATACATTCACTAATGGTAAAAAAATAAATATTAAAAGTCCCATATTTCACACCTTCCTTGTGTATAATTTAAAGTTTCCATTTGTGTAGTAGGCTACAATGTTTTTGTGGTTTTTAACAATCAATCTGTGTAGTTGTGACAACACAAAATTCTGGAAGTCATGACGGTTGTGCTACGTGGATTTCTGGCATTACAGACTTTGATACTTTCACATTATTTACAATATAGAGCACTTATACTTGCTTTGTAAGATAAAAAAAGAAGACATCGATACGGAACATTTAAAAGAGTATTAAAGGCAGAAAGAGAACAACAAACTGTTTTCCAACAGACATACCAGTTTTTATATCTTTTGTAGACTAGACTGGACTAGTAGGTTGTTACTCATTAAACAACACCTGTGCAGCACATCTCTGAGACTAGACTATACAGCTCTCTGATGACTATGCCAAGTTAAACACTGACAGATAAAGTAGCTGTCACACTTTTGTGGGCAAGTAGGCAAAGCATGTTCTGTCAAACTGTGCTTCACCCACAAATCTGCTTTTTGGAAGACAAACTGCTTCTCTTAAATGTAGCTGGCTAGAGTCAGTAGTCTGAGCAGAAATTTTAACATGCTGTTGCTCAATAGGTGTGCCTGAGAGACTGATAATTATATGTATGGTTTAACAAAACAAAGTCTGACAATGTGCTGAAAGCCAAAGATCTGAATTCTGATATTCAGAATCAGTGAGGCATTTACTGGAGTCGGCCCAGAAGATATTTAGCAAAGCAAGACGGATTGTGTTACATTTCTGGGTCAGTTTCCTGAGCAAAAGTGTTTCAGGGGGAAGCAGTGTATCCAGAACGTGGTGCTGCTTTGCATGGACATCTGCAAGTCAGGAAGATAGGAACAAGTGACCTGTACGCTTCAATATTTCCACTAGAGGGTACTATTGAATTGCAAAGTCTTCACAGCGGAACCGAAAGCATCTTCTGCTAACAAGTGGCAGGTGACCACATGCACAGCTTTACTTGCCTGTTTGAACAAAAATGACCTGACGGTGAGTAACTCTACTGTCCTGAGGCAAAATCAGCTTCCTCCAATGGTTTCTGACAGTTTGTGAGTTGATAGAGTCAGTGAGCTGAGAATGACAACAGAGCTGTGAGGGTTTTTTGTTTCTTCTTTTTCCTGCAGCCCCATCTGTCACTTTCTTTTCATACACTGTTGCTGCTGATGTCATGGAGCCTAATTGTCTTTTTTGGCTGCTTCGATTTGACCTCAAAGCTCTGATGAAGGAAATTAAGCATTTAACTGCCACTGGATGAACTTGCTCTGACTCGTACGCTCATATTCTCTGAGAAAGTTTGAAGATTTATGTGCCTGAATGACTGCAGGGCTGATTAGTGTAATCTGCTGCTGTTTTTTTTTTTTTTTTTCACATGTTATTTATACAGCATAAGAGAAGCTACGACAGGGTGATCCACGGATCAGCAAAAAGGACGCCATGCATCAAGGTTGTTTTTCTTATATTGTCTTGTTATCAATGCATGTTTTACTTTACTTTTGGTTTGGAACTTTTGGATTTGTTGGCACTGTCTGGATGTAGAGACCTTTGGCTGTTGCCTAAGGAAAAACTGTTAATTTGCACATTTACTTCATTCCAGTCCAAATCCCACATAAAAGTTCTTCATGTCTGGATTTGTGCACATTTTCTTTGATTATTTAACTGTCACTTCTTTACAACACTTGACGTCAGGTTTGATTCCTTTCTGTTACGCAATGGTGCAGAGCCAGTTGAATTTTATGAGAAAGTGAGACAATTTCTCCAATCAATACTTTATTAATTTTAAAAAGGTGCAAACAATTAAAATGTAATCTGGCAGGTTGAAACATTGGTTTACAAGATAGGTCTGACAAAATGTTTGTGCTTTGTGGACAACAACATCTTCTTTAAATGAGAATAAGAGAATTATAAAAATATAAAAGTAAAAATATACACAGAAAAAAGTTTTTTTTTGTCTTGATTTTTACAACTCACACTTTTTTACATCTCTCATTGGACCCAGATTGCAGAACTCCCAATTGCTTTGTTTCTAAAAAAATATATATACAGTACATCCAAAAAGTTATCTAGGTACAGTAACAGAAAGTAAAATAAATCAAATAAATGAGCTCAGTGCACTGGATCGTTGTGTCAAGGGAAGAATTACAATGTGGGTTACATCATCACCAGAGAACAAACCCATTTTACTTTCATTTCAGAAACTAGCGGGCGGGCGCCCCATGTACAGTCCTCGCTGCAGGCGGCCCCGGTTATCAATAGAGGGATGAAAAGCCAAAAAAATATACTTTAATCTACAGTGGTTTTTATATTCCTCACACATAAAGTTCCACCTATTAGTCTCTATCCATGGGTATATTTCATAGAGTAGCTTACATACAGTATAAGCATAAATCACAACATTGATGACAGTCTACACATCCCATTAAACTTTACATGACATTTCTTATTACAAAGTAAAGGTTAATTCCAGTAATGTGAAGTACAAAATAGTGCCCTGCACATAATCAATAAAAAATAAATCACAAAGAAATTCCCCAGATGAAAACAATCCCTTGTAAATACCAGCTTTAAAGAATGGGACACAGTAGATCTTTCATTCCATCTTATGATCTCAATGAGCTGCTTTCAGCTTTTGGTATCTCTTTTCCATCAGACGATCCACCAGTGGCTTTAGTTTGCGATGGGCACAGATGGGCTTCTTCATGTCCTTTATGTACAATCTGTAGACACACAAAGAGACAGAAATGTGTTTTAGTTTCCTATCTTAGCTCATGAATAGACTGACGACGTAGACCAAGATCTGAATGAATAATCACAGTGAAGTGACTTACACCAGAGCAGAGATGTCACAGATACCGCCGCTCAGCTGTTCATACTGTCTTTCCACGTTCATCAGCATTTCTTTTCTGACCATCCTCCTTGTTTTGACACAACATTTTGGGATGCCAGCTACAATGTAAGAGGAAGAGCCATGGTAAGAATAGTGGAAAGAAACAGATTACAAGCATCAGTTTAAAGTCAACAAGCTGAAACTAAATGAAATGACAAAGCAGATGGATGAGAATAATAAAGAGCTAGTTTCTGATTATGAACTGGTTGGTTAAGATTATGTACATCCTATACGACACATGCACATGTAAAATAAATATCATAGCAACACATTAATATCAACTTAACGTAACTTTTCCAAAATATAGCCTACACTTATTTAACGGAATGCAGATATCCTGTAAACACATAAAAGTGATTCAAATTCAAATGTTTTAACAAAGGTATTTGTCATTCTTACCTTCAGTGGAGGTGATGGCCAAAGCACACAGACAGACGATCACAAATGCAACTTTCAGATCCATGATGGCAGAGCGAATGAGCGGAGGAAACTGATCCTTCCAGCTTAAATACTGGTGCTGAACGAACAAACAAACAGACACACACGCACATGCACATGCACAGTCACATTGTCTAGTGCTAGATGAGTGTGTGGTACAAGTATGTTCCACAGACAGGCTCAGACAAGTTTAATAACCACTAACAGAACTTTATTTGAGCTTGATTGAAAACTCTGTGAATTCCAAACGCAGACTCAATAACTATAGAATATGGGTCAAAGTTAGAGGTCGCATTGAAACTTTGTTATGGACAAATCCCTGCCTGAGTATTGTGTTGCAGCTCAGTCAAACACCGGCATAAAAATTAAAGAAATAAGAGATATCACCTATTTCATATGTCAATTTATACATAGAAAGCTCTAACCTCCTTTGATGGTAAATTGACCAAATGCTGCAGTGGAAAAAGACATTCCCATGCATTGTGTTCTCATGTGTGGTTGTCGCACATTGTCCAATTTCAAAAAGCGTGCAAGCACACAAGACAATGATAGTAAAAATAAATAAATAAATAATAATAATGATCAATGAAACTTTTCTAGGGGAACTTCCCTGGTTGAGCTGGTTTCTTTGGTCTTCTTTTTGGAACGTTGGTAATGTGGTAGCAGACAAAAGCAACTTTGAGCAAAACTAAATACCTGGTTCCATGTAAAGCCTTCAATCCACAAGACTTCCTCCTGTCTAAGCAAGTAGGACATGTTTTCTTTGTACATTTAATCCGGATGATTTGTTTAGAATTATAAAACAAGCTACTGTGGACTGGTCTGACTACATCGGATGCTTTATCAAAGTTACTTGACAACATGCTTTTTCCATTTCAATTAGACTTTGGATGAAGTATTTTTTTGACAGCCACACTTGGACGTTTCACAGTGGTGCTTGTGACTCTGTGAAGTTGTATAAGCACTGCAGTACTTTAATTTGGAAGGTTTTGGTCAGAAACCAAGGCGAAGGACAAAATAAAATCAGGAAATGGCTGAAAGTAAATCATCACTAAAGTTATTTCAGTTCATACTTAATGGAGTATGAGTAAGGGATTATCATGAAATTTGGGAATAACAAATTTCACAGTAATCAATCCAGTAGTTGTTAAGACATTTAACCTACAACCACCAGTATGAATGTGTCTGTTGGATACTACATGTCTGCACTGAACATTATCTAGTAGTTATGTCTAAAGGTACCTCACTAAAATTCAGAGAGAGAGGTTGGGACGACCACAGCATATAGGACTAATACTCTAGGTAGGAATCACAGATATCTGACAATCCATCAAACAGTTTTTTGGATAAAATTATACCATACTACAGTGGCCCTGAGGGATTAATTCACTGCTATCTAAGAATACACATGCAAACACATGTGCTACAAATCAAACATCTCTAGAAACACAACAGAAGAGTTTCAGGGATGAACCTGGCTAAAAGCTAATGTCAATTGTTTTTTCTTTTTTTTTGTATCCCCAGGAAAACTTCTGTTATCTTGTGCTGTGAGTGCTTGTTTTGTCAGTTTCATCAAGTTGTTTCCTGAATGCAGCACTTTGTCTCTCTCTACATGTGCTTTCAAAAGTTGCAGTGAGTTGAGCCCTAACAGCCACCATATCATTCTTGGCTGACACATCTTGTAAGAGTAAAACCACTATAAATCACAGAAACAGGTTGCAAGCTAAAAATCTACACATGTTGTTTGAAACTACCACATGATCATGTGAATCTATGCTCCTCCATTACACATGAATTTGAAAGCGAAAGTGTGTCGGCAACATATTATTAACGTTATTGATATGTTGCAACAAATAACTGTCAAAATGTGGGAGGTCTTGTCCCAGGCTGAATCTAAAGAACATCACTGATAAACGGCCATTAGCCCTGGCAGATCCATTGGCTGTCAATCACCGCAACAAAAGGATTATGACAACTGGAATCCGCTTTTGCTTCACCAACGCAGGTTAGACATGTTGATACACATCAAAAGAGGTGTGAAGGTGGAGAGACTGATGAAAGGGCTGCACTGACTCCACATCAAAACTGTGGTTTATTTAATTGCTGCAGCCACTGCGGTGTGAGCTGGCTCACTCAATCAACGTTTTACAATAAACTTCCTTTGACTTCTACTTAACTTCAAGTACCAGGAAGCCCAACTTTTGCCTCTTCTAAATCCTCACATTTAGTTTACATACTGTGTCTTCTGGCAATTATAGGATGACTTCTCAAGTGAAATTAATCTGTTTCACTGTTACTTTCTTTTTCAAATTTTCACACGTTCTCCCTTTCACACAGAAACAGGTGGTTACTTAAAACGTTGCAGTGACTCATCATCAACTAAAGATGTAATTATATTGAGCCTGAGGATAAAGTGAACAGACAACAGTGATTCGTTTTGGTGGTGATACGTTTCTGTATTGTTTTTTCCCCATTTTCAAAATACAGTACAATTTCTAATACACAAGAAGTACCTGCTCAAGCTTATTTACAGAGTTTTCTGCTACAACTCACTCATTGGAAATGGAGCATTGAGGTGTCTGATTTCCCCCTCATATAGATTTAACTTTGTTTACAGTATGTGCATCAGTATATATACATATCTAAGTTGGGAACAAACATTAAAACATTACAGTGATTCCTCCACCCCTGGATCTAGATAGAAGTCGTCAATCAGCAAACAAGTTGAGCACAATTCTCCATCTGTGACCAAATACTGTCTTTACAGAATCAGCACAGCAGAGAGGGTGGATAGAATAAAGTTTGACTTGGTATTTTATTGGTTCAAGGTTTGAATCTCAAAGTTAACAGTGGAACAGAGACGACCATCTTCATTTCTGCTGCACCTCCAGGCCCCGAGGAGCAGAGGAACCTCCATGGATGGCAGCGTCAGTACTCGGTCTGTCCTCTGGAGGCCACGTGAAGGAGGCGGAGCAGCAGCTCTGCAGGCGATCTCCCCGCAGAGCCGTGGACTGGTTCTAAGGCCTCAGTCTCCCCCAGACAGTCAGAGTCCACTGCACAACTCTCTAAGAGGGAGGAGGAGGAGTATGAGGAGGGGAGGGGAGGCGAAAGGAGAGGAGATTCATAAACATGGACTAGTTGCTATTAGACTGAACTTCCACCCAGCATGACAAACACACCAATCTGTACCTGAGTTACAGCAGAGTCCTGAGGCAGCACAGTGTCCTCCTTCAGATCCACAGGGTCTTCCTCCTGTCTGGCAGGGGGTGAGCAGGTAGTTCTCCTCCGCACAGTGAGCTGTTTCTGGGGAGCCAAGGAGGCAGCCGAGACCCTCCCCACAGCAGATACTGGGGCCGAAGCAGCGGCCCCTGTCACCAGGACCACATGGCATACACTGGAGAATTGAATAGATTTCAGCATCACTCAGGTATCGTTTCTTTTTGTCACATTTTTTGGGGCATTGTGCAATGTTACCTCACATTCAATCAACACTGGTAAAGGACATGGTATTAGACCAAAAAGCTAATAATTAAACACTTAACTTCTACACCAGGAATTAAAAGGTTTAAAAAACCTTTAAATGCATCACACTATGCAGTTTCTGTTTCTTTTGCAATCCAGCTGTTTCTTCTACAATCCAGATGTCATGCTGGTGTGCATGACGTCTTCAAACAATATCAGACACCTTGATATTGTCCGGTCGACGGACAACTTCAAGATCATCTTGTAGTTTTCACACATAAATATTCCACAACAATATCTTACTGAATGTATTAATAACTATTCCACAGACTTAAAATAGCGTAAATTATTGCCTTGCCAAACCCAGACAATTACACAAGATTGTTATTGATAATATTATAGAATTTGAATGTGGTTCTTATGCTATTTGTTTAGTTTTTAGTCCATTAAATGACTGTTATTTACCCATCTGAACCCTTACATCAGTGACATTCAATAAGATCCAATAAAAGTCTTAGTACACTGAAGCCCATCTATAATATAGGTATTGGCCCAACTTGGGACATTTCCAATCCAAGACACCCAAAGGCATTAAAAAAAACAAAAACTTAACAAAGTCAAAGATGATATCTACAGTAGACAGAAAGCAGAGAGAACAGGTAAATGAACCTCACCTGTCTGATCCCCGTCTCCGACAGCGCTCGTTTCCCACCTCGGGGACAGTTCTGGATGTAACAGGCGGAGGAGAGGGCGAGGAGCAGTCCCAGGACGCACAGCGGGAACAGGGAGTGAGGCATCGTTGCTGTGTTTGTTGGATGAGCGCCGCGTACCTGTCTTGAGTGTAGGCTGTGTGTGTGTGTGTGTCCTCCGCCTGGTTGGGGTTGGGGGGCTGATGTCTGACCGATGTCCCGGTCGACTCCTCACTTATAAGCGCAGGCGGACATGGATCAGACAAAGCGACTGACACCCGCGTCTGACGTCAGCGCCGTGTGTAGTGTTCTGCTTTGCGCACACACGCGCGCCCCGAAGGCCACCGGCGCGCGAGGGGTCGCGGCAGATATGGCTCTGCATCAGATGTGTGCCATCTAACAAATGTACACAAGAACACAACAATGACAGCAGATGTTCTCCCTGTATTCACGACTGCGCTACTTATTTAAAAAAAATAACTTTTCTAAAGGCGGGAGGTGGCGGGAGCACATTAAAATGGCACAACGTCAACAATTAATCGGAGTTTGTGGACAACTAATTAGATTAAGAGCAATGGAGAGACTGATTAAGCGCATTCAACGACGATCATGTACAGATCAGCTGTCAAACTTGCCGCTGCTCATCACGTATGTCTAACTTTTGTCACCTGATGGAAACACTGCCAACTTCATGACAACCTCTAATTCACACAAATTAGCTATCTGAAGTAACTTAAGACTATTAGAGACCCTAACAGGTTTAGCATTTCAAATAAACAGATACATTTTCAGTTTATAATTCTGTTTTGTGTCTTGTTGCATGCTCAGGGTTTCATCTCCCCAATTAGCTGTTGTGATGCTCATTAACAATAAGTGATAAATGAGCATCAGAGGCAGCAGGTGAAGGTGTGAAGGAGGTATTTAATTAGCACCAGAGCATTCAAGCCCTGTCATTTAATAAAAACATAATGTGGTCTCATGATGCATTACTGCACTCTTCAACAATATGAAAAATCTGTGTAAGACATTTCTGTGATCCTATACAAAGATCATATAGAAAACTCCTTCCTGTGAGAAATCTTAAAGTATTGGAATAAAAAAACATCAGCTACATGTGTAAAGCAGAAAAGACCATTACGAACACACAGTCTGATATATCATTTAAGTGATTTATCGCCCACTTGTAACAGTGAAGCTGACCCGATTTCACATGCAGAGCTGCCTCCTGAGTCTGTGTTTATTGAGCGGATACAGGATCACGACCTCGGTTAAGCTTGTTGTCGTCAGGGAGACCAACATGCAAATTAGGCAGTTTGTGATGGTAAAGCCCAATAAATACTTTTTTTCCCTCCTGACTTTGCTCTGTTTGCGCTTTTTTGTGCACAAAGAGGTGATTAGGGTGAGGCGTTAAGAGGTAGAAAAAGAATATGTGGGCAAGGACATGTAGTCTCAGTCAGAAAGCACTGTGCGCACATGTAATTCCCAAACACTTCATGGTGCCTGACAAACACTTGCCACTGAGGGAATCGGTGCTGACAGTTGAATACAAACACATAGAAAATGAGCCATCACCTCATTTCCTGCCTGCATTTACGCTACTTAGAAAACAAAACCTGAGCAAGAGTGTAGAGACTGTGAAGTGGTGAATGGAGAAAAGAAGAATAGAGGGGAGCGGTCCGAGGTGAGGATCAGGAGGTCAGCTGAGCCAAGCATGACCCTGTCTGTTTCTGCACAATAACCACTCAGCCTTGGGTCCATTCGATTTTCAGATTAATTTTTCTGGCCTCCCGCTCTGGGTACTTTTGTTCCTCTACCTTTTTCTCTGAGTATCCTCAGCACATCCATCCAGTGTGTCAACAAAGGCTGCTGAACCAAGGCTGCACCTAGACTTCAATGCTGAATGAAAAACGCTAAGATGGGGAGAGGAGGTGGAAGAAATATCAGAACAAGACTTTATTTTTTTTTTCCCCACGCACGATTTTAGTAAAGGTCTTTGCTTTCACTGATGGCCTTTCTTCAGTTGTGGACATTAAAAACATGTTTCGTCTGCGCAGTCTGATTTTGATAGACCACAGCTTCAAGGCAAGTCTAAGAAGAATAATTTACTGCTGGACTTCTGCTGGAAGTATTCGGATGTAGGGTAACATAAGGGTAAGAATTTGTATAAAATACTACTACATGATAATACAAAAAATTAGAAATGAATCAATAACGGAGCTGAGATAGAGATTTGGGAGCTGTTTGGAAAGAGCAGCAGATGACGACATCAAACCCAGTGAACCATCTATAAATAGGAATTTATTCTTTCAGCTTTAATCTTTTTTTCCATTCATTTTGAGTTCACAACATGTAAACGCCACATCTGAGGTAGAACCCTGTCGTCACCTTAAGACCAGTCCTCTTCCTGTCAGGCTTTTGAAGTCCGTTACTTTGCCTTTTTGCTCCATCCATCAGTGATGCACACGCATGATGTCACTGCGCGGGGTAGGGCTTTGGCAGGCGGGACACAGGATGTGATTGGGTGTTACTGCGGTGACTGGATGCGATTGCCTCCTCAGGCAGGCATGGCAGAGCAAGTGACTGCAGGCTAGACGATAGATGGATGACACAGACGTGGAGTAAACGGAGACCGAGCAGGAGCACGCGGAGCATCTCTTCTCACCTGGCGACCAAATGTGAGGGAGAAATCAGCACCAGTGAGATGTGACATAATATCAATATCAATATATAATATAAACACTGTAAAAAAAAAAAAAAAACTGTTTGTCATACTATATGGAAAGACTTTGTTCAAGTGTTATGATGCCACACATTTTATTTTTTGTTTGTTATCAGAAGAAATATGGTGTTGTTAACATTATAAAGTACTAGAAACTATAAGTTTTACTTGATGGTGTTCAAGTGGGTCTGGCTGACTGATGCTTTTTAATGACTGATCCTGTGTTATTTTCTTCTCTGGCTCCCCTACTATTCATTTAAATGGGAGATCTGGGCTTTCGTCTGAAAGTGGCTATAGTTCACTTGCTCGAGGACGATGCACACAAATACATGCATTTAGACACAAGCTACGTTCTTATTTTCTCCCTTCTCTCATTATGCTGCAGACATAGTTTAAGAAATTTATCAGGACATTTTCTGGTGCAGTGTCACCAGTTGAATCCATTCAAGCTGCCCCTTAGTACTCCACAAAGCCTTTAATGCCACCTCTCAGGAGGTAGTTTCTTATAAAGTTCAAAATATCTTTGTAGAATACTGATTTTTACCAATCCTACCTGTAGAGACGCTTGCAGAGCCTGAACTCTGGCAGTGCTGCGTGGTGTTTGGTGGTCCTGAGGCGGCAGTGACCACCCTCTGCTGCTGGGACAAGTTTGAGGTGAAGGATGGTCTGCCTTGCAGGGCGGAGAAGAGAGCTTCATCCAGGCTGGATGACAAACGCTGCTCATGCGAGCTGCAGCTGGAGGCTGAAGTAACATATTGAAGAAGCAAATGTTGATGAAAAAGACACGTCAGCAGGAAAAAAAACACACAATAGGTTTTAAGATCTTACTCTTAGTGAAAATGTCATACTCACCAGAATCTGCATAATTTCTTGGCCTTTTTGTTTGAGGTGGGAGTTGCTTCTCGGTTGTTAACTCTTCCGTTGACTCTTTAAAGGTTCCACTGCGATCTCTTTTTCGCCTCTCTAACTCTGATTCACTCTGTGTAGTATCGGTCCTGGAATTAGATGGATGATTCCCGTTATCTGACGTATTTCCTAATCCAGTATCTCCTATCTGTGTAGTCCTCTTCGTGTCTGTAGTTCCAGCGTTATAGTGAGCTGAAGTATTAGTGAAGCTTTTGTTGAGAGATGTAGAGTCCTGGGACTGTCCTTCTACCTTGGAGCTTACAAGTCTCGAGACTTGTGGATTCTCTGCCTCGCCCCGTCTCCCCAACATCCCGTCCCTCCTCACCTCCCCTCTCTGCAGGAGGAAATGGTCAATGCGGGTTTTCAGTTGGGGGTTAGGAAGAGGTTGGGAGTTTGAAGTGAATGGGACCCCGGTGAAGGGGTCGTTCGGGGTACGACCCCACGTGGCCTCCCTCTTTTTGTACTCCTCCAGAGTGCTGCTGTCCACTGACACGCCACTGGGCAGCAGCATAGGCAGCAGCATCACCTCCTGGGTGATTGGGTCAAGGAATTCTTCTGGGGTAGAAAGAGTGCTGAGTCCAGCAAAAAGCCAACATTGAAGATAAATTAATTAATTAAATTCATTGTTTATGCCTTATTTTAACTATAATTAAAAGGGAAATTAAATATAAAGAGTGCTTCACAAACATACCTGGTAGGTTTGTCTGTTTGATGTGGTTGGTCGGCTCGTCTGACAGAGGGGGCAAAAAACGCAGTTCGTGGGATCTGTCTCTCACTGGCCTCGTGGACTTGTTTAATCCTCTCCACCTCTTCAGCGGGGCAGCAGCGAGCAGGCTGCCCCCACACGGTCAAAGCCTTGAGCCCTAGAGCAGATGCCGCACCGCCGAACGGCAAAGTCACACGAAGTTGTGTAACGGCGCCCAGCGAGAGGAGCCCCCGGCTCCAGAGCTCCTCTTGCCGACAGTTTGCAGGTTGTTGAGGGGGCCGAGAGAGGAATGGAGGCCGGGGACTATAAATTGAACGCGAAAAACACACTGGGGTTTCCTCTCTAAGTTCGCAACGACCTACCAGTTTAAACTCCGACTCTGATTGGCTGGATTCAGTGTTTGTTTGAGGACGCTCGTTTGCCACCTGCCTCTTGTGTGCATGCCGTACATGTCCGCGCCCATTTGGTGTCTCTTCACCCCATTGTTGGGCCTGAAAACCCCACTGGTGACCATTACTCTGGCCAGCTCTACTGTCAAAGCCCTGTTTCTGTTGGTCCTGTTCACTCTGGTCCTTTACCTGCCTTTGCTCCTTTTGCTCAACCTGTCTGTGGCCTTGGCTAAAACTCTGGGGAGGAAGTGGGTCAGAGCTGGTGCTGATTTCCAGTCTCTTGCAGGCCTGTCCTCGGTCCATACCCCAGGGCCACAGCTCCACATCAACCCTGCAGAGCTCCACCTGGAAGCCAAACTTCAACGTCACCTGAAAGGAATGGAAGTAAGAAGAGTAAGAAGTAGTAGGAAAATGCACATTCATTTATTAATTACAGTCATAAGTGTTTGCAGATCATAACCCTATTAGTTTTATACATTTTCTAAAAGTATGAGAAAATGCCTGTAGAGAAAATGACCAGATCAGACAGATGAGAAACAACAGTTCATTATTGTAGTTCATTATCATGATAGTTTCTCAAATTCTCTTTCAAAGGTTTAATTATTCAAATCAAAAAGAAGTAGTGTCCCTCAGAAATAGCTCACATTAGCTTGTCAGAGGTCAGAGTTTGACCTTTTCTTATTTTCGGCTCATAATAATCCATAAAAATAATAGTTTTTAATCACTTTCTTGCCAAGAGTAGGAACTCTCAGTATAGTTGAGTTAAAGTACGATAACTTTATTTTACCTGTACAGGAGGACGTAGAAAGTACTCCAGCTTGAAGCCTCGCCTCCGGAGAATGGGGTCAGCTGACACAAGATTTGTGACATCATAGCCATCTGCACACAGCTGCAGGTTGAAGGGCAACAGGAAAAAAATCTTATGTTAGCGCAATAATGATAAGTAAATAATGTACAAATATGGTGTGGGTACATACTACTATAAATACACCTATACGTAAGAGAGAGAGAATAAACGAAGCACATCTTAAGAGATCACAATCCTCCAATCCTGTGTTAGTGAACTCATTATGGGAATTTTTTTGCATGCTGTCAATATGTCACAGAAATACAACCTGTTCTAAGAAAAATGTACGTTTCCTGGACTCCTGCATTGCATTAAAGATGAAAAAGACGTGAAAAATCCAAAAATCATGTGAAAGGAGTGGTGAAGATATGAAAGACCGAATGGCAGAAAAGGATGAGGTAAAGGTGAAGTGAGAAAATATAATTCAAAAGAACATCTTTCGTTCAAAGAATAGAGAAAATACAGCCCTGATCAGATCAGAAAATACCAATAAGAAGAACATAGCAAGGTCAGGTGTGATTCAGCCTCCTACACTCCACTTCGTCAACCTCTACTTCTTTATTTTCATATCTCTCCCCTCCACCTCCATCCATTGCCATTCGTATTCAGTGATTCTTCCTTTGCGTCTCCTCATGTACTGGACATATTTTTCAAGTTTTCAAAAGGGGGTAAAATAACGTGGATGGTGCACTCATAAGACACAATGCGAGTGAGTCATTGTCACTAACATAACATGTCAGCTTTGTGTTGCAACAAGAACTGAGCGGTTAGTAGGCTACAGTTAGGAAAACAGTGTACATATAAAAAAAAAAAAAGATGATATAAACATGCAATATCCATAGAGTAAATCGCACCTTGTTGCAGTGGGCCGTTGTATAAAAGTGTGGCAAACATACATTCACCACCATATTCTCCAACCTGTGAAGACACAAACTGAGTGAAGACCCGCACAAATTTCCTTGTGTCCATTATGATCAGCCTAAAGGTCAAGGCAAAGTGATGCATTCAGTGAATAAAACTTTTGTTGTGTTTACACCTACTAGTTCCACGTAAGACCTCTGCTCTGACTTCTTTACAAGATGACCTTCACGGACTGATTGTCTGACTCACCTCTCATTCACAATTTTCAATACAATGGTTGTTTTAGTTCAAAGAGGTAAGCTCATATAGTGTTAGGTAATGTTGTGACTTCTACTTGTGTCATCTGGTCTATCGATTATAAGGCAATGAAATAGGCAAATTCTAGACGATTATTACAAATTACAGACAAATCTATATTAACCTGTTAAAAATAATTAGCTGATTAAGCAGCCAGTCAACAAAAAAAAGAATAACTCTGATGTTGTGAGAGCCAGATATTAAAATGTGGCCTTTAGTTGCCTCTCCCGTTTCATATTTTGTAGTATAACCTACTGGGTGTTTTTTTTTATATTTAAGCGTGTTGTTAAGGACGAAATTATTAACCAGAGATGGAAAATAACAGGAATTTGGGGCTGAATTAACTTCGTAAATACACAGGCGCTGTGATGGATTCACCTCTCATCTAGCCACAGGAAACTATCTTTTTATTTCACCAAACTGACCGACACCGTACACTAACTCTGCAGACACACATTTTTAGGCCAGGTGTTTTACGTTTTGAACCTCACACATAGATTAACCTCAATTTGCTCACATGTTATTGCAAAGCTAACTTAAACTGAACATAGCCAATTTTACAGCAAGCTAAAGAAAACAGGTGCGTTTCAAACACGCTCAATGTTGCTGCTGCTGGGACACAATGGCAATGTGAATGTTCATTTTAAATAAACTAACTGAGCTGACAAAGCTTACTTTGCTTGCTCGTTGACAAACCTGGGTGTTTCGACTCTTTCAACTGCTCCTCCGACCAACTACAGGGGTTAGCTGATAGCAACCGATAGCAACACATTAGCATATCCGACCAAACTAAGGAAGCCGAGAAGGGACACGCTTAATTCTTTTGCGAGTCTCCAATAGGTGTAACAGTTGTTGACTAGATAGAGCCAAAGTTGGGCATGGTTTTACTCTATTTTCCCCCTGATTACGTTGAACTAATAATAATAATAATTATTCCATATTCAGTTGGTTTCACTTGAATCTCTTTTAACACTTTAGACATCATCTCCTCTGTGAGGGCCAGTAGCTACAGACCGATGTTGCATGACTACAGGATGGCTCATCTATACAAGATGCGACCCATTTGCAACATTTCAAGGACACCTCAGTAGCATGCGTGCTGTTCCAAGGGAACGTCTATACTTACAGTACTCACCATTACACTTATTCGTGTAGGCTACTTGGTGTCTTCAATGTGCATCAGCCTTAAGCTAAACCTATGAGCTGAACAGACCCCATAACACCTCAAATAGCCTATTACAGTTAAACAACTTGATTCAGTATTTGATATGATGCTATGCAATGCTAGTAAACAAGAAAAACAATGATATTTTGTATGTGCTTCACAATGTACCTATTTATTTGATATACATATCAAACAAATAAGTAATTATTGTTTTTCTAATAAACTGCCCTTCCACTAAGCAGGTACTCCTCAACTCCAGGATGAGTCTTAGACAAAAAAAACATTCATAACAGTGACAAACAGTGCTGAATTATTCACATATCTTTATTAGTTCTGCTGAATTTTAACAAAGGGGTGGTTTTAATCAAGCCAGAACAGTACTAGTAACATAAATGCAAACAATAAAATTGAAACATGTATAAAATTGGTAGCATTTTGTTCTCTCAACAATGCATTACTGTAACTACATTTATCACCTACATCAAAAGAAACATCATTTTTGGACAGGTTTGCTATGATTGCACCATTATGGTAGGCCAAAAGGCTATCTACACAGTTAAAAAAAAAACACATAAAGGAAAGCTTAAATGGCACATATTTTCTCTGTCAGTTCACCATAATATAATAACAGTAATAAAGATGATAATACTATGTAATACCTTAGAGATAAGTTAATATTCTTGAGCAACATCTTTGTATGCTGGCATAAACAACACATATAAAAGCCATGATATTCACATCTGAATCTACTGTACATCATAACTTGTGTGTAGGACACTACATAGTGCAGTTAGCCTGAAAGCTCCCTTTAAAGAGGCAGACTCCCCACTTTTATGATTTTTTTTTTAAAAACTTCCTTCCGCTCTTTGTCTTTGTCTGAATGAACTATACAGAAGAAAGTAGAATTTTCCATGATATACAGACTCCTCCGTTTGAAATATCAGCCTCACTGCTCTTGTGTCAAGCTTTCATGTATTTTAAGAAAATCCCTTTACTCTTAATATATCCTCACTTGCTGTATTGCCACTAGTCCCTCTATCCTCAATCTCATAAGCTGAAGCTTTTCATAATGTATACACACATGCACACACCCGCTTGCGCACATACGCTCTCTCATACACACATTTACAATCTATAACTATTATAGGTATTTCTTTCTAGTATATCATACATTCTATAAAATGTTTTTTTTTTTTTTTTTTTTTACTTTGGGGATACCGACTGCTTTCTCCCTTGGCTGTGAATGCACAAAGCGAATGACACAATTATCATAATAACCAAATTCAAATTGTGTGCTTCAATTCACATTCTCCTTGCAGTTCAATAAGAAGAAATTGGAGTTGGGGAGCGCTGTGAAAGCTCTTTACTGACCTCTAGTGTTCGTTTTTAGTCACAGCAGACACAATCTGAAGGCGAACCAGGTTCTCCCACATTTTTAAACTTATTCTATATCCAGCTTGGGTTGATTATCTGCTAAACATATCTATTTAATTCAATTTGTAGAAAATATAAACTCTGTTGGTCTTAATGATGTGTTTTAAACGGGTCATGCATGTTGGACCCTGTGCATGAAACGACTTAAAAAATGAATCAAGAATCAGTCTCTGTATGATGTTTAATATCAACTCCCACTGGGATCTAAATGAAACAGTCTCACCATGTGTAAGGATGGCGTGTAACTGGTTTGCTGATATTATAATTAAAGCACTGAAAATAATAATCATACTCTTGATATATTTTTTTAATCATCTATTTCCAGCATTATTTATTCTCTTATACATGCTGGAAAGAATAGAGTAAGGCGCTCTCTGGCCAAAAATGCAAGTTAACATCACACACGCTGACCACTAACTCTACTTTTACATTACCAGTGACACAGACTTACAATGAATAAATACCGCATAATATTCTTGTTGATCATTGCTGACAATATCCCTGATTGTCTTGGTCCTTTTCTATCATGGGCATTAAATGACCCCTGTATTAGTGCTGTTATCTAAACATTGTCATTTAACATGATGTTCTCCTGCCACCCATCCGTATGGCACACTTTTCATGAACACTGATAATGTATGATGTAGTTGTGTGCAACTAGAGAGAAAGGCTGCTTAAAAAGTTAGAAAATATTTCAAGCTTGATTGTGATTCATTTTCCTGTTCAGGTGATCTGCTTGATATTGATAATACTGGATTTTACAGTCGGCCTTTGATGCTGTTTAGTGTCTATAGTTGCTTTGAAAAGTATGTCAGACTTTACTCATTTATTCAATTGTAGACTGAAATGATTTTCTACTGTATGCTCAAGTGGTGTTGTGTGAGAGGCCTTGTCACTGTGTGTGTATTAAACTTGGTACTTTGTAACCGTTTCATGGCGCTGTCTCTATATCTCAGTGGACTCTATCCTCTCCAGCCGTGAGGGTCCTGCCCAGGGAGGGGCAAGCTGGTGGAGAGAAGGAGGGCCCTTCTGGTCTTCACAAGGTGGGGAGAGGGTGAGGGCAATGGGGCCAGAAATAGATGGGGGCTGAGGAGAGAGAGTTGAGAGGGTTGGTGGTGGAGGCGGAGAATTAGACGAGGTGGGGGAGGTGGTGCTGGTTGTTGTAATAGTGGTGGTGGTGGTGGTGGTGTTAGGTTTGGCTCCCAACTGGCTCATACGTTTTTCCAAAGCTTGGTTCTTCTGCAGCGTTTCCACGTAGCTGAGCTGCAGCTGCGCCTGGTATTTCAAAACCCGTTCCTTCTCATCCTGCCAGGTGTGTCGTTCCTGGTCAAAGTTGAGGGCCTGACGTTCCCGTTGCTGCCGTTCCAGCCGTAACGCGGCCTGCAGCTGCTCCAGCTGCCTGCGCAGCTCCCCTGCCTCATCCCAGTGGCCGTCCCGCTGTGCTTGGTGGGCATCCTGACGCAGCTGCGCCTCCTGACAGAGTTGGGCCTCGTGACGTAGCTGAGCCTCTTGGCGCATTTGGGCCTCATGACGAAGCTGGGCCTCTTGACGGAGCTGGGCCTCCTGACGCAGCTGCGCCTCTTGACGCAGCTGTACTTCTTGCCGTAGTTGAGCTTCTTGACGGATTTGGACCTCATGGCGGAGGTGAGCCTCCTGACGAAGTTGGGCCTCCTGGCGGAGTTGGGCCTCAGGCCGAATTTGCCCGTCCTGACGCATTTGGATGTCCTGCTGCATGTGGGCATCTTGCCGCTGCTGCACATCGCGCCATTGAGCTTCTTCACGTTGCTGCCTCTCCTGTCTCTGGGCTTCCTGCCTTTGGGCTTTGGCCTCATCACTCTGAAGACTCAGCAGGGTGTCAGAGGTGGGGGTGAGGGAGTTGGTTGAGGGCTCAGTAGGGTTGCGTGGGCAGTGGACAATTCCCCATGGTGGCAAAAGTCCTGCAGCAGCTAGGTTAGGGCTCACAACAACTTCTGCTCCTCTGCTCACTTCATTCAGAGCACGCTTTAAACTGAGCACCTCTGCTTCAAACACACCCAGTTTCTCTCTGAGGGCGGACACCTGGGGAAAGAAACAGGTAAAAGTTATCATGGGACGTCTATTTCAGTTTTAAATGTAATAGATGACAGCTCACTCTGTGTGTGCCCTGGTTAAAATGTCTTCCTGTAATTGCACAAATTGTAAATCGTATTTATCAAAAGACGAATACTCTTAAAATTGCTGTCTCTTTAGTAATGAAATGTCCAACATACAGTATAGTGTGTGTGTGTAAGCTGCTTATGAGCTCATACAGTACAAAGGAAAAAACTGTTACAGCTTTGTATGATGTTGCCCAATCCCTCCCAATGTCTTCTCGCAAAGTTTTTGGAATCCCTTCGAAGGATTTCTGGGATTAAATGATCAGCAATCTAGATTAAGTGGTAAACATCCCAATCCTGCAATCTCACTTGCTGTAAATTCTGCTTTGGATTGTAATCACCATTGTATTGGTGTTTTTGTTGACCACTCTAAAGCCTTTCTATAAAGCCAACCACAGCTACACAAGAGTTTCATTCAAAACACAGAAATACAGAATTATACAAGCCTTGGATCACGTCTTTTTTTTGCTGCAATCACCAATACCAATCATCTATGAAGTGAGATGGGCCGATCGACAGCTGATACCGATCATTTTTGGTATACACTATGGTGTACATGAGTCTCACACACTTTGTGAAGGTTCCCCACGGCTGATATGTTGTTTTGTTTTGATGGCTGGCACAGTGCTGACATCTTATTCAATCTGATGAGGAACCTGGCAAATAATTTTATTATGTTTTAGAGTCTTATTTTAGAGAATTGTTAACTTCTGCATACTATTAATCTGTTTGCGTTATTTTTATTCCCTGAGTCGTGTGTCCTATGTGTAATTGAAAACCTACCTCTGACAGAGTCCTCCTCAGCTCTCCCTCACACTTCTCCAGCTCCATACTCTTGGTGCTGTAGGAGTCCTTCAGGCCCAACATGGTCTCCTCCCGCTCCCTCAGCTGGGCATTGAGCTCCTTCAGTTGCCCTCTCAGGGCCACCATCTCTCCAGCTCGCTGGGTCACCTCAGCCTGACTCTCCCTCAGCTGCTGCTTCAGCAGAGAGATCTCTCCCGCCTTCTGACACACCTGTGACATGAGAAAATGATTACGATGTGACCCCCCGATATCGTATCACCGAACAAGTCAAGTGCAAGAACTCATAAAGTCAAACATCTCACCTCCCACTTAGTCTCCTCCAGACGAGGCAAGATGTCAGCCTGCTCCTTCCTATAATCCAGACATTTCCTCTCCAGCTCCTCTCTCTGGGCCAGCAGAGCTGCCATCTCCTCCTGGAGCCTCCTCTTGTCCTGGGACAGACGGGTTATCTGGGCCTGCAGGGCAGTCTGGGAGCGCTGAGCACGACGTGTAACCTGCAAAAAAGAAAACAAACATGTACAGTGTCAGTTTTGATTGTAACATATAGATACAGAGCATTATTCTTGGACTTGAAGCCATGATATTGTATAGCTCATTAAGTGTTGAATTTGTTCTACAGTAAATACTATTGGATGCATTAAACAACCAAAACTCTAATCTGCCCCATCAGAATAAAATCAAACAATTTTCTGACTTTTTCCCCCATATCTCTATCAGAAAAAATCTGTTTTTGACCACATTCTTCCAAGATTTAACCCAGGTTACATTTGGACACAAGTGCAGTATGAAGTGAGGTCACCTGCTGCAGGCGTGAAGCATAGTTCTGTCTCAGCTCGTCCATCTGTCGCTCCCATACACGTTGCTTCTCCTCAAACACCTGAATGATCGCTGCTTCACTTTGGTCCAGGTTTCTGCGCATATGTTGCACCTGGTAGAAAAGAAGAAATCACTTCAATAGTACAATAGAAGAAATCCAACTTGGATAGCAAAATGTGGGACTATCAGTAATTAGCCTTTTATCGTACGCAGCCAAAAATGCTGTCCAAGATACAGTTTGCCAGAATCACTGGCTCTCCCCTACCACCACTTGAATCACTTCACCGCAAACGGACACTGTGTAGAGCTCAAAAAATTGTCTCCGATCCCACTCACCCTGCACACTATGCCTTCCAGCTGCTGTCCTCTGGGAGACGCTATAGGACAATTGAAACCCGCTTGAAACCCGCTTCAGAAACAGTTTCATTCCCAGTTTCATTCCCACTGCAATAAATATCTTGAACTCTGAACGCTGAGGAACAATGATGTGTGCAAAATGCTCTACAACTTTTGTACATCCAAAAAAAAAGAAGAAAAAATTCACCACCAGATTTTCATTCAGCTCAATGAACAACCTGGCTGTGGCGCTTTATAGCTCAGTAGGTTGAGCAGGTGCCCCATATGCAGAGGCTAACTGTCCTTGCTGCAGCCGTCCCCGGTTTGAATCGCAAATCTGGTGGCCCTTTGCTGCATGCCATTCCCCCTCTCTCTGCGTCCCTGTTTCCTGTCTCGCTCAACTATCCTATCAGTTAAAGGCAAAAAAAGACCCAAAAGTATACTTAAAAAGACGCACCTCTGAGACAAAACAAAAATATTATGTATTCTAAGTTGATCATGGAATTTTACACGTTTGGCTTTGGATGTTTTTGCATGTATACAAATAGAGTGTAATCCATGCCACAGGTCATGGAGAATCCTTTAAAAAGTAAAGCTGCAGGTGCACAAAGTAATACAGAGGTTCATACAGTGGATGGACACCAGAGAGTGTCCCTAAGTACGCAACAACAGCAAATTAAACATTTATGAGTGGTCTCTTACCTCTTGCTCTTTTTCCCACAAGCGGTCCTCGAGGTCCTGGATGATGTCATCGGAGGAGGGGGAGGGGCGCAGAGGTGCTGGGGCATCACTCAGATGGCTCAGCCTCTGATAGGACGAGGAGCTCTTCCCTGAGGAGGACCGGCCACTGTCTGAGGCACTGAGCCCGTTCTGGAGGAAGGAACCACATCGGGCACGTTAAAGACGATAAGAGCAACGTGCATTCAGCACCAGACTGAGTGAGTATGGATGATGACTATACCTGGTAGCCGGGCTTTTCCAGCTTGTCCAGGCCTGCAGCTGCCCCAGCCATGCCCAACCTGTTGATGTGGCTGGTGGAAGCACTGAGAGGCCCCAGGACTGCTGGGGGCCCACAACCCGACCCCGAGCCTGTGTAGGTGGGCAGGCTGGTCAGGGAGTTTCTCCCTGAATCGGACATCCCTCCCTGAACCACTTCATTCCCATTTCCCCCGCCCTCACTTCTGCTCACCCTCACTGGGCTGTCCTGGTCCAGGAGCAGGGCCTCTGGGACCTCTCCTGATTCTCCTCCTCCGTCCCTGCCTCTCCTGCCTCCTCTGCTTTCACTGAACCCTTCGCTCCTCGCCTCTGGCTTTCCCTCGCTCCCAGCCCCTCCTGCCTGGCCCACCAGGTTCTGCATGGAGTGGAAGCTCTTGGGAACCACTGGTTTAAAGGCGGAGGGACGAACCAGGCCTGAGTTGTTCTGCATTGCCTGTGAAACAGATGGAGGACCGAAGAGACAAAAAAACAGTGAGAGGAAGATAAGTAGAAATTATTAAATTCAGCACAGTAATAAGTTCAACATAACAAGATACTTATGATAGTTTTGGAACTGCTTGAGATGCATGTGATTAATCATAAGAGGCACATTAATCCTTACAAACAGGTATGTGACAGTCGGCATTAGTCATGTTTTTGAAAGGATAGTTTTCAGATTATCCTTCTAATAATAGAAGTATATAAGTATTATTACCATTGCAGCTCAGCAAGAAAAAACTGTTTGGGGCAAAGGACTCTCATTTTGGTAGATTCCAGCATTATTATTGAGACTGTTGTGTTGGTTTTGTTGGACATTGCTGGAGTATGAAATTTAGACAAAATGAAAAAACTTGGGAAAGTTCTTCTAACAATGTAGCACAGTAAGTTTGACTGAAACTTCAATTCTTCAATTTGGGCCTCTACTGTGTACAGGATATTTGGTTGTCACTGTTTCCCACTTTCCTACTTATCATTGTTTGACCCCTTGCACCCCCTTTTCAGGATGGTAATCCCCAGGTTGGGAACCACCGTCCTACGTCTTCAGGTACCTGCTCCAGTTTTCCGGACACTGGCAGGATCTTAGGCGGGTTGTGGTTTGGAGGGTTGTGGCCGGCTGGATTGTTTTCGCTGTCAGCTCTGGCGGCTGCCATCTCTCTGTGCTGGTGCTGGTTCATGCCAACGCCGTTCTTCTCGTTTCCTCCGCGACCCACGATGTTCCCACACACATCCAGACCTGCAGCCTGCATCTCCCTCTCCCTCTCTCTCTCCATCCTCTCGTTCTCCAGCCTCTCCCGTTCCCTCTCTCTCTCTCGCTCCCTCTCTCGCTCCCTCTCTCTTTCTATCTTCTCCCTCTCGATTCTCTCTCTTTCCCTCTCTCTGGCTCTCTCCCTCTCCCGCTCCCTCTCTCGCTCCAGCCTCTCCCTTTCCACTCGCTCCCTCTCCCTCTCCCGGTTCCTCTCCCTCTCTCGCTCCCTCTCTAACCTCTCTCGGTCCCAGTCTCGGTCCCGGTCCCTGTCCCTCCCCCTTTCACGCTGCCTCTCCCTCTCCCTCTCCCTCTCCCACTCCCTCTCCCTCCTGCCCGCTCCGTTGCCACACTCCAACTGGTTGTTGTTGGACGGGGCCGCCATGGTACATTCAGTGTTGGTGGAGGAGGCTGTTTCGGTGGGCCGGTCAGTCCCAGTACAGGTCCCAGTCCCGATACTAACACTCCCTCGTTCATCGCTAGAAGCCGTCCCGTCTGATATAGTCGCCGGGGGGCGAGGCAGTCGCTCTGCGCTGCAGCTGCGGTCGGCAGGGCAACGGCGAGAGAGAGGAGGGGCACGGGGCAGGGTGGTCCTTGTGCCCACAGACTTCATGGCAAACTCCTGCTCTCCTGCCACCCCACTGCCAACACTGCCCATAGTGGGGGTCAAAGGTCAGGGATTAGAGGTTAGGAGTCAGGATTGGGGAGGGTCACAGATACATTTGGAAGTAGTGTGGGTCATCACAACCTAATGCAGGTAGTGGGGGCACACACACTAGAGGAACACAGAAAAACGAAAGGAGTTATACAATATTGTAATTGCATAATGGCTATTTATACAATAATAGCTAATGCAGAATAGATTCCAGCCCACATACAGGGGCAGCGTGGTCCTCCCACCATGATTGAAATGAAAAAGGGTCAGATAGATAACGTCTGGACAACCTCGTGTACAAATTAAGTGTAAAAATAAACCCGTCCTCCAGTTTAATGATGCCAATTGAAACAAATCACAGTGTTACCTTTTGTTTCTATAGTTAAGTGCGAGTTATTTTGAGTTTCAGTGAATAAAACCATGCAGTTACAAGGAGTGAAGAGGTCACTCACACCTAAGCAGTTTAACTTAAGTACACTGAGTTTTGTTTTTAATAGCATTTTTAGAACTGGAGACACAGAGCATTTGTTTTCTAGTATTAGGGAACAGGCCTGATACAATACAAAACACCAGTCTTGCAACAAATAATGAATACATCAATACAACATGGTTATTACAGGCAACTATTTTGTGATACATGCTATATGACGTTACACATGTTTAAGGTCATCCCACTCTTTGTCAGACCCTGTATGAACAAACTGTTGTAAAACTTTGATAAATGAAATCCATAATTGCGAGGGTTGAGTCTGTGTAAACACCAGTCACACACACACACACACACACACACACACACATACACAAACACCATGGTCTCAGACCCCAAACAGAGGTAATGTGTCATTTTCCGTAATAGTTCAATAAAGTATTCTCTTAAAACTTGTCATGAAGCAGGTGGTGATGAGCCAAGTGTTTCCTATAGGCTTTTAGAGCTGTTTCAGGTTTAGTCTATTGTAAATTTTGAAGTGGTAGGGAGACACCTAGCTAAATTAATGAAATATGATACAACAGCCGCATAATAAATGAATACATTTTAGAGTTGATTTGATTGTTCATTTTGGAGGATGTTGTTTATTGTGCTGTTGTCTACTCAAGGCCAGGGGTTGTCTGTGAGTCAGTTGCTTTGTGGTAATTGCTAAAATAAAATGCAATTTTGTTTGATAATCAGCACCAATGGAGCACAATAAAAACTGAAATAGTAAATGCCCAATTCTCACTTTCGAGTTTCTTTGTCACACAGGGGCCCTGCATCAGAATCTGCTATAGCATCTTTACTATTTGCTAGTTTTTATCATCTTGCCAGGAGCAAAATAACAAATAAATTTGTATTTAATCAAATGATCGCAGGTTAACTGTTGAGGTATACCGGTTGCTTTCTGGGCCTCTGTGAGCTCCACAGGGGCCCAGAGCTCATGTTATACACAATAGTTGTAATATTTAGGCCCTATACTGTTTGTAATTATGATATGGAAAAAATATTAAAACCACTTCATAGGACAATAGAATACATTTCAACAGCAACACAACCTACTTCGTCCAAAATGATCAAAGAATATCAACAATATTCAGAGGCTGCAGTTTGTTATGTAGCTAGTCACTGCACTGCATTGGTGGGTTCTCAAACTTGTTCCCCCTCAATGGGCCCTAATCTGACACAAATTTGGCCCCCATTTGATAATCTTATGTCCTAGGGGTAGGGAAAATACTCATGCACTCTGCTATTGCGTCACCTATGCATGGAATTACAGTGATTATAAATTACTCTCCTTTTTGCTCGGGGACCCCAAGGAACCCCCCGGAGAGACCCCTAGGGTTCCCCGCTTTGAGAACCACTGGTCTAGATATTTAGGATGCTGACCTCATCATAACCACTACACCTCCACCTGAGACTTTAACGGCATGTCATCTGCTTCTCACTTAGGCGTTCCTAATACAGTGGTAACTCTGCTGGCTGGCTACACACACAGATAACATGCATACACATCACATGTATGTGCAGGAATAGGATGCATGTGTGGTTGCAGAGATAAATATGTGGGCTATCATGTTTACATGGCCTCAAGTCTAAAAAAAATATTTGCCCATGGATGTAGCTATTTAAGAACTTGCCCACACCATCATAGATAGATAGATAGATAGATAGATAGATAGATAGATAGATAGATAGATAGAGAGCCTACGCAGTCATGCCATTGCACCTCCCCTCCTCAGCCCATTTACTAGAGGTTTACTTCCACTCGGGTGAATAGTAGTAGTAGTAAAATACCCTCCCTATCTATCTGCTGCTCTGCCTCATTTCCCTCCCCTCACGACTCCCTCTCTCTCCCTTTTTCTCTGCATCCCTGGGCGGTAAGGGCGGCTTTAGCAGCATCCGCATCAAGCCCTGAATCCACTGCGCTCCCAAACAATTAGCCTAGTCGCTAGGCCTGAGACAAAAAAAAAAGAAGAAGAAGGAGAATCAGGAGGAGGAGGAGGAGGAGGAGGAAGAGGGGAGGGGGAAAAAAAGAGAAACGCGCGACCCTCGCTGAATCCAAAATAAATAAGGCTTTAAAATGAAAATGCACAGCGTCATTGACATTGACGACTAATCATGCAGCAGCTTTGATTTACCGATTGTAGCATCCTGGCGATCCATCATCAAAGGCTACTCACTATTTTGCAGCTCGGCGGTTTGGTTAAGATGGCAGCTTCAGTAAACAATATTGTCACAAGACAGCAACGTCAGTCCTGCTCGGCCGGCGCTCGGAATTATCCTGCGATGATGTTACCGTGGGTCGGTAATATTAGGGATGCTGTCTTCGACCGCTGTCAGCGTCGGATGCTGATGATGGAGTCGGTCGGTTGATACGCGCATCAGCTGAGAGACACACACACACCCACCTCTGGTCCCGCCCCTCCGGCTGCATGATACAAACGCCCCCTTTTGGCATTCATCCAGTGGTCTCCCTCGGGAAAAGCCTATAGAGTCATATACAGCCCTCGGGGATGGATGGATGAATGGATGGATGAGATGCTGAAAGGAATGTACTAAAGTTTCTCCTTTGTATTTTGTGGGTAGATGGTTAATGTATCAAGATTGTTTCTCCTTGGGGACAATACTGTTGTTCCATTAATTAATTAATTAATTAATTAGCTATGATGTTAGTAGTAGGAACCTCAAAAACTAACAAAAGATAGGCTACACACCCTGAGGAAATTATATGAACAATGGCCTACCTCTGGTGGGAATATTCTGGTGCTGGGAAAAAAAACTTGTGATTTGATGGATCACAGTGTCCCAGTGCTGACCACAATGTTGTGATCACATAGTGTTTTCTATTTCTATTGTAAGTATTGTATGCCATCATATGTTTCTCTACCTGCCTTTGTTTGTTTTAGTTTTGATTTTTCCCCCCACTGTTTTGTTTATATTGCTATCATTTAAAAAAAAAAAACATGTTGAATGGACATAGCAGTGATGCTGCGTGTAATACTTGATAAAATAACTATAAATTATTTCATTTTTTTGTGTCTCATACTTCATTTAAGTTAAACACATTTCCAAAGTAAGCTGTGGTGGAGACAGCTTACTTTGCTAAGTCTATAGCCTGTAATCACCCAACGAAGACAAAGTAGCTAACAGAGACTCTCATTCATTGGAGTTATACTGTATGCTTATGGATGTAAGGCTACTACAACAAAAATGCACAATATAAGAAAATAAATAAAAAGTAGAAATAAACTTTAAAAATCTGCTCTTAAAACTATATTTTGACACAGAGAGCCATTTTAAGATTGGATCAAAAGATAGAGGAACATGGAGGATGCATTTCTATCAAATCAGATCTACAGGTATCAGGCAGAGATTAAATCATGTCATTCCATAACATGAGTTTCAAGAAAGGGAATGAAACTTGACTTCTGAGGTCCCAGTGAAGCAACAAATGAAATAGGACAGTAGGACCCCTTGGTTTTGTTGAGAACCGCCAGCGCCATGATATCACTTTCTGGAGCAGCAGTTTGGGATTTAAACTCCATAAAAATCCTGATTTCAAGTCAAGCTTCAAATATTTTGGGTTTGCATTCACTTCCCATAATGCAACTCAATATCATCATTCATTAAATCTGCCCAACCTGTTGGACACATTCAGAATTCAATATAAGATTATCATTCTCACCTTCAAAGCCCTTCATGGTCAGGCCCCTTTATACCTAACTGAACTTCTGCGCCCCTACTCAACTGCTCGCTCCCTCAGGTCAAATACACAAAACTTTCTTACCATTCCCTTCACCTACCTGAAGACTCGTGGAGATAGAGCATTTGAAGCAGTAGCGCCCAAACTCTGGAACTCTCTCCCTGCACCCTTACGGTCTGTTGGCTCCATTGACACTTTCAGAAAACAACTCAAAACTCATCTGTTCAGAAAAGCATTTGACTAATGTCTATTTACCCTTGCATCTTGTTGTTCTTGAAATGTCTCTTTTATTTTGTGATTGTGCTTTTGTATAAAGTGTATGCATTATATACTGTTTTTATTCATGTGTCCATTATCTGGATACAAAACTGTCTTTCTGACTCTCTGTGTAAAGCACTTTGTGACACTTGTCTGCGAAAAGTGCTATACAAATAATAAACTTACTTACTTACTTACACCCTGTTCTTTAAAACTCTGTCTCTACATAAATGTAACATGCTATCAACAATATGTCTCACTCACCCAGAGAGGCCCAGTTTTAGGGTCTTAGGAATAGAGGCCAGACCCCACATTATATTATAGAGGGAAAAAAGAATACAAACACAAAAACCTGTTCCCATTTTTTTTTTAATTCATTAATTATTTATTGTATATTTTGGCATAAACACCTGCACTTGCAATTTTAGACCTTTCACTTCTTCTGGGAAAAATGTTGTTTTATGCTACCACAGGAACACTGCACATCTCAGCATACATCTTTAAATGTGGAAGAGACTCCTCTGTCTTCAGATGTGGGGAATGGATTGGTGTTGGACTAAAAGATTCACTTACTTTGCTGTTGTGCTCTCTCTGTTTATGTGCTCGTGGATGTATTGTCTTTTAACATTAGTATGAAGATATTTTGATTATGGGTGTCCAATCCTCACCTGCTTACCCTGAATGTACTAAAGCTCACATTATTGGTTTTGCACATCCTATTCTTTCCTGATGAAGTAGTGAGGGAGTTGAACACCTGTCTGCCCCCTGCAGGATCGGAGAAGAACCTCTACAGAAACACAAGAAATACACAAACTCCAGAGCAGGGTATTCATACATATATAGGCTACATCTTGTATACAGGGGTATGTATATAACAGGGAAAATAATTAGGGATATTAATGGTTCAAGATGCACTTTTTGGTTTACAAATATAGACTCTAATGATAATTTCCCTGTTAGGTATCCCAGCCATAAGAAAACATGTGCATGATCAGGACCTAGTAGTACAGTTGTTACATTGATAGTGTTATTCTGATCATGGTCACTGGCACTGTATTAATATGTTTCTGCATGATCCAACTGGTGATCCAGTTCTGAATTGAAAGTCATAACATTTCCAGAGCATATGCTTTGGCTTTGCTGAGCAACATCACCGTTCATAGGCTATCCATAAACGGATTTAAGGCCAGTGCAGTCACTTTCACTTCAGTGGAGGCAGCTTCTGGTACATTTCCTTATTTGTCCATTAGGGAGCAGCAGTGTCTCTCTTCTGGCAGCCTGTGGAGAGTGAATAAAGCATGGACCTCATCTCTCAGGTCTCCAGGGATCCTCTGACTCGGTTTGGCCACTGTGAGGTGCAAGAATTTCCTCTCCAGCCCTTTGTGTTCTCCCCATCTTTGATATAAACTGGAAAGGGCTCAGATAGCCTTTATAAAGTGCATTTTACAAGAATTGGACAGAGGGTGGATCTGTGTCCTGCTTGTCCCTTCTACTTTAAGCTGTTGATATTTAATATTTGAGGTTGCTATTAAAGCAGAATGAAATAAAACTGTACAGGCATACATGAGAGCACACTAGGGTTTAATCAGTGGGAACATCAAATGTTCCAAATTTGATCTAATCTTCTACTAGTTTTACAAGATATGAAACGAAACTGACATAGTCACGTAACCTTTGATATATTGGCAGATCCAAGACCCTTGCCAGACACAGGATACAGGATTAGCCCATGCCAAAGGTCTTGACTTATCTACTTTTGGTGCAAAGATGTCCAGAGGGTAACATTATCAAACCTTTCCCCCCAAACAATGTGAAGCATTGTAATAGTTATAATAAACAGTAATAAACAGTCCCTTAGTTTGAAGTTTAATACCCATAAAATTCATTAGTGTTGCCTGCTCATGGTTGAGGTATAAAAGTAGCTCACTCTTCACATCGTTGTCACAAGAAGACAAAAGCAGTCGGCTCTCTCGCCTCTTCATTTGGCCTTAGATTTGATGCCTTTTTGGATCCACATTTTCCAAGAATATTCCAGCGACTATCAGTATTTTATTTAATATTTTACCACCACAGACGAGATGTCAGCCATCTACACTACAAATCAAAGGACTCTGAGTCGCGGTATCTGTATCATCACTGGAGCTTCTAAAGGGCTTGGACGTGCGCTAACACATGAAGTAGGTGATCAGCTTGTTAAAAAAAAAAAAAACATTGAAAATACATTAGCAGCAAATAAATTGTGAATTAATGAATAAATAAATGTCTTGTGCCAGGTGTGCCACTTGTTGGAACCTGGCTCTGTCCTCCTGTTGGTGGCTCGCTCTGGGAGTTTGTTGCAGGACCTGAAGGAAGAGCTGCACAGCTTTACAGACAAACAGCAACTGGTGGTTCGTTGCATTGCAGCTGACCTGAACACAACCACAGGGCTGAATGAAACAGTGAGGATGGCAAAGCGGGAGGCTGTGAATGACTTCAATCATGTGCTCCTTATCAACAATGCTGGTAATTCTTGAATTGTTTAGTTCTGCCTGATCTGCTGATCTTGTATGCTAATGATGTGAAGTCAAATTCTCTGTCTCTCTCTCTGCTCCCAGCTTCTTTAGGTGCAATTTCTGGGTTTGAGAGCTTAGCTGATCTTGAAAAAGTGAATTCCTACCTGTCCCTAAATGTCAGCTCAGCTCTGGCACTGACGGCAGGAATCCTGCAGACGTTCCCACGCAGACCAGATTTGCGATGGAGCGTGGTGAACATATCCTCAGTATTTGCGCAGCAGCCCTTACCACACTGGGCACTGTACTGCGCAGGCAAAGCAGCCAGAAAGATGATGTTCAGTGTGCTGGCCGAGGAGGAACCAAATCTCAAAGTTCTCAACTATTCCCCGGGTAAATAAATCTTCACACAGTGGCCAGGAGAACAAGAGCACAGAAATACAGTGCAGAGTTGTCAAAGAACTGTAGATGTTCAAATTTTCTTGTCTTTTACCTCTCATCCAAGAGCCATAAACTGAAAGGTACACACACCGAAGTAGAGCTATATTTGACTTAGGTAATGTGACAATAGGCAGGTTTTTTGTTTTCATTTGTCATGTTAAAACAATTCTTTCTTTCTTTTTTTGATGAACACTTCCTTATACAAGAAACATTCACTGCTTTCAGCTTTTATCTAACCAGGGAGTAAACACCTTCTCAAAGAAAACCTCCAACCTTGGGGGGTAAGAGATATTTGTATTTTTAAAAAAAGGGTGTCCTGTGTGTCCATGTTTGATCATCTAGTATGCATGTCACATGGAGAAAAGGCACATGGTCTGATGTTTTCCTCTCTCTTTAATCTCACTTGTTTCCTTCAGGTCCTTTGGACACAGACATGCAGGAGGAGATTCAGAGGTTAACAGGCACCGCTTATCATCTGTTTCCCTGCCAGGAGTCTGCAGCCAAACTAATGAAGTTGCTTCTGGACAATGACTTCTCCTCAGGGGCACACACCGACTTCTTTGAAGTGTGACATCAATGTGTGCATAGTACAACACACCAACTTTATGAAAAATAGGTGTTTTTACTCTGAATAACTGTTTGTTCATCTGCTTCTGTATCAATTATTAATTAGTTTTTTCTTAAGTCATTGTCACCTATTAACATAATCGTTAGCCCTTTGATGTAATCAAACACAGTTAAATAGAGAACTAATTTAGATAAATAGGGAAATTGCACAGTTTTTGTGTGTAAATAAAAATAAACTCTGTGTCTTGAAATTGTCATATTATATGTATTGAATTATTATTAGTTGCCTGAGGAAGACCACTTTGGTCAAAATGTCACATTTACCCAATAAACATATGGGAGCCTTAATCCAGTGTGTGGATATTCTATTTTTCCTTTTTCTCTGATCCTACGACTATCCGGCATTTGGATACACCTTCTGGTGAAAAATAGTGAACAACTGATATCTTGCTGTTAAAGAGTTTATAGAAAACAGCAAAGAGTTGGTCTGTTGGGCACTGAAATACCAAGCAGATAAAGTGTGGGTTAAAGGGATAGTTCAACATTTTGGCAAATTGGCCCATTGCCATAATCCCTATAGTCATAGCAGTAGGTTCGTTACCTTTATTTGTCGGTGTAAGCTATTTTTAGAACGGAGGAGCGGAGCGGCAGGCTGTTCAGAGCTACACTATGGAGGCTAATGGAATTTCTTGGTTTCCCTCATCAAACTCATCAAATACAAAATCCCAAAACTCCAAAACGCTTTCGTGGACAAGTTGTGAGCTGCACAATCACCACGCTATGAGATAATAATAGAACGTTACGAGACAGAGTTGTTTTAGAGGTAAATTCATGCAAAACCGCTGATGCGCGTTGCGTTCAGGGACAGTTTTTCAGCAAGCAGACTCTGTATTTACCTCGAAAACGGCTCCGTTTCGTAACGTTCCATTATTATCTCATAGCGTGGTGAATGTGCAGGTCACAACTTGTCCACGAAAGCGTTTTGGAGTTTTGGGATTTTGTATTTGATGAGTTTGATGAGGGAAACCAAGAAATTCCATTAGCCTCCATAGTGTAGCTCTGAACAGCCTGCCGCTCCGCTCCTCCGTTCTAAAAATAGCTTACACCGACAAATAAAGGTAACGAACCTACTGCTATGACTATAGCGATTATGGCAATGGGCCAATTTGCCAAAATGTTGAACTATCCCTTTAAAGTGTAAAAATGTGAGGATATATAGGCTAGTACATATGTATGTGATAGAGTTTCGGTGTGTGTGTGTTCTTCTTTTCATAGCACAAAATGTGGACTTTGTAGCCACGTTATGGGGTCCGACCTCCTGTAACAGCTTTCCCCAAAGTTGAAATGTGAATGAGTAGGTAATGTTGCTCTGTTATATCATAGCAGGCTACAGTTACTGCACCTAGTAAGTTGTAGAAAACACCAGAACAGAGTACAAATGTCTCGCAGCTGTCCAACGTCACCACACACTCCTGATAGACAGCCCCAGCTGAGGGCCAAAAATAACACTCAGGGACCAAGCACCTACCAATTCACAGTTGGGGGTAGTTAAGAGGACAAAAAGCACAGAGTGTGACCATAATTTTAAATAAATAGAGGGATCAAAGAGTCAACAATGAGTTCAGTGGTGTTAATTTTAAAGCAAAGTTGTTGGTTTTATTGACACATCTGTTGCCTGAAGATTTTTTATCTCTCAGAGAATTAATGGTACAAATCACAACCAACCCATTTTCTGTCTCTCTTGGTACAGTTCAAGAGGTGCGTGGCTATTTTAGTACCTTGGCTTAGGAATGTGCAGTTGTCATTGAAGAACACAGAGGGCACAGATTAGTTGACGAGTTCCTCAACTACCCTTTTGCTGTATTTAGCCTCTCTGTGCTACTGAGACACTCCTCGTGTGCCCACGCAGCTCACCATACATTCACCAGCGTCCCAGGAACCGGTGCAGCTAGCTACCATGGAGAACGTGGCAATATTTGATTCACCTGGAAAGGGGAGGGGCCTGAAGGCGACCAAGGAGTTTTGGGCCGGAGATGTAATTTTTTCTGAGCCCAGTATTGCAGCTGTTGTGTTTGACAGGTACAGTGAAGGGGTGATCTGTGCATGTCGTTGGGGATGGGTGCAGATGCAGCCATTATGATAATACATGGGCATCTAGACAACAATACATCATCTGTTACTGCTTACGTATGTAATGTTATGTTTTGTTTTGTTTGGGAAAGTCATGTTGTCTGATTTCACAGACATTAGTTCATGAATGGATGTAATTCTACATAGACAACTGTCTGTGTACACCTAACAAGACAGTTTGTCCTGATTGAGAAAATAACCATATCTGGAATAATGCATTATTCCAACCTGTTCCCTCATGAGTAAAAAAAAAAAAAAAAGAGTAAAATCATTTAGCTTGTATATTTCTTAGCCAGCATTGGTTTGGTTTGTTCTCCTTAAGAACATGAATTCCTTATGATTTTATTGCTGTAACAACAGTTACCACCGATTTGTGCAACAAAATAATTTTAACACAAATCCCACTCACAAGCTATTATGGACTTTAATTTGCTGATAAGGGATGTGGGATTGAAATGTCAGGTTGATATCACTTTGTGATGATCTGATCTGAAAGGTGACATAGACAGGCCTCCCATGCTCATTTGCGTTTTGGCAAATCGGGTAAAAAAGACAAAACAGATATCACTATGAAACCTCCCAAGTTTATTACATTTTTTGTATTACAAGTTTTGTCAAATTCTACTTTAAATATGTAAATGAGGCAATATCTAATGAATTACACGCTAATTTGTAGAATCGAATTCACAGTTCTTGTTTTATTTTGTTGACATTAACCTCCTTAATGCGTATTTTCTACCATTTCTTTCGACTTTTCTTAAAGAATGTCATGTTAAAGCAGAAGTAAGTGATATATTTGTGTTAATATAAGTCTTAAATAGTTATATCTTCCGACAGCAATCACTTACATAGAGTGTTTGGACCGAAACACGGGTCTGTCAGTCACTCTGCTCTGCTCTGAGCCGAGGAGAAAACATTTATCGTATCCTACAGTTTTTATCCAATGAGGAGAGAGAACGGCATGCAGGGCTGTGTGTGCAGCCAAGGGACGCCGTGAATGTGGTGACGTAGGGACGAGGACTGTTATGGTGCGTTCAAGGAAACTCGTAACTCGTGTTTTTCCGACCTGTGAAGTCATACCAGTTCAATCTGGTACGAGTTCACGGGTCGGAAGTTACGAGTGGCCGTTATAGTGCACTTTCACAGGTAAAGGCCTGGAACGCTACAAAGTCGTAAGTTGTGACTTGAAGCTGTAATTTACGGTTTCAAAAGCCTACCTGGAACGCAGCATTAGCCAAAACGACCGGATCGCTTACTTCTGCTTTAAGGAAGAAAAATAGCCCAAAATCAAAAGATTGATCATTGTTTTTTGCCTGTAGTGTCTTGCCTTAAACCCATGAAAATACATACATAAAAGGAGAAATATAATCTAACAAGACAGTGGTCATCATACTTAAAGCAGAAGTAAGCGGAATATTTGTGTTAATATAAGTCTTAAATAGTTATATCTTCCGACAGTAATCACTTATATAGAGTGTTTGGTCCGAAACACGGGTCTGTCAGTCACTCTGCTCTGCTGTAAGCCGAGGAGAAAACGTCTTGTATACTTCCTTGTATCCTACAAGCTTTATCCAATGAGGAGAGAGAACGGCATGAAGGGCTGTGTGTACAGCCAAGGGATGCGCGTGAATGTGGTGATGTAGGGACGAGGACCAATAGATCCATGACTAGGGCGGGGGCTGCTAACTAACGAAGTTAGCCAAAACGACCGGATCGCTTACTTCTGCTTTAACTCCTCCGTTGACAATGGTCAGGCATAGCCTTCGATGCTATGATACAGTATATGAACCAAAACATTTTTTCTTTTTTATTTCACCTCTCCTTCTCTGCAGTCACGCAGAGCGGATTTGCCACAGCTGTTTCCGCAAACAAGATAAGCTCCAGAGATGCGGCCAGTGCAAATTTGCCCATTATTGTGACCGAACCTGCCAGCGTGCCGGCTGGACTGAACACAAGCAAGAATGTGGTGCCATCAAAGCCCATGGCAAAGCACCAAATGACAACATCCGGTAAGTGTAAGAGAAAAGGAAATAGGAAGTGATAGAAAGGTGTGGCATCGTACTTGATAATAGATTTTGTTGTTCTTTGCTCATGAAAAACGAGTAAGGAACCTCCACACCTACAGAAAGACTTTTGGTAAACTATACCTTGTTTGTTAAACATTACATTAAACACCACAGAGCCGTATTTAATCAAGTGAGGAATACATCCTGTCAGTGGTTAATGTTTATTTGTGAGTTGCACCAATTTTGGGCTTGTGCAGCACCAACGTAAGGGAAGCTTTACAGGCGGGGGCAGGGACCATATGGGATGCCCCCCCCCATAGCCTACTTTAAGGCCCAGGGCTTGTGTCAATTTATAGTTACTTAAACTTACTGAACCGCTTTCCTTTACAATCAGTCCTTGCAATTGGTCTTGGTGTATGTATGTCTAATTTTGTCCTGACCCTCACATGTCACATGTCTTCTTCCCCATTTTTGTCCGTTGTGTCTGTAGTTTGGTGGCCCGCATCATGTGGCGACTGGACAAGGAGGGAAACACGGTGTCTGATACGCAGCTGACCACACTGGAGGAGTTGGAGGACCACATTACTGACATGCAAGAGGACGAGCTCAAGGAATTCAAAGTTGACATCCACAACTTCCTTGACTACTGGCCACGAGCCAGCAAGCAGCACACAATTGATGTCATCTCCCATGTTTTTGGAGTGGTACGTCTAAATATCTGTAGCCCATATTTGTTGTTTCTCCGATATATGGGTAATATATGTGGAAAACTATAACTTGTGTCCTTGCTTCACTGTAATGACAGTTTAACCTCCCAGAGACTGAAACAAATGCGTTCATTCATCCTTGTCAGGTCAGAACATATTCTTTCCTGTCTGCCGCCAGGAGTTTTTTCTTCCTTTTAACAACCGACAAAATAAAACCAGTGGTGAACTCAATCATGTTCATTCATACTTAAGGTTATCGCACAAGTTGTGACACTTAGTCACACCTGGCACTGTACCTATTTACCTGCAACACTTTGTGCTGAACTAAATGTCCAAAGTGGAGTTTGTACAATGTGCAGAGCAGATCATGTGATGTGTTTAGTGGTGGCTGAGATTCAGCCTGGTGAATTTAAAGTAGACATGTGATATGTGACACAGGCAGTTGACAGGGACATAGTAAGTTGGCAAACATGGGCCAACTTGACCTTTAAACAACCCACAGGGGAAGTGAGTTTTAAGATCTCTTTGCAAGTCTTGCAAAAAAACAAACACAAAAACAAGGCCACATTTTTGGAGTACAATAGCAAAGCAAATTAACATTTGGGCCCAACGCCTTATCATTGTATTCCCTTTTTCTAATGATTAATTTGGATATGCTGTAGATGCTGAAGTGTAAAAGTGTTTGCTGATAACAAAGCACATATTAGAAATAAATCAGTATAGTAGCCTCTTTCGTGTTTGACCCTTGAAAGGTGTCAATGAACAGAGTAAAATACTGAAATATTTGTTGTCTATGACTGATAACTCCTGTTTTGTCTGCTCCCAAACGGTATGTGCTCACATACAATCATGTCCCTATTTCTCCTAGATCAGCTGCAATGGCTTCACTGTGAGCGACCAGAAGGGTCTTCAGGCAGTAGGAGTCGGCCTTTTCCCAAATCTGTGTTTGGTGAATCACGACTGCTGGCCAAACTGCACTGTTATTCTCAACCACGGCAAGTAAGTAGAAAAGACATGTTAGTAAAAGGTGCTTTCAATTTAAAACTTTTGTATTCAGCTGAAATTGACTTGATTGCAAAGGTCAAATATAAAGTTTGCGTGTTTCGATGCTATTGCGTGTGTGTGTGTGTGTGTGTGTGTGTGTGTGTGTGTGTGTGTGTGTGTGTGTGTGTGTGTGTGTGTGTGTGTGTGTGTCAGGTTGCCTTTGGTGTAAAACTGCTTCCTGTTTGTCTTTCAGTCAATCGGCTGTGAATACTATGTTTCATTCTCAACGGAGGTGCGTTACCTCAACCTAAACCTTCTCAAGTGTTATTTATTAGAGCACCATTAGACTGAATGCTCACCACCACCACCACCACCAACTCCATCCAAAAAATGAACGTCTTTGTTAGTAGTGTCCTGTAGTACTGTGGGCTTCATGTGACTCGGTACATCAATCTGTAAACATGCATTTTGAATGCTCTAACGTTCATTTAGCTAATTTAGCATAACAACAGGCTGGTGTGGGTTTTTCCCAGAACCTCGTCTTTCAACCCCACGAAAGTGTTTGTCATGTCCACACAAAGTTTCACTCATGAGCTGCTGGTTTGTCACTTTGTGTGTTTGTCCATGTGTGATCACATTGTGTCTCTGTTCATCATGCTGGAGGTTACATATGTTGTTGTTGTTGTTGTGTTTTTTCCCTCATTCATTCTGTAACATCTAACACCACACAAAACCATGACAAAAAAAATGTCCATGCAATATATTCATCTAAAACTGCATATTTATTTCACATTTAAGCCATTTTGTGTCTTATATTTAATAAATGTGACTAGATTGGTCAGAAATTTGTCAAGTGTGGATTTAGTTAAATGGGTAAAAATCTAATTAATATAACGATCTTCACAGTTAAACAGAAATGTGGCTTAAATTTGAAATACTGTCTCAATATTCACTAATAATCCCCATCAATCCAACAAATAGATTGACGGAACTGAAAGCCACACTATGGAACAGGGTTTCACCATCAATCGAAGTTGTTCAGCTTGTTTTTCCACATGTAACGGTGTTTCTCTCCCTCAGGATTGAGCTGCGTTCTTTGGGTAAGATTGCAGAGGGAGAGGAGCTGACAGTCGCATATGTGGACTACTTGAATTTGTCTGAGGAGAGACGGAGACGGCTGAAAATACAATATTTCTTTGACTGCACATGTGAGCACTGCAAGAACGGAACCAAAGATGACTTGAAGATGGCAGGAAGGGAAGTGGACGGAGTCAAGGTTTGTAGTGATGTTACTGTTAAACTGAGAGTTAATTCTATACAGCACAATGGAAGAAGCACCAAGCCCTCTCACCACATCTCATACTGACATGGATGATAAGCACAGACAGGAAACACGAGAAGCAGAGACAGCGAGACTATTTTAAGCAAAGATAAGTCCCAGTGGAATCAGCTTCTAATCTGGGTGTATGTGCATCCATTCACACATGCATCTACAGTGAGGTAGAGAAAGCTGATTGACATAGATTTCATTTTCTAAATAACTTTTATTAACTCAAGGCTGAAGCTGTACTTCCATGCTCTACAATATTCAAAGCATTGTTATTGTGTCTATTATGTTACATCATATAATTGATATTCAACTTCCAACACACAACTTGTTGCAATTTACCATTTAATACTCCGAGATGAGTAAATTGATACACGATGCACCATAAAAAGTGCAGTAATTCCATAATACTGAATGATAGTTTGGCATTACCTTAATGTCTAAAACACTACTCTTATGTTGGCACAGTTCACTCTGTAAATTGAATCTGTCAGAAACACTTTGAGTTTTTTAGTCTACTTTTAACAATCCAAGTCTCATATTAACCAAAACTGCTGTGGCATGCCAGATTCGGCTGTCAAATAATAACCAAGAAAGACTTGTCAGTTAATCATATGAAGGACTAAAGCATGTTTGTTATTGGTAAATGGAACATTCAAGCCTTGGACATGGACCCTTGAGTTGGACAAAGGTCTTAAGATAAAACTAATCAGGCCTTGGCCTTTATGGACTCAACAAGGCGGATTTGTGTTGTCTTGAGCATCACTGCCAGTGTGTCACTGTTTGATGTGTGGTGCAACAGTGTTTGAATCCCTTGCTGAAATTCGATCAATCTCTCCTATCTCTACCCTTTTAGCCCACAGATGAGCAGGTGAAAGAGGCAACAGATTATTGCTTCGAAATGCTGGAGAAGATGGACAAGTCTCGATTAAATGGCGACTATCATGAGGTATTGATCAATCACCTACAACACTAAACAAGTAGCTCCAGAAAGCATTCCCCCCCCCCCCCTTTGTTATCAATGCTCTACTCCTGTGTTTTTTCCACCCCCCAAGATATTTCTCTTTATGCTGTTTCTTCTCTCTCTTCAGGTGGTAAAAATCAGCAGGGAGTGCATAGAGAAAACAGAGCCTGTTTTGGCTGACACTCACATCTACCTGCTGAGGATGTGGAGCACGTTAAGCGAGGTACAAGCTTACCTGCAGTACTGTGATGAAGCTGCAGAGTATGCACGCAAAATGGTGGATGGATACATGTGAGTACAAAGATACCGAGAAATCTCTTGTGAGCATCCTGCATATTTTATACCATTCTGTGATAATGATAAACATATGAAATACTCCCCCGGATAGATACTGAAATAAATGAAACCTCCTCCCTCTGACAGGAAACTGTACAGCCCAAACAATGCTACTCTTGGTATGGCTGCGATGCGAGCAGGAGTGAACCACTGGCAGGCCGGGCTGATAGAAGTTGGACATGGGATGATCTGCAAAGCCTACGCTATTCTCATGGTCACCCACGGCCCAACACATCCCATCACTAAAGACTTGGATGTAAATACTTCACAATCTTAAATTCTGCATACTAGATGGATAATGTTTTTTCTTTGGGCTCTGCCAAAAATGCATTGTTAAACAAAGAGCAGCCAGGTTGTTTATCTCGTTTTGGATGCAGTTCAGTGACTGCGTTATCAATATTTACTAAAGATAACTTTATTTTTATATTGAAGTAACCAAGGACAATGTATGAGGGTTCACTTTTAGAGGATGAACCTATTGAGAATTACTGCCAGAATCTACAGCTTTCAGGCAAAACTTTCAGTTCATTTATCAATTGTGACCACATCTGTTCAGCTGCTTTCACCTACTGTAAATACTTCTGTTAACATTCAATACTGCATGCCCAGCAGCAAATAGATAGCATAGATAAGCATAGTGGAGAAGCAAATATTGGATAGAGTATCAGCTGTCAAAGTTCCTGTGAAAAAAAAAGTAAATTTATGATTCTGTCAGATAAATGTATACTGCATCAAATGCATGGGTGGACATTTAAGTGCTGATGTTTCCCTTTGCCATCTCCATAGGCGATGCGGGTGCAGACGGAGATGGAGCTGAGGATGTTCAAGCAGAATGAGTATGTTTACCACAGTATGAGAGAGGCAGCTCTGAAGAACAGACCAATGACCATGATGCATGAACCCAAGTCTATGGAGGAGGGAATCAAGAACCTCTTCCACCGGAGGAAGTAACCAGCCCAATGGCAGCCAAGAAATCCCCATCCTATCGTTTACTGGCAACAGCCGAGTGGTGGTGCGAGAGTCTACAGTTAGACTCATGATCATTTTCTGTATCACACTTTGTACTTGACTTGTAGTCACCCTTTTCATTAAAACATGTCACATGAACTTGTGCTTTTATTTTTTTTGAATCAATAGCTATGAGACAGATTTAAGGTACCCAACTATTTACTTTCAATAAAACATATTGGAAACCGAGGAAAGCTGCCTAAAACATGTCAAATGTATTTTATAATCTACTTTCCCCATCTCAAGTCTTAGGGATGACGGAAGCAAAGCAACCCATGGGTGTTAACTTTTAGAGCTACTGTACAGTGCTGAAGTTGCTGATGTTGTGAGGTGGACAGATGAATAAACTCAGTTAATGTTTTTAGCAGACTCATGTCAGTAGGTGCATTAAGGCAACCCTTACCCTCACACACGGTCATGTTGACCCTATTAGCTTCAGCCGAGTCTCCGCTGCTACCTCTTACTGTAGGTCAACAGCCCATCACAGCGTCAAGGCTGAGCTAGCCTTCCCATTCGACAGATGCCATTCTTTAAGCATCGCCTCATACGCCCAACGAGCAGGAGGTGGGTGTAGGGGTGGGGGTGTCCAGGTGCGAGTTGCAGAGTAGGCTAGTTAGTCCACTTTTATACTTGTTGAGCGAGTCCCTTTAAGCACCTGTTGCTTGTTATCAGTTCAGTGGAGATCTGACCTTTGTCAGCAATACCAGACGCGCCACTGCATCAATGTGATGCCAGCATGGTCGAGTATGATATGAACAGTCATATGGCCTGTGTTCCAACAGATAAGACTTCTGAAGTCATCGACAACACAGTACATTAAACTGCTGCTAATTTTAGACATTAAAGCCATTGAGTCAAAAGAAAAACCATAAGACAGCATTGTCTTTTACATTTTATTATACCTAGTGCAGACATTACAGGCGTTTGCTCGTCCTTTTGTACACAATGCCACCAAGAGTCATTGTCTGGGGAGGAAAAGAAAAAACAGGGAAAGAAAGTTGAAAAAAACCCAAAAAAAACCAACTATAGGCACCAATTTAGTGAAGTTATGCGTTTGTCTATACTCACATTGACAATTGTGTTCCCATCCAGCAGTTCTGTGACGGATTCAATTCCCTTGAGGGAAACTTTGAGCTTGTTGCCTTCTCGCTGAACCACCGTCTTCAAGAAGCACAACAAGAGCAGAGTCATGAGGACAGTGTTTAAATTTTTTACCATTACAAATGTAACCGTATTAAGAAGCCATTTGCATGCCCTAGCTTACCTTGACCTTCTCTCCAGTGATAGTCTCCAGCTCAGCCTCCTTTCCGATGGTGAAGTTGTTGACGAGGACCTTTGAGCCAGTTGTGACCGTCACTTTAAAGTTGTCGCCAGTCTCCTCAATCTCAGAGACACTCTTGATGTCTTTGCCTTTCTGGATGAGTTCGTCAGGGAGACCTAAGACAGAAAGCAGCTGCTAAATAAGCCATTTAGCTTTGCAAAATGTAAACGTTGCAGAGAAGTGTTTTTTTTTTTCTAAGCAAAAACCTGAGTCAAATATTTTTGGTGTTTTAAATTTCCCTATTCTGCATGCACTTTACAACGAAAACAACTACATTAAGAGTCATAAAACTTAACTCAGAAGCACAAATCTTACCAATGGCCTTCATGAAAGGCTCAAAGTTCTCCTGAGTCTCCAGCTGGTATTTTCCAGAGAAAGACATGATGGCAGACAGTGAAGGTGAAGAAAGCAGCGGTTATCTGCCTGTTTTATACGCTCACACTCCAGCGCTGCAATCATTAACCACAGGTGTTTCCAATTAAGGCAACTCCAGCCCCATTCATCCAGCAGAGCTCCAGAGGATCCGCCAGCTCCGATAAGGCCAGAGCCCAGATAAAAAGAGGCACTGAGACTAATTAGATAAGTTAGGTAACTTTTAATGCACAGGGGAAAGAAATAAACCTGTGAGACTATACAGTATATTTTGGAACATATACTAGGCTATTACACATATTGCACGATGTAGCTATATCCCAACAAGTGCTGACAAGACATATTTTCTGCTTTCACTCATCCTTCATCCTCCTTCCTTCCTTCAAGTCTCAGATTTGGCCTCTTGATTTCAGTTCCTTCTTTTTTAAATTCTGTTTTTCTCTGTTTTCCTTTTTCCTCTTTGTCCCTGCTTTAGCCAAGTCTTTTGTTCCCACTCTTCTGTTTTGTCCTTGTTCTACACAGCATTTTGTTATTATTATTTTTTTTTTACATCTCTTTTTTACATAAGTTTTAGAGCTGGAGATGCTGATTTTTTAATTCTTCCTGTCAGGGGGGTTGGGGGATAATTTTCTATTGTGTAATGAGGGATATGTCTTTTTTTAGCGGCTCTTATAACCCCTCCTAGAGTTCACTGTCACTTGAACTGTACTCTACATTTCATTACAAGGGCACTTTAGTCAGGTGATGTCACTTATCAAGATAAGCTTCCTGACAGACTTCAAAGAGGCCACAGCAATATGACGGAAAAAAAATAAAAATTCAGTGCAGCACAATGTCAGTAATCTGTCATCAGTGTTTCAGAGTGTTAAAAAGAGAGATTTTTTTTCACCTACTGTCAACCTACATCAACCTTTTTTTGGCACTAGCCTTTTGCAGAGATTGTTTGGTTTAAGGATGAAGTAAAAAAAAAAAAAAAAAAAAAAGATCAAAGGTGACTGTCCAAGATAACCACCATAGCTGTTGCAACAGTGACATGGTGTTACTAGAACTGCTTTGAAAACACATACACACAGTGTCTTGTCAGGATCCTTTGCATTCATGTAGCAGTCTGTAATGGGATTGTGCAAAGCTGAACTTCTGAAAGATAAAGATGGCTTTGTACATTCGGTGATAGTGGAACACACCTGATAAGATTTATGCTGACTTGTACAGTAGAAAAGGCAACATCTGATACTCTCTCAAAACTTTATTTCAACATGCAGATATCTGGATGACAACTGTCAGTATTCATCCCTATTTTCATACATAAAAATATATAGACAAAGGCACTCTACAGAAGGACTCCAGGGGAAACAGCAAAATCAGAAGCATGATGACAAACATAGAAATGCAACGATATGAATAAGGACGAGTCCTGCTTCATCTCTACTGTACAGCTGCAGAGTTTCCCGTGTGACCTTGTTGTCAGAGGCAGCTCATTGGTGGATTCGATGAGGAGAAGTGTGACCGGCCAGATGCAGGAGCCTGAGGATGACATCACCGGCATCACTGCCTTCGAATTGTCCGATTTGGTCGTCTCCTTCCTCCTCGATGAGGCAGGACTGATCCGTGGTACAACTCTCTGTAGAGAAAAGAGTTGTCATGATGACCATGGTCGTCTGTTATTGCAACTGCAATTTACAGTATGGTGTTAAGGTTTGGTGTCACAAGACCATTTTCAGAGCAAGAGGGAAGATTAAGAAATCCACAATGAAATACTCAAGCATGTTTGTAGTATGTTTTTGAAATCCTACACATATACATTTTATTTTAGAATTCATGCATTTGTTCAACTAATGTAGCTACCTAAAGGAGCAAAGTGTGGAATTGGCCGTCCCTTGAATTCATACTCAAATAAATTTAATCACACTCGCATTGATCTAATGTAAGCTTAATTGTTAGCTTCAGCAGATAAGTAGGAGGTTTTTTCCTTTTTTCATTGTAGGCTAATGATTTCACACTCAGTCTGCTTGACAGCAGCATGGAGAGCTGAGTTTCACGCAAGATAGTTATAGCAACGGTTTAGAGCCTATTAGTTGTGGATACTACTTTATCCTCACATGTCGGACCGGGAGCAGACTGAATGCTTCAGTGACTCACTAAAGCCCTATGTAAAAAAAAATGGTACTAAAAGGTACTTGTACTTTTATTGAGTATTTTAATTTTATGCTATTATATCTACATTGCTACATTTTGGAGGGAGATAATGTAGCTATGTTTTATGCTACAAATTTATTCAACAGCTTAGTTGCCTTTAAAGATTTATCTGAAAAGTTAATCTTAAAATTTTGAATTATGTTGAAAAATATAGGCTACAGTACCTGACGGTATATCAAACCACCCAATATTATCACCAAATTGTGTTTCAATGCAATAATTTCATAAGCCATTTTGCATTTTTTTCACTACATTTTTTTTGCTTTTCGCATGTCACTGTTTTCCATGCTTATATAATTTCTGAAACCTTTAAATCTAACTCTCGTTAAGATAACATTAAATGGCACAAAGAGTTTAAAATGGGTAGACATGACATGCAAAATGTCCTTTAACATGGCATGCTTTTTCCACTCATCCCATTATATCATGTAACAATAGCAACATCTTAACTGGCCAACTAAAACTTTAAAATGCTGTAATACTTAAGTAGGATTGGGTTAGGGTTATAGAGATGGCAAAGTGGTGGTGCTACTTCTCCTGAAGTAAAAGGATCCAAATCCTTTTTTTTTTTTTTTTAGTCAATAAGTACATGAGGATTTCCTCACCTGCATCACAGCAGAGTCCTGAGGCAGCGCAGTGTCCTCCTTCAGATCCACAGGGTCTTCCTCCTGCCTGGCAGGGGGTGAGCAGGTAGTTCTCCTCCACACAGTGAGCTGTTTCTGGGGAGCCGAGCAGGCAGCCGAGACCCTCCCCGCAGCAGATACTGGGGCCGAAGCAGCGGCCCCTGTCTCCGGGGCCACAAGACATGCACTGGAGGAGGAAACAAGATATCATTCTTGATGTTAGTTTTATAATGCGATTACAATTTAGCTCAAAGTTGGAGAGTGGCTCACCTTGCGTAGTGGTGCGTCCATGATGGACCTCTTCCCACCGATAGGACAGTTGGAGATGTAACACGCTGAACACACAGATAGGAGAAAAAACATGCACACGGACACAGCAGCTCCAGTCATTTCTGCTGAGACAGTGACAAAACAACAGTTGGGGAAAAACAAGAACAGTATTTAGTACAAATAACCATCTAATGCCTCATGTTCAGAGATCTGTTCAGAGAGCAAAAGTTACTCACTTGTGGCTTTACAGTCGATGAGTCGTTGACTTCAAGTTCTTGTTTCAGCTGCTCCCAGAGGATTTTCTAACTTGCATGGTTCCACAATGACCTGTCTTATATACTCTCAGATCTTCTTTTGAGAGTGACACAGAAACCCAAAAGCCACTTAAAGATCCTTAATGAGCTCGTTTTATTAAAGCTGACCACCGGGCATGCTGGGTCAAAGGTTTCGGGCAGCTCTGTTGCCTGGTTTGCATTTTGCTACTGAATCATTAGAAAAGGGCCCGTGTTGCGTGACCGTGCATATTCGAGATGATGATGGAAAGTCCGAGAGGTCAAGAGGACAATGGGGAGATGGAAGCATGAATGTACTTGAGTGTGGTACAACTTTGATCTGCTTTTGTTTGAAACAGGAGATTTTTTCCCCCCGTATATTTTCTTAGGCATCTTCTCCAGCACTGATACAGGAAAAGTGAAAAGAGATAGCTTTCAAGGTCATGAGAAGAAGCCCATGTACAGGTATGAACCTCAGTCTGGTGAGCCGCCATTTTGGTTCAACAGTGCCATGCAGAATTAGTTGTGAGTGGATGTTTGTAAACAAGCCAAATCATGACACAAAAGACACACAAATAGACACACGAACAGATTTTCCCTTGCTATTAATAAAACCTTTTAATTCCTCACTGGAATTGATGCCCGCATCATCCAGGTCTGAGGTTAATTGGCTTTATGAGCTAATTAACACAGCTAATGATCGGCCACAACTCATAAAAGGCAGTTTCACAGTTTCAATCATATGAGCTCAATTACTGCAGCTCCCTGATCTACTAAGTGCCACCTCATCTCAATTAGTTGATAACATCGTATTTGTTCACCAACTTCTGTGTGCCAAAACGGCATTTAGACGTGGACTGACTTGTGTTTAGATTTCACACCCCTCAAACAGATCATAAAACCTGTCTCCAGCCACCATCTGAAGACATAAAGTGGTGTAAAAAGGACTGAAGTGTCACTCAAACAATAGGACTCTCTTGCCACCTAGTGTCAGTGTTGACAAATTTCCTCTATTTATGCATACATTTTTCATTGTCACTGTTTTCATCTGTCAGGCTTTTGCAGGAGGTGGACAAAATAGCAGGAATACTTATTATGCAACATTGTGCAATAGGCCTACATTATAACAACACCAGAAACAAGGTGCAGAAAAATTTGGATTTTTGGAAAGAAGAAGACAATCTTTGTGTTTTCTTTCTTCTCTTTAACAAACAACAACAACTGAACATGAAATACTTCACAGAGGCAGTGTTTTTGTTAGAATACATTTTTACCACAGTTGTCAATGTTATGCACAGCCCCTGTGCCACAGCGCTCATCAATTACATATGAACTTTGTATTCTGTTTAGAAAATACCTGAAATGCCTTTACCCTGAAAGTTTCTAGGCTGTTTAAAAGCTTAAAATCGCGCCACATTTCATTTAAAACACAGGAGACTTTATTTATTTATCTTAAAATAGAAACTCAATCTGTGTCAATAGGTGTTGAGCATAAAGACAAAAAATCAGATCTCGCCTTGCCATGTTCCTCCAAAAACTGTGCAAATCCCTATTTCACAGAGAAATGGAGATGTCTATCTAGTGTTTCCTTATTTTTCTGCAGGAAGGCACTAGGCTTGTTGACTTCCTCTCCCCTCCCTTCCTTCCTTCTCTCCGAAGGTACTCATCTGAAAAATGAGAACAAAGTGATTGTTCCTGTTCTCTTTCTTAAGTCACTTCAAATGCTATCCGTGGACGGGCGGCTCATTGTCAGGAGAGTTGCAGTGCGAGCAGGAGGGAGAAAACGCCGGCACAGGTACAACAGCAGCAGCTGCAGCAGCACTTCAGCCACAGCATCACAGAAAACACACTCAGCCGGTAAGTTCTATACACACATACACACACACACACTCGCTCTTTGCTGCAGCCTCACACAAACGCACTCTTACATGGCACTGAGTGGCATTCTGGCAAGGAGGGGCTTCGGTTTAATGGATTGTTTGGAATGCATGGTGTGGCAAAGTATGGACAGGGGTCTCTGCACAACGCACCTTGAAAGGGAGAGGCGAACAATGGCAATATTCAGAAAACATTTAAAACTGTCTGTAAAGCATTCAAATTTTCAGTATGCAATGCATCTTAAATTGTAGAAATCTTGGGAAGAGGCAGACGAACATTCACCCTGCAACCTGCATGTGGTTTATGTTTTCTATATGTTAGCCTACTAATAACAAACTTAACCCCAAATACATGTGTCGCTGTGATGCATTTTTACATTATTCATTGATATGAAGAGATATTCCCTGTGCATATGTAGTGTCGTGCTGCTTGTAAAATTTCAAAGTGTGTTTTTGCAGAGAGAAAAAAAAGACTCACTGAATTATATAAATATGAGTATGTGAAATCATCTGTAATCGCTGTCACTCCCCAAAGTTTATGATCTGCACTTGTCATCCTCTTTTCAACATGAATTAGAAACAATTCAAACATATTTTTCTGTCTCTGTGTTTGTGAAACTGGATGTATATGCTTGAAATGAATAATTCAACAGGTGATTTTGACATTTTTCAAGCAAGAGTATGAAAATATCCCATAGTCCTGGTTTGAAAATGATGCTTTTCTTTACTTATGTGAGTATGTAGTGGATATCTTTGGTTTTTTGACACTCAGTCAAACAAAACAGGGGTAGATGTTTCCTGGGTTTTAGGAAATCAATTTATTTTTGCAATTTTCTGACCAATTTTCACCAAATAATGAAAATATTAAGCAAGAAAATGAATGTGCACCGTGTGTGTAGGGTGCATCTGCAACAGCAAACAGAAAGATAACATGCAAAGTAAAGTAGAACTTGCAGTGATGTGATTAACAAGAATCCCAGCTTTCTCTGTGATAAGCATAGTGTAGATAAGTGCACCAGTGCTAAGTACTATTTGAATGCCATGCAGAAGTTAGACAGTTCCCCTTTGAGAGTCCTTTGTGGAGTATCACCATCTTTTCATTATCATCTACACTAAAAGACACGCAGTGATAAGATATTTATAGTTCTACGACGTGGCAGCTCTATGCTTATCAGTAATTTCATCAAACTCAGACGCAGACTTCACACACAAAATTAGTGCAAAGCATCACAAAGCGTAATGGATGAGAAAAAGGGGAAGTTCTTCTTTGCTATCAGTTCACAAAAAAAAGATGAAGAGAGCAGAGAAAAAAGAGATGGAGAAGCGAAAAGTGTGCGGGAGGTAGAGGTGAGCATTTCACAGATAACTTCCTAATTTCAGGAGAAGGGGAGATCTGTGAGAAAGGAAGAAGTGAGAGGTTTCAGGTTGAACACTGAAAGGTGTGGGTTTCGACACCATGCTGTTTGTGTGTTCCTGGCTACAGCCCCCTCCCCAAATCTTCACAGTGATGGTTTCGTGTGTTAAACAGAAACCAGACAAGAAGTCATCTGATGGACATTTGCCAAGTCTTTTCCAAAATGTTAGGTTTGTTTTTGAGGCTGTTAGTACAGTAGGCAGTGGTGGAAAGAAACTTACTTGTACTAATATAATGTTGAGGTATTGCTTTGGCTATTTCCATTTTAAGCTTTATAGATTTCAAATAAAAAGGTCACTAATGGTCTTATAAAGCACAATGAAGGCGGTTAAATAATACATCAGTGATTTCTATATGATTTTGCTTGTAACCTCCCCTTTAAATGACTCAAGTTGTTTTATTGACAAAACTGTTGGAGGCCCAAAGGAGGGAAAAGTATCAGGTGTTTCAAAAAAACAAAAACAAAGATTCCCTCCAAAAATATAGAATATACATATGTTTTAAACCTGATGCCTACATTTTCAAATTGTGGTAGCAGTCATAAGCTTGACATTACTTATCTTATTTCACGCTGTTCTCATTGCAGCCACAAAGAGCTTTATATAACTTCTTATTTCTCATGTGCAGCACCAGTGGTCCCTGAGGCCTGTGAGAAGTTCCCCTTCAAGTAAAGGACTTCTGCACATCTTTCACCAAAACATTCTTGTACTCTTTCTAACGCAGAAAGAAGATGGAAACAGACAGGGTCAATTTCTCGCCACGAAGAAGTCCTCCCCTCAGAGATGAACGACGACAGGGATCTCAGCACGGTTTCTACCTGAGCCCACCTCCGTTCTATCTCAAGCCCCCGAAATTCTCCCCTCCCAGATACAGCAGCATATCACCCACCGGTGACACCTACAGCGTGTTCAGCCCACCTGCCTTCTTCCCCATGCTCAGCCCCGCTTGCGCCCAAAAGGAGGGATCCCAAAAACGTAAAAGAACACCTTTCAAAGTGGACGCCCAAGAAGGTGAATCTCCTGAAAGAGGAGCGGAGGAGGCAGAAAAAAGCAGCAGCAAGAAGACAGTAAACCTCTCCCACATCCCCTTCTCCCTCCCACCGCCACACCCCATGGCTTCCCCACCTCCAAAGCCCCTCCCCGGTATGATCGAGCTCAACAGACTGCAGCTCCATCGCAGATCATCAGCTGTGAATTTACCTGTCCAGGTGAAACAGGAACCTCTCAGTCCTTCTCCTGTTTGGCCTCCCTCTCCTCTCCTTCTCCACCCTCCGTACTTCCCACCTCTCCACCACAGCCTCCTCCCATACCCCTTCTTCATGCCAGGGCCGGTCATGCACCTCTCCCCCGGTGCCTTCTACCCCAGAGAGGACCTCCGACCCAGTCACCACCGCACCCGTGACGGAGCCTCTCGCAGCGGCACGACCACCGCTGAGAAGCTCGGGCTCAACATCCACGTGGATGACAGCTACTATGTAGATGTTGGAGGTGACCAAAAGCGGTGGAAGTGTCGCATGTGTGACAAGTCGTACACCTCCAAGTACAACCTGGTCACGCACATCCTGGGCCACAACGGCATCAAGCCACACGGGTGCCACCTGTGTGGGAAGCTTTTCAAGCAGCTGAGCCACCTGCACACACACCTGCTCACCCACCAGGGCATGAGGCCCCACAAGTGCCAGGTGTGCCACAAGGCCTTCACCCAGACCAGCCACCTGAAGAGGCACATGATGCAGCACAGCGATGTGAAACCATACAGGTGAACGACAGCGACAATTGTGGTTATTTTCGGCTTTTTATTGCCTATTTCTATCCTTATTTTCTATCTCATACTCACTTTTTCCGCCTCTCCAGCTGCGGTGTGTGTGGTCGAGGCTTTGCCTACCCCAGTGAACTTCGTGCTCACGAGCTAAAGCATGAAAAAGGCCAGGAAAATGTTTGTGTGGAGTGTGGTCTGGACTTCCCCACACTCGCCCAGCTGAAGAGGCACCTGACTGCCCATCGTGGCCCCACCCTGTACAGGTGAGGAATGAAATGGCTCTCTAATGATTGTGTCGTTAAAGCAATAGCTCAAAATAGCCTTCATTCACTTGCTTGGGAGTTCAATGGAAAGATTTAGACCAGCTCTATCCAGCGACAACAAAATCAGCCTGACATTACATTTAAAGAACTTTAATTAACATGACAAATCATAACTTGAAATCAAATTTCAAAAGTTATCATTATAATCCTTTCAAAGAAATATTGATACACTTTGGTTTTTATGCAGACAAAATAATGTATTCATTGTCCGCTTTAGAGAAGCTGGAGGATGGGTTTGTTTCTTTTGGACAGGTTCAGGCTGTTTTCAGAAGCTTTCGTCTTTGTGCTAAGCTAATTCATCAGCCTGCCAGCTGTAGCGTACTATTTAAGGGATGGATAAGACAGTTGTATCAATCTTTTCATCTAATTCTGGGTGAGAGAGAGAATAAACGCATTTCCCAAAATTTCAAACTATTGCTTTAACATTTCAGCTCTCTATTTGGCTGTGTAAGTGAGGTTATACCTGTTGTTCCTGCAGGTGTGCGGAGTGCCAGAAGACTTTCCAGTATCCGAGTCAGCTTCAGAACCACATGATGAAACACAAAGACATCAGACCGTACATCTGCAGTGAGTGTGGGATGGAGTTCATCCAGTCACACCACCTGAAACAGCACACGCTCACTCACAAAGTAGGTTTTATTAGCAGGACGGAGAGAAGAGACACAACATTTTTTCTCTGTGCTCTTTCACAGGGATTGGAAGCAAAAGCATGTATTTTGGCGAACAAACCGAGTTATCAGTTTTTACTGTCGCATGAAGACATTTCTATTATTCCTTGTTCACATTTTGGATCCTGAAAATGGCTCAGAGGGCTTGGATGCCAGCCCAACAGGTTGTTTTGGCAGCTGTCTCGAAGCAATTTCCCCTCAAACTCTGGGCACTGATGTGATTAAACGTCCAGGTTTCATGTTTTATTTCCCCTTTAGTAACATTAGTGTTAAAAAAAACACCTGATTCGACCTTCTTTGGCGTTGTTATGTCTACATATTGTTTTAAGTTGTCTCAGCTGAAGATACTTAACATTTTTATGGTTGCACGGTTGCATGACATGGAAACACTCATTCAGCCTTATGCATTTAGTATCTCTGGAAATTTAAGGCTTTGGAATTAAGGTCATAAAATATAGATCAGTGAAATTCAAGAGAACAAGCAAAAAAAACAATAACATTTTAAGCAGATGACGTCTGTTGACAACATTTCTCACGACGCTACTTCCCCACTCTCTCATTCTTTAGGGTGTGAAAGAGCATAAGTGTCGCATCTGTGGTCGTGAGTTCACCCTGTTGGCCAACATGAAGCGCCATGTCCTCATCCACACCAACATACGGGCCTACCAGTGCCACATGTGCTTCAAGAGTTTCGTCCAAAAACAGACTCTCAAGGCTCACATGATCGTCCACTCGGACATCAAGCCCTATAAATGCAAGGTTAGTTGAACTTAACATGTCGCATGTGACTTTCTGCGGTGTATTTTGGCCCTTAGTTCCTCATTTGTTCACTGATTAAAGGGCAATTTCTACATTTTTGGAAGAAGATCAGTATTGCCCTTATCGGTAATTCATTTTTCCCAAACAAAAATAACAGCATTTGTCATTTGAACAAATTGCCTAGGACAATATTTTCAAGTGGCCAAGCCCTCTCCTAGTGGCCATTAGAAGTATGAGCACAGAAGGAAGTCAGGAAACATTTATTACAGAACAACAATGCCCGCAGAGGGTGGATGAATCAGCGAATCATACTTTTAAACACAACGCCGTCTATTTGTTTACAGTAGTCAACATGACTTTCTTTTACCATGACTAAAATCCTTCCCTAACTTGAGGTTGTTATTATAACCATAGTTAACCATGAGTAACCATGACAACAAAGGTCGCCTGACCTTAACATAGCTTCTTCTATCTCAAACCACATTGCTTCCCTAATCCTAACTAAATTGCCTCGCTGTGTAAACCTAACCAAGCCTAACTGCATTGTCTTTTTTAATTAATTAGAGCAAAAGACTAATGGTGTCCTGCCGATAAAAGCAACATTAAAAAAAAAAAAAATGTGATCATGTGTTGTTGCAAAGGGCAGCTGTTTGTTGAGCTGTAAGTTATTTGTGTATCTTATCAATTTGTCATTTTACAATTTGCATGACTTTTCGGGTAATTAAGACGTGCAGCTATCACCCAAGCTAACTAGTAAGAAATAGTTATCTCTGTCCATATGAAATCAAATCAACCCTCTTGCACCTCTAAAACTCAATAACCATCAATTTAATCCATGCAGTGTAAAAAAAAAAAAAAAAAAAAGGTTGCAGCATTACGTGGTGACTGATGTGGCGCAGCGTAATGTGAATATGCCTAACCGTTTCCCTCTTTTCACTGTTTATGCTAAGCTAAGCTAACTTGCAGCTGGCTGTGGCTTCACGTTTACCCTACTGACATGAGTCATAACAACCTCCTCATCTACCTCTTGCAAGTAAAAATCAAGGCATCGGTATTCTATAAATAACCAAATCATATTTATTGATGATCCCAGCCAGGAACCAGACTTGTAATATTTAGCAGTAGCTGCTATTAAAGGATTTCCCCACTTTTCTGGAGTGTCTGTTTTGACCTTGGTGTTTGGTTTGACGACTAAGACGATGACCAGATAGCAGAAAGGCTTTTGGCAGTGAGAGCCTCCTCGTCCATAGGAAGGATATCGCCGCACAAACCGCCTCTCTAACAATGGCCCCCCAGCCTCCCCGGAGAACAGGGCCCGCAAATAGATTTCATCTCGCTTTCTCTGCTGCTGGAGGGAGCTTCCTGTTTTCTCACGGTCCTCTTGGACAGTTTACAGTCCCTCTCTCCTCCTGAAGGAAAGGACCACCCTAATAAAAAAGAATGCAGAGGAAGGACAGCGCAGGAGTTGCCCTTCCCTGTTCTCCTCCTGGCCCTGTCTCGATGTTGCTTCCTCTCTCTGTCTCTCTCCCTCTCTCTCTGTTTTTCTTCTGTGTGTGTGTGTGTGTCAGGGTGTGAGAGAGGGGGGAAGACAGAGAGGAAAAGAGGAAAACAAGGATTGAGGGAGGGTGTGTGTCTGTGTATATCTGAACGCCTGCACATTCATTCATGATTACGTGTCCCACTGCTGTAGCTCTGCATTCTGAGAAAATAATAGGTCGATAGCGTCGGCTTATTGTTTTTGTATCCTGAAATAGTGTTTACTACAGCCAGTGGTTGGAGGTTAGGCTACAAAGTACATTTTTTACTCAACTGTAGAGTAAATGCATTCAAATCAACATAATGTTACTTTTTACTCCTACTCCACTGCAATTAATAGTATCTGCAGAATAAACTGCCTGCAATATAAAAAAAATGTTTAAAATGAAGTCATTTAGATCAGTTTGATTTGCCTGTGCGTAAGTTATCTGGTTCTCCAGTTTTCATGCAAAGCCTCACTAACTGGCTGTTTATTGAAGCTTCCCATTTAATGTGCATGCATGAGAGCGGTATTGATCTTCTAACATGCAACGAGAAAGTAAACAATTGCATTTTCTAATAATGTCAAACTATAAATTGAAGTGAATGGTTAATAAGTTCAGTATGCACTTTTCTCTTTTGTCTTTCAGCTTTGTGGAAAGGAGTTCAACAGGATGCATAATCTAATGGGCCACATGCATCTCCACTCAGACAGCAAACCCTTTAAATGCCTCTACTGCCCGAGCAAGTTCACACTGAAGGGAAACCTCACCAGACACATGAAGGTCAAACATGGCGTCATGGACAGAGGGCTGGATGAAAGATGTAAGGATGTACAAATCTGCACTTGGTACTGTACGTGCACTTCTGTTGAAAAAAGTTGTGTGATGTATTTCTTTTTTACTTTCTCTGGTTTCAGTGTTTAGGCAAAGGGGGCGATTCTGCCTGACCACTCAAATGGGCCTCCTCACCCATTTCAGCCAAGAGGAGCCGTTTGACCTTTCCCAGAAGCCCCCAGGCATGCCCAGTCTCCGTCTTTCCCAGTCCGATGGCGAGAGCGTACCGGGAAGCTCGTGTCAGGAGGAGGACGAGGAGAGTTTGTACAGAAGGAGCCAGTACAGCCCTGAGGTGGACCAGCACGAACCAGCAGGCGAGGACCAATACATCCCCGAGCTGGAGGAGAGAGGACAGGGATCACCTGATGAACTGAGTCCAGGAGAGAAAGAGAAACAGACATACCAGCAAAGTTTAGATGATGAGGCATTTGAGAGGGAGTCAGCAGCAGAGGGACAATCTGGAGATCTCAGAGGTGCCCAGGTGCACCTCTCACAATCAGAGGCATTCTGTGAGTCTGATGTAGAGCTAGATGAGCAGGAGCACCACAGTGAGACAGACCATAGACACATGTATGATTACGACTCAGATTCAGAGCTAGAGGATGATCACCAAGAGCTTGATGAGCCAGAACAAAACAAAAAGCAGTTGGGTGGCTTTTATGAGGCAGCTATCAACGTGTCAGAGAGGAACCAGCGCAGTTTGGATACAGGTGAAATGGTGCACCACATGCACACAAGTGAATTTACGGGTCCACAGGATGAGGAAGAAGACAAAGAATGAGGGGAAAAAAATAGTGGAAGAATGAGAAGAAGATGTGGGCTCTGGGGCAGGCTGATGTTTTCTTGACAGGAAAATGGACAGGATGTTCAGGAGACACTCCCCTAAGCAGAGAGGAAAGTGTGTAGGTCTCTAAATAAAACTGATTATGGAGTTGTATAGTAGCTCAGCACAAAAAGGGAAAGACAAACATATCATGTTTATTAACAGACCAGAAAATAAAAATTAAGTTACTGTAATACAAAGCTGTGAAGCATACTGCATGTACAGAAGATGTCACTCACTGACAAATAGCTACTGACGGAAAGTTAATGTGGATTAATAAGTGTAAAAGTATGATTAGCGAATAGCTTTTCTGTAAATAAAATGCAAAGAGATATTTAATATTTTTCTTTTTTTTTCTTTTTTTTTACAAATCATTTTAACTCAAATATGTTATTTAGCTTTAACTCTGACTCTTTTTGTGTAAATCTAAGATATGAAAATCAATAATTAGGTTTTTTCCCTGAGTGTAATGTTGTAGTTTTTGACTGATACAGATGTGACAAAGCTTGACGTTGTGTTTTTATGAAATAAACTGTGATTTTTTTCTATTCTTATGTCTAATGTTTAGATTTTCTAACATCTTTATGACTTTGTTCGTTCAGTCTTTTTTGGGAGGATGGCTTTGTTTTTTTTTATTGTATGGCAGTGTAACGGTGGTCACCTGATTATGATTCTGCTAAATCAAAAATAAAAGCTTGAATGCATGAACCTGCTGCTTCTGTTCTTAGACCATCATTGTGGCTCCTTTTTCTTTCTTTTCTTAAAAGAATATAAGCCAAGTTATTAATTTTCAGTCCTCACCTTTTGCCGCCTGACACATACTTTAGCAAGCTAAAGATGATTGCTGCGAGTTTCAAAAACCTCGCCTTTCTCCTCCTGCTTCTCTTTCAAAGCAGAGGAAGAGGAAGAGAAAACACCTCTCCCCTTCTCTCTTTTAGGTTGTGATCAAACAGCAGTGACGGACACAGTGGGTGTCCCAGACAAAGGCTGCATATGCCTGTATGACTCAGAATAAAGCATTGTTTCTGCTCATTGCAGAAGCCCCACTGCAAACAGAAATGCTACTGGAATGACAAAAGTGTGTAAAAACATCTCTTGTTTCACAATAGAAGAAGAATCCTTATCATGCACTTCATCATGCAGCTATTATAAAATTAGTTTGATATTAAAAATCAAGCTCACTGGGCTTTGGTATCACATTGTTTATTTATTCATTTACTCGTTTATTTGACAGGGACAGAGCATATTAATTTCTGTAAATATGCCATATTTAGCCAAAAGGATGGTTTCCGTCTGTTGTCCCTGGCCACTTCTTACAAAGGCTCCTTAAATACAAAACAAAAAAACTGAAAATTGTGAGGAAAACAAATATCCATCAATCTAAAAACACTAATCAATATAATAGGCTACAACTCAAAATTAGTTACATTAATACCTCACTTTCCCGTGACAGTTCAGGTAAACAAACCAGTCATTTCGTGTCAGCTGAAATGCAGAACAGCAGCTTCTCTATTTCCACCATTGACGACCACCGTGTCCCAAAGAGTGAAACTGCAAACAGTTTGAGGAAGTTCTCACATCCTCCTCTCCTTTCCTTTCCTCACCTATGTTTCAATCCCAACCGCTGGCTCAGAGAGGAACCACAGAGAGTGAGTGGATAACCTGTACTGTTTCTTACCACTGCCCATTGTCAGGAATTACTGTCGCTCCTCTCACCAACACCATGTCAAGAGATCGCTAGAGAATAATGATGATAATGTAGTAACTGATGACAGCTCAGAGAGGCATGGTGCTCCAGGAGGTGACTCTATCGCCCCTGTGCCTTTTAAACGAAGTGAAACTTTAAAGAGCATGAGAACCATCCAGACACACAGGAGAGCAGGTAAATACTGATTTAATGAAAAGATGAACCTTGTGGTAAGAAACGGTTGCTGTTCTGCTTTGCAATGAAACGAGCAAACAAATCATGACCATGACAAAAAGACGGGATAATGTTTCATTGGTAAAAGCAAGAATTCACAGTTTATGAATCAGTGATTTTTAGGCACTGATCTGAGATACAGTAACGCACATCACACAAACTTTGAGATTCACACTCACATGAAACTTCAGGCTGTGACGAATGATTATTTCAGTTATCATTTACAGTAATTTTCCGGTTATGTTCTTAATTCTTAATCGGGGCGGGACCTGATAAGCTTTACAGTATGCTTCTCTCGTTTTCCCTTTCGGTGTAACTGAAATTGTGTGTGATGAAGTCTGAATGTCCGAAATAAAATAAAAAATTACTTTCATTGTAAGGTTTTAAAATAGTTCCTCAGAGTTCAAGGGGACGTACACCTTTGTTCCCTTTTGTTGGACCACGGGTCCAAAACTCAAAGATATAGTTTACTTACTGCTGACACAAGTTAATCTATGATCTCATCAATTGTCGGACATTAATTGCCTGCAATTTTGGTAAGTAGGAAAAACACCCCAAATTTGATGACTTCAGCATCTGGACTATGAAGATGTGCTGATTTGCTCTGCACAAATCTTTGAATCTTTGAGTTTGGGACTATATGAATTCTTCATACAATTTACAGAACCCAATCCTCTACACATAAACTGTCTTCTCATGTTGTTTTAGAGTCTTAAAGAGCCTTTAACAAAAAGGAGTTATAGCACTGCTATAAGGGGATGTCAGGTTGTATTACAGGGTGGTACCCATCCTGTTTCATTCCATCCAAAATGTATTTGTTACACATGTTATGCAAGCACATAAATGACTGCACATTCCTATAGGGACAGTACCACGGTTATACTGCTGCTGCTTTCTGTCTTTCACAATTTAATTTGTATTTTATGTCATGCCCAATCTATATTAAAGCTGCCGAAATCAGCTGTCAATCAATTAGTTTTCACAATTGGCATTAATAAATGAAAAACAGGAAGATTCATCAGTATTATAGTTGCATACAGTGTATCATTGCCATGCTGTCTTGCAACCTCCTGCACATACTGTTTATTTGGTTAATATGTTGACCATTGTTAACTATTGCCGCAAAAACAGAAGCATATCTCTATACATTTGATGTAGGCTAATTACTGAGAAAGGTACCCAGCCATAATTACTTCTCGTCACAGATTTTTTTCTGTCACATATCTTTCTGTCTCACTCACCTACTTACATGTCAATGCCCTAGATAAAACTATGGAGGGCAGATTAAAAAAAGGGAAGCAGACAGGGGATGCCCGTAACTGAGAGAGTGAAAACAAATATTTCACAGCCACATTCACCTTTTTAGAGCAGGGAAATAATGTGGGAGCAAAAAAGACACTGTATAGGCCTTTGGGTGGAAATGCATTGTCAACATTAACATTTTACACAATAGCCACAAAAGGACACAATAGAGTAATAAAAAAATAAAATGAAATAGGATATAGAATATCATGCCTAAAGAGAGGGCTGTGCCTCCAGCTTGTGTATTTAGAAATGTTGACTTCCTGTCAGTCCTCTCTTGTGCTCAGGTAAGGACTTCCTGTTTTGCTGGTCAGCGAGAAAATGAGAGGGTGCTAAGATTCTTCCATGTTTTGTTTAACAAAACTGTCCCACCCCAGACTCAACCTGTTACCTCCTTTGACCCAGAGCCAAGGAGCTTACTGTAATTATAGCCGAGGGCTGTCCTCCTGAATTGGGAACAAAAACACTGGCTCAATAGGTCAAGGGCCCTGCTATTCATGCACAAATTAAAACGTTAAGCTTTAGATTCAGCTTTGCAACAGCTCAGCTCCAGATATAGTATTTATTCTGATGCTGTATTCCTGGTTTATTATTTTAGGCTTTAAAAAACTTTTTTTTTTAATGTTTTAAACATGACTGGGCAAATGTAATGTCCAGATGAGCTAATGGAAGCAGTCATCCATGATGCTGAGTAACTAACACTGGAACTTTTCATGGCTTTGTATGCAGAGCCACAGGCAAAGTGAAATCTCCTGCACTTCCACTTCTGTCTGCATATCTGCTCTGTCTCCTCCTTTAATAAACAGCACCCTCTATTGTCTGTTTTGTCAGCCAAGGATGTAAGTAATGGGTCTAACAGTAACAATAAGAATATAATCAAATTAAGCTCATGATTTACAATAACTGATGCAAAAAAGCAAAGAATTATACATTTTTATCAATTTGATCAATAATTTATTTTGACATTGGCCCAGTCTGGCACTCTTGTTCTCTTCCTTTATTGGTTGGGCAATTTAATGTCAAATAAATGTCTAATTATAATCTTATTTAAACCAGACAGAAGGATTTGTTAGAAAATATTGGGTCTACATAGACTATGATCCTTGTAAGTTATTCATATATTTTCTGTAATTAAGATATAATATACTGCATTAATATGCAGTTTTATAAATCATTAACCATTTGAAACATGTTGGATCACAACCTTGTTTGTGGGTTAAAGCAGAAGTAAGCAATATTTTTGTGTTAATATAAGTCTTAAATAGTTAGCCTATATCTTCCGACAGCAATCACTTACATAGAGTGTTTGGACCGAAACACGGGTCTCTCAGTCCCTCTGCTCTGCTCTGAGCCGAGGAGAAAACTTTTCTCGTATCCTACAATTTTTATCCAATGAGGAGAGAGAACGGCATGAAGGGCTTTGTGTGCAGCCAAGGGATGCGCGTGAATGTGTTGACGTAGGGACGAGTACTGTTATGGTGCGTTCAAGGCAACCCGTAACTCGTGTTTTTCCGACCTGTGAAGTCGTACCAGTTCGATCTGGTGCGAGTTCACGGGGCGGAAGTTACGAGTGGCCGTTATAGTGACTTTCACAGGTAAAACAGGTCGGAAAAACACGAGTGGGTTGCCTGGAACGCTACAAAGTCGTAAGTTGTGACGTGAAGCCGGTTTCAAAAGCCTACCTGGAACGCAGCATTAGCCAAAACGACTGGATCGCTTACTTCTGCTTTAAGTATGCAGAGAGAATATTTTCTATAGCTGTAATTAATTCAGGGTAAATCTCATATGACCCAGAAATCTAGGTTATTTTACAAAAAATGGTCAATTATACCATTTTGTTGTCTTCCTCTTACTGTGACAAATGAAAAAAGAATGGAAAAAAGTGCATGCATCTGATTTCATTTGCACTTGAATGTTTTTATTTCAACCCTAAGAAGTTGGTTCAGCTGTGTCTTTGTGGTTAATAAATGCATTTTTATATCAATAAATGCAGATTCGGCCTTCTCTGTCTGATCTAACTGCGTTGTTTATGTATGGCTAGCAAATCACGTTTTAAGTATGAATAAATAGGCTAAGTGATGAAGTTTCAGGATATGAACGACATGTATCTCACTTGGTATGACCCTCTGACGGTCCGTCGGATATATCCGGAACTCCCCCCGCCCCGGCTACGAAATGGTATCGTCCAAAGATGGCATCCTCCGTGTGGAAACGCTGTGTGACTGCAGCTGTCAAAGTTAACCGTTTGTCCTCGTCTTTTTCAGGTAAACAGCACCCCTACGTCCCTTACACTCAGTTTGCCGGCGTTAAACTTTGTTGACGTGTTTATAATCTATAAATAAACAGCCCATTAGGCTACATGTGGTGCTTGTGTCTCTGTGACCTGATGGACTGTGTTTCCCTGCTGCAGCTCGAAGATGGCTCCTGTCGGCGGCGTACACCGACTCCACGGTGTGGGAGGCGAGGGAGAAAGACCCACAAAACCTCGGTAAGAGCTCAGGCGGACAGTAGTGTTGTGGTCAAGAGTCAAGACCACCTAACCCGAGACCGAGTCCAAGAGTGAAACCAAACCCATCATGCGAGACAATTGACCAGTACTGTATGGGCTCTTTGCACAGCTCCACTACCTCCTGAACTTAATGCTGCTCCTTCATTTCCTGTGTTACATTATTGGACAAACTGGTTAATCCAGGTGTGTCTGACCATTGTGACTACTCAGACACACCTGGATTAATCAGTTTGTCCAATAATGTAAGACAGGAAATGAAGGAGCAGCATTAAGTCCAGGAAGTATTGGAGCTGTGCAAAGAGCCCATTCAGACAGTACCAAGTAGCTACTCATAATAATCATGTGGCAGGCTTGATATTTACATTAATCCTCAGATAAACAGAAAAGATGCAGCTGTGGTTTTGCCTGGTCTTCTGAAAAAATCCAGAGTCCAGCTCAAACCGAGACAAGACCGAGTATAAAATGTAGTGGATTGCGAGACAAGACCAAAACCTTGAAAATGTGTACCACACCACAACAACACTAGCGGGCAGTCCAGGCGGATATAACAAACGTCTGCAACATGGACACGATCCCGGGGCCTAGCATTGTATCAGCAACACCTCCAGCTCCACTACTACAACTGTGATGCTCTCAAAACAGTCTCTTCAAAACAGTCTCTTCAAGATGTTGGAGACATAGTTTGTTTGGGGGATTTTGGTCCATCACGTAATGTCTGCAGATGTGTTTGTTGTGCTGCTAATCCTCCTCTCAGAGGTGTTGTATCATGTTCAGATGTGGAGACTGACTGTAGAGGGCACTGAAACAAACCAGGAAGGCTGTGTATTTGCAAGAATCTAGTAAACTGATACATATCCCAAACGAGAGTGATAATAGGATATATTGGGATATTTTAAGCAAGGTATGTAATATTGTATAAAGAACATATTATGCTGGATGCACAAACAAATACTGTTTATTTTCATATATTCAAACTCAGATCAGTTGCACTTGTATTTATATTTCACAGTTCCTATCATAGTTATTACTTTACAAATACTCAAATATAACAAAAGCCAGTGTCTCGATGGAAACCACTGATAAAATATCGGTACACCACCAGTGTGCCAGCAGATCTTGTTGAGCATTCAAGCATCACGTGTGTGCGTGTGCACTTGATCAACACAGGATGGCAGTATAAGCCTGCAGCTTCAGGACTGTTAGTCCTCACTATAATTATTATACTCACACTCAAATTAAATTAAAATCAGTTGTACTTATTTTGTAAATTTTTAAGTGGATCACAACTGATGATGAAGTATTCTGTTTTGTCTCAGGCAAGTGTATCAAACTGTGAAACACTTTTTCAATTATGTTGTTGATGCATTTCTTCAAAACCACAGCTGTACTGGCCGCCACTATGGACAGGACATACGAGAGGAATCTCCCAGTCAGCTCTCTGACTGTGTCTCGGGTAAGCTGTGACCACATTTGAATGGACTATATTTGAATTGGTTTAGTGGTGAACCGTATTAAAACACAGCAAGCACATTTAAATTTGATGTCATTTGGGACAGCAGTTTTTGTTAATTGTTTGTATGTCCTGTTTGTGTTTCAGTTTGTTGACAACATATCATCTCGGGCGGAGATCGATCAAGCAGAGTACTACCTCTACAAGTAAGATGAATCACCGCTGCTTGTTTCTGCATCTGCATCTGCATTTCTGCGTCAGACATCTGCTGCTTCCTCGGTTTTGGTCCTTGGTACCAACTTGCGTGCTTTTCTTGGAATGAATTGTCTGTTTGGTTTGTCTGTTTTGGTTTATGTTCAGTCACATGCTTTTCTTTGTTCGGGGCAACTCCAGACCTTTCCTGTTTACTCCCTTCTCTGGAATCTGCACCCATTCTTGCGATTACAAGATTTAGTGTATTTCCCAATTGCACCCTTATTCAGGACGCATTCGTTTTCATAATCGAGTGAGAATTAGCTGTCTTTGCACTGTGAGAAGTTTGTAACCAGTGATCGCTATTGTTGATACATACCACGGTTTTTGTTTGGATTCTTGTTTTTCAATTATTGTAAATTTTTTTCTGTTAAATTTGCAAACTGGTGGTGGCATTTACATGTAAATGTGATCTCTTCTCTTCATCACATCTTTCCTGTCGCTTTATTTTTACCCTCCCAGGTTTCGTCACAGTCCAAACTGTTGGTACCTGCGAGACTGGACTGTTCACAGCTGGGTCAGACAGTGTCTAAAGTATGGGGCCAAGGAGAAGGCCCTGTACACTCTTAAAAACAAGGTACACAACGTATTATTTTCCCTCTGTTATGTATACTGTACAAGTTCAATTTGCTAAATCAGAGAGGAAAGGCCTAATGAGAGGCTCCTGATCAGGCCTGACAGCTGCAGTTATCTGACAGGATGAGTGATTATAAATCCGATCTTAACAACCCAAATGCATTTTCAAACTAATCCGAGCAGCACAAATAACATCTAACATGTTTGACGTTTCCGTCGAGCATGTGTAGTGTGTTCTTGAATGAGTTGTCATGTCTGGGAATCTGAATTATTCTAAATGCAGAGACGTCAACCTGCCAGTGACGTGTTTACGTTTGAGGTAAACCAGTGTTTGGTTTAAGCCATTTCACAGAGATTACCTGGGTTGATGTCAGTGATGCATTTGGATTCAGCAGTTATTATCATACATTTATAGCCTGACAAGCCAGACTATATCATTAACATGTATAGTCTGGCAACGACCTGTAGACCTCGGCTCAATCCAGGGGCCGGGATGAAGGCTGTCTTTCAAACTGCCTCTGCACGCAACAGGGTAGCGCTACGACTAATCAGAGCAAAGAGCAGGATGACGTTAGCCTGACAAGCCAATTAAAATGTATGTCGTCATCGCGTTAAGCCCGCCCAACGACTCTCTAAACAGATAGAGCGCTGTGATTGGTGAACACAAACGGTGTTCGAGACTCAAAAAGTCCCTATGGCTCGTTTCTAGACCCACCTACGGAGCAAATATATTTGCTGCCGCTAGGGTGCGTCTAGATTTCTAGGCTAATACATTTACACAATCTTTACTAAATCATGCTTACAGTCAGCGTACAAGAATAAATAATGTAAAAATTGTATGATTATATGTCTGTGTTGTGTGTGTGCAGGTCCAGTATGGAATATTTCCAGATGACTTCACCTTCAACCTGCTCATTGATCCTTATATTAAGGATAAAGACTTTAAAAGTAAGGCTTTTTTTTTTTTTTTTTTTTTTTTAATCTGAAAGATTCAGGAGAAAAATAAGGTTGAGAGTGACAACCCCTCATACTTTTCTTCTACTACTACTCTGAATATTGCCAGGAGTGGAAACAGACTCTCAAATCACTAAAATCAGACTTCAAACATTTCTTTCCTTGTTTGTAAAAGACGGAGGTAAAGGGGGAAGCCCGATTATTTTTCTGTAATAACATAATAATTAGACAGTAAACAATATGTCCCTTTTCAACAAGTGAGGGCACATAGTTGGCATCAGTGTTTTCAGGTGTATTGTGACGTCAAAATTATATTTGATAAAATGCGGAAGTCACTGTTTGTTTAGTGCTTACAGTACTGGTATATGCTGCAACACAGATCCAATGATAAATCTGACAGTATTTGATTTCTTTTTTGTTTATTTTCCACAAATCCCACAGAAAGACCAAAACCAATACTAAATCGATCCTATTGACAGCTAGAACCTGACATTTCATTGAGCTCCATTGTGAACCACATTGTTGCACTAGGTGACATGTTGTTACATTTCAATGAATGTGGGCACTGGAGTTTATTATGAACTGACCTTACACACACACAGGCTTACTGGTGTAAATTCTCACCATTGTTAAAATCACAGATGAAAATAGTCCCCGATGCATTTCATAAAAAACCTCAGTACCCAGCTGTTTATTAGGGTCTTATATGTATATATATGAGCAGGGTTCGTACGGTCATGAAAAACCTGGAAAAGTTATGGAAATTGAAAATGCAATTTCTAGGTCCTTGAAAAGTTATGGAAAAATAAAATCCTCTGTAAAGTTTTGGAAAAGTCATTGAAATATTGCGTGGTTAATATTTTGGATGTGTAATAGGCCTATTAAAAAATTAATATAGTGTAACGCAATTGCGTCGCCTGGCTCTAGCCCCGAACATTTCTTATTCAACGAGTTAAACAGAAAGTGCACATTGACTGAGAAGGTAGTTTTGTATTTTCCCGGTCACAGTGAATGCAACACAGGCACGGCGCCACGACCAATCAGAGAGAAGTGTTGTGGAAGCGGAGAATCCTCCTCCGTGTTTTATTGGCTAACAGCCAGGTAACCAAGGTGACAATCTGAACTCTAGCGCTCCGAGCGGTCCCAAATCATCAGAAAAATGGAAAAATGGACGACATCAGGCGGTTTTTTACACGGAAAAGGGGAGGCGTTTCTGCAGTTGTGGTGGCTCGCGGCAGGGCGGACTGGCCGCCGAGAGTACCGGGAGTTTTCCCGGTGGGCCGGTGGGTCAGTGGACCGGCCCGGTACGACGTGGTGCTGCAATGACGCGCTGACGTTAGTGTATTTACATTTGTGTTTACAACGTCTATGAGCGCGAGGAGTGCCTACCGTAATTAATTTATTCTCGGTCCGAATCCGCCCCAGTCCCAGCCAGGCCAGGCCAGACCGAGTCATATTCTCGGCACGAACCAGCGCGTCCGGGCGGATTGGGCCGTCCATGTTCACTTTATGAGCCCAAAAGAACAGCCAGGCAGCCCAGTCCAGAGTAGAGAGCAGAGGAACAAAGAGAGACAGCACAGCAACAGGTGTGTGTGTGTGTGTGTGTGTGTGTGTGTGTGTGTGTGTGTGTGTGTGTGTGTGTGTGTGTGTGTGTGTGTGCGTGCCTGCGTGTGTGTGCGCGTGCTACCTGCTGTAAAATGTAGGCTTATATATTGTATAAACATAGTTGGCTGAAAATCTTAGGACATGTTTAAAACTCAACCATGTTGGAGCCTCCTTTCATATTTAATATATAGAGATGAGAAGAATAGGGCTCTTTTTGTGGAAGAAGAGGAAACAGCCTTTGAAAGGCTGGTTGAAGCCAAAAGATTTAACAAATGGGTTTTGTTTTTGCTCTCCAGCCACAACTCCACTAGACCAGTTCTGAGTTCACTTTCATACACTCCAGCCATTCTTGCCATTACAATGATAGGAACCTCAGTCACTACTAAATATGTTTGTTTGTTTGTTTTTATCTGAAGCAATGTTGTCTTTTACCTTTATTTTCTCCTCAGAGTACACCAGAATGCCTCATTTACGTGTTAAAAATCACAGATTTTTTCTGGGGGAGTGCCCCCAGACCCCCCTGCTAAAGTGCTTTAGATAGGCGGCAAACCGAGGACCGATGAATCAATAGAGCGCGATGGGGGGGGGTCTTGAAAATTCATGTAAAGGTTATGGAAAAGTCATTGAAAAGTTATGGAAAACCATTGCTAAAAAAGTGTATGAACCCTGTATGAGACATTTTGGTGAATGAACTCAAACATCCACTCAGGCCTCTGCTCTTCTGGAGATTTTAGAGAGACGACAACGGGCAGAATAGATCTGTGTTGAGACTGCAGCGTAGCTCCAGTTAACACATGAAACAAACAAATGGAAATCCATCTGGGTTTTCCACATCATCTTGTTGCCCCCCTCCTCTTTTGTTGTGGTTTAATGGTGCCTGACTGGACAATTAGCTCCACCACCTGTTTATCTCAATGAGCTAACTCCCAATGTTCACTCAACAGATGTAAACGAAGAAGTGCATTCATTTTGCTAATACTCCAGAGGTGTGCGCTTGGTTAAGAAACTTGTCCCTTGTTGAGTTTGATCTTTATGCAGAATTGTTTTTAGAAGCATAATATGAATGTAGTTATAGATAAGAATATCTGAAAAAGAATAAAGTGCAGTAAACTTACAAATGGAAATAAAGAGAGCTAAAAAAGAAAATATGTGAAAATCACCTAACCACTGCACACTGAGAGGACTTAACTGGTTATTAATATGCGTATTTGGTCACTGCAAAAATATGTATTTTTGACGTAATGTTTTTGTTATACAGGTGCGTGCTCTGTGGTTGAAGAGGTGATGCTTCAGGAGGCCTTCAACCTACCCTCCACACAGATCCTCTCTCTGTACGCTCTGGGCAGTTACCTAGCAACCAGACCACAACTCACAGTGAGTGAAACAGCAGCTGCAGCAACAGGAGAGGTGTTATGAAAACAAATGATACCAGTATATTCTTACACATGGAAATACAGCACATTACCTTGGGCACTACAGTAAAGTCATCAATTTCCTGATGCTGAGAGTGATTTATGAGGGTTTGATTCAAAACCGCTATTCATTTATTCTGGGGAAAGTGGGTGTCTGAAAGTCATTAGCATGTGAGTGTTGTAGCCGGACCTAGCCAGCGTGCTTGTAAATGAAATACCTACACTTGTTTCTCGTGGTGTTCAGGTGCCAGAGGAGCGGGCTTTGGGGGCGTCGCTGCTCATCTGTGGACTGAGGCAAGACAACACTGTTGGCCTTAGTGCGCAGCTACTCGGCAATGCTCTCCTAGGTGTGTATCTGAGGTTCTCCTCTTCCACTATGTTGTATATTTCACTGCGATTGTCTCATTTATGCTGCCCTTTCCTTTCCCATCTAGGCAAGGTGGAGATTTTAAAGGGCATACATGCTGTGTTCAAAGGGATGCCTCTCTCCTGGGCTCATGGATATCTGGACAGAGCGCTGGCTGTCATGGAGAGAGTGGCTGCTGCTTCTGCTGACGTCAAGCTGTCCAAAGATGTTGTAAGGATTATTAATTACACTTTTCTTTTTATTTGATCGAGGACAGGGGCTCTTGACAGCCAAAATGTGTATTTCAGAGATTCACAACATTTCCACAGCGTGGTCCTCATGGTTGGAACTAGGCACTGTCCCAGTTATCAACAAAACCAACCAAGATGACTGGTGTAATAATCCAGGTCTGTCTAATAATTACTGTTAGATCAGCACATTTAGTTATCATAACGATAATTAAAATTGTGATCAACACTGACATATTATAGCATTGATCTGCAGTGTTTGTATACGTACAGATTACAGAAATAAACTCAAGCGCATTGCAGAAATAACAGTATCACTCCCTGCACTCATCTGGCCTTTTGTCATCGATCTTCTCCACCGACTGCGGGTTTGATGTCAAACAAAGTGTCAGTTTAATGTTGCGAGATCAACGCGGATCAAACTTTCGTCCAAACAGGCTTCTGTGTTTGAAAATGAAAATGCTGCACAGTCTCAAACAGTGATCGTGGCTTGGCAAACCAGCGTTATACACATGGAAGAGACAGGCCGTTGTTACTTTCCAGGTGGGGTTGGATGACACACACGGCGTTCATCAGCTGAGATGGAACACACATGCTGTCACATTGTTGTTATTTTTACATATATGCACGCACACACAGTCGGGTGTAGCGCCTCTAATCCGGCCTGCGCTGTCCAGTTCAATAGTTCAGCTTTGTACACGTCTAATGAGATTTTGAAGGAGCCTGTAGCACTGAAGATGTCACTGCAGCAGGGACGAAGCGGCCCGTGTGTCAGCCAGCGGCACAGCAATAATGTAGACAGAGCAGATAACACCGTAGGACAGAAAGGAAATATTACATCTCAAATGAAGGTGCTGGTGACGGCTGCCTCAGGTCACAGTTAATCTTACCTCTTCCTAAGATTAAGAGGTGAGTTGTCAAGCAGGGTGGTCAGCCTCTTTCCTCTCTACCTGTCCTGTAATCATTGAAATAAAGAACTGCATCCTCCTTTAAAAGCTGATAAAGACTTTTTCAGGTTGTAAAAGCTGTTTGTACAACCCAAACTGCACTTTTTTTTAAGCTCCATTCCTCACATTAATTTACAATTTGTTTTCAGCTGGACTACATGAACAACTTGCTGCAGGAACTGTCTTCCACCTCAGACTCTGACACCTCTGGAGAGGAGTCAGGAGGTGAGGAGGACAAGAAAGAAGGCGCTGTGGATGAAGATGATCAGGCCGAGCAGGCGAAGCTACCTCAGTATGCCGACAGATTCAAGGTGGGTGTTTGTCGCTCAGCTGCAGGTGTGCTTTTGTTTGTAGCAGCAACTGAATTTACATCAGTTTCCCAGCCGGGGCGAGACGGTAAACATGGAATAAACAGTGTTTCCTGTCATGGCTGGTTTTTCTAAGTAAAATCTGATTAGGGCGCATACTAAGGTTTTTTTGTTTCTGACTGTGTAGTGATGGTGACAGAACACACAATAAGGCAGAGATTTCAAACTGTCTGATTAGCAGCCGAATTACTGTGTGTGACGATAAAATGATTTGCCACAAATAAACACAGACATGCTGCTTGTGTAATAAGGTATGATTGAAAATGTTTATCTGGCAGTCTAAAAACCAATAGTATGGAGCTGGAAAATTGTTTTGATTGATTTTTCTTTTTTGTCTTTTCAATCTTTGTAACCTAAAGCAGTGGTCACAGCTTTGAGCTGTGCTTTCTGCTGGTTCTCCATGATGATAATGACACAGGGATTTAGCAGGCAGGGTGCAGCCTTCACACTGACATAGTGTGTTGTCTAATGCAGAGGGACATGTTTCCTTTTTTCCTCCCAATAGCCTCTGACCAATGGTTTCATTGGTATCTCTAATTTAAGGGAGCCACCACAGTTTTCTCACTACTCCTATCAAAGGTGCCCTGTGGAAGTTTCCAATTTAAAGCTGTACAGAAAAGAAAATTGAATTTGAGCCCACTCTGGGTCATAAAATTAGTGTAATAACTCATCTATCAGATGATGTAGGCCAAAATTAGTTTTCCTTACTCGGGTAAACTTGTGTGGCAACCCGTGACAACTCGGCGCGACAAACAGGACAAACAGCCATTTCTGTACACCTTTAAAGGAGCTATATGTAAGAAATGTATGGCAAGTAATCACAAAATCCCCCAAATATGTCACCAGAGACTAAGGAATCGTGTTAATTTGAAATAGTGACAACAATAGTACAGCCAGAATATTTGCATTAAAGATTTTCATTTGTTTTGATTTTGCCAGTTACCACTGAGCTGCAGCTACAAGCATTGTGGATTATGTCTGATGTTACTAACATTAAAAGACCTCGCTATGACTCTCAAAAATGTATATTGACAAAAGCAGAAACAAAACCAGGATCTGCACAGGAGATGCATTTGAAAGATGGAGACGGCTGAAAGTGGAGAAGAATTTGAGGATAGATGCTAGAGTGGCTAATTTTCTCCTGGACACATACAGTACCTAGCTATCGCACAATAGGGGAGGGGATACAACACACTGCAGTATTTTGGATTTGATTGCAGCAATAGTATTGGCCACAGTCTTACATATCGCTCTTTTAATTAAAGTTTACATTCAGTGTCAACACCCAAGATGTGTTTTGTACACACTGGAAATCTTACAAATGTGTGTTTATTTAGTTGGTGTGTTTACGTTGAAATTGTGACATTATGTGATCCGTGTGAGAATCAGCGGCTGTATTGGCTCGGTTGGATCGCATCACAAAAGCTTTTAAAAATGTCAACAAACAGTTAATAGGGGTCAAAACCTCTGGTCTACCAGAACTACAGCTACGTTCAGATGACAACACTCGGTCAGTCTCTCAGGGGTTTAGGAATGTTCTCAGGGAAGCTTGAGCGTTCAAAATGTAACGAATACAGTTCACTGCCTCAGACGGGTCCATCCAAGTAATTTAAATGCAGTGATGAGGTCACTGTTTGGCAGCTTCAACTTTTTTTTCATTCTCTTTCTCCACAGGAACTTAGCAGCCAGCTGGAGAGTCGGGGTAAAGTGGACTCTGCCTCCTTCCAGGACTTAGTGGTCACTCTGGCCCAGCAGAACCTGGCTGCTGCAGAGAAACCGGACCTGGACGAGTTCAGGAGCCGGGTGCAGGCCTGGGAGTCCGAGAGGAGGGAGCTGATCCGAAGAGAGAAGGAGATGAGAGAGAGGGCGGAGCAGGAGAAACAGGAGAGGTTAGCTGCCAGGGCTGCAGCTCGGGCATAAAGACACTGAGGATGGAGCTGAAGTAAGATCACTGAACTGTCCTTGGAGTATGTACATTAAAATTGTGCAATCTTAGAGGATAACTGTCTCTAGATTTGTGAAATATCAACATTGTCATCATTACATCTTGAGATGTCACTAGTTATTATTGTATATTATCAATTATTGTGTGTAAATGTTAAACATACTGCTCTGTTTTATAGAATTGAACTGGGCTAATATAAAAATATTGCCACAATAAAATTAATTTCCCTTTTCGTTTGTATCAAAAATACTGTCTCACGTTTATTGTTTTTCTGTTGTGGACTATGGGATGATATCATTATTGGAATATGTGCACACATCAATTGTTAGGCCCGTTGGTCAAGTGACCTCATGTAAGCAAAAAGCTGGGGAAAGATCTTACCATCACATCCTCCCACTCCTTTTCCTCTCGCACTGCTGTCGTCTATGTCTCTCTGTGTGTGTGTGTGTGTGTGTGTGTGTGTGTCTGTCTGTCAAAAGCATCTTTGGAAGTTTTCTCACGGGGTGATAAAAGGGGTATTACATAGAAGAATTATTTGCCGATAGCCCATCTAGAGAAAACCAAACTCTGTGCACAGAAAGGAAAGGAATGTAATTATGACCAGAAAATATTTCCGTTGACGAAGGAAAATATAAATCATGCAGCAACACATCGAGGTAACTGTTCACAGACACAAACTCTGCTGCACTTTTTGTTAAAAAGCTAGAATACAATATCAACGAGTGCAGCATCAGCGAATACATGAACTGCACTCATTACTAAAAACAGCGCACGTTAACTGTTAAATTGAATAAAACCTAGGTTGTTTAGACTCTGCAAAAAGATAAGATAATAGATCTTTGGAGAAGAAAATGCCGTTGTCGTAGTGCACATAATGCATTCATTCCACATTATGTTGCAGCTATTCAGTATTCAGAGCATGATCTTGGGAAACAGCCTGGTATGTGGTCCAGGATGAATGAGCAGCACAAAATGCTGAAACAAGAACCATTGTGATCCAGAGGCACCATTCTGACTGCTTCTCTGAGAGCATAATCACTGTTTGCTTTCTAAGTATTAAACATGTAATTTAACTCTTGAGAAATATCATTACGTCTGTTTTCTATCCCATCCAAATACCAGAATATGGTCCCTTCTAACTTTCTCCTCACACTGAGCGTAATAGTTATTTTTTTCACTTTACCTTGGGAACAGCAGTTGATAAACTATTAAATAGAGTGCCAGTAATTGCTTACGTGCTAGGTTTTAGTCATCTGTAAATTCTTCCTTAGCATGCAAATGAAAAGTAAAAGCAGTTGAGACGACAAAGCAGCAAAAAAAATATATATATTTCAACCTTAACCCTAACTATTATTTTACTTGGTTAGAGTAATAATAGATTTCCACTTGTTCAAATTCACGAAAGCTAAAATACAATAGGCTACAAAAACCCAGATAATGTTTGCATATCCTTGTCGGGGAATGCTAAATTTGTGTAATTATGGAAAAAAAAACTGAATGGAATACATTAAATTCAGAACATTCAGAATACTAGTGAATTATCACTGTTAATTGTTTTTGATTAAATATGACGTATACTGTACTTTCCCGCTGCACCTGAGTCAAGCATTAGCCTACATCAAGTTCTTAATGAGTAAGCGTTTACCTTATTCACTATATTTCACATTCACTGGTCTAACAGTAGTGATACTGTAGATAAATGAAATAGCAATGACTGTGCTGCATCTGCCACCCTGCAATCCTGCTCTGTTCTGTCCTGTTCAGCTTTTGGCTGTGTCCCACATCCTTCAACAGACTGGATTTGTTCATGTGTTGAAAATGTAGAAGACCTTCGAGTGCTCTCATCCTTTCTGAATTTAAAATTTTGCTTTACAGTTCACGCATTGCTCTGTCCTCACAAGGCCGACCGGAATATTTCTCACCAACACCATGACATTTTGGCATTGCAGGAAAAGCACAGATAAAACTAATTTAGTTAAAACTGGTTCAGCCTCATCAAACATCCCAGTAAGTTATGTCAGCAAACCAGCATGCGACGTGGCAGCACCCACTACACTAGCTCACCTGGGTGGAATGCTGTTGCTTTTATTCAGATACACCTGTGGGTTTCCTGCTACGACATGCTGAACTGTCTGCTGTGATAAGTATGTCACTGATGTTCACTAGCGACTGGTCAGCCTGATAGATAAAAATTAATCTGTGAGAGTAACAGATCCTAAATTTGTTTAGTCTTTGTTTGTCCAAGTGTGTTTGCACAGGCTCATTCACGAGTAGTGAATGAACACACACAGGCTCAGCCACAATGTAATGCTTTTGTGTGTTCATTATAATTATAGAAACCCAGTACATGTGGTTCATTCATGTGTTTTTAAAACAGTGAAGCTTTATTACTCAGAGAAGTACATGTTCAGAGTTGTTTTGCTGTTTTATGGGATTTCTTTCCTGAAATATTCAGAATATTTCCATGTCATTGTGTGGAGTTTTGATTTTCATTGTTTAGCCTATCACCTATGATTTATGGCCACAAAAGGAAACAGGTGTATTGATGAAATAATTCAAATAGAAAGTGGTGCACCTACTGGAGAAAGTAATGAGTTAACACAACCCTTTGATTTAAAAGAAATTGGTCATCCGCCACTCGCTGTCAGCTTCTCATCCTTAAACTCAATTTAAAATCACTGGCCTGAAAGCAAAAGCAGTGTTTACATTTCTTGCTGCTGTCAGAGGTTTTTGTAGACAGGTGCACTAACACTGCCGATAAAGTCAGTCTGGTGAGGTGTGATGAGGATAAAAAGTCAGGAAGTTTGATATCCACATCACTGGTTAGCTGGTGCCCAGAGCCTTTTAAGGGTTTTAAAAGATCTCTGTGTGTGTGTGTTCATGGAGGGGATGGGGTAAATATTACAGAATCTCAGACAGAAAAGCGATTGCATTAAACATTATCAGTGCCTGGATACAGAACATACAGAACAGCTGCTACTGTGCAAACCATTTATCCCTATTCAGGAAACCTCAATGGTAAAATAAATACTTAGGAAGAATTTACAACAAAGTCAGCACATCCTCATCTAACCTTTTTTTGTTTACAATGTGCAGTCCACTCTGAACAGTATGTTCAGTTTTTATTTTCCCATGGCTCCGCTTCTTTTCCCTTATCATGTAAATACAAACCATGTTATGTTTTTTCTAATGTTATTTCTGATACGCAAGTGTGATTTATATCTGAGATGGGAGACCACAGAGTGTCTGTGCCCTGCTCTGCAGAGCAGATTACAGGATAAGATGCTGCTGCTTGTGTTTCTCTTGGCCAGCCTGCCCACAGCAGCAGAGCCTCCAGAGAAACATGTTTATTAATCTTTCATTATTCATCACGGTCAGATCCTTCATATCTAACATTTTAAAGAGAAAACAAATAATGTTTAATTTTATCTGTTTGTTTTGAGGATATGCGTTCTGACAATGGTACACATATTATACAGTAAATTAGGCTAATTTCTATTTAGCAGCGCTAATTAGAAAAATGATATATTCGCTGTCTGATTCATTTACCTGTTATTTTGTCATCATTAGCTGATAATCAAATAACCTTTTCAAAATGTTGAAATGATACTTATTCGTTACAATGTAGCTATGCTATTTGCTGCAAAATACCAACTAGAGTTTCCAAAAGCTTAGCTGATTAGCTTAGCTGATCTTATTTCAAGGCTGGGTAAAAACCAGCATGCACAGAGTCTTAGCCTTATGTTGTCTGCTGTATTCAGCTGTTCAGATTAATGTGATGTGAAGATTATCATCAATCATTTATATATGTGAAGTGGCATGGGGAACATTTTCACAAATCCTGGATCTTTATAAGCCATTTATTACCCCCAAAATAAATGACTTCATACACCATGTTGATGGTAAAAGGGGGCTACAGCACCGTGTGACGTTGTACATAAAAGTGGTACTGCATGAAAAATGTGTAATGGGATAATTGTTTGTCAACTGACCCCTGAAATATAGCCATATGACTAAATAAATAATGATATTTTATTGTATTCTATTGTTTGTGATACAGTGAGTATCTGCACTCAACACTGGATTGCACCACATGGTCCAAACACAGTTCTTAAGTGTTCTTCCTCATTTCAGTCCTCTTCCTCTCTAACTACATCAAAGCTCTCGTAGAAAGTCTATTATCCAGCTGCTGCCTCTTCTCCCTCTGATCATTAAGGTATTTGATGCTCTGATACTGATGAGCATTTCCATTATCTCTCTGGACCTTTGACCACTCAGTGCCGCAACACGTTTGTGAAAGAGCATTGACCCAACACCGAGGTGAGGCGGACAAAACACATGTCTCAGTGTTTAGGGATGATGTAACTGTCTGGCAAGACGTATCACAGCTGTCCCACTCGCCTGATGTCGTAGCTCCAGTCATGACACTGAACAGAAATTGGAATGGATTACTAGGTGGCTACACCTTACTGCTTTATTAAATAATAAATAATGTTTTCATGATTACCATACACTTTGTAATACCACTTACAATTTACAAATAGCTGATAAAGTGCAGAAGGGAGGTTTTCTTCATCGCTTATGTAACTAGAGATGGTCTAAATTACAGGCGAACCAACGTTTTTGCTGGAAATGGAGACATTTCTGGCTCTGAATATTATCCCTACATGAAAATGACCCATATACACCTTTAAAAGTGGACTGAAATCACTGACCTGGACATAAAGCCTGTCCGAATGGAGCCATTTTCCACAAGAGTAAAAGGTGATATATATTGAACTGCTAACGTCTAGCTAGGTTATCAGCAAACAAATAGGATATTAACATTAAATCATATCAAATAGCAAAACTGCTACATGACAAGTCCAAAACAAATTCATAATCTCAATACTTGGACCATAATACTGAATATGAAATAAAGAATATGACGTTGATTTAAAAAGATGAAGGGGTTGGTTGGGTTTTGCACATTTATTTCAGTTTGGCCCATTGGCAGCAGGTTTACACCAGTTTCCTTAATGTATGCATCATCAGCAGCGTAACATCCTGCTTGCTTTTTTCCATTGTGTTCTAATGGGCAGCAGGAGTTGTCTGGTCATGTAAAAATTAGCAGTAAACGTCTCTAATGCAGCTTTGAATTTCTCTCCCTGTTAATGATTACCAACATAATGTCCAAAAGCAATGGTAGGAACTGGTGCAGGCGCTCACAGTGATGTAGAGCTCAGTGTTTTTCCAAGAAATCCAAATTGTTTGGGTGGATTAACACCTTTTAAGCAACTTCCCACAATGCAGCTGTTTGACCATTGCTATGATATGCATAACGCCCTCTTTCTGAATAAACTGTCCAGAAATTGATTGCGTTACGTTTATTGTTAGGATTTAAGTGCATAAGAGTGTTTCTTTTCATTTTGACTTGACTGAGCTTGAGCCAGCTTTTATGCTGTTGCAAACTTTGCAGGCCTACAGCCTCGAGCTTAAACCCAAATCCCTTGGTAACGCTGTGTGCCAGATGATAATATGCTGACATTAGATGTGTGTTTTATGCTTAGATCACTCCAGGTTATATTTACAGTGGCAGTGTATCTCAAATCTATATTTCCAAGGGGTTAGAGATAAAATGAGATAACTAAATCGACTGACCAAACAAGTTAATGACACGATTTTGATAGGATGCCTGCTGTGAATTATCTCAAACGGCAGACAAACTGTTTCTGTTTTTGTGTTGGCATCACATGTCAACCTCAGTGCCAGTTCAAACAGTTTACATCTGATCCTCGGCGCTGCTGCTTTGTTATGCTGAGTGAGATCACATACGGATGTTATCTGCAAATCTACCATACCCCAGAATAAACACATCCAAACTCTCGATAAACTTTACATTAAAAAACAAGCTGCAGTCAGAGTGTCCTCAAGACAAACAGCCAGTCCACCTAGGCTTATTCTTGGAGATGTTGGGAGCAGGCCAAGGCCAAGAGAGATGAATCAAGATTAGATGGATGATGGTCAGTTTAGTTAAAGCAGAAGTAAGCGATCCGGTCGTTTGGGCTAATGCTGCGTTCCAGGCAGGCTTTTGAAACCGTAAGTTACGGCTTCAAGTCACGACTTACGACTTTGTAGCGTTCCAGGCAACCCGCAACTCACATTTCTCCGACCTGTTGCCTGTGAAAGTGCACTATAACGGCCACTCGTAACTTCCGACCCGTGAACTCGCACCAGATCGAACTGGTACGACTTCACAGGTCGAAAAAACACGAGTTACGGGCTGCCCTGAACGCACCATAACTTCTTGTCAGCCGATGGAGTTAGCAGCCCCCGCCCTCGTCATGGATCTATTGGTCCTCGTCCCTACGTCACCACATTCAGGCGCATCCCTTGGCTGCACACACAGCCCTTCATGCCATTCTCTCTCCTCATTGGATAAAAATTGTAGGATACAAGAAAAGTTTTCTCCTTGGCTCAGAGCAGAGCAGAGTGACTGAGAGACCCGTGTTTCGGTCCAAACACTCTATGTAGCCTAAGTGATTGCTGTCGGAAGATATAACTAATTAAGACTTATATTAACACAAAAATATCGCTTACTTCTGCTTTAAAAGCAACTATACAGTAACCGCTCTATTTTAAAGTACTTGTTAAGTGCGTCTACATTTAACAGGTATATTGCCAAAAAAAAATGTTGGGTCAAATATTTTCACAGCCATTTCATGTTCTGTAATTGACCATTTTCTGGCAGGCCAACATTGTTTTACTTTAGATTTTTTTTTCTTTTTTATGGGATGTTTGCACCCTTCCAGGAATCCAGTAGTTTTCATGTTTTTTCAGAATACCATCTTGAGATGAAAAGTTCATTTTTGACTATGACAAAGAGGCCAACTCTTAATGATCAGTTCGACATTTTGGGAAATATCAACTTTATTCCCCGAGTGAGACTGCCATTAATAATACACTTAGTAGACAGCTGGAGCCAGCGGCTTATCTTAGCATAAAGACTGGACTAGTAGCTTCCTGAAGTCTCTGCTCCGAGACAAGAATTAGATTTTTGCACTGATCAAGCAAACAAGATATGACATGTTTTGCTTTAATCATCCATAGAGGTGTAGTGATTTTTAACCAGGTCTGTTGGATACAATTGTTTCCAGACTTTGTGCTAAGCTGCTGCTCTCTGTTTTGCTGCATTTACAGTACACACATAAGTGATATCATCCTTTTGCATATACTGCACATCTTAGAAAATAACCACAGCTATTACTTTAAGCTAATATGGATGAAAAATATTTAAAAAACTCAGAAAAGTGGATATTTGAACAAGTATAATGTTAAATGTCAAATGTAGAGGAGGTGAATTGCATCTGCTGATGATGACCATGTAATATAATTAAAACAGCAACAAAACAGATTTGATTATGAGATAATGTTGTCAGATTGAGATACCGATTCAATCAAAGTGAATGTTATGACTGGTCTATTTGTCTATATTTAAATCATCTGTATGTATCCAGCTCATTTCATTGACAAAACTGATAAGTGTCCATTTCATCAGTTATGAAATATGTGAGTGTGCAAGTGGGGCATCCCTGCAGACATCCTGCAGAACTACACCTGGAATGAAGGCTGTTTCCATTGACCCACCCCACATGCTACCAAATGTGCCTGTACCTGTCCTCGGAGATCAGGGATCATACTTCACTCCACAGGGAGCTGTTGTTTTTCTAAACAAAAACGCCTTTGGCAAAAGGTAATCTCAGATGATAAATCATAGCCTCAGCCCTGGCATTAAGACAAAACAGATACGTTGTTGCAAGGGGAATCATCCAGAACTATATCTAAACACTACAGCAAGTAAAGTGTGCCACACACCTGTACTTGCATTTCTAGTTTTTCTTCCTTGGTGTAAGTTTCCCTCATGTTCTAAGAGACATAAGGCATGTTTCCCACTGATTGGCAAAACTTTGAGGATAAAATGGAATCTATAAAGACCTCAAAACCTTTTTAAGACACAATGCGGTAATTTCAGGAATTAAATCCCTGGAAGACGTGTGTTTGGGAAGTAGTTTTTTTTCTTTGCACAGCAAAAATAAAAAACAAACATATAAACAGAAAGGCCCCCTCAGTTGTGTGATTGTCTATCTGCAGAATATAAGCTTGAGTCGCATTTACAGGAAAATGGATTCTTTCAGCAGTGTTGGTGGTCATTAATCTGGGTTTGCAGTGCAACCACACTACAGGTTATCTGACTTCAGCAAACAAATCCAGGAAAAGCACATTCATGAGAAACCTAATCTTTCAAATCTACTTACAGCACATTCTGCATATCTCGTAACCAGACACACACGCACGTACTGTAAAGGAGTCCACAACAGGAGGCTGAAATATTTTGCGGGCTGTGTACGCACAAGGTGGCATACACACACACACACACACACACACACACACACACACACACATTATATAACAGCCATGTGTATTAAGGGGTTGACGTGTAAAGAACAATTACAATATATACAGTTGACATGTGAATGGCATACTTAAGAAAAAATGTTATTTTTCTAAGGCCCCCTAAGTCACACAGTGTTTCTCCCTGTTCCCTGTTTAAATAAATGCCAGAAATTAATAACAAAGAAAACAACAAGAGTGTTTTCAAAGAGCACAGGGTCAGTCTAGTGGGATGACGTCAGGCAGCAGGGCTCAAGGTCTTGGTTCCCCCCCGAGTTCAACATGTTCTGTGAAAACAGTCCCAGTCGAGCTGAGAGAGAGAGAGAGAGTTAACGGCGTTTCTGTAGATTTGTGCTTCTGCAAATATTCATTCAACATTGTGTTGTTTTTCAACTTATTCAAATATGGGAAGCCATACAGCACACACTGTAGCCTACACTGCTTGTCACAACTGATGCACCTGACAGTTAGCTCAGGGTTAAGTACAGCTCGGAGAAGGCAAACAAGCTCCAGCCAGAAGTCTGCTCCGCCCACTGCTGACATCAGCAGTTAGCTAAACACCGCCTCATTACGCATGGTGCTGAGAGCCAGTCCGTTTGTCAGCAGTCATGGAAATTTTCAGGAACAATAAATCTAGTCAGTCAGGCATTTTTTTGCTTAAAATTTTGAAGTCACTTAACTGAGCAAGAAATTGTTGTTAATGTTGGGCAAATGTAAAACAACAAAAAACCCACCTCAAACTTACTGTAACATATTGCTACTTTTTGGTCATCTTCACGCAGAATTGAATGTTTATACAGAGACAAGCAGAATATTGTGATGCACAGTCACGTGAATAAAAAAAATGCAAGCTTAGAAACTGTGCTAACAACAACTGTGGCGGACGAGGGAGCACTGAGAGTTCTTCAAGAATCGCTGGAGATAGATACGAAATCATGTTACGCCACAGATAATTTCTGTGCCGAGGTTCTGCTCAGTAGCATCGTGCTGCCACATGTGGTTGGGGGTGATATTGCAATAATATAATACTGATGTTAAATCACTGACTGCAGCTTTAACAGTCAAAATCTTTAGCAGGTCGGTCAATTTACAGTGCAAACAAGTCCAAGTCGCTACAGCTCTGCAGCGGATGCAGACTTAACTTTCTCTGTGTTTTTTTCAACTTTTCCTTCCTTGATCTTTCTTTTGGCTGCTCTTGTGTTTTTATTAGTAGCCTTTTCACTCTTCCTGTTAATCACTCAAAGCTAGACATACAGTATAAACACTATACTGAAAACATTCACCATTATACTTGGTGAGTTTCCTTGCAGGCTCAGGTGTTGTTGTGCCAGGTTTATATATTATTACATGAAAACAACTATTTGCATACTTGTCTTAGACATATTTTGTGATGAATTTATGATAAATGCATCATAATTATGAGTTCTGTTTCATCATGAATAAAATGTTGGTAAAAAATAAATAGATATCTGTTGATAACAAGTTTTAAAAACTCATAAATCTACTGCTAGTCTGTACAGACGATGTGTTTCACATGTGGTTTTCTTTCTGATGGTCTTTTAGTCTCAGAGATCACAGTTGATAGCCTACACAGAACAATATCTGATTCCAGGAGTTTATAAAATGAATAATCACGTATTGTTTTGCAGTTTGATTCACCAGATCATGACAGGGACATTGGTGTCATCACTGTCTCTCAGCAGGACGCAATGTTTATCTGCTGCATTGAAAAACGATGGGCACATTATATTTTGCAGCAGTCATTAGAGCACCTAAATTTGTTAGAGGACTGAATTTGAATGACCTGATAAAAAATGTTCTTATAACATCATGAGCAAAGAAACCGTGTCCTCAACCTTGTGATAAAACACAACAATTTGTTGAGAGATGCTAATGATCTTTTCCAGGGATGACTGTTTCTACTGAGAATCTCTCTCTCTCTGTCTGCCACCAGGACACCTCACAGTTTCATTAGTGAATGACATTTAGTAACTGATCAGCACCAGATCCAGGAAATGTTGACTATGTTGTGGCAAAACATTTGAGATTTTGTAGACTCTTTTTTTTTTTTTAAGTTTCCTTTTCTTTTATCAATAGGACTAATTGGATTCATTATTATCAAAATGTGATTTTTTTTTTCTTTCTTTTAACTTGCCAACTAACTTTAAGAGCAAAAATTGATCATTATAATAAACTTGTTATAAACTCTGAGTTCAGGTTGACCTCTGTGTGTTGGTGTTGCACAATTTGTACAAGGCCTTTCCTGCACCCGACTGGACTGAACAGCTGATGAGGGCTGAGAAGTGAAATGAAAGGGAGGGACTGAACCTTCCAGCTTGAAGGCAGAGCCACATTTCAATGAAGTCACTTGGCGTGTGTGTGTGTGTGTGTGTGTGTGTGTGTGTGTGTGTGTGTGTGTGTGTGTGTGTGTGTGTGTGTGTGTGTGTGTGTGTGTGTGTGTGTGTGTGTGTGTGTGTGTGTGTGTGTGTGTGTGTGTGTGTGTGTGTGTGTGTGTGTGTGTGTTTTGCTGGCTTTCATCTGTCGGTTGCGGTGAGTAGAATCCGCCTCTGTCTTGCACAAGCTGATGATCTGATACAAACACCACTAACCACAGCAGAAGCCGGCGGAGGATGCTGTTGCTGCTGATCTGAAAGTTGTTTAGAAGTTGTTTTTTTCCACGAGATAAGGTGCAACCTGCTTTTGTCTCTTCGATAATGTTGCTCAGGCGCAAGTTTCAAGCTTTGGACTGGAAGTACTGGCGTTAATAGAAGTTGTTTGCCTCGTCTTGATGCGCATAACCATGAATAATCAGTCGATGACAGGGAGGACCATGGTCCCGACCATTCCGTCTATCATGTTCATTTTCGGCGTGGTGGGAAACCTCATCGCCATCGTGGTTCTTTGTAAATCTCGCAAAGAACAGAAAGAAACCACGTTTTACACGCTGGTGTGTGGACTGGCAGTCACGGACCTGCTGGGCACGCTGCTGGCCAGTCCGGTCACCATCGCCATCTATGTGAAAGGCTCGTGGCCCGGAGAGGACCCCCTGTGCCAATACTTTGGATTCACCATGCTCTTCTTCTCCCTGGCGGGACTCAGCATCATCTGTGCCATGTCCGTGGAGCGATACATAGCTATAAACCATGCCTACTTCTACAATGACTATGTGGACCAAAAACTGGCCGGTTTGACTCTCCTGGCGATCTACATCTCCAACGCGCTTTTCTGCGCCCTGCCGATCATGGGCTTTGGGCAGGTGAAGAAACAATACCCGCAAACCTGGTGTTTTTTAGAGTGGAGGAGCAACAAGACCAGCGACGCAGCCTACACCTACATGTACGCAGGTTTCAGCTCTCTCCTCATTCTCGTCACTGTTATTTGTAACGTGCTGGTGTGTGTGGCTTTGATCCGGATGCACCGGCGCTTCGTGCGCAGAATGTCTCTGGGAACCGACCTGGGGCGCAGCGTGGAGCCGCCGAGGAGAGGACGCAGCTTCGGGCGTCTGGCCGGTGCGGAGATTCAAATGGTTATCCTGCTCATAGGCACGTCAGCAGTGGTGCTCATCTGCTCCATCCCACTTGTTGTAAGTTCTTCTCTCTGCTTTCTCTCTGCTCTAATCTATCTACGTTTTTACGCGGAGGCTCTCTTAAGCACAAAGTTAGATTTTTATGTATAGATAATAATCTATACATAAAAATCTAACTAATTTGATCAAAGTCTGTGCAGATGATTTGGAAGCAAAGTTAAACTTATTCCTTTTGAACTTGATAACGTATATGTTTTCTTTATAATGGCTTTCTTACTCCTTAATCCAAGGCTGCACATTAACACACACATTAAAACATCTGTCCATATACTCAGACATTATTCTAATTTCCCTTGCAGGCCCAGGTGTTTTTGAACCAGCTGTATAAGACTCCAGTTGAACCGATCTTGGAAAAAAACCCTGATCTAAGAGCGATACGCTTTGCTTCCTTCAACCCTATTCTGGACCCCTGGATCTACATCCTGCTGCGCAAGGCTGTTCTCCTCAAACTCATTGAGAAAATCAAGTGCCTGTTTTGTAAAATGGGAGCCAGGAGGCAACAGAGACAGGGAAACTTCCACTGTATAGACACTCATCAGTTATCCTCGGTCATCTCCAACCGGGACTCGCTGCGAGATGTCACCAGCAGCTCCCAGACCTTCCTGTACCTGCCAGAGGGAAGTGAGGTGTTCACTGGAAGCTGTCGACTGTCTGTATCACGGCCTCCATCAGTCAGACACTCAAAAACTTCTTTTTCATTTGAGCAGGGCAGTGTTGAGGCTCAGACCAGAAAAGGGACAAATGTCATCAGGGACCTTTCAGCCTTGCCCTGTCCAAAAGACCCAGCACTGCAGGTGTCGTTGAGCTCTGAGTCAGTGGAGGAGAAATGCATCTGAACTAACCAGGAGAGAGTTCTCTGATAGATCGTCTACTGAATTACTTCTCCTTAAGTGAACGTTTAAACCCCTGAAATATGGCGGTATAGGCACATAAAAATAATAAATGGCTCAACCTGTGAAGTTGGGCACATACGGTGAGGAGAGAGAGGCTTGAAGTGCTCTGAGCTTTTTCATCTCATGTTGTTAGTTTCAGCACCCAGCTACCTCAGCGATGACTATCTGTGACTGTGCAAGCAGATCTGATCATTTTATTTGCCACAATGAGAAGTTATCAAAACAGAGATGACCCACTTTTCATGACTCAAGTGTTGCAGGGATGGGAAAGCTACATGTCCTGATTTCAGCTACTTTGTTCGATTATTGTGGAAACCTTTACTGTAAACTAGATGAGGCCAGTGATTTAGAATATTTGAGTCACAAGCCTTGTGGTGGATATTGTAAATGAAACCTGTATTGAATGTGATCCTTGTGCGCAAGTGCTGCCATTGTAGGGATCGATTTGTCAAACAAACTCTCTTGTACAGTGCTTACTGAAGGACTTATTGTGTTAGTTCTATGACTAATGTACAGTGCAGTATTATTATTATGTGGTGAACCCCAATGTTTTTGTTCCTCACCCTTGGAATAAGACACAAATTTGTCATCTCAAATTACAAGACCATTGGTTTCCATCTTGAAATTAGGGTACAAAGATTAATGTGCCGTCGATATTAACACCAAACTATTAAAACCTGACTGGGAACGTTGAAGAGTTTTTCCGCTACAGCTACAGAAAGTATGGTGTCAATTAGTGGCCAGATGTTGCTTGATGTATTTAAGATGAACATATTTCAATACAGCTGTCAGTTTAAGAGAAATTAGGTTCGAAATTATCAATGTTGTGTAAAATATTGTTTGTAATAAAAAATTATTCTTCTCTAGGAGAAGGACCTAGTTAATAAATCACAACTCTCTCCCCCAAAAAACAATGATTATGTAGTCTAATTGGTATGGATGGTCATGGATTGCATTCTTCCAGCACAAACATTCAGATTATCAAGGAACTTGTGTATCAGTTAGGACTTCAACCAACAATCCGTCCGCTGATTATATGATTACTTAATCAATGTTAATGTTTACTTAAAATATAAGAAATCTCAAAAAAAGAAAAGAAAAAAAAAAAACATCACAGCTTCCCATAACCCAGGCAGATGTTTTCAAAAATATTTGTTTTGACCAGAAGCCAAAGATATTCTGTTTACGATGGAAATCAGAAATAGAAGCTGGTGACAGTAAATGTTTGGCATTTTGATTGGCACTGCTGCATTTCCCAACCTGTGTTAATGTGGCGTAATGTCGCCCTCTCACCCGTCTTACCACCGTATTAAGAGAATGAACATTAAATTCCTGTTTGTAAGGGCTTTTTCCGCTCAAGTGAGTTTAATGTCTGTGGTTTCAGCAGCTTTGAAGACGAATCTGCCTCTCTTTCCATGTTATGACATTGACTCCAGATTGTTGCCCAACGTCACAGATTATATTCTGCCTTTCTTTTCTCTCTTGTCTCTCCGCTGTTGATTTTAGATAAACTCATTCAAGTGGATAAATGCTGAGAAAACATGACCTTAATATTTGGCTGAAATTGAATAATGTCTTTTTGGCACATTTTTGAATTATGCACTTTATATAATTATGTTTATACTGTTGAATAGAATGAAGTCTGTGGACATACAGTTCAAAATGTTCTTTTATTTGCTTTTTGAGTCATTTTCTTATCTGCAAACATGATTCAGAGCACACCAAAACTGAGCAGAAACAACCGAGAACCTCAGTGTGTTCACGAATACAAATGTGTACCGTTTACAAAGCAGCTGTAAATCAACACAGACGCTTCAGGGCAAACATGGCCTTTGACGTGTCGCCATATGTTGTTAACGTAAAGCCGGAAGTTGATAATATGAGCAGAGAGGTTCTCATACTCACTATTTTCCCTGTTAAGGTTTAGTGAGATCATCCCATGACCCCTTTAGTACAGACAAATGGCCCTGAGAGGAGGAGGAGGCGGCGGCGGCTGCGTTTCCATAGTTTATGGCCAAATAAACAAAACCTTCACACTCAGAGTTAAGATTTTTATAAGCAAATTGCTGGTTAATGCTAATGTGTCAAATATCTCATGTCAGAAACACACAAAAACAGTGTTGTGTTAGTCCGATGGAAAGAAAAAAAAAACCGGGGTCTCAGGAAGTAGACCTGGCCGAGAGAGCTTCTTCCCTGTAACAATAAACACAATCTAAGGCTCCAATTCATAGCAATTAAACTTAAACAAGCAATGCAGTGGCTAAGGCAAACAGCGATGCCAGAGACTGAGAGTGTCAGAGGATCCTCCAGACTCTGGGAACAACACGCACAAATTGAATTAGACTGTGAAAAATGGGATCGCACAACAGTGAGACACTACAACCAGCCTTCCACTTCTCAGCAATTTGATCCTCTTTGCTCTCACCAGAGTCTGACTCAGCTAATTAAATGTATAAATGGACAACCAATGGTGCTGATATTTACCATCTGTGTGAACAGGTGTATATTCACATCCCGTTCAAACAAGCAGGCTCACTGACCTCAAGTCTGCATTGAATTTCAAAAGGACGAGGATAATATTTTTTAATTTACAAGGGTTGGATGAGATGCTCCTAAATGAAACGACTTGACACGAATGTTGTTACAAACCCCGTGTTGCTTTCCATCAGCAGGATGCTTCGGTGGCCCTCTGCGCCCTGTCATCTCTGTGCTTATTGATAAATTGCAGAGAACACCCGCTTACTCTAACACGTCTGCTGTCACCCTCAGTTGAAATTGACACAAAACAATCATGGTTTGGAAATATGCCAGAGCTGAAAGCAGCACTGATGCAGGAACTGGTGACTGTCTTAGATTGGTTTAAGAGTCTGTAATTCTTCCCTTGAGAGGTGGAAAAGGAAAAACAAAAAATTCTGAGAGAAAATTTGACGCAGTTTCTCTCACATTAGTGAAAAGAGCATCTTTTTTTAAATATTTTTCCTGAGAACGTACAGTCCTTATAGGGCTATTTGTTTCAACTCCAGATGGTTTAGATTGATTTGTATTTCTTTGGTTAAAACCATCTCCAGTGAAAACTGTTCACAGTCAGATTAGAAACACCAACACTCTGTTGCAAATAGATGTTATTCGTATATGAAATTTAAAAAATATTTTTGTATACAACATCCAACACCCCAACCCAAATCCCGTTCACTCCCATCGTGTCAAAGGGACAAATCACTGAGTTTTGAGTTTACACAAGGATCAATTCACTTGTCATGGGGAATAACACTCAGTCAGTAAAACAGTTTTGTGTGTTTTTGTGTGGCTCTATGGGAGCTTTCTTAAGTCTGTTATCAGGGTTGTCTTGGCTTGGGCTAAGACTTAAAGCATTTTTCAGTAATCCTACAGTACAAACTGAGGGTGTGGAGTCCGAAAGAGATGCTGGAGGCGTTTATCAGGCAGGGATCATCTAGCAAAGCGCCTCTGGTACCCAAGTCCTGTTCACTTTTCCCACAGAGAACGATCGGTGACTCACAACTTTGTTCTTTTACGTCTTTGATCACTATCAAACTCTTCCAGTAGAATCATAAGTTTAAAATGTTATCAAATGCATTGGAAAATATCTGTTCTTTGATAAAAGAAGATAGATAAAAGCTTGTATACATAGCATATTAGAAGTTTTAAAACTATGGCATTACTTATTGTAGAATGAACACTGAAAGAAAAAAACTGAAATGGTAATAGAGAATAGGGAAAATGCTTCTGAAAACAGCAAAGACTCAAAACTATGAGGCTGTGAAGTGTAGGATCCTATTTTTCACCATCACTGGGGACTAATATTCAGGATATTTCCGAATCCACTGCTCTGATTTTTTTTTTCTCCTTTCAAATCCGTCTATTAAAAGTTTTTTCACTTTATGGAAGTGTAGCATGAAATTGAGAATTGTTAAGTCCATTTAAAGTTTTTTTTTTTTCTTCTATTTTTAGAGCAGTTATGTCAACCATTGGATGAATAAAACCAAATTTATTTGCATGTGCAGCTATCACGTGAGGTAGGTTTGTAGTGTACACGTGGTAAAATATGTGGTATCTCCCCTGTTTGACAATGCAGAGCTCAAAACTACAGCCATGTATTCAGTCTGGTAGAAAAAGGCAATGTGAACAGCTCCAGGGTTGGAAATAGTCTCCCTCCAGACTCAGTTAAATCCCATACAAATATACAATATGTAGAGCTACTTATTTCAAAGGTTTTACAGCAGTATTATGTACACCAGAAGGTTCCCATGAAATCAGTGGCTAATTGCTAACTTTGATCTCCACTGTTATATAATACACATGCAAAAAGGAAAAACTTAACCACATGCGATGACCCATCAGACAAAAAGCCAATCAGACACTGTAATGCAGATTTTTCAAATAAACGTTGTCAGAGAGAGAGAGAGAGAGAGAGAGAGAGAGAGAATGTGTTAACATCTGATCTGAAGGTCGTTTTGTTTCTGCCGGGAACTTGACAGGAGAATCTCCAAAAGTTTAGCATCTGTTAATTGTGCAGATATGTCTGTGTCATTACATGTGTGCGTGGGTGTTTTCACAAGAGTCACATTTATTGAAACATTTTCCACATTGCACATTTCTGTGGCTTGAGAGCTCAATCTGAGTCAGTAATAGCCATAAATTTCCAATTCATATCAGTCACAGTCACAGACCTCCCAAGAAAATGTTCATAACTTGAACAAACTACATGAGTTCAGCTGCATGTGGTCCAGATCAAAGCTGAAGTCAATAAGTCATCACTTGCTTCGTACCACCCAAACTATGGATTTACATCTAACCAGTGCATGTCTCCTTATAATTAAAAAGACAAAAGAAGAAACCACACACAATTAGTATAAAAGAAAAGGATATAAATGTAAAAGTAAAAGAAAGACATCATGTGTGTGATGAGCAACAACAGCCGTCAACATTTGTCAAGCTACAAAAATCTACAAAACCTTACAAACACCACAAATTGTGCCTCATTTTGTTGTGGTTTCTCAGTGCAACTACAAAAGATGTAAAACAACAATCTCAGTCAATCTGGTAACCTCCTAACCTCATTTCTTCCTGGTTAATGCCTGGTTGTGTTCCTACAGGAGCGATCGGGGGCCTTTTATATGACTGTGTACCTGCACAGAAAGACTTCAAAGTAAGAGCCAGGTAAGAGAGGCCTTAACTTTTAGAGCCACTTCCTCTGTGTGTCTTTTGTGAGTGAGTGAGTGTGTGTGTGTGTGTGTGTGTGTGTGTGTGTGTGTGTGTGTGTGTGTGTGTGTGTGTGTGTGTGTGTGTGTGTGTGTGTGTGTGTGTGTGTGTGTGTGTGTGTGTGTGTGTGTGTGTGTGTGTGTGTGTGTGTGTGTGTGTGTGTGTGTGTGTGTTTTCTGGAAAGTTGGGATTTACATTTTTTACAATTTTACAGTTGGTGGGATTTTTATTGACAGATAAAGTCTTTAACACTCACTATCATGTGTGGAAACTTTGCGACAGAAGGTCTTCAAACAAAAAAACGAAAAGATAGAAGAAAAAAAACTGTTTTTCACAGGTTTTTTGCTGAGGTGAATGATGAGTTGCTTGGACATTATATTGGACACAGTCTCACACAGTTAGATCTTTCTGCTAAGTGCTGTGTCAGCACTGGAAAATATTGGACAAAACATCAGTATTTCCTAAATCTGGCCTTGACATAGTATATAAAAAAAGTCTCATCAAGCTGAGAGAGCTGGCCAACATACACTCCTGTGCAAATCACCGTGATGAGTCCAAAAGTCGTCACCTGTTAAATCTCATGCTGCTATGCTACAAAACACATTACAAGGTGTGCCTTTAAATAATACCGCCATTATCTAGCATATAGGACTGTTGTCTTGATGTCGTTGTCTATCGGAACAAGGAAAACAGCAGTAATGGATTCTGATGCAGCACAAATGGGTGGAAAAAACACAATTACTCCACAAATACATTCACTTTTTTTTAGAGTCATAACAGCCACCACACCAGACACATGTAGCTTTAAAGCTGCTCTGTAAACTGTGATAGTAAACACTTTAACCACAGGGTTTCGGGTCCACAGAGAGGTGCTCCAACAGAAAGTCACATGCCCACACATACTGGAAGCCAGCAGCGTTTCCCAGCTCACACCGCTCTCTCTGCCAACTCTGCTCCTCACTCAGTGATTCTTGGAGCTCTCAGCATATTTTTTTCTTTACCCAATGGAAGTAGTTCTCCTTTCCACTCTCAAATAATGATTATCCCCTGCGATCACCTATTACACGCTGAGTTGAATTTCCCCTCATTGTTTCCTCGCACCATTAACCTTATATTTCAAAACAGGTTAATTTGAGCACAGAGTTTCTCCAGATACTGAACGTTGAGCTGCTTGTATGTTCAAGAGTCAGGTTACCGTAGCATATGACAAATGTTGCTCTGAAACAATGCTGATGGCTTTAATACTGCATGTATCCTGATTTATTTTAAGATCTCGGCACTTCATAACTCAAAACCACTTGCTCTGCATGCCACCATTAACACTGACTAATCTACCAAACCAATTCATTACTCACACACTGGATTAGTAGGGCAGTTGATTATGAATGATAGCGTCTTTTAAAAGCACATGGTACATTAAAATAGTGGATAAAAAAATGGTCCAAGTTTGGGTAACTATAAAAACAAGGAGAAGATAGACTTTTTTTTAGTTTAGATGAATAACTCACACACACTGGTACTCCTATAGGCAACTCCTACAGGGTGGTTTCTTTTTATGGGTACTGTGTGAAGTTAAAACATCTTTGCTTTGGTGCAATAATATGTAAGCTTCTAGGGACAAAATGATTCATCCGCAAAATTTGCCACAACTTTAATGACGACTCTGCAAATGCTCTTTCAGCATGTCGGCTGCTGCTTCTGCAAAGATCATTTATCATGCCTATCTTGTTGGTTGTGCCTTTGAGCCAATGTCTTGCATGGGAATCTCTGGGGAAAGGTACAGTATTAGCAGGGAATCATGATTTAGTGGTGGGGTTATTCAGGCTACCAAGATACAACAACAAGCAACAGGCCATAAATCGGCTACTTTATGTCAACCTGAAATGGTTTATGAAATAACCGACTTCAAAAGGGAAAGAAATTAGGGGGAACTGTGTGTCACTGGGAATTTAATGAGCAAACTATTCTCAAAACAGTGACTAATATGCATGCCATTAATCATAATAAATGTGTATTGTGTGTGTTCAAAGAGTTATTGGCTGTAGAGCTCAGGTTTTGTCCAAGTTGTGATTCTTGAGTTCAGATCCTTGCACCTCACCTCACCAAAAGCATTGAGACATCGTCCTCATTTCCACTGCCCGGATCAGGGCCACTAATTGTCAGTGGCGTAGATCAACATAACTGTAAGTGTTTTACCAGCGACTGGGAACAGAGAACAAGTGCGCTCACTTGCACATACACACACACAGATAAATACACACACACTGTATCAGATGTCGCCTTTGAGTGCACTTTCAGCAGGCAAAAAAAAAAAAAGTACCAAAAGACGTCACAACGTGAAGGAGAGCAGATGTGGACCAAAGGCATCAATTGTGGATCTGCTTCTGTTGCACTCACACTTTTGCACCCTCCACCCCCACATACATTTTCCAAACAATTTCCCTATAATGGAAATTGGAAGCAGCCTGTCTCTCTTAAACTAAAAAAAAGAAAAAACCCTCTACTCTCCAAACTGGACTGAACTTTTTTTTTTTAACCTGCCCAATTCATCATTGTGTACTGTAAACTGAACTCGTCCCAGTTCCACATTATACTCAACACAAGTTGAAACAGGCTTTACAAGATAAACAGATTGACTCACACAAACTAGGCTTGGTCATGTTAATCCAAAGGTACCAATTATCTCCGAGGAATGAAATAAAATAACAGCAACATTTCCAAAAATAGATCAGCCTGAATGTGTTCAACCGGATCACTGTCTCCTCTTAACTGTTTATGTTTTGTTCAGTGGCATCAAGTGTCTGCTATGGTTGTCTCTCTTTTCTTGATACTGGAGGATGTACCATCAAAGTCTACAATACTACGGTCAGCCAGCACGAATCAAAATCCCGTCTGGTTCTTCTTGAAGGGCTCATATCGATCTAGTTTGATTTAACAAAAAGGAAGAAGAAGGTCACACCAAAGGTTGGAAGTGGTGGTGAAATCAAAGTTTATAAAAGCTTATGTAACTCTGTGCTAAGCTTCAAAGCCGGTCATATGATTCTAGCTGAGGCTGAACTCTGATGCTGACAAGTTCATTTTATTTACCTTGGTCAAGCCATGAACTCTGCATCACAATGTGTACCGTGCTTGAAACAGGAAAAAGCATGGTGTGATGTGATACTTCAATGTTTTGGATTCGGAGCTACTTTTAGCAGCAATCTGCTCTGTTACTTTTTATGGGAAGAAGCTGCTACAGTGAAAACTGAACCAAAACTGGAAGGGAGGGTTCAAGGATAAATCCGGTTTATTTCAACCTGGCTTATTTCCCATCAGTCTGGTTATTGTCAGGCTACAGGTTACGCTAGTTGTGCACTAACCACCTCTGTTTCATAGTTTCATCGAACTGAGAACTCATGCAATACAAGTAACTTCTTAGAAACTTTCCAAATAAACATGATTTTACAAAGCGTGTCTCCAAGACACAGAAAGTATGTACCAATTGTATGGTGTTACAAGTGGCTACTTTTATTTCTCTGGGTAAGCTCAAAGAGTCTCGTGCTACTTGTTCACTAATTGTTTGGTGCCAACTTCCACAACACAGATGGTGAATGCAAAATCAGGACGACTCAAAGATTAGCCCCACTTTAGCAACATATATGTTATACATTAAGTTAAAACACCCCAAATATATCTGTTCAATGATCAGTCAATGATATGAATGTTAAAGGGATAGTTCAACATTTTGGCAAATTGGCCCTTTGCCATAATCCCTATAGTTTTACGAGTCGGTGCAAGCTATTTTTAGAACTGCGGAGCCGAGGCACGACCTGTTCAGAGCTACACTATGGAGGCTAATGGGATTTCTTGGTTTCCCTCATCAAACTAATCAAATACACAATCCAACAACTCCAAAACGCTCTTGTGGACAAGTTGTAACCTGCACATTCACCACACTATGAAACCTCTTGATATTCATGGTGTGTCATATAGGTAAAATAAAATTCATCATCTGGAATGATATGAAATTGACAGTGGTAAGACATCCGGTAAGAGGACAAATTAAACTTAAATAGGAATATAAGTTTTCTTGTGAAAAAAGAAGTATATATAATATTGATATATAAAATTGATAAAGGTTAGAAACAAGAGTAGTAGTATTAATATAGTATTAATATATCTTGCAAAATATATTTTATTAAGCGGATGTTTTTACTTTTAATAGCCACAGAATTCACATTTTTTGTATCCATGTTGGAAAGAATACAGTTTCTCAATGCAAAACAAACAGACATAGTACAGAAACCAAAAATATCAACTGGAATTTTACCACAGGATGCTGTAAGTAAAACAAAAAAGTCCCCATGAGGGGATGATACCATGTCTTTGTAAAGTTTTATCTTTCCAGCAGGGACAGGGATTACTGTTGTTGATAAGAGGCCAATTTAGATGACTCCTGCCTAAGATAAGGGTGGGAGGATCAATCCCCAAAGTATCAATACTGATGCATAGTATTTTTCTGAGCATTAATACCAACAAAAAAAAGTATCCATCATATGTTGAATAAAATTTTGAGCACGCAAACGCACTTCTTTGGTTCACAGACTTCATATAACAAATATGTGTTTTACAACAAAATCAATCAAGTGTTTTGTGCATGTTAATCTGTAATTAAGAGAGAATTGTAAAATAATGCTAATGCTAATAATCCATATATGATTGAGTATTTTTTTAGGATATAAGATGATACATAAGTTGCCAACATCAGACCTTTAACTGTTGTACATTTAATATTTGCTCATTTTTATTTGATGATGATCTGATCTGATGTTTTAAATGTTGTTTAATTGTATGTTTCTTGTGTTTGGATGTTGGTCATTGATGATTTTATTTGATGCTCTCCTCTGTAAAGTGTCATTGTGTGGCTTGAAAGGCGCTTTTTATTAAATTTATTTTAACTGGGGTTACTCAGGATCACACTCACGTCTCACTGTGTCACCTGTTGGCCACAGTAATAAAAACATGAGCACTGGTACCGGCCTCCTCTTGGTGCATAACCACCACGTTTCTGTGAGAAGGGACGACCCAACTTGCCCCTATCAAATATATCATTGTTTAGGTTTCTCCAGGATCTGATCCTTTTGTCATAACATAATTTGACCAAAGGCGTGGACTCTGAGGATCTTGGCTGAGCACCCTGACAGTGACCATGCTCATCACGTATCCTGCTGTGACAATCTATTTCCTTTTCATTTCCTTCTGTGCATCCTGCGTGAACTGTCAGACCCTCCACTACGTTTGTTTTGAGAGTCTTTACAGAGTGTCTTCTGTGTCGCCAAGTCACAGCTATGTTATCACAAAGTTCCTTCTGGTCAGCATTGAAAATAAACATTTGTAGCTTTGGGAAACCAATTAAGCTTATAATACAAATGGAAGGATCTAAAGTCAGCGTCTCATGCAAGACAGATTCCCACTGGACGTTGCTTCATTCCATAATGTTTGTATCTCTACAACAAGTGAGTAAACTAAGTGCAACATCTTGAAATAAAGTGAGGGATGAATCCAAATTATGATGATTAATGTTGATGCAAAAACTTGCCTGTCTGCACGTCCGCATACAAATTGGTGTTTACATATTAGAAGTTGTCCTTAGGCCTGTAAAAGTGAGTTAAACTGCATTGATAGAGTGACATAGACAAGGGATGGATGGATGTACCTTTTTAGGTTATTTAGGATCTGTAGAATTCAAATTCCATTCATTTTGTGCTAATAGAAAGTAATTCATTTGATTTATGAACATCCACAACGGTAACAGCAGAGCCGGCACGCAAGCAAGACTACACTTTAGAAGATATAGAGGTCCATCCATTATCCATGTCATTTACTTAAGGGTTCACAGAACGCACCCTGACAACTGGAAATGTGGCTGTCAAATAGTTGAAAACAACGTTCTTATAAGACGTGTGAAAGAAGGTTTAGTAGTACCTTGACATGTTGACAATCGTCAGGTACTTTCTTCATCAAAAGCGTCACCTGCTGTTGGTGTGACGTATAGGGCAGCCACACCTCAATAACATCAGCTGATAAAGACACGTCACACCAACACCAACACTTCTGATGAAGACGTAAGATTTCCGTCGAAACATGTCAAGGTACTACTTAACCTTCTTTCACACGTCTTCAAGAACTTCGGTCCAACCATTCCACTTGGGTTCAATATGACAAGAGGATGACAAATCAGTCACTGCTGACTCTTCTATTCTTAAGAATTCTCCATGATAAAATAGGTTAGGAAATGGTATCTGGCTGTCAGATACTGTTCCCCCTTGACTCAGTATGACAGAAGGTCACCAATGAGCCATATTGGTCCTGTTGACTTATCTGCCCATATACTGATTCATAAGTAAAACTAAAACATATAAAACACTTAAAACTAAATCATCTTGGTGGATCAAAGTGATTAAAGTGTATTGTAGAGACAATAAAAAAGAAATAATCTGTTTGCTACGCATCTCAGTCTAAGTAATCAAGTCAAAGTAGTCTCTTGACAGGCAGAAAATGGGAGGGAGAGGGACATGTCACTTAAGGAGAGGCCACAGTTGCACTGAAATGGAAGATCTTATCCATCCAATCCTAGAAAATTGAGTCAAAGCAACAACCAGCGATGATAATGGCTTTGACACGAGCCTTGGGATTTAATGCCTTTGAATCTGTGTTCAAAGAAACAACAGATAAATGCTGCGTCTGAAGTCACAGTATCTGGCCCCTATGGACGTGTTCACCAGTGACAGCCTATCTGCTCCTCTGTAGTCTAAAATGCTTCCTTTGCTCTCGATGAATCTGAAAGTACTTGGAAATTGCTGATTAACTGCAAGCAGCTTGTTTAGATTGTCAGGACAAACATCTTGAAAGGCTTGATGGAACTCCTTTTTCCTGCATGCATTACTGATGTGCATCTAAAAAACATACAGTAGCCTACCTTACCTAACATTACTGTACCTCACAGCGATTCACAAGACAGGTCGCAATGGGTATTAGTTATTCTCATTTTAAAAGATTTCCAACCCCCAAAATGATTTGGGGCTCATTATTTTGCTCAGTTTGATTGTTTTTGTCATTTTATATAACAGCTGTTTCTTTGAATTGATTTGGTGATCTGTTCTTGGAGTCCAAACACATCTGCAAAATCAGTTAAAGGATCACTTTCTTGTGTACACGGTGACTGCTGAATGGAAAAACCAACAACTAATGGGGATGTAGGTGAATAAATATGAGGAATTTGACCCATACATGGACCCGAATTTTGCAAAAACACTTTGAGTAGTAAAGCAAATCAGTCGTAATAATTTGTAACATATCCCCAGGCATAAAACAGTACATTTGGCCACACTGATGGGTCACAGATGAAAATATTATATTATGACTGTTCAATTATTCCAAATCAGAGAGTGCTGAAGAGTGAAGTACGCCAGTTTGGAAGAATCACAGCCGAGAGAGAAAGAGAAAGAGGGGGAGGAATGGGTAGGGAAACAGAAGGAGGAAGATGAGGACAAGGAAGAGGAAGAGCATCCAGGGATCCATTGTGGCCTAATATATCATGCCAGGCAAAATGTCTACGGTACAGCCAAAGGAAACATTTCAGCAAGTGGAGACAAAAACACTTGGCCAGACAGAAAATGAATACAGGATAAAGCCTTTTTTTTTTTTTTTTTTTGCTTTGTTTTATTATTGTTGTGCAGAACGCAGTCTTCACAATCATATGTTTTCTGTTATAAAAAGCCAACACTTAACAAAGAAATAGTAAATAGATTCAATATATTTGTGTTTGTTTTGTTTGTGTTCTGTATTTTTCTCAACAAGTTTTTAATGTTGTGTTCAGGTTTTTTTTTGCATTTTTCCTTGTTTTTTTTATTTAGTGTTTTGTGCTTCTATAGAATATGACATGGTTTCCATCAAATGTATAACACCTGGGAATATGTTTGGCTTTTTGGAAAATCCATGAAAAAGACTGTCTCAATGTGATGATGCAACCAGTGTTCATCCTCTCCTGAATAAACGTAATGGTAAAAACCTTAATCCACATGAAGACGTCTCCCTCTGCTGGTCACAATCAAAACTGCATACATACAAATGGTAATAAGAACAGTGGTTTAATCCTCACAAAATGTTACATTTACAGGTAGTAAGGCCTTCAGAAGGCCAGGGCCTGTTCACCAACATAACATAAAATGAAATAGAATTAGATTTAGATTAAGTCATCCAAGATAAGAAAACAATTATACACAACATGTTATTTATTGCATATTTCTTGCACATGTACAATACGATATATCAACATAACAGTTCATTTGAACTGAAATTGTTTGAGGCACATGTTTTCTGCTTGTGAACTGTCTAAATGTAACACTATACAGACAATGATTTTGAGAATCACAATCTATTATTTAGGTATACATTTATTTTACATTTGTATTTTGGTCAAATGGAAACACTGATTTGAATAGATTTTTACATTAAAATGGGAAAAAGCGCTGTAGCTGATATTTAAATTGAATTAACTTGATATTAAATTAACTGTACTCAATGCCTCACAGAAATTTCGAGAGTGCCACAGGCAGCACTGCGGGTTGTGATCTCTGTCAACATGGGAATCAAACCCACGACCCAAACATCAGGAATCACTGACAGAGTTAATCAGTGTGTGTGCGAATGTGTTAGACTTTGACACTAAAGAAATTATCAGATATGAACAGCACAAACGTCCTCGATGTTCCCATTGATCTGATTTAAAACACCTCTGTTTCAGACTGCCATAGGTCTTTACTGGGTGCTGAGAGGGTAAATAACCCAAAGAGACTGGCCATTCATTGACGTGAGTAAGTATTATCAGAAAGTGTAATGTAAGATAATAGTAATTTGAACCTGAGGGCTAAACACATGCAACTGGATTGGTCCTTGGGTAATGCCACTGACTTTGGACTGGGAATAGGGTGGGGTTTGAATCCCAGTCAGGTCGCTGTGGCCATTTTACTAACTAGTATGTTGCCCTTGTCAAGAAAAGAAGAAGAGTGTATTACTGGGCCTGGCCGCTGTCTGTCTGACACAGGAGACTGGCGGCAAGCTCAAACATCCGCCATGCAGCTTAGGCCAGTGAGTGGCTTCCACGGGTTTGGTTGTGTCTCATGCAACATGGCTCCATGTGTTAAGGACCTGTCTAAAGAGACAGCAGCCAAGTTGGTGGATGGGGAGCCTGCTGCTATCTATCTACTATCTCTGATGAAGACAGTAGTGGAAGACTCAACGCATCCAGCTGGATAGCTCAGTGGGTAAAGCCTGCAGTGATTCAGAGGGTGGGGTATGAATCCCACTCATGGCTGGTATGGTGCAGAAGATGGAGAAGATTATTTTCTTGCTGCTCCCAGTCCCCGTCTCCCTCAGAGAGCTGGAGAAGGTGTGACCTTGGGCTCGGCCATGCACATATTCAATTAACATTCCTGTTATTCCATGTTTAATGATTCAAAACAACAAATAATAAATCAATAAATACACAATAAAAAAAAACATTTTGTAAATTACTAATTGAGTATTTTTCAGGAGGATTGATGGGGAATTGGGCTCTGACTCAGACCAGCTATTATCAGTCAAATAAATCAGACTAACACACTTTGACAAATTTTTGCATCATTTCAAAAATAATAAGCTATACACATTCATTGTTGATATTGATTTTGATTTTCAAACAGCACTTCTTGGTATTCTACCAGAAAATACACAGCAAAGCATTGATTGACTTATATTGAATAAAATAAGCACAAAGAGGACATTTATTATTCACTTGGGTTACGTGCATATAGATTCAGGACGGCTCTGTTCACAAGTTCTGTTTTATTCTTTTCATTATCACTCCGCCAATGGCATAAATGGGCATTTAATAAAGTGCCACTTAGCTGAAAGCAGTTTGACTTCATAAAAGGGGGATAACCACAGTGTACATTGTACATTTTCAAGCAGCTCTCCAGTCCTATGGAGGGCTTCCTGCTCTGGTCAGGTGACAAGAAGCAGATTATCATTTTTAATGAGGCCAGAGCATCTGCTGCGTTTCTAGGTCAGGATAACCAGCAGAGAGGGGCTTCCCCAGCTTACTACCAAACAGCAGTCTGTGAGCTTTGACTGTGACCTGTCCAACCTGTGGGTCACTCTTACACAGCCACGGGTCAGTTTAATCAAGTTTCACCGGAACACCAAGGAATCGGTTACAGTTACACGGTAGTAAATAAATTAAAGATGCCTACAAAAAAGAAAAAAACAACACTGAGAGCAGAGGAGGAAACCAAAGAGGTAGATGACGAGGACTCAGAGGATGAGAAACCAAAGCCTAAGAAGAAAAGTAAGCAGGTGAGTGAGTCAGATGATGAAAGACTAAAGAAGAAGAAGAAGAAGTTTAAAGACAGCGATGAAGAAGGATACAACTCTGACTCATCGGGGCCCGATGTGAGGGGCACCAAGAAAAAAGGAAGAGATAAAGAAAAGGTAAAGAAAAAGAAGAAGAAGAAAGCCAAAGAGGTGAGCAGCAGTGATGAGTTGAGCAATGAGTCACAGAATACAGATAATGAAAATAACAACAATGCCTCCAAGAGTAAAAAGAGAGGGGAAAAACTCCCTGATGTGATTGAGACCACCAAGAAAGGCTCCAAAAAGTCCTCAGACAAGATGGGTTCAAAGGATAAAAAATCCAAAAAGGACTCGGAGAAAGAGGATGAACCTGCAGCTGGGGATGAAGACGAGGGGAAAAAGAAAAAGAAAGAAAAGAAGAAGAAGGGTGACAGTGATGAAGACACCAAGAAGACAAAAGGCAAGAAGAAGAAGGTTGAAAATTATGTTGAAATCTACGAGAGTGAGCTCCGCAACTACCAGCCAGAGAAAGTGGAGAACTATGAGGACGAATATCACAAAAAGAAAGGTAATGGCAAAGTCTCTTTTTTTTTTTTTACATCAACCTGCATGTGTAATGTCTAAACGTCACGTTATGGAATGAAAAATCTCTTATAGGAAGTTTTACATGTCATGTCTTCATGAAAAAATTGATGTAAGTTCTGTTTGAAGAAAGATACCTGACACCCAGGAGAGAAGAGCATCATTCTGAGTGTCTCCAGTGGTAATGTGCCTATGCTTTAGTTTGATGTTCATGGTAACGTTACACTGACTGAGTGAAGTCGTATCCATATTGTCAGTATTTTATCTTCAACCTACAGATATGACACCTGTCATTCACTTTACTTTCTAGGTTTCCCAGCTTAACAGCGTCACAGATACTAATTCTAAGTGATCCTTTTTTTGATACCTATTTTATCAAATCAAATCAATTTTAATTTTTGTTTTACTTAACTTTAATTTTGAAGCTCAGTATTACACACTCAAACCTGTTCACGTAATTAAAAAGCCAATCATTAGATACTAGTCCACAGCTTATTGTCTCACTGAAACTGATGAGATATACTCAGGTATTGAAATGTAGGTATTAAGGCATTTTTTGATCCTTGCTAATATTAAACCAGTCAAATGGGTTTGATACCTGTTTCCCAAACTCTCTCAAGTTCCTGCCTTGTATAGAAGGAAATTTCATGCATCGTGCTGTTTTTTTGTTTGTTTGTTTTTTGCACAAAAAAAAGAAAAAATTGAGAGAATTGCAATATCATTAATTAAAATAAACAAAAAACTTAAAGTGATATTCCAGCGTAAATTTACCCCATGGTCCAACCATGACCAAGTCAGAGATGAAGTCTGCTAACCTCTAGCTTCTCTAAGTTAGTTGTAGCAACTTTAGCAAAGACCGCGGGATAACGAACAGCGCAGTGTATTTCTCCACAATGCTCAGCACCAAACGTCATCAACAGTACAAGCAGGGTCCCAGCCATCGGTCCCGGCACATACAAGACATCAAACAGTTGTCTGGTTTCTATTGAAAAGAGGCGAAAACAACTCACCCATTCTCCTCCAGTTATACGTTATGTAGCAACTTTCCGCGTCCAGGCGCTGACAACACAACTGGTTTCAGCGGCCATGGTCAAGGCAGTGACCACACTGACCACTCGAACCGCCCAGGCCCAGCACATAGACGCCACCGGCAGCTCTCCCTCTTTCACTTTTCTCTTCCATTTCCTTCCGCTCGTCTTCAACTCGGTCTCAAACTGATAGGGGTGCTCACCGAAATGAAACCAGTCGTCCTGATTCTCAAACTGCATGTGTTGTCCCTTCTGTGATCTGCTTGTTACTGCCATGGTTACAGGTAATCCGCTGGCGTGGAGGCGATTACCGAGTGAAGTAGAGTCCCGCAGCTCAAGGATGGAAATGTGTGATTATTACTCCATGCAAATGCAGTCAAAGTTTGTATCTTGCCTAACTGTAACAGATGTTATCGCGTGTTCGGTTCACAGGCACATGAACGGGCCGGCTTTTCTAACTTTAGATACCGGTATTTGCGGGAGAAAATCACGTAAACAAGCGCGAGATTAGACGTGACGTGACGTCACACGCGAGATCAGGACGTCGTTTGTTGCCGGAAGAGACTGCCTGTAACAGTGAAGCAGACATCAACACGGCTGAATTTATGGAGTTTGAGAACAACAACTACTGGTTTTCATTTCGATGGGTGGGGGCGCCCCTGTCAGTTTGAGATCGAGTTGACTAAAACCAAGCTGAAGGAAATGGAGGAGAAAAGTGAAAGAGGGAGAGATGCGGTGGAGTCTGGGGGGATCAAGTGGTTTGGCTGTGGTCACTGCCTGTCAGTCGGACTCGGACGTGTTTTGTCAGTGCCTGGTCGTGGAAAGTTGCTGCATAACGTATAACTGGAGGAGAGTGGGTGAGTTGTTTTCGTCTCTTTACTTTACAATAGAAACCAGGCAAAGCTAACAGATGTTTGATGCCTTGTATTATGTGCTGGGACCCCGTTTGTACTGTTGATGCAGTTTGTTGCTGTTCTGAGCATTATTTGTGGCTTTTTGATCGCAGTTTGCGCTGGAGAAATAGACTGCGATGTTTGTTATTGTGCAGTCTTTGCTAAAGTTGCTACAACTAGAGAAGCTAGTGGTCAGCAGACTTCATCTCTCGATGGTTTACGCCGGAATATCCCTTTGACTTAACTTAGCCTATTAATGGGCTTTTAAAAAGGTTGTTTAATTCAACTTAATGAACATTTTCATATGAACTATTCATTCATAACACTCACAAAAAAACAACTAGCTTACTTTTATTGAATAATGAATCTTGATTCATCAGTCTTGACTCACCATCCACCCACACAGCTGCTTTCAGTTACTTTGCCTGATGAGACTTATTAGGACTGACAGGCTGTGTTTTACTGTGTAGGCACTCATGTTAAGCTACAGTGAGTTGAGTGGTGACCTCTCTCTCCCAACTTCAACTGAAGTAGAGGTGTAATACCTTGTTCAGGTGATGCCAGAACAGGAGGAGAAGAAGAAATGCCCCTTTAGGCTCAAGTGTTGTTTTCCCTAGTGCTAACCTTTTAGTCATGTAGATACGCCTAAATTGGCTACTTTTTTGCAGCAGTTGGTTGCCAAATATACCAAAGATTGTATAGTAAAATAAATCAGTTGTGAACTGGACATTCATTTGGTGTGTAGTATGTTTCGTGTAGCCTAACTCTCATGAAGGAGCAAAAGATCCCTTTTTCTGAATTATTTTTCATAAAGGCAGAAGTACTTCGACACACAAACACAGACTATAGTTCTAAACATATTTAGATCGGTCGAATGGTGCCGGCGCTCAGGGGTTCAGTGATTTCACATTTCTTGTGAGTCAATCAAATGACAAAGATATACAGACAACTCCAAAGACTACAAATAACAGAGAGAGAAGAAAAGGTCTAAAGGTTTGTTGGAAGATGTACTTTTGTATCTCTTTGAGTCTCGGTGTCATGTGCAGGTGTCTTTGCCTTGTAATGCAATGTGTCCTGCTTTGTATTATGTCAATAAACCCTCCAGTGTACGAGGTGGTGACCATCACTGGTGATGAGAGAGGAGCAGGCACTGACGCCAATGTCTTTGTCATTCTGTTTGGAGAATATGGGATCACTCCCAAAATCCACCTGGCCAGCAAGTAAGTCATTTCCGAAGACTATTGAAATTAAAATGTAAGGTCATCTGTTTTTGTAAAGAACAAAATGTTAATGTTTTTAATCACACAACTCTAACCAGAGTTCATCATTTGTTTCAGCAGGTCCTAGTAATTAAACTAAAACTTGTTTTTTTCCCCCCTCCACCTCAACAGCACAGAAAAGAGGTATTTATTCATTTTCCAACCGTCTGTGTGCTCACATCAGTTTTTGCATGGTTTTACAAAATGTGGAGGTGAATGTGAAATATTTTGTCTTTTTCATCGACTTACTAAATTGAGATGATGAAATTCAGGGTCTCAAATCTTTATCGTTTGTGATTGTAGGAGTCGCACAGCCTTTGAAAGGGCCAAAACTGATGTGTTCAGAGTAAGAACTCACAATGTTGGGTCTCTGAAGAGGATAAGGTATGTCACACATTATCCCTGGTGCTGTTTTTTTTTTCTTCAATATGCTATTTAATACTTCACTGGTTTTTCTTTTATCCTTTTTTCTGTTTGGATCAGATTTAGATTTGTTTCCTCCCCTGAATTAATTTGCAAGATGAATCAAAGATTTCATTTTCCTGTTGCTCCAGGATTGAACATGACAACACCGGCATAAACGCCAGCTGGTTCTTGGACAGAGTGGTGGTGACGGATGTGATTAGGCCTCACTTGAGGTTCTACTTTGCTTGTAACAACTGGCTCAGTAAATCAGAGGGAGATCACCTTTATGTCAGAGACCTGATGGGCAGCATGGACCCCATGGACATGCCCAAATGTATGTATACGCACTCACAAGCCAAGTGCATGTATTTATAGCGCCCCCATTACCATCAGTGATTAATTGAGCGAATCAGCATGAATTACATCTTTTTTATTCACACAGTAGCTGCAGATGGTTGACACATGGTTTTGTGTTCCCGATTTCCTAGATAATAAGTATGTGGTGAGTGTTTACACTGCAGACATAAAAGGCAGTGGGACAGATGCAGATGTCTTCATTAATATCTTTGGGGAGTTTGGAGACACAGGTAAATGATAAAGTAACAGGTAAAACGTGTTTTTATGCCTCTGTGGCATGCATCTGTCTCTCCCAGTGTCTGGGATGCAATATTGCAATTTCCTCAAATTTGCCATCATTCACTTGGATTCATACAAGAACACTTTGTTGGTCCAGTGTCAAAGGTCAAGATCACTGACCCCACAAAATACATGTTGTGCAAGAATTAATTCTCTAATTAATCTAATGACAACAATGCATGACTAACAGCATAATACGATGAAATGATGACATTTCATATCCAAAAAGCCAAACTTCACCCTGACATCATAACGTTCGTCAAAACCCATTATTTAATGCTGTTTCTCAGGAAGAGGAGACTGTGGCCACATTTCCTACATTTTTGCTGGTTGACAGAGGCATACAACAATAATCCAAATTCACATATGTTGTCGTATATTTTGTTTAAAAGTGAATTCCAGTTTTGATGTCAGTTTGGCTGAACAAATGTCCTTCTTCATTTTAGGTGAGAGACGACTTGACAATGAAAAAAATAACTTTGAGAAAGGTACTGAAGACAAGTTTACCATTGAGTCACCAAATTTGGGCAAAGTGAGGAAGATCACGATCGGCCATAACAACAAAGGCTCGTCAGCAGGATGGTTTGTGGACAAGGTAAAACACCGGCAGGGACCAAGAGATGATTAGGAAGTGAAATGCTCAAGGATTATGTGCTTTATAAATTCTCAAAGTAGATTATTAAAGAAGTGTATCTTTTTCACTACTTTATCTTGAAACAAAGCCTCTGTCCGTCTTACTGTCCCTCATTCTACTCACCTCTGCCTTTAGGTACTTAAGATATATGAGCCACTTATTCCCTCTCCATTGTCTCATTTGAAACCGGTATCCCTGCTCCTCCAACACATACAGTGTGCGCAACTGAGAGATGACTTCATTCAAACAGACGCAAACACGTGTGCGCACGCACACACACGCACACACACACACACACACAGGATGCACATGCCGTCATTCTACCCTCTGTGTAAAGGGAAACCATGCCCCATTAAGGGATTGCCTTACAACTAACAGACAGATGAACTGGTGGATTTGTCAGCAGTTGTGACACAAACCAAAGATCAGCAGTGACAATAATGATAATAATATACACAGGTCACATTTTTATATTAATGATACTGAGGTGTAATATCTTTCAGCAGAATTATGTGAAATCTTGTGTATGGTACATTATATGGTACTCTTCAGTGGGCTTACAGAAAACAAAGTAAGAACAAATGTAAATCAGTTTACACAGTTAAAGGAGATATCAGTGAAATGTTTTTGTTAATATAAGTCCTAATTAGTCATATTTTCCGTCAGCAATCACTTACATAGAGTGTTTCGACCGGAACACGAGTCTCTCCGTCACTCTGCTCTGCTGTAACCCGAGGAGAAAACATTTCTTCTGGGATAGGAGTGTTATCCAATGAGGAGAGAGAACGGCATGAAGGGCTGTGTGTGCAGCCAAGGGATGCGCGTGAATGTGGTGACGTAGCACGAGGACCAATTGATGCCTGACAGGGGCGGGGGCTGCTAACTCATGGTGCGTTCAAGGAAACTCGTACTTTGTGTTTTTCCTTCCTGTGAAGTCATACCAGTTCGATCTGGTACGAGTTCACGGGTCGGAAGTTACGAGTGGCCGTTATAGGGAACTTTCACAGACAACAGGATGGTAAAAACACGAGCTACGGGTTACCTGGAACGCTACCAAGTCGTAGTTGTGACTTGAAGCTGTAACTTACGGTTTCAAAAGCCTGCCTTGAACGCAGCATTAGCCGAAACGGCCGTGAAGCTGATATCTGCTTTAAGCTACAAATATGGTATAATACATAACATTTAGCCTAAATTCTATATTGAGAGTAAAAGTAAAATATAATGACAGATGAATAGGACCTTGTCCAATCATACTTTTTGCCTCTGCATAGTCATCAACTATACATTTCATAACACCATGTACCACAGATCTCAATCACATTGTTGTTACTAATGAGGTTTTTCTTTTCTCTTTTAAGGTGGTTTTGGATGATTTGGGAAACAAAACAGTGTATGAATTTCCAGTTAACCGTTGGTTCGCCTTTGATGAGGATGATGGGAAGATCCAGAGGGATATTTTGGTCGGGGGTAGTCAGCCCACAGGTGAGTAAATTTGTTTATGAGCCTGGAGAAATCCAACTGCCATATAATTACCAGATCTTTTATGCCAGAGGCTGTAATCATGGCAAAAATTGAAATTAGTTAGCCTAATTTGAAATGATTATCTGCTTGCCTGGTCTGAAAAATATTGCATAAAGGAATAAGACCTCTAATACCAACATCTTTTGCTGTATACTTATATATTATTATTCACTCCAAATAGCAGAGTGTGTTTTCTATTCAGCTTGCCAAAGAGCGTGATCATTGATTCTTAGGTCAGACTATCGATGCTTAGATCTGGTTGATATAGTCCCTGCTCAGTTGCTCAGAGAGTATGGGTGCCATGAAGCGCAGTGACCCATTGGCAGAAGCTCCGATAGCCTGACATGTAATTGTATCTGTCAGGTATTGTGTACAACGTCCAGATTGTGACAGGAAACATCAGAGGTGCTGGGACCAACTCCAAAATCCACATAGTGATGCACGGTTCAAAGGGCTTGAAGAACAGCGGCAAGGTAAATGTGATACGGTACACACAAAAAAACTGAGTAGGCAACTTGTACTTAATTTAAAGAACAATGGCACAGTAGTGGTTAGTTAGTTCGTTAGTTTTTATTTGAGTGAAACAGAGTAGGTACTGTAAAGATCTTAACTAAACCAAATAACTGTCTGTATTTTTTCTTATGCTCACTTAGGCGAACTTTCTGCTTGCATTGGTGCGTCACTTTTCAGATATATCAAGCAAACAGTCCTGTGATAAACTTTGAGTCTTTGCCCATGCTGCTGTTTGGTTTGTCCATCCAAACTTAATGCAGAGTCCTCAGGCTACAGAAAATTAGTTTCCATCTAACACAGTGAACAGAATTCCTGTCCACTTTGCTATATCAAGATCAAGATATACTCAATTGTCCCTTGGGGATTTGGCTTGAGTTCAGAGTTCCTGCTACACAGAGCTGTCAATGTCAGCACACATTACAGCATCTTTATGAAAACTTGTGCATTTAAGTGTAAATTCAACAAAGTAATGAAAAACTATGAGTCCCAGATACCATGTCAGTTGAAAACAAAAGGAACCCCCTAATAAACAGTAAAATAAATCAGTAAAGGTACAGTGGAAAGAACAATAAAAAATAATTCAGTTGCTGTTGCTTAAAATCCTGATAGAGGATGGAACAAATGAGTGTTTGTAACAGTTCAGTTCAGTTGACACTTGGACGAAACCATTGGCCAGAAGGTGAAAGTTCATACTCGGAGTGAAAGAGATCTGTTTTCTGTGCCTCTGTAATCATAGACTTCCTTGGTAAAGACAGACGAGAATGGTTTTCTGTCTATTCTTAATGGACAAAGCTTAGGTTTAATTGATAACAGCTCAATATGCCCTCCAGACTCTAATTTGCTGTTCTGCTCAATTCAGCTGTGTTTGATCCATTCTTTCTCTTATCTTCTCTCCGATGGTTGTGATCTAGGTGTTTTTGGAGGGAGGAAAGTTTGAGCGGGGCCTGACGGACATCTTTAAGGTGGAGCTTGCTGCACTCCTCAGTCCACTCAGCAGAGTCACCATTGGACATGACAATGACGGAGTCAGTGCTGGGTGGTACTGCGAGAAGGTACACTGATTGAACATGCATGCGCCCATACTGTACATGCATACATGTCACAATCTTGCTGTGAATTGAGCTTCATTAGTGTTTTGTGTTTTGGCACAGGTGGTGGTGTATTGTCCGTTCACAGGGATTGAACAGACTTTCCCATGCAGTAAATGGCTCGATGAGAAGGAGGGAGATGGGCTGATCGAGAGGGAGCTCTATGAGATGGTCTCGCTGAGACAGAAGAGGCAGAAAAGTAAGTTGAATGTCAGTAATTATGTCCAGTCAGCAGAGGCGGTAAATGCTGCCATTTTCTCCTTAATTTCCTGAAACACTGAGCAACACCATTCCAAGTCAATTATATGTATCAGACATTTGCATAATGACTCGGCAGGCAGTCTGCCTTCATTGGACTTTCTAATTTTAGTCAGTTGTTCTCCTATTGCTTGTGAAATGATGTCCAATATTTCCAGTATGTCATTCACCATATCTGTTTCATGTTGTTTCATGATCCACAAACGTATGCATTAAGATTTGTGCATAAGCCTGACTTTATTGAGTATTCCTTTACTGCCTTGCTACTAATTTACAATCAGACAAGTTCACAATTGGGAGTTGTCAGCTCCTATCACTGCCTTCAACAGCAGTTTCTGCCCAGAGAATATTTCCTAACAAGCAGGTATATGACATTTCAGGGGTTCTATTAAAATGTTGAGGGAGAGGAAGTTACCTCTCTGAGCGGGGGAATTAACAAACATGATATTACTCCTGAATCAAAGTTGACGATTTAATTTGGTTCTCCTCAGAGCACCCCTGGTCTGTGTGGATTTGGACGTCAGATCTGCCCAATGCAGGGACCGATGCAGATATCTGTTTTCAGGTGTACGGACAGAAGGGCAAGTCAGACGCGATCGGCCTTGACAACAAAACTGACAATTTTGAACAGGGTCAGGTGGACAGGTTTATGGTATGTATCCTATCCAATTCAATATCACATACATTAATATCAACAAGGTAGATAATGAGGTTGTGTAATAAATAGCTTTCATCTGTCATCATAGGTTGAGCTGCCTGATTTGGGAAATTTGACTAAACTCCGTATCTGGCATGAGAAGAGAAATCCGTTTGCAGGATGGCATCTCAGCAAGGTGAGTAAAGATTAATTTGTTAAATTAGGTCAGTGACATTTCTGTGCATGTATTTCTGATTTAGAAGTTTTTGATTTGAATTAATTAATTTGATTTAAAATGAATCTGATAATCCTATCCTGTATTTTACAGTTTCTTATCCTGGGTTCACCACAACACACATGTTTGAATATTTAATTAAAATCACAAAGTGTGTTTCCTCTCTTTACCTTCAAAATGAAGAAAGATCTGAGGATATTAAGGGAATATTTTAACACTCTAATGCAAGGACAATCCAGACACCATATCAAGTCAAATATGATTTCCGATATTGCATGTCTCCCTTTAGGCAACTGTGATGAAGACATTAACTAAGGAGAAGTATACGTTTCCTTGTGAGCGGTGGCTGGACACTAATGAGGACGATAACGAGGTTGTGCGGGAGCTGCCTGCCACTGGAGAACTGGTCGCTGAGCCATTGCCCTGTGTGTTCACACGCCTCTACTCACCACAAGCAATCCCCCCCAAAAAAAATCTGCTTAGCCAAATATAAAATAAGAAAAATTTAATACTATGAACCACTTTAATCTTTTCTCTACAGTGTTAAAATACAGAGTGACGGTCTGCACAGGGACTGTAGGAGGCAGCGGCACAGATGCATCTGTTTTTCTCAATCTGATCGGAGACCTGGGAGACACCGGAGACCGGGAGCTGGTCAACTGCAAAAACAATGTCAACAAGTTTGAGAAAGGAAATGTAGGTACATTCATCAGTGTTGGACACACTGGAGAACTATGTGACATATCAAGAAGAAAGCATGTGTTTTTTAGTTTGTGCTTCTTTCTTTTTAAAAATCTAACGAGTCCCTATCCAATCAACAAGCATTAAACTTTCTATTTTCTCACACGCACACACAAGCCAATTACTAATCAGTGTGATTATAATTAAGCCAATTAGCCTGCATGCTGTGCACTGACTCCAGTGTTGATGCCAGTGATGACAAATTTGGGGAATATGTTTCTTACTGATTATGGATTACACCCCAGTAATCAGGCAACCCCCTTGTGGAATCTGCCAAATCTCTTTTCCAGCCTAATTTTAATCAAATGTTTTAAATAGATGAATTAGACACCCTTGATGGGAATACTGCAATTAATTTCTCATTGTCTGACATTTTTTAGTGACTGTATAACCAAGTGGGACAACCAATAAAACCAATGAGAGGTCTAAAATGTTGATAGATTCTTAGTTCTGAAAAATAAACACACCAACTGCTGGTTTCAATTATACTACTGGTGCTTTCACTGTTCAAATTCAAGACTGTAGTACTAAGAAGAACATTTCCATGAATGGCGCAGACTGGATGTGATCTCCATCAACATGGAAACTGAACCCACAGCCTTCACACATTGTACAGACAGAGCTAATCAGACAGACACATGATGATCTCTCTCTCTCTCTCTGAACACTGGGATTAGAAAACTGGGAGTTTGAATCCCATAAATCCCAAGAAGAGCTTGTTTTCTTGTAATGAATATATGCGAAGTATTTGCTGTGATCACAATGAATTTTGTCTCATTATCAGGAGGTGTAATGTAAGATAAAAGTATGGTGAGCCTAACCCCCTAACGGATCCAGCTGGATAGCTGTTTGTGGATTACCATTGACTTTGGACTGGGAGCCTGAAGTTCAACTCCAAGAAGGAGAATTTCTTTATTGTGGCTGTACCAGCCTCCCTCAGAGAGCACCGAGGCCACGTGGCCTTGGGCTCAGCCATGCAATATTTATTATTACACAGTAATTACACACAAATTATGTAAAACACATTTGTATACATCACAATGATTTCTTGGAATACTAAGTCAGTACATTACATTACAGAACCATTACAGAGAGAAGTGGCATGAAAAAAACAGCTAGGTGAAGTTAATACAGTGAAAGGGAGATGGTTATGCACTAAGTTAAATGTAGAAATGAGGAGAGAGAATCGGGGAACACAAACACAGTAAATGATCGTCCTGGTCTTTGACAGAAAAGTAGGTGATAAGCACCATAAATTGAAGTTACTAGGGTGGCATACTGTCCAGATGGCCACTTAGCCCTGACCGGGATTCAACCCTCGGCCTCCCAATCCAAAGTCAATTTCATTACCCACTGACCTATCCAGCTACATGCACTGATTAAGGACTACTTTGACTCTTCACACTTGCACAAATGCACACAGACAGGTTGACAGCTCCTTCATGTCAGTGTTCAGAGAGAGATGATTATGTGCCTGTCTGTTTAGCTCTGTCTGTACAATGCACGACTCCTGATGTTCAGGTCAAAGGTTTAAGTCTCATGTTGACAGAGGTCATACATCAGCAGTGCCCCCCATGGCACTCTTGAAATTTCTGTGAGGTCATTTTGCACTTTGTAATGCAGTCTTGCATTTAAAGGATGAAAGCACAAGTAGTATAACTGAAACATGCAATCTGTGCTTTTATCTTTGATAACTTAGATAGAACTTATCAACGTTTCAGACTACCTATCATTGGTAATGGTTGTCCCACATTGTCCTACATGGTATCTGCCAGTTGTTTTCGTCACATATTTGTCTGCATTACATATAAAAAGGCATCACAGTGGGTTTTCTTTTTTTAATCTTTCTAGTTGGATGAGTTCATGCTTGAGGCTGTAGCCCTCGGGCGGGTCCGTAGGGTGAGGATTGGACACGATGGCAAAGGTGGAGGCTGTGGCTGGTTCCTTGATAAAGTGATTGTAAGAGAGGAGGGACACGGGGAGGCCCAAGCTATAGAGTTCCCCTGCAACAGGTGCATTAATCTCTGCATATGTGTGTGTGTGTGTGTGTGTGTGTGTGTGTGTGTGTGTGTGTGTGTGTGTGTGTGTGTGTGTGTGTGTGTGTGTGTGTGTGTGAAAGAGAGAGAGTGTGTGATAGAAGAGCTTAGAGTTTATTTGTTGTATGTGCTGTGCAGGTGGCTGGACCGCAATGAGGATGATGGACAGATTGTAAGAGAGCTTGTGCCGCTCTCAGATGGACAACGTCTTTACAGTTAAGACCTAATTCACTCTTCACTCCAACATTAATAACTTGTATCGACCTGTTGCTGAAGCTTGTGTGTGTGTGTGTGTGTGTGTCAGACCTTGACTATCACATCGCAGTGAAGACAGGCAACATCCCTGGTGGCAGTTCAGACTCCAGCGTGTTCGTCAAGCTCTACGGAGAGAAAGGTGACACCAGTAAGATGATGCTGGTGGTCTCTGCCAACAACCTGGGGAACTACTTTGAGACGGGCCGCGTTGACATCTTCAGAGTGGAAACCTTTGACATTGGACAGGTGCCACTGTGGAGGCAAACACGTTGTTGATTTTTCTGTGTTTGCAATATTTGCCACGAAAGTGCTTGAGTAATTGAATTTAAATTGTGTTCATTCATTTCATTTCCCAGATTAACCGTCTAATGATTGGCCACACTAATGAAGGCATGCGTGCCGGCTGGTTCTTGGACAGCGTTCAGATAATGGTTCCAGTCCAAGGAAAGCAGTACATGTTCCCCAGTCACCGCTGGCTATGCAAGGATGAGGCCGACGGCAAGACAGAGGTGGAGATTTACCCAAGCGAGATCCTGGACATGCAACAACGTAGGCATCATTCACACACTCTCACACTGTCAGAAGAAAGTACACACATACACACACACACACACACCAAGTTTATGTTGACATTGTCTTTGAACCTATAATTCTGATTCAAAAAACTCTTGATTTTTGTGTGTGTCCAAGTGGTTTCTTTAGCCCTTACACATCCTGCATTTCATATTTCCAGAGATTAACTATGAGATAACAGTAGTGACTGGAGATGTGATGTTTGCTGGCACCAATGCAAAAGTGTTCATCCAGATGTACGGCGACCAGGGGAAGACAGAAATTATTGTGCTGGAAAGCAGATCCAACAATTTTGAGCGTAACACTACGGAAATATTCAAGGTATCAAAGCATGGATTTTATGCTCTCGGCCCTTTAAAGTGTCAAACAGTAAGCATCGGATTTTTCATTTAAAATTGAAACTTTGTAAATTTTCCCCAGATTGAGGCCAGAGATGTGGGAAAGGTCTTCAAGATCCGCATCGGTCATGACGGCTCAGGGTTGGGATCTGGCTGGTTCTTGGAGTCAGTGGATGTCAAACGTTTAATCATGGCCTTGGCGCCCAAAGAGAAGAAAAAGGAGGACAAGAAAAAGAAGAAGAAAAAGAAGACAGATGAGGACGCTGAGGATGAGGAGGGAGGAGAGGAGATGCAAGAGGTGGTGCTGACGTACAGTTTCCCCTGTTCACGCTGGCTGGCCAACGGAGAGGAGGATGGCGAGCTGGTGGTGGAGCTGCTGCCTGAGGATTCAGAGGAGCTGGAAGGTATAGAATACATAATAGGTGTAATATTGGATGTCAGATGGAGTAGGCAGCTTCTGACCCATTACCCGTACTTGAGATCTTGAGCATTGAAGTTCATGCAGTGTAGGGTTGTAGGGAAAGAGTTTTATTATTCAGTTTTATTAAGCATGAAGGCTAATTGTTTTATTCTTTCAAACACTTCTATTTACTATAATCTCCCCTTTCCTTGTTCTAAAGTGCTTCAATCAGACTTAAGTACCATGACTATTGACATACAGTGAATTAATTTAAGGCTTTAACTGAGTATTGATGATGGATAGTATTCTAATAGAATAAAATAATTTGCCCTTGCTGCCTTTTAATAACCACAGGTGCAGATGCACAAAACATATACAGATATTAAGTGGCTATTTGTAACACTGCCTTTACATATTTTTTCCTCTTAAACAGTGTTGATGTTGCAGACACGCATGGTTTGATTTGACACAGTTTCCTGACCGACATTTCATTGAGTGACGGGTTAAAGAGGTGTTAGTAATTCATCCCTTGCTTTGTCCAACAGTCAACACCTACGAAGTGTGCGTCTTCACTGGTGACATGCTGGGGGCTGGAACCGACGCCAATGTCTTCATTAATATTTACGGAGAAAACGGTGACACTGGAGAGCGCTACCTGAAGAGCTCTGACAACCTCAACAAATTTGAGCGGGGGCAGGTGATGTTGTGTTGAACAAAGACGCGATCACAATTTTTTTTTTGAATCAGCTAAAGATCCTGATTATTTTACAGGCAGGAAAGACATTATTTATATGACACCAGCTATTCTTATATGACCTGAGATTCATAAAACCAAGAGCATAAAATTACATTACAATTTTACCTACTGTCCTGAAAGGGTATCCTACTCAAGATTATCCAGCAGTCTAAAAGACTCAAGCACTTCCACGCAACATGATTCTTCCAGTGAGGTGTGGGTGGGAGTGTATTCTGCTAGGATTACATGCTCCCCTGCAGGCGAGCCAGCTGTGACTGAGAGGAGCTCTGAGGAGTCCTCTGTGTTATTGAACCTGTCCTACTTTTACTCATTACTTAATCCAAACCTGTGAATTATTCATCTTTACATCACACCTGTCTCTGTAGAAACACAAAACTCATTTCCACAGACAATTGGGTGTATTTCTTCCCACAGATTAAAAACAACAATAGCCCATTGTTGTTCGGTCAGAGGAAACACTTGGCTCTTCAAAGAGTCATAAACACTGCACAAAAAAAATCATTGGCTGCCCTCTTCTGTCCCTGCAAGACATCGCAAACACCCACTACCTTTCCAGAGTCACAGGACTGTTAATATCATGGCTACCACCTTTATGACCTGCAGCCTTCTGGCCGGCTCTGCAGGTCTTTCAATACTCAACACAACACAAGAATGAACCCTGTTGTGCAAAAATGAAAACCACTTTATCGTTCTTTATCGTTCCTATACTTGTGCAGTCACTGAGAACTTTATATATTCTATCGGTTTATTATTTAACAGTTCAACCAGAAGCCCACACAACCAGCCAATTGATTTCAATGTATTTTTTGAACTCCACAATGACAATAAATGGTTTCTATAATAGAAAAAATACATTCATTTATGTATTTAACTGGGAGGTCAAAGTTAAGGTGGCTATTTCTTGTCTGTCTTCCTCAGTGATGGGAATAACAGCCTTATAAAATAACGGCATCACTAAAGGTGCTACTTTTCTCATTAACAAGTAATCAAAAAAGTTACTGTTTCCCTCGTTATAACGCTATTACCGTTAACGACAATAAAATGCACTGTTAGTCACCGTTACTTGACTCAAGAACTCCTGTTACAAAATAATACACCCATTAAAGTGGACGTTATATAGGCTACACTTTTTTTTTTTCAGTCCTGCAACTAGTAACTATAACTAACTACTTTTTAAAAATAACATCCCCAACACTGGTCTTCACTTTGAGCTTTCAAATAAAACTTTAAAAAAGTTTTGCCAGTAACAGAACAGTATCTCTGATTGGTGTATTTTGCAGGAGGATGTTTTCACGGTGACAGCTGTTGATCTGGGCCCTCTGAAGAAGCTACGAATTCGTCACGACAACACCCAGGGTCATTCAGCGTGGTACCTGGATCGTGTAGAGATTGTGGACACAAAGGAAGACACAACGTAGGTGAAACCAGCACGCTAATGATAGTGATGTATCAGCAGGCCGTCTTTGACTTGGAGTGCTGATCAGAAGAGGCCTTTCTCGAACACTGCAGGTACTATTTCCCTTGCAACCGCTGGCTCGCAGTGGATGAGGACGACGGGCAGGTAGCGAGAGAGCTGGTGCCTGTGGATGAAGCTTTCATGAAACAGGATGAGGACGAAGAGGGCACGGCCGCCACACTTGGACTGGAGCAGAAATGTAACACAGATTCACAGCCGGCTCATGTTTTAGTAGAGTGAGATAGAAGGAAGGTCTGTTCAAGTATTTAACAAAGTGCTGGTGCACCATGCAGCTGTAGATGAGAGTAAAGAGGAACTTGTATCTGTGTGTGAAGATAGAAAGGATTACTGATTTGTCACATTCATTTTACAGCCATGTCTACTACATATACTATTAAAGTAAAAACTGGAGATAAGAAGTACTCTGGGACAGATTCCAACGTCTACGTCATCCTGTTTGGTGAAAATGACGACACAGGTGAGATGCTCCAACTCGCCAACATACTGGTATTGTTGTGACAAATTCATGCTGCATGTTATTGGCTGAGTGACACCAATGTCATATCACTCACAGGGATCATCAACCTAAAGGCTTGTAAGAACTATAGGAATAAGTTTGAACATGGGATGATCAACGAGTTCACTGTGGAGGCGGTTGACTTGGGTGAATTGGAAAAGATTCGAATTGGGCACAGCAACTCAGGTGGGGAAAGAAAAGACACCACAGACCAATGATAAATAGTCATAAGCAGCAGTCTATGGAACTGAATTAACATATAGCAATTTTGTTTTTCCACTGTCAGGGGCTTCGCGTGGTTGGTTCTTGGACTGGGTGGAGATTGACGCCCCCTCGCAGGGTCAGAGACTGCGCTTCCCATGTGGCCGCTGGCTGGATAAAGGAAAGGATGATGGCGCCGTAGTGAGGGATCTCTATCCTGCTGACCTGCAGACTGAAGTCTATACGCCATGTGAGTGAATAGCTGTGGAACAAGTGTTCAAATCCATTAGTGAAAGGAGCAAAGCGCTGATTGAGAATCTTCCTGTAAAAGTCCTTGATGCTAAATTTTTACTCCACTGAATTGTGTGAAAGCATTAGCAGTAAAATCTACTTAAGGCACTCCATCTGAAGAAGGGTGCTTGTCCCTGCGTCACCTCTTTGATGTAATCTGAAACAAGTGTGATAATGTTGCCGTTGAGGCCTTTTAACTTCACCACTGTCTTGGCACGCAGCAGCTGTAGATTCGGTTTCATCCATTTAGTCTTTTTTCACTTTTACCAAAATACGCATCATCATACTAGATTTCAATGTAGGGTCAAAGGCCGCTGATTTCGCATTCTCCACAAAAACTCTCCCTCAATCTTTTAAAATTCAACCATTTTAGAGAAATAGAAACATTGAATTAACTAAATGGTCCCAACACTCCAACCCTTCATTGCTTCTTTGTAATTGTCTTATTTGATTCGATCTCTTCTAGATATATCGTAGCTGTATTTTGCATCAGAAATCCTATTAAAGCACATACAAACTGCAATTTTCACATAAATATGGCCAGACGTCTATTCACTATATATATTTGTACAATATTTCTCTGTGAATAATAATTGAGTGTATTTCTAAAGACTTGCAAAATTAAAATCCCCACCCTAACAATACCAGTGGAGAGTACTGCATTACGCCATGGCACCACAGAGGTCTCAAATTACTCAAACTAAATGATCTGATGTTTTTTAAATCTTGTTCGGAGAAGAGATTAAATTGTGCACACCGGGTTTGTGACTTTTCACTTATTAGTCTTTAAGTCTTTAATCATGAGAAACACTTTGTTTAACTGTATTTTGGAATTTTCCATCTTGCTTGTGTCAATAAAAACACCTCCCTCCTCTTTTCAGTCGTGCCTTACGAGATAAAGATTTACACCAGTGATGTGTTCGGTGCGGGAACAGACGCTGATGTGTTTATAGCCTTGTATGGCCGAAAGGGAGTGAGCACACAGCAGAAGCACCTGTGCGTCAACAAGAGAGAGAGGCGCCTGTACTTCGAGAGGCGAGCTGAGGACATGTTTATTGTGGAGGTGAGTGTGTGTGGATTTGGATTATCCATCCCTCATGAGGGCGGCTCTGCAGACACTGTGTTGTCTTTTCCCAGTTGGAGGATGTTGGCGATGTCATAGAGAAAATCAGGATAGGACACGACAACAGGGGCAGCAACCCCGGATGGCACCTCGACAGAGTGGAGATCAGGCGACAGCTCAGGAAAGGAAAGGTAAGGCACTTACAATCCATTAGACACGCCACCAGCGCAAACCGTGAAGAGTTTCCTTGAACTTCGCAGTTCCTCAGTTATAGACGGACACAGCAGTTTGGGGATATGTCTGTATTTACTGGCAGGGCTCAGAGACAACCATTTTCCCATGTGAGCGCTGGCTGGCCAAGTCTGAGGATGATGGGGAGACGGTGAGGGAGCTGGTCCCCTCAGACATCATCACACAGAAACTCCTCAGGGATGGGACGCTGAAAACCACCGAAACCGAGGTGGAGGACGCCTTGGAAAGTAGGTTTACCCCGAAGTGCATTTACTGGAGTACAAATTTGACACAGATTTTACTTAACTATGTCAAAGTTATTCAACTATGTCAAATTTTTCTTAATAACTTTTATGTAATGTAAAAGTTATTAAGAAAAATTTGACATAGTATATTTACACCACTAAAATGAAGAGGGAAATATTGCTCTTTTACAGACAGATTTAGTTACTTTACAGGGCAGAAGTCAATGAATCTATTTATTTATTTGCAAAAATGTAATTGATGATGATTTTGATTCATCATCTGAAGCAAAAACTCTCAAACTCTCATCACAGCTTCTCTGTTGTGAGGATTTGCTGCTGTTCTCTGTTGTTGTTTTTTTTTTATTTTTTTTTTATTTTGATGAACATGAAACAAAAAGATGAAATGACAAAAGACAACATTAACAAACGAACTAACAAACAATAAAATTCCTAAAAATATAAAGTGCCTGAAAAATAGTAGGAAGAAGTGTAATACTTATTTAGTCCTAGGCAAGGCAAGGCAAGGCATCTTTATTTATATAGCGCATTTCATACCAAGGCAGAGTGGAGATCAGGCAACTCAATGTGCTTTACATAAAGACCCCTATACATACACACAACAGAACATAATTAATAATTGAGTAATCATCTGATTAACTGATTATGAATATAATTGATTGCTTCTTATCGAGACATCATACATGATAAACAAGTACACAGCATGCCGCTTGACTGGAGGATGCTCACCACGGTATCAGAGATGTGTTTATATCTACTGATTGAGTTGCTTTTTTCCCCACCACAGCTCACACGTACAAGGTGTCTGTGCGGACAGGTGATATGCACGGAGCTGGGACTGATGCCAATGTGTTTCTCACCATCTACGGAGACCTGGGAGACACAGGAGAGCGCAAACTCTCCAAATCTGAGAACAATAAGAACAAGTTTGAGAGAGGAGGGGTATGTGTGGAAAGGTGAGATACATCACATCTCCTTTGTTCACAAGAGGTAAAGTGTGTTTCATTCTCTCCGCCGCTCAGGTGGACAAGTTCTCTATTGAGGCAGTGGATCTGGGGCAAGTGTTCAAGATTCGCATCCATCACAACAACTCCGGGGTGGGGGCTGACTGGTACCTGGACCAGGTGGAGATACTGGACGAGGATACAGACGAGGTGTACATGTTTCTATGTGAACGCTGGCTGTCGACCAAGAAAGAGGACAGACACATAGAGAGGACCTTCTTCGTCAAGGTGAGGAGAGAGAGAGAGAGAGAGAGAGAGAGAGAGAGAGAGAGAGAGAGACGCATGTAGGTCCACATTAAAACAATGTCCTCAAGCTCAACCCATTTGTACAGCGAATAATTTACATTGCAGAGGTCCATCAAAGCATCAAGGATGCACCATGGTGGAGTACATTATGTTCAGGACTTAATGCAGAAGAATAGAAAAAAAATATTTAATGAAATTAGACAAAAATAGACATTAAAATGAATATCAACTCGCAAATGATTAAGTTATGATATTACACAGTCACAGCTCCTTCAACAGTGTGCTTGGCTGAGAGTCACTGTTTCCAACTGTGCCAACGAAAGTCTCAGGTCTTACAGAAACAGTCCAAGAAGACAATTGTGGGCACAGATGCAACATAGCCCGAATAACTGTGGATAAAAAAATGTCACCACACTAAAAAGCAAGTGAAATAAGGGATGTCTTTTTGGTTTGTATTTTACATATTGATCAAAGTTGGGGCTGAGGACTGAGGCACAGCTTTCCCATTCGTATTTGGTCATTTTATAATCAAAACACTGCAGTTACTCTGTTTCAGAAGGTTTTTTTTTAAAAGAGCCATTTAACTAACTGATTTTTCTATTGGCTCCTGTGAGAGAGAAAAGAAATGTTAGTTCATCTGTTTTGTGTCTGGTTTAGGGATATGAAGGTGAAAGACACATTGATCCAAATTCCATGAAGATGGCTCAGGCCAAACTGGGACTGGACAGAAACGCCAACAAGAAGAAAAAGAAGAAGAAGGTGACGGTGGTGGAAGGGGGTCCAAGTAAGGCCACAAAACTATTCTTGTATTTCCAGGAACACTTTGAGTATGATGAGAACAAAGTGCCCTTTCGACAGAAACTGAAAATTGTCATGTACAAAACTTTTATCAGTTTAACATTTAGAAACAATTCGAAATGTTAGGTAACAAATTAGCTGAAATTTAGTTCAACATTGTGAAAAATCTGCTTCCCACATGCATAACTGTACAGAAAATACATTGCTATAGCCAGATGCAGGTAGCATGAAAACTATAAAAAGAGGGAAATGGCTAACAAAAATGCCTATGAAGTTTGAACACATTAAATTTGAAACTAATTAACACATTGTATCTTGCTTGTTTCGTTTGAAGAAAAAATATATACTGTAAAAGTAACAATGTGTGGGCTTTTAGGGATAAAAACAAGATATAATGTTGTAATTTGTGCATTTCAGAGCTCCTGATAGGGAGATATGGTTACAGTCAGACAGAGCCAGCTTGTTGTTTCCCTTTGTTTCCAGTTTTTTTTGCTATGCTAAACTAACCAGCTGCTAGTCATAGCTTTACAGGTAATATACAGAGATAAGACTGGTTTCATGTAACGCTGCATGAATGTATTTCCTAAAATGTCAGTGATTCTATTGAATAAAATGCCATTAAAAAAACACACATACACTTAAACCATTCTTCTCTCTTGCCCAGTCATCCCCTATCACTTTACTGTGTCCACTGGGATAGACCGGGATGCCAGCACTACAGCCAGGGTCTATGTCATCATCATCGGCCCCAACGAAGCCGAGACGGACCGACTTTGGCTCGACCTGCCACAGGGAAAGAAATCCTACGCAGCTGGCACCATGGATCACTTTGTGTGCTATGGAACTGATGTAGGAGAGATCAAGAGGGTGGAAGTAAGAATCTGGGACTTTCTCTGTGGCTGAATCTGTGAAAGTGCCTCTTCTCTGCTGCTTCTTCAGATGCACTGATGTTAAAAATTTAAATAAAGCCATTCTCACGCAGTAATAATTAATTCTAGCTGTGCCTTCTGGTACCTAGATCAAACAAAATCAAATGATATATCAATTCCCAGTTCTACCTTCCCCCTCTTTCTCTCTCTCCCCTCCCCTCCCCTCCCTTTCCTCTCCTTCTCTCCCTCTCTCTCTCTCTCTCTCTGTCTCTTTCTCAGCTCGGCCATAACGGTGTCACACCAGAGAGCTGCTGGTTGGTGGATGAGCTGTCGGTTGCCGTGCCAACCAAAGGTATCAAGTACATCTTTCCATGTAAGTGCTGGCTGGCTAAAGACAGGGGAGATGGTCTGACTGCCAGACTGTTCAATGTGCTGGACTCCAGCACGATCAACATTATCCGCAAAGTGAGTCATACTGCACCTAGGATACGATATCTTGGTATCTTTATGTGTTATGTAAGAAACCATAATCTGTCTCGTCTGTACTATCTACTGTATATTGTAGGTTATTTATTCAGCCACAGTGGTCACGGGTGATACACAGGAGGCAGGGACTGATACCAACATTTTCCTGACTGTGTTTGGAGCCAATGGGAGCACAGAGGAAATGCTGCTTTCTAAAAAAGAGGACAGGTCTGTCCAGTCTAACGTTCAGCAATAAAGCCAAACAATTACCATCACCTCCTACACATGTTTTCAAATGCAAAATGATATTTACACTGTTCATTCAGATTTGAAAGAGGCCAAGAAGACACATTCAGCCTGGAGATTGATGACATCGCTCCGCTGAAAAAGATCAGAGTTCGCATTGATGGTAGTGGGAGTCGCCCCGACTGGTTTCTCGACAGGGTAACATAAAGACTAGAAGAGCTTCTCCATAAAATGTGTGAACACATAGTGTTTCATAAAAGGAGCTAAAAATAATGTGCAATAACACTATGGAGATCAGAGAATGTAGCGTAACACTTGGCAGAGTTTCCATTAGCGTTGTAATGAATGAGCTCCATCTTGAATTTCACCTGCTAAAGCTTGTTAAGACAGTGTTAATTATGCAATTTATAATTCTGTTTAAGTACAACTAAGATGCATTTGTGATTATAATTAGCACAGTTCTAGCTTGTTGGATACAGTGCATTTGAAACTAATTAACACATTGTATCTGGTTTGTTTGATTTGAAATAAATAAAATAAAGACTGCTAGTGGTGGTTTGACTCTGATGCTCTCATCTAATGCTTTTAGATCCTGATGCGGAACCTGACCACGGATGAAGTCTATCTGTTCACCTATGAGAACTGGCTGTCAAAGACCAAAGGGCCACAGAGGACGAAGGTGTGTGAGCTGGCAGCCGTGGTGGACGAGGAGGAGATGGTGGAGAAGACGACCTACATCATCCAAGTCCAGACCAGTGACGTCACAGGTGAGTCACATGACCAAACGATTCCCATGACCGTACAGAAATCAAAGCTGCAGTGAGAAGAAGTCAAATGACAGAGAATTAAACTTTAAACTTTTTTTTATAACCAAATAATAGGGTAATACTTAATTCCACACTATGATGCATTAGTTAAGAATGATCAAATACTTAATCACTAAACAAGCATTCTTCCCACATTGATAATAATTAGTATGACATTTATAAACACAATTATAAATGTTAAACTCAGTTTGAATACGCTCATCAATAATGTAATTGTATTTTCATACTTCATAATTCAGCATTTAGGAGCTGTCACTGGTTCATAAGATAATTTTTAAGGCGCAATAAATGATTAACAATTTAAATGTGCATTCATGCTGCACTTATACATACAAAGACTTTAACAAGTACTAATGGTTTATTAGCCTGTTAATGGATGTTTTATTATAGATGAGCTTTTTAATTAATAAAGTTCAATATTTATAACTGTGTTTATAAATTACATATTGATAAGTATCAATGTAGAAAGAACACCTGGGTGCCTTTCTTTGTCTTGTTTACAATTATGAAGAAGTTAATCAGACAATGACATTGATTGTTATTAGTCCTATTAGATACTTAGCGTTTCTACCTCCCTTCTTCTGTTTTATTCTAGAGATATTCTTTAATTCAAACGTACATAGAAAACATCTTTAATGCAGGGTGTTAAAATTGCACATGTATTTTACTGTTGATGACTGACCATGTTTTAGGTGCCGGCACTGATGCCAACGTGTTTATGATCGTGTTCGGGGAGTATGGGGACACTGGGATGCTGCCTCTGAAGGAGGGCACCAACAGGAACAAGTTTGAGCGCAAAATAAAGGACGTGTTCAGATTTCCTGACATGCTCAGTCTGGGCGAACTGTCCAAGGTCAGAGTGTGGCATGATAACAAAGGTGAGGAGGAGGAGGAGGAGGAGGAGGAGGAGGAGGAGGAGGAGGAGGAGGAGGAGGAGGAGGAGGAGGAGGAGGAGGAGGAGGGGGAGGGGGAGGGGGAGGAGGAAAGGAGTGACAGACCGAAGTGATGTGTTTAAAAATGTATTTCTTTGAGGCAGTTCCTAAGCCTTTTTGATCTTTGTAGCTTTGAATGTGGCATCTGTGATGCACTGGCGGTGGTACAGCATATTTTTACATTGCTCCTGCTGTTAACAGGCCTTGCTGCTGGTTGGCACCTGGAGTACATTGACGTGAAAGATGAGGCCATGGATCAGACCTTCAGGTTCCCCTGCGACCGCTGGTTGGCAAAAGGTGAAGACGATGGGCAGATTATGAGGGAGCTGGCCTGTGCCAACAACGACTCTGTGGACCTCAGTGACAAAACCAGTGAGTCAAGATGGAAGTCTGTGGGCATAATTACAAGATCTCTAATTGTCAGAGATAAATGACTTGCAGCTAAGTGCGAGCATTTTCCAGGTGTGAAGTGATTACAGTGCCACTGTTTCTCTACAACTCTGCAGAATATGAAATTGCCACAACAACTGCGAACACAGATGACGCCGCCACCGCGGAAAACGCCTGGGTTGTGTTGGAGGGAAGGAAAGCTCGTTCCAAGGAGTTTGTTCTGGAGAATAAGAAAAAGAAGTTCTTATGGTAGGTCTTCAAAGAGAGTCTAGGTGCCTCGGCTCATGGTAAAACCCTATTATGTCGCCTTACATAATCTCCTCTCTTTCATATGTTTTGTTTTTCTGCCCTCTTTTATCTCATTGCTTCACTTTCTGTTCTCCAAGACTCTGCTCTCTGGAGAGTTAATCCCATGAGGCACAGGAAAGAAAAGCTCTCCGGCACACCGGTGAATTTAACTGTTCACTGTTCAGGATCTAACTAGCTGAAACTTTTGTCTTTTTGACTTTTGTGACAGCGGTGCCACCGACACATTTGAGTTCTCGTCCAAACATGTGGGGGAGATCGCCGGCATCTGCCTCGGACACATAACAAAAGATGGCAAGAAGGTCAAGAGTGAAGCTTTCTGGCATGTCATGGAGGTGGTGGTGACGGAAAAGGAGCTAGGAAACAAGTGAGTGGTGCTACATCGTGTTATAAAGAATAATGTGAAGGTGTGTGGGATGTGACTCCAAACCTTCCCTCCTCCCTATTTAGGTATTTCTTCCACTGTGATTCAAAAATCCCCCTGGCAGCCAAAAAGGACCAGTTCCTGACATTTGAGTGCTACAAGTCTATTGAGAGTTTCGCAAGCAAAGTCCGTAGCCTGGTTCCTGTCAAGTACGAAATCATCGTCATCACAGGGGACGTCAAATCTGCCGGCACGGACGCCAACGTTTTCGTCACCATCTACGGCGTCAACGGTGATTCTGGCAAGCGCCATCTGCGGCAGAAGTTCCGCAACCTTTTTGAACGGGGGCGAACGGACCGCTTCGTCCTGGAGATGCTGGACCTCGGGGAGCTCCTGAGGATCAAGGTGGAGCACGACAACAGCCGGGCGAGCAGCGGGTGGTACTTAGAGTGCATCGAGGTGACCAACACGGCCAACTCTGTCACAACCATCTTTCAGTGTGGAAAGTGGCTGGACACTCACAAGGCCGACGGGCAGATTCAGCGAGTGCTCTACCCCAGATATTAGGAGGACTGAGGACGTGTGAGACAAAGAGTGGGTGAGCATTTCATTTTGTCAGATGAGATTTGTGAGGGAAAAAAATGAGATTAACAGACCTGAATTAGCTGTACTTCAACTTTTAAAGGATAACACCAGTGTTCTTTTTTTAAGGTTGTGCCAATTTCAGAAAATAACATTTGCTACCATCTTTTCTTGTACACTTTCAAAAAAAAAAAAAAAAAAAAAAACCTAATTCAATGAAAACAATAAACATTTTGTCTTAATTGTATCTTTGTTTTGCTTTTTTTTTTACACTCTACCTATTGTCAACCATTCGCCTGCAGGAGGGAAACAAAACCCAGGAAGAGCAGAGCAACAGTGGATTATGCATTCAGGACACTTTTTGTTTTATTTGTTACAGTGTGTTGAAGCATGTTATCACTGTTTATCATTAATAGTAATTTTTTACAGAGAAAATGTGTAATTGGCTAATCTGCCCATTCATTTTCTGCCACTTATTTGGCTCTTGGACCAGTTAATCTATTAATTATTTCAACATGAATTATCATAATTACGGGTAAATGGGATATAAATCAGGAGGCGTAGAAGTAGAAAACCAGTAGTAAATGGGTTTAAATTGAAATTACAACAATTTTCTCCCTAAAAGTCTTGTTTTGAAACAAACATTGAATTTTGTTTAATATGAACAATAATAAGAAAATTGATTGATTGAATGATTTCATTCACATTAAAAACCACAGATAAATGATGTATGACACTATGCAATAAGGACTGTTGATAAGGATCCCTTAAATCTGTTTTTTAAATGATTGTGAGCAGGTTATGTTCAACAATACTGTCTCTCAACAACTTCAAGCGTGTGGTAACCCTTTCTGTGCTGTTTTTTGTTGTTATGCAATAGCACACCTATGCACACTGATACAAATATATCAGCCAAGAGCCAATGTAGGTCAATATGGTGAGGCAAATGTTGCTTCAGCACATGTGTTTTGAAAGTAAATGACAACGACAGGAGGGCACATACCACTGCAAACTAGATTAGTTCTCAGCATTTTAGGCAGTTTATTTGAAAAACACATACAAAAAGATCATATACAAGACAATAAATAAAAAAGAGACAGAACAGTTTGGGTTAAGCTATGCAACTTTTTGCATCATCATTAGTAATAAATACAGTACAAAATCCACCCAGAGTGAATCTAAAGATTTTCCACAATATTCACTGATCATGTTATTCTTCATTATGATTTAGCTATTGCTTTCATATTATTGATACATACTTCTACTTTTCTATAAAATACTCAAGATCATAAAACATTGCGCGGTTACAGCAAAACAGCAGTGTGTTGTACAAAGATGGCCACTTCCCTTTTTCACTGGCAGGTTAATAATCGACATTTTTTTCAGCAGCAAAGAAACATCTGAAATATTCAAGAAGGTACAGCATCATATTAAACACGTCTACAGAGCTACTCCCACATACACATAGGAAAACCTGAGAAGGACATGCATTAAAAAGCTTGTGCTTTAAGTTCTACTGTTCATTCCGGTTCATCAGCTTGAGTTAATACTATGGCTACTGTCCAGTTCGCTCTGGAGTAATAGGGTACACTGTGGAGGGCATGGGGTAAGGCCAGTGAGAGCACGAAATGAAATAAAAATAAAAGTAAGACCAGCCAGCTTCATTCCAATCCAATACATGTTATAATAATTTGCAGGATTAGTAGAGTATTAATAAGAAATGCACACCGAAAACGTAGTTAGCTTATTATACCCAGGTGTAAAACACGCTATCTATATTGTATAACCACAGTACACCAGAAGTTTGCTCAATAAGATCAATGGCTCAAGTTAGCATGTTACATACTTCCCAATCCCACACAAAGCAACTGCCAGCAATACATAGGAACAAATAATACAGCTCGATACGTGGGTCCTAAAATAATATGCACTAAATTGAGATCCAGATATGATGAAATATTATGAATGTGGTCACAAAAAACAAACCAAAAAAAAAAAAAAATCAAAAAGGTAATCGAATATGACTGATTATGGGAAACAAAGCAGTATCATATAACAAAAGCAAGCTAATTATGGAGCCATACTAAGACGAAAGGGGTTGTACCCCGTTATCTGCTTCAGAACAAAGCAGGGATGATATTTAAGAAATAAAAAATATGTTACGGTAAGATGAAGAAATGACATGAATGGAATGTAATCCAGATCAACAGCACCATGCTGGCTAGAAAATGTGTTGGGAGACACCCCCAGTCAATTTTCAACAAGTTTCTTTTTTTCTCCTTTGAAAAAGAAAACACAGACGGCATGCAAAAGCATCCCCACCGACCAATGCATAATGAGGTATTCTTTTTTTAATATTTTGTGTTATTTTAAATAAATATATTGATTAAATTGCAAAGTTATGAGATAGAGACATTAAATATTCCACCACAATAGCTAGCTAGCTACAGTTAGTAATAAATAATGATTGTTAAATACTTAAGGCATCTTTAATCACAGCATTCTATGTGAACTAGCGAACCTCCATTTTCATCCATCTGTAGTTTTTTGGATGGAGGTTTCATACAAAAAGAAAATGAAACGCAACACAAACAGTCAAGTTACCCTCCAATAATACAAGGAAGCATGAAAATACTTGAAACTGATAAGAAACACAAAATCTAGGACAAGAAGAACCCACATCACCAAACCAAAACTCAGGCATCTCCATATTATAGTGCATTTACAAAACACAAGCTACATTATAACAACAATAAATATGTTTTTTGCAGCATTGCAGCTTTTTCTTCACTATGGTTAAAATGGACAAGGACTCGGCATATTAGTACCATGTCCAGATTGGCATGTGAGCGCGCAAAAAAACAACAACAAAAAACCAAACAAACAAAAAAATTACAAGTAATAAGAAAACAAAAAGAAAAGAAATGGCAGAAAAAAAAGACAATTGAAAAAAACTAATGTTAAGAACAATTGTTTGGTATTTTTCAAATGGATGGCTTTTTCTCCCTTTCACCCTCCTCCAAGTGAACTACGCCAACATGGTTCATGCATGATATAGAGAAAACGGCTTCAATCACTGAACATATCACAGTTGTTCTAGCAATACCATACACTACTACCATGGGGGAGAGGGGCTGTGGGGACAATCATACACATTCTAGCACATATCACAGGCAAACTAGTTTGTATTTTCCCTGTAACACCAGACACAGTCTTTTTAATCAAACAGTGGGAGCAACTTAGATTGAAATGAAAGGAGCCGATACACAACAGAGGCGATTCACTGTATATAGAAATCACATGTGCTTGTTCGATAGGCAATAAGGTTCTGGTAATAGGTAATACAAATGTCAGATTTTTATCCACTCTGATGGCAAGACTCAGGCACTGCATCTCAAGCCCATGCCAGCCTCTCATGATCATGATCATGCCATGAGTGAGGCAACACAGAGGAGTTGCTGTTAGACACGGATCCGCGAGCAGCTCTTTGAATCCTAATCGCGAATGAATATTAGGAGAGAAATGCTACATTTGTCTGAGATCGGTGTCTAAGGGCAACTTTGGTCTGGAGTGCGGAGGGAGGGAGGGAGGGAGGGAGGGAGGGAGGGAGGGAGGGGGGTGTAGGGAGGTGGGGTATCAGGTGCATTCTTGTCCTCCTCTATGAATGAGTGGGATCGTCAGAGTCATAGTATAACGGTTCACATGCACAGACACAGTCCCTGTTTCTACTGCTCCACAATATTAACGACACAGCCCAAGCCTGCCATACAGCATGCACATCTGAGGCCTCTGCTCTAGATTATAGAGGCCCGACTACGACACTACACAGATCACTGGAAGCCATGCCTGCAGTTAGCGGGTTTAGCATCAACTCTGATGGCATCTACTAACTGTAAATCCAAAACCATGTTAGACAAGAAAGAGGGGTTTTTGGCCTTTTTACACAACTAGCTCTTTCCCTCGTTTTTCCCTATGATTTAACACACTGAATATTCTCACTGGTCGAGCTATATTCACCCTCTCTGTAGGTTTTATTTTTCACAAACATATTTCTCAAAAGGCTTTTTGCTTGCTACACAACACTGTTACTCTGTAAATACTTATTCAGTACTATACTCCATTACACCACAAGCGTTCAGCTACAAGAGTTCACACCAAACAACCTCATGCTAATCATTTGATAATGTTCTGTACAGATGTGCTGAGGGCTTGGGCAGAGTGCAGCTTAAAGGATTTTTCACAGGCCTGGGGGGGTGGGGGCGTTTGGATGTTGTGGCAGAGAAATGGCCTTAATACACCACACTGAGCTGGGGAGGTTGGTAGTCAGTGTCATCTCTCTCTCTCTCTCTTTTGATGGTTGTATGGAGAAATGCACACAAGGGTACACAATCTGATAGAATCATGTAAAGCCTCAGCACATCTGTCCATACGTGTCCGCTCCTACCCTCACATCCAAAGGAGTCCGTTCAACCAACCTTCAGTCAGTCCAGCCACTTATCTGTGCATCAACCCCCGTCCCTCGTTGTGTTGTTAGGTGAGTGTGCTTTGTTGATCCCTCTGTCACAGCTGTCTCAGAAGGCAGGCTCGTTGAGTGATGCAGAGGGGGGAAAGGGATGTTTGGCAGAGCTTCCCCCCGGAGGGGAGGCAATGGAGAATTCATAAGACCAGATCCAAAGCTGCGGGAGTCGACAGGAGCTATCAACTGTCGGGAGACAGCTGGGTCTCAATGTCCACTCTGCAGATGGGGCATTTCCTGCTGGTAGCCAGCCACTGGTCCACACACGCCTGGTGGAAGAGGTGCATGCAGGGTAATCTCCTACGGAAACAGCAGAGAGATGGTCAGAATTTTATCTACTTCATTAACATTTCAAAGCTGTCTCTAACACTTTATTTTAGAGTTCTCCCGAGACCCGTAACATAAAGTGTTACCGAGCTGTCTCGTTAAAAGCCCGGCTCTCCGAAATCAACTGTCAGCTGTTTCTTTAGCTTTGTGATAATGTGATTTTCGGGCAATCAGTTTGTTAATGGTTTATTCATTTGAAGAAGTATTAGAATTTCCTCTAGAGAGAAAGGAAAAGTTAAGTCTTCATATTATCTCAGTAAAACAAATCATATTTATAGCTACAACTTGTGAGCAGAGCACGGTATCATTTTAGGATTACAGATGTGTCATATCTTTATACCTTTAAGGCAAAAAATAACCAATTATTCCTGATTATTGTTATATATTTTGAATTATATAGCCAAAACAAAATCATCTCTTTTTTTATCAGTCAATTAGTTAAAAAAAAAAAAAAAGGTGTTTAACTTCAAAAACGCCCAGTTTCTAGACACAAATGTCTTCTGATATACTGATGTGAGGTGAAGTAGAGAGCAAGTCAGGCTCTATCATATTCAGATGTTTCAATCTTTGTGATCGATATTGGTTGCCTTGCAAGGGTCACAGGACACTGGCTTTGGTTATTGGACCTCCATAAATCAAATCACTTCAACCTCACAAAATCTCTGCCTTTTCCCATTGGTTATGCACAGTGGTGATTAGATCAGCATTGATGATGGCCAAGGGTGCCTCGGTGCATTGTGAGGCATTTCCTAGATGCACGATTTGGGGCCAAGTGTTAACCAAAGACACATGCTCTAGTTACAATCTTTTATTATGTGACTGTGATTTAAAGGAACTAGACAAAGCCCAGGACAGGAATTCATGAATGTTTGGAAAAACTGGGTTTATAGATTTCCCATCTCAACAATATATTCTTCAGGCAGATGTATGGTAGCTCTACATCATACCCCTGAAACAGTATGTGTGTATATACATCTTCCCTGAACTTTTAGCATATCACTAATCTAGAGACAACCTAAAATGGTTCTCCCCTGCTTTTTATTCGTGCCTCCTTTTTCTTAAAGGGTAAAATAAGATTCCTCTGCCATATTGCCAGTGAGACAGATCACAACACTGGACACACATCACAAAATGTGTGAAATGCTAATGTTGCTGTCTGGAAGTATTTTCAAGATGAGGTAGTGGAAAAATCCTATCACAGGGTTTCTGTGATAGGATTTTTAGACCTGATGCTTTGAACTTACATAGCAGAACTAATTATGGGTTAAAAACTGTTGAGACTGGATGGCTGCGTGTCCATTTTGACAGCAAGTGCAGAGAATATATTCAAATCGGGGAATGTGAAGACGTTTCTCTGAAGTCTAATTAGTAGGGAACGTGTTGTTCGGGGAGTTGGAGGTTTTCCTTAACAACCTTAGGATTAAATCAAGCATATCAGTGCAGTATGTCATGGCAATCAATTCAATATTTTCAGACACATTTCACTAAAACCCAAAGATAAAAGGAAAGAGATCAATGACCAAAGTCAGCAGTATTATCTTCCTGTGTGTACAAAATGTATTAGCCATCAAGCTTGATGGATCACAGCACACCAACTGAGTCCTTACCAGTAAAAGAAAAACGTTATGTAGTTGAAGACCAACTATTGTATTTACATACACACACCCAGCTTTTTTTTTAACCAGCGAAAAAGCAAAAGATAAACGGACGATTTTACCTGACATCCTCTCCATCCTCTAGCATTGACAGGCAGATGGTACACTTCTCATCTGTGTCCAGCTCCTCGTCATCCAGGCACATCTTCAGGTCCTGGGGTATTCTCTACATAGAGAAAGGCAAACGGATTTAAATTATTAATGCTGGGATGTGCGCAGCTGTGTGTTATGTGTGTGTATACCATGGGTGTCTGACTCAGCCAAGAAAAGAAGAAAAGAGTCACCTATTCATGCTTCCCAGAGAGAAAAAAAATAGACATCAGATGGAAAAGACTCAATTACTTCCTCTCACTCACAATGTACCAAATGATCTGACACTCCTTCCAGAGTATTTGGGTCATATTCAGTGCAGACAGTTTTTCAAATTCATTTCACGCACATATCTGCAGACAGCTGGATGAGTCATCCCTCGCCTTGAATTGTGCACACTGCAGACCTGTCTCGCTAATCTGCAAACGGAAATTAGTTTGACCCTTGAACTTCTGGGGGAGTCATGACCTCCTTACAACTCGCGTCTTCACTCTTTGATCCTCGTGAGCCGGCGCTAACCTTTCCCCATTCCTGTCTTTTACATCTTGGCTCAATATGTATCTCTCGCCCAATGCTTCTTCTCCATCACACCACATCAGATAGATCTACCACTCAGATGGAAAGTAAAAAGCTGACCGTTTTACCTTTTTGTACTTATGGGGAAAAGTGAATCTCTCTATGGTGGTTTGGACCGCTCCACGGTTGACACTGCCCAATCTGTCTTCCAGCTGCAGGAGCTCCTAGAAAGGAAAACACCCCATTGCCATGTCTTTAAAATCTGGTTTAAAATAGTGCATAAGAAAATACATGTTTGCATTGATTATCAAAATTTGCATATTAATGTGCATGAATATTCAAATGCAATTGCTAAAATACTATTTTGATATACTGTACATCCAAGAACAGGAAAGAGGCTCTCAAAAAACAATTGTATCTTGTTCAAATGAAAATAAACGTTGTTAGATTAAAGACAGATGGACCATTTGAGGCATCTGGAACCCAGAGTAACTGGAAATAAGAAAATCAGTTACACATTCAAGCCTGTCCAGAGCATTGGTCACAGAGAAAACAATGATAAATTTATGTAGACTGGTGTGTCTGCTAAGGAGAGAGAGAGAGAGAGAGAGAGAGAGAGAGAGAGAGAAAGGAAGTGGCAGCACAAACCTCGTAGCTCTCTCTAACAGCAGACGCATGGCGGGAGGGGTTGAGACTCTGCAGAGCCAGCAAGTGCAGCTGGGGATATGGGTAGTTTCTGATCTCATGTACAACCTGGAAGATGACAAATTGAATAATAATGATGAAAAAAAAATCCATCAGCTCTGTAGCAGAAATCAGGAAAAGAAAACAGGTCGCCCCCCCCCCAGCTGCTAAATATCAACATTACTCTCAGAAATGGGAATCCATAGGAGAATTGCAGGGAGTTCATCAACACAAACATGATTGATTGTACTGAGGAGGAGGGGGACGCTCACCACTTGTGTTGAGGCATTGTTTCTGGGGAAGTGGTGCATCCTAGGAGAGGTCAAGTAGTGCTGATAGTGCTGTGGCAGCGGATGGATGTGATACTGGTGGGGGGGCAGTCCAGCATCTACACTTAGATCCCTGGACAGATGTGGGAAAACAAGTCAGTCAGTGGAAAACAAGTCCAAAATCACTCACTATGTTGTCCACCACTTAATAGGTTTTGTTGTTTCTGGCAAATTGTGTTTTGAGGATCTCTACACACACAACACAGTATTACTCAGGCTAGTTATTCCCAATAGAGTATGTATTGCAGGGGGTACTTCTGCAGGTGTAACGTCTCAATAATGTAATTTGAGAGTGCCTGTAAACTAGTTAACAAGAAAGCAGAATCTAAGAAGCTAGATAAAAGTATTGAAAAAACAGTTAGTGAGATAGCTAGTCAAAATTAATAGATATGCTAAACAAGTAGCTAAAAGTAATGTATAAACTGCTAAAAGCAACAGCTGTCCTAGTTACCCACAGATAATGGATAGATGGTTAAAACAGATAATGAAAGGATAATGAATTGCATTGCTTTGCTAAAACTAATGGGTTAAGATTTGAAATAGTTAAATGGTTAACTAACTCTAATCCTGAGTTCAACTAGCACTGTGAGGGCACAGCTGGAAAAAAGGTTGAGAATTTGATTTTAGCTCTTTGAAGCCTCAGTGCTTGACTGAAGTCTTGGTCTTGTGCCTGTTCAACCCATAATTTTCACCAGGTCGTGCTCATTGTAGTCAAGATACATTTCAGAACATGTCTTGAACAATTACTATCAACAGTCCTATATGCCAAAGATTGTTTGCTTTCTATGAAGGATATTTAGATTAAAAATCTACTGCTTGAAATTGAATTTCTTCAGAGAAATTACAGAGATAAGGCACCACACAACTCACAGGGATCTCATAACCAAGAATTTGTTGGAACACTTCACATACTATTTCCCAAATCATAATTACTTTCTGTCATTTCCAAAAATGTATCTTGTGTGATCTACAGTATATCAAAAGATAAACTCTTTCCAACATGTCTGGCATCTGTTTTGAAACATTTTTGTCACCATGGCTGTGATTTTAGAAAAACAAAACAAACCGATTTCTGGGAATTTTCCTGGAAAATTCCCAGAAATTGTGAATGAATGAAGTATCATCCACATATTTGTCCAACTGCAGGCTCTTGTTTCTCTCTTTCACAATCTTCCATTTTATATTTGAGTGTTTTGACTTCTTATTTAAACCTTTTCATGCCAGCATTGCCAAACCAAAAAAAATATCCTGCCATCACTTTGGAAGCTGCTTCTGCATTAATTTACATACATTTAATGAAAGTGTACAATGCTGACTATTGTCAACAGAATAACAGCGTATTTGGTGTTAAACTCATATGGTCTCAAATTTGACTGTGCAGTGAAACCAAAGCAAAGTGACCAAAAATAAAATCTTTTGTATTGTAATATATAATTTTGTGTAATTTAAAAAGATTTGTAAGTAGGAAACTGACATTATGACAGCATGCTTCTCTAACAGACAGTTTAGCTTTGCCTCTGTGGCACTTTATACTGCAGAGGTATATTTCTTACCAGTCTGTGCCCTCAGCCAGGTAGCGCGGCTGCTGCACCACAGGCTGCGGAGTGACATGAAGGGGGGGAGCAAACTCGTAGCCGGGTCGCAATCTGTGGGGCTGGTGAGGAACTCTCTCTGGGGTGCGTCTACTGAGATAAATAAGTAAGTATTAGAAAATATCAGGTTTTTTTTTCCCCTCACAGGAAACAGATATTAACAGCTTAATATGATGCCACAGCCAAATCATACCACCACAACAAGTCTGATTAAACCAGAGCTCAAAACAAAAAGAAAAAAAGCTAAACATCTTGTCTTTGTACTTGTCTTGTGCTGTTCTGGATACCTGGAGGGTGGCAGGATGTGTCGGTGCTGGGCCTCGAGGATCTGCTGCTGGAGGAGGTATTGCTGGTGTAATGCCTGAGGTAGGAAGGGAGGGGCAGGGATGTCCTGGAACTGGGGAGCGGGCAGGGGATTGAGGGGTGGGTGGAGCGGAGGGCCATGTTGGTGGCCAGGAGGGGCCAGGTGGGGGTTAATGCCTGACTGTGGCTGCCCTGGGTGGGGCATGGGGAAGTCCATGGGCAGCGGAGCCTGAGGACCTAACTGGAAGTGCCGGCAAGAGGTAGCATGGCTGTGCTGCTGCTGCTGCTGCTGCTGTTGCTGTTGCCGGTTGAAATGGGATCCTGTGGAGGATAAGGAGAAGTTGTCAGGCACCTGAGGGGAGAGATTAGCTGGAATTAATTGTGGGTGAAATGTGGTGTCACTGTGTGATATAGCATGTTAATGAAGCCCTACCTCTTACCTAGGGTGAAAAATACTTCTGTGGGGGTGGGAAAATGATGGTTACCACAAGTACCATGAACATGACAAGCGTTTTCAGTCCTGCACACAAAACGTGAGCTTTCATTTCTTTAATTGCTTTTCCGACCTCTGGATCGACTCCTGGTCTTCTGATTCACAGACAAGCGAACTGGATCAGAACAGATGGAAAACTACCGATATATGGTCTTCAACGCGGCTCAGTTCTTGTAAATTCTGCAGCTGACAGCAGGTCAGCGCACTCATGCAAGTGAACCTTTAATACCAGGCTGTCTCTTAAGAGATACATTAAACTGTTAAGGTGCCAAGCTGCTATATATACACAACCTTAAAGAAGAGTTTCTTCATTGTTGATAATGACACTAGGCAATAAACTCACATTATGTATCTTTCCTCTACACAACTATACTGTCTCTTTGTGCCTTGCACATACAGTATACTGTAGCGCTACTTGTTCTTCTCCCATATGAACATTCAGGAGTTGAGAGGAAATAGCTTGAATGCTTTTTTTACTCTCTCCGACCACAGCTATTTGGCAACTGCAAAGAACAGACTGCTGTCGAGACTCAGCGGAGAGAAAAAGACAGGCTAGTGCTGTGGTGCAATATGGTTTTAATACCGTGCTTAGGCTGAAAAAAAGACCTTTTTGATTATGGAAGAATTGAGACACTGCAGTAACAAATTTAGCTTTGATTAGAAACTTTTGAGGAGAGCCCGGCCAAGAGAAGCCAGAATAGGCTTGCAGTGGCGCAGGATCCAACATACTGTGTGCTCTGTTATGTCCGTTTGGCAGAAACTGAGGCAGTGAATTTTTACAGAAACCTGCCAGTGTAAAGATTAAAAATGTGCAGTTCTTACAGGAGATGCAAAAAAAAATCCAATACGGTTTGAGTTTAATCTGCTTTGACAGTGTAAAAGACATGACGAATTCTGATGTAAACAGAGGACTTTTTTTTTTTTTTTTTTTAAATCATGAGGAAATAGGCAAAGTCTACATTGCATTTACTAGGAGTACGCTTGAGAAAAGCAGTATGATTTTTTTTTTTTTAAACACACCGAGGAAAGATAAGCAGTATGACTTTCCAGAAATATTTTCATCTTAACAGGTCGTTGGTGTAGCTGAGCAGACAGCAGATGACCTTGCTGCCTTGGGTCAAAGGCTCAAGTCTACTCTTTAAGTAGCACACTGCGTTTTCAAGCGTCTCAGTGAAAACGATCACCATGAATGACAGCAGATAGACTCATTCGGGCCCTGTGATGGAGGAAGCGTGGAAATCGTCTATCTTTGTCACAGCGGGAGAGGAGGTGGGTGGGGGGGTGGAGAGGGGGCAGGTAGGGACAAGGGAGAGGGAGGACAATAAATGGAAATCAGCAAGAAGCACACTGAAGGTTAGGAAAAACACTATATTCTTTATTGAAAAATATTAGTATATGTGGAATTTGTGTTTTCTTTCTTGTTTGTTTGTAATAATAGTATAAATCCATGCAACAAAAATAAACAACATAGACTGAAGGCAAGGCCCACCATGCTCCATATAGGGTTAAAAAGAACAAAAGCGGCATCCAATGAGCAGACGTGTTGGCTACAGCACATGATTCCAGTACAGCAGGGTACATCTTTACTACAGAAAGATTACATTGGATTTTTACTAGTCAATGTAGAAAAACAAAAACCAAAAATTATGAATCATAAATGTGACCATGCATTGAAAGTACTATTACCAGAACAAAAGGTAAAGAGAGACCACAACCAAACAATAAAGACGTTATTACTAATAGAGGATCTCTTTAGCAGTGCAGGAAAATAGGCATCCCTGTGAAATGGATAGCATTTTGGCCTTATGTTAGTGGGGAAAAATTGGGAAGTGATGAACCACCAGTGCACATGTTTTGCTTGCTTAAAATGTTTGGTTTCATTTGCCCATTAAAAGGCAAACAGCCCTGACAATTCAGTGTGATTCGAAGCTTGAAATTTGCAAAGGGAACAAAAGGATTACACAAAAATGGAGACAGTTATGGCAGGTTGTTGTGTGCAGGTGCAGTGTACAGTCATTTCAAGGGATCACGTTACAGCATTTGCTGAAATGCTGAGTTTAACAATAAAAACGGCATGCACGTGGCTCCAATTTGCATGCTTTCGCTCTCCTTTTCTATTTTTTTTTTTTTATCAATTGTTGGTCATTTCATTCACGTACATTGCACCTTGTGTGAAGAGAAGGAAGATGAGCCGAATTCTGGTGTTCAACAATGCAGTGCAGTATTTGAGATCATGCAAAATGTATCCACTTTACAGGAATTTACAGCATGTTGTCTATCAAGACTGGATGGGAGGTACACAATGACATTCAACTGATATCTAAAAAGGAGCTAAAATGTTAACTCAGTGCTACAGCAATTTGACAGAAAAAAAGACAAAAAGGTGCTCTGTTCTAGGTGTTAGCTATTGTTTTAGTCTGCTTAACATGGAAAGTCTATGGCTGAATACATCTTGGGAGGGGGGTGCTTTTTTAATACCAATGTCGTCTTCTGATGGAAAGAGGAAATGAAGAAGGGATTCACAATACAGCTAAATGCAGAGAACAGGCAGAGGCCACGCCACACCACACAGCAGCAGATGATCATTAGCTACACAATGGGGGGGACGACAAAGATCTGATAAATGCAGAATGTAGAGCCAGCCTCCATACTATGAAACAGGGAAATAAGAACAGAAATAAAAGCACAATGAAATCACTGATGCCACTGTTGTGAAATTAATGTTACACTGTAGCTTTATCATTGTTTAACTGTGACCGCACACTCGGGTCGTTTTTCTTTCTTTCTTTCTTTCTTTCTTTTCTCTCTTTTTTTTGGCAATTCGGCAGCCTCAAACAAACAGCTGCTGAATTGCTCAATTAGCAAATAAAAGAAAAAGGAGCGACTGATGCATTGATGGGAATCGGGAAAGAAGTCCACGCTCATCGGGGCAATTGGCCATCTATCGATCAGACAGTTGGCCGATTGACACGGATAATAATTAGTGCAATCACGGTGGGGAGAAAAAACGGCGAGCGCTAGCAGAAGCAGATGATCTTCAAATGACATCATCCAGGCTCAGATAAGCTGACTGGCTGGAGAGGCTACGTCTATTTTGCGGTATTTTTTTTTTTACAGTGCAAATACAGGATAGCGCCGTTTGGATGGGGGGAAGGGGGAGGATAACAATGCATCGTAATGTTGCTGAAATACTAATCGCACCAATAAAAAAAATGTATATCCCATAATAACTTATGGTTTGTTTGTGCTGTGCAGGGGGATGTGGTTTTGACCGCACGCCCCGAGCATGTGAAATCCTTTGTGAGAAATGTTTCCGTTCCAAGATTTAGCCAGAGCCAAGAAGCCAGTTAGCTTATCTTCAGCGGCGGTATTTGTTTTATAATTAGGCGTGATTTACAACCGGCACACTACATTATTCGCTTAAATTATATTAACTCCAATCAATACAAGTTAAAGTAGTATCGCGTTTGGCGAATAATTTGGTCGTTTTTTTTTTGTTTTTTTTAATTGAGCTAGCTAACGCGAGCTAACCCAACGGCTAAGATCAAGCTAGCTAGCTAGCGAACAGCTGCAGTGCATATTAAGATAAACAGGGCACATGTTTTGGATCGATATGAATATTAATACCGTACCTCTGTTTCTTACTGAGCCGAATACGGGAAGAACCAGATATCCGACATGCACTAACACCATCCTGGGATCCGTATCTTATGATTCCGCTGGGTTATTCGGAGAGATAGAGTAGTAGTAGCCCATGCGGATCTACATTCAGGCGGCTGGTTGTTGCTGGCTGGCTGCTAGCACCACGGGCAAACCGAGCGGAGCGGATCGACTGTCTGACTCGCCTGGTTGTCGTTGACAAAAGCAGACATGTCATTTGATGTCCGGGGCAAAAGAGGGCGATGTTGCGGCGCTACAACCTCCTCCAGCCAAAGGCAAGGCAAATTTATTTGTATAGCACAATTCATACACCAGTGCTTTACAGAGCCATAGGAACACATTAAACCAAAACAGAAAAATGAATTTAAAAGAAAAAGAAAGAGATAAGACAGTAAGAGACAACAATAGCAACTACAATGATTAAAATCATTAAAGGAGTATTATCGCAAATTTCGGCCACTAGATGGAGCCAGGCGGAGTTTATCAGATATAAACAAGTGGGCAGCTGTCAGAGAGAGAGAGCAGCCTCGTTTAGTCCCCCCCCCCCCCTTCCTTCTCCCTCCCCCGCCCCCCTCCTTCTCCCTCCCCCCTCCTCCCCCCTCACCAGGCTGTATGAACGTGCAATCGCGGGAAAAAGAAAACTCGCTAGTGGAAGCGGCAGCTCTACGTCGCGCACAACCACAACAACAACTGAAACGTCCTCCTCCTTAATAACGCTGAGAGGACAGCTGAAGAAAGACACAGGGACGTGGAGACAAAGTGTTCTACCAGCGATTCAGTGACTGTGAGCACCCTAACACTGCTACATTACTTACTGTTGCATATTTGTCCGGTTCGGAGGTCGGATTTGCGAGTTCCGAGTGCATTTTAACGCAGCAAGCGCCGGGCCGGCTTGGATCATAACAAAGACAAATGCTGCATTTGCCCCACGGACACTATACTGTTGGCGATTTTTTTTGTAAATTTAGTTATGGCTCCCCCCGACCCATCTTTTGCATATTTCAGCTTATTTTATGCTATTACTGCTGTATTTGCGATAATGCTCCTTTAAAATGATAATAACTAAAATATTTAGCAAATAATTACGTTTTCAACCCTGATTTAAATGAATTGACAGTTTGTGCAGACCTCAGGTGTGCATGCACATTGTTCCACAGGAGCATAATAACTGAATGCTGCTTCACTTTGTTTGGTTCTGGTTCTGGGAACACACAGTAGACCTGTCCCATACGATCTGAAGGGTCTGGATGCTTCATATGGATTTAATAAATCTCTAGAATATATTTTGTCCAAGACCATTTAGTGCTTTGTAGACCAACAGTAAGATTTTAAAGTCTATCCTTTGAGTCACAAGAAGCCAGTGCCTTGCAAAAGTATTCATACCCTTTGAACTTTTCCACATAATATTTGCATTTTTCAGTAATTTGTCTTTAAAATCTTAATTTGCTTGTATTGCTGCAGGTTTAAATAGAAGGTCATATTGATATCCAATCACTTTAGACTTTCAAATTTCAATAAAAACTAATGCATGTGATGATTTCTCAGGCTAATTTTCCACAAAATCGAAAGAAAATACAAAACGTTGGAGATACAAGTAGGCTACCTTGCAAACGTATTCATACCATGGAATGTTACAACCACAAACCTAAATGTATGTATTGGAATTTTATGTGATAGACCAACACAAAGTAGCGCATAATTGTGAAGTGGAAGGAAAATGATACATGGTGTTGAAGAAATAAAAATCTGAAAAGTGTGGGGTGTATTCAGCCCCTCTGAGTCAATACTTTGTTGAACCACCTTTTTGCTGCAATTACAGCTGCAAGTCTTTTGGGGGATGTCTCTACCAGCTTTGTACATCTACAGACTGCAGTTTTTGCCTCATTCTATCTCCAGTTCAGACTGGATGGATGGAGAGTGTCTGTGAACAGCAATTTTCAAGTCTTGCCACAGATTCTCAATAGGATTTAGGTCTGGACTATGACTGGGCCATTCTAACACATGGATATGCTTTGATCTACAGCTTTCCATTGTAGCTCTGGCTGTATGTTTAGGGTCATTTTCCTGCTGGAAGGTGAACTTCCATCCCAGCCTCAAGTCTTTTGCTGCCTCTAACAGGTTTTTCTCCAGGATTGTCCTGTTTTTATCCATCCATCTTCCCATCAACTCTGACCAGCTTCCCTGTCCCTGCTGAAGAAAAGCATCCCCACAGCATGATGTTGCCACCACCATGGCTCACGGTGGGGATGGTGTGCTCAGGTTGGTGTGCCGCCACACAAAGAATTTGCATGTCAGCCAAAAAGTCAAATTTTGGTCTTTGATTTGTAAAAAAAAATCTTCAACACCATCTATAATTTTTCTTCCACTTCACAAGTAGCTTATTATGTGCTACTTTTTGTTGGACTATCACATTAAATCCCAATAAAATACATTTAAAGCAGAAGTAAGCAATCCGGTCATTTTGGCTAACTTCTTGTCAGCCGACGGAGTTAGCAGCCCCCGCCCCCGTCATGGATCTATTGGTCCTCGTCCCTACGTCACCACATTAACGCGCATCCCTTGGCTGCACACACAGAGAGGACCGCCCCTTTATGCCGTTCTCTCTCCTCATTGGATAAAGGTTGTAGGATACAAGGAAAGTTTTCTCCTCGGCTTACAGCAGAGCAGAGTGACTGACAGACCCGTGTTTCAGACCAAACACTCTATATAAGTGATTGCTGTCGGAAGATATTTAAGCAATATCACACGAGAGGGAGTGCTGTTGTACTATATCAGCACGGCTGTGATTCGGTCGTAGGCACGAGGCCGCAGGCCGAGTGCCGCAGATAATCACTACGAGCGCATTTTTAGAACAGTAATAAACTACAAGAGATTATGATTTGTTTGTTTATTTAATCATTTCTTTGGCTCCGCCAACAGAAATAGTTCCGCAACTGGAAGGGAGACAAGGCTGTTGCCAGGCAACACATAAACATTTCATACTAGCTTGCTACGAGCTACAAGCTTCTCCACCAAGCTGCTTCCAGTGCTGGTTCTGGTTCTGAGCCCGTGTCTGATCAGCACCGCAGCAACAGGACCAGCGTGAAGACATACACAGACGTTATCGATACCGTATTACATTTGTTTATCATCTATGTAATCAATATAAACACAGTTGAAGCTAAGTAGCTGAGCTACGTGGCTAACAACAGCTAATGCTAATATCAAAACACATCACCGTCAAAACGTAGTTGCCCCCGCGGCGATTTTTTTTCCAGCCGGGTTTAGTAGAGATTTATCGCCAATTAGACGGACCAGGTCAGGTCCAGGTTTTAATGTTCAGGTCCGTTTATAACTGCAGCAGCAGCAGCAGCAGCAGCAGAGAGATGGGGCAGCTCCTGTATGGGGAGCCTGGCTCTGACTTAGCTTCTGTCCAGCTGAACAGCGGAGTGATACTGTCTGTGAAAAGTCCCAGTGCTGTTATACTGTATATCAGCACTATGGAATGTCTCGTTGTCCAATCAAATTGCTCGGTTGGGACCGGTCGGAACTAACTGTTGTATAAAACTATTTAAGACTTATATTAACACAAATATTCCACTTACTTCTGCTTTAAGTTTGTGGTTGTAATGTGACAAAATGTGGAAGAGTTCAACAGGTATGGATACTTTTTTTTTTTTTAAGTATATTTTTTGGCTTTTTATGCCTTTATTTGATAGCCATAGAAGAGAAAGACAGGAAAGGGGGAAGCAGAGAGAGGGGGAATGACATGCAGGAAAGGTCTGCCCGACGCGGGACTCGAATCGGTTGTAAGTGAGGACTGTAGCCTCTACATGGGGCGGCCGCCTTAACCACTGCGCCACGCACCGCCCCGAGGTATGGATACTTTTGCAAGGCACCTGTATCTCCAAAGTTTTGTTTTGTTTTAAGATTTTGTGAAAATTTGCCTGAGAAATCATCACATGCATTTTTATTTGGACAGTCAAGGGATCAAGTGGTTTGTTATCTATATGACTTAAATGTAAACCTGCAGCAATACAAGCAAATAAAGATTAATTCATCAATTAATCAATCAAATGATTACAACTATATAACTGGTACCTCATAGCATTTGTGTAGTAACTGTTTTGGTATTTACCATTCACCAACTAATGTTGGACAAATTAAAAGGTAAACTCCCATTATTTTATATTATGTGCAAGTCTTGAAAAATTTTGAGCATTGACACTATCTCAAGTGGAAGTCAAGATACATTTTATTTATAAAGCCCAATATCATTAATCACAAATTTGTGTCAAAGGGGTTTCACAGTCTGTGCAACAGACCTTTAAATCCCACCGGTGGGATGCTTTGTTGTTGTTTGTTCTTCACACAACCCTCACAAACTACACATTGTCTGAAAGCTCTTATCTCCTGATCTGTCTGTGCAATGCACCGTAGGATATCATGTATCCCTGCAACAGGTGTTGACATGGAGTTCATTCACACTTGTGGTTATGGCATCAAAGCTGAAATAAGACAGGCATTTCTGCATACAGGCATCAGAGATGGTTTCAAATTGGATAGGGCTTATATTTATGCATTTGACAGAAATTGATGAGTTGCATCGTTGGGATTGGGTAACTCAACCAAGGAAAGGCATCTTCAAGTAGGTTCAGAAATACAGAATTTTTTTTCTTTTTTTAGGCCTACATAATTTTCATATGTTTTTTAGGTTTTAAAGTTAATTGGTGCTCACATTTAGCAGTCAATTTTATTTTATATTTTTAACCAAGCTCTGTGTTTCTGTTGAGAAATAACGCTGTTATACAGTAGCAATGTTGGTAAACCATTAATAAGAACTTAGAGTTTGGCATTTGCTAAATAAGTCATCAATGTTTGCAGAACATATCCTGTAAATTGTTGTAATATTAATAATGCATGTTATATTTCTCAGTTTCCTATGAGCCATTAGCAAACATTACCCATCTACCATAACTGTGTATTTCTTTGGATTGTGGGATTGTGATCAATCATAAACAACATTATTATACATTTAGAAGATAATAATCTAATCAATTATTATTTCTATTTTATTTTTGATTTATTAAGTTGATGGCCTTAAATGAGGGCCCAAGATGAAGTAGTGGGTAAAAATAAATAGTGGCCATCTACACTAGTGCCATCTCCCTGACGACAGGTGGCAGAAATGAGCCGTAAAGCAGGAAACTTTACATCAGCGTCACATAAATAGAAGAAGAGTCCATTCAGCCATTACATTCACCCACGGGCAGCGGTGGAGGACAGGTCATTAGCAACCCGACAAAATGCTATCCGTGAGAGTTGCAGCAGCTTTGGCCAGAACCCTGCCTAGAAGGGCTGGATTTGTAAGTATTTTAATTAAACAATCTGTGTGCTATGGTGAAAGATGCAGCAAAAAAAATGTTTAACATCAGCGTGAACCTTGTGGGCGTGAAGGGTAATGTTACCGAGACAGGCCGCTACTTTGCTAATCTCTCTTCGACTTTTGAATGCGTATCTAAACGCAACGAACTAGTATTTCATGCTAAAAATATCGAAATTGTGGATTTAAACACGTTTGGCTAAGTTGCCCTTGTAGTGCGACTGTGTTTGTCCTGCAGCAAGCGGCGCTAAAGTTAGCATGTAAGCTAATGCTAGCTGCCTGCTAATGGCTCATTCAACCACGCTTTGAAGGTCAGAAAGTCTGACAGCGCATGTCCCCTCTCCGCTGCAGAAAGTTAACACCAGCCCCACTTTTAATGTGCACTTTGTATATGGAAACCGCTGCTGCACATATGGTTTATGCAATTTTCACTTGCAATCTACGTATGATTAAAGCCGTGTGCCGTTTGATCATAGGTGTCCAAGACTGTACCGGCCGCCTGCGTTGGGGTCAACCACCTCCACACACACAGACCATGGCTGCAGAAGACAGGTGAGAAAACCGAAAAACAACATGACAGTCACTTTATCAAGCACTTGAGTTTAGCCTCACGAGTTGATTATTGAAGGTCATTAAAGATATTGTTCCCCGAGCTGTTCTTGGTGACTGCCGCCGCACTGTCATTGGACAAACTAGCTCCCAGCCTCTCAAGACTTTGACACAGACTCAGTTAACTTGTTATTAGAAACACTTAACTATAAGTTATACAGTCTAATGCAGGAATCCTGCATTAAATCCTAGCTATATGATCGTTATATTGTACAGGTATAGTATAGTATAGTAGTCTTGAAACCGTTTCATTGAGTTGTTGATTCTGTGTAACCATAGCTTTGGGTAATGTTGTCTGTCAAGGTGAATGTTATTTAGCCTGCTCTCTTGTTGCATGGACAAAATAATGGTGACCTGTTGATCTGATGTGAACAGCATTACAAATGTAGCTTTATCCACAAAGTTTAATTTAACATGAATCCTATGAATAAATGCTTATTTTTCATCAATGGGGGAAATGTGTAACAGTGTACAACTAAGATAATTAGATTAACAAGGGAGGCAGTTAAAGTCCAGTTTTAACCCTACGAAATTGTAGGTATAAGTATAAATGCAGTATATGCAGACACCAGAATGTTTAAGTGGATTTAAGTCTAATGGGCTGAATGGCCAGATATTGTGATTTAGGCTATACATGGCACAGATGGGAAATTATGTATGTGATTTTTAAATTATACAGTTATACAGTCTAGATTTATATGCAGATGATTACAGGGCTCCATACTAACTTGTTTTATTAGGAGCACAGTGGTCCCTAACTTAAAATATTAGGAGCGCAAGTAGAAAATGTAGGGGCGCACACCATAAATCGACTTGCAAAGCAAACATTCACATTCCTTTTAATTCATGATCCTCATACACAATCGATTCTGATTCTGGATTCATTTGAGTCACCCTTTCCACAGTTCACCAGTGTGTTTTTGTTTTTGTTTTTTTTAAACAGCAAATTTACTGGTTGCACATGTGCAAGTAGATGAAAATTTTACTTGTACACCCCACAATCTTAGGGACAGAAAGCCCCCATTTAGGGGCAGTCTGGAGTCTTGGGTTGACCAGAGATCCTTCTTTGTAGTTTACCTCTTTTATTAAATCTAGCTCGAAATCAATCTTTGTTGCAGAATTTTTAAAATGAGCATTAGTGAACGAAGCTTCACTCTGTCTGTCCCCTCTTTCACAGGCACAGCCGAGGTGTCTTCCATCCTGGAGGAGAAGATCTTGGGAGCTGACACCTCTGCAGACCTGGAGGAGACAGGGCGTGTGCTGTCCATTGGTGATGGTATTGCTCGAGTGTACGGTCTGAGGAACGTCCAGGCAGAAGAGATGGTGGAGTTCTCCTCTGGTCTGAAAGTAAGTGAAATTAAAAAAGAAGTGATAACATGTTTCTCTTTTTCCTGAGATGAACATTAGAAGCAATGCAACCTTAAATTTGCGAATGTCTTGAATTTGCTTATTTTGCCTTTTGACAGGAACTATTAACTTGCTAACGTGTCATAAAATGCTTCTTTTTTTCCAGGGTATGTCTCTGAACTTGGAGCCTGACAACGTTGGTGTTGTGGTGTTCGGTAATGACAAGCTGATCAAGGAGGGTGACATTGTGAAGAGAACTGGTGCTATTGTGGACGTTCCTGTTGGTGAGGAGCTTCTTGGCCGTGTGGTGGATGCTCTGGGAAACGCCATCGATGGAAAGGTCATTTGAGATGTTATAATTTATTTTTACTGAGCATTAAATCAACCAAAATTAAATAAAACTAGTTAAAATGTCGACTTGCACCAGTGGTCATGGCTAAAATGAGCCTCGCAAATGATAAAGGTGCCATGTCTCTTGGTGTAAGCATCAGTTAGTGTTGTCGGAGATGATGAGGACATGAAGATCAATTCTCAAGTTAGGGTAGTGATTACATAACAGAATTGTTGCCCCACTGAATATACTTATTGACAATTAAATATTTTGATATGACAGCTCATTGTAATCTTTTTTTTCTTTCTTTTTTTTTTTACCTCAGGGTCCCCTCGGCTCCAAGATCCGTAGGCGTGTGGGTCTGAAGGCCCCTGGTATCATCCCCCGTATCTCTGTGAGGGAGCCCATGCAGACTGGAATCAAGGCTGTGGACAGCCTGGTGCCCATTGGCCGTGGCCAGCGTGAGCTGATCATTGGTGACAGGCAGACTGGGTAAATTTTTTTTTTTTTTTTGCTGTGGTTTGGGCACATAATCATAAATCAAGGGAAACCGTAGCTTTAAAGGCCATTAAGTATTCTCTCGAATAATTGGGCATCTTCACTCTCCAGCAAAACCGCCATTGCCATCGACACAATCATCAACCAGAAGCGCTTCAACGAAGGAACCGATGAGAAGAAGAAGCTGTACTGCATCTACGTTGCCATCGGACAGAAGAGGTCCACCGTGGCCCAGCTGGTGAAGAGGCTGACTGACGCTGATGCCATGAAGTACACCATCGTGGTGTCTGCCACCGCCTCTGATGCTGCCCCCCTGCAGTACCTGGCCCCATACTCTGGCTGCTCCATGGGAGAGTACTTCAGAGACAACGCCAAGCACGCCCTGATCATCTATGACGATCTGTCCAAGCAGGTGAGGGCTCATATTGCTGTCGATGAAGTAGCGAGACAAAGAAATTAAATTGTTCCATTTTGATATTGAATGCTGTATTCCTGAGTGAACCTTTGGTAAATCTGCTTCTCCCGCTCCGGTCAGGCCGTTGCCTACCGTCAGATGTCCCTGCTGCTGCGTCGTCCTCCTGGTCGTGAGGCTTACCCCGGTGATGTGTTCTACCTGCACTCTCGTCTGCTGGAGAGAGCTGCCAAGATGAACGACAACTTTGGTGGTGGCTCCCTCACTGCCCTCCCCGTCATTGAGACTCAGGCCGGTGATGTGTCCGCCTACATCCCCACCAACGTCATCTCCATCACAGATGGACAGGTTTGTCTTGAAATGATCAGAATCAGAAATCCTAGGGGTGCAACTCCCTTGGTGCTGGAAAAAAGATTCCTATAAAAGTACAGAGTTAAGCTGTTTTTATAGTGTCTGTCTTAATGTGTTTGCTGCAGATCTTCTTGGAGACTGAGCTGTTCTACAAGGGTATCCGTCCCGCCATCAATGTGGGTCTGTCTGTGTCCAGAGTAGGCTCTGCTGCCCAGACCAGAGCCATGAAGCAGGTAACATCTGGCTTGGAGATTTTTTTTTAGCCATACATCTGTAATATCTAAATTCTTCAAGGTTAAAAATTAATTTGTCAAGTAGTGGGCTGTCACAATTTCTTAAATTCATACCCCCCCCTTCCCACTATAGGTGGCTGGTACCATGAAGCTGGAGCTGGCTCAGTACCGTGAGGTCGCTGCCTTCGCCCAGTTCGGTTCTGACTTGGACGCCGCCACCCAGCAGCTCCTTAACAGGGGTGTCAGGCTGACTGAACTGCTGAAGCAAGGACAGTACTGTGAGTGGTTTTTACTATCTTCTCTGAAGTTGTTGTACTTTTTTTGTAAGAAACCAGAACATAATGGGTACCCTAACCCTTTAAAGCAAACTTTGGGTCACTAAACTTCCTCCTACATTGCTTCCAGCTCCCATGGCCATTGAGGAGCAGGTAACAGTCATCTATGCCGGTGTCAGAGGTCACCTGGACAAGATGGAGCCCAGCAAGATCACAAGGTTCGAGAAGGCTTTCCTGCAGCACATCCTCAGCCAGCACCAGGACCTGCTCTCCGCAATCAGGTGAGATTTCTTTTTTTTTTTCTTCATCATATCTCTGGCTATTGTTAGACCACAAGCTAACACAACTAAAAACATCGTTATTAAGATTTTAGAAATCATTTATTTGACTCGACCTCCTTTGTGTTTCAGGGCTGACGGCAAGATCTCAGAGGCATCAGATGCTAAACTGAAGCAGCTTGTTCTCACCTTCCTGTCCAGTTTCGAGTAAAGGATAGCACTTCTCTTGTTCTTCAGTGAGCTACCTGTTTGTGTCCCCATCAATGCTTATATATGTGAACACACTGAAGGCCAAAACCTCCATGTACAGATTTCTCCAAATAAAATTTTACAACCCAACTGTGCTGTAAAATTCTGATTGTGTGATTAAACTGCAGTCAGTATAGTGTTTAGGTTGGAGCCCTCTGAGCAGATTTCACAAGTGAGAGAACAAAAACTAGTCAGTAAAACAAAACAAAACGTTTATTTAAACACATCAAATGCGTTTTTTATTTTATTATTGTGAGTGTCTGACAGTATCAAAATGTCAAGGTAACAATGCACATAATACTCATCTGTTTACTGTTGGGGGTTCATATGAGCATTATGTTTTAGAGGGTAAATTATTGGGTGTAGATTGACTTGACAAGTGTCTGTTTGCACTTAAATGGTTTCAGAGTATGGAAAGAGTCAAGTGTAAGTTTCTCAACTATGGTTGAGGTGATGGTGTGAAATGTTTGATACCACACTAATAAACAATGACTTGGTCACAGATCAAATCCATTACGCTGTCCTGTCTTATATCTTTGAGAACTTCAGAAGGGTTTGAATGTCTGTCCTCAAATCTTTATGGGCACTGACCTCTCCAAATGTATTTGAGAGACAAAGGCCAGACAGGAGCCATGCACATGCCCAAGGTCATGCTGTCTCCAGCTTTCTAAAGGGAGACGGAGACGGGGGCTGGGCACAAGCCATACCATACAACGTGTGACTCCTGACGTTACGGTCCAGGGTTTGATTCTTATGTTGACAGAGACTGTGCCTCTTGTGGCTCTCTCAAAATTTCTGTGAGGAATTTTTTTAGTTATATTTTATCAATTAACAAAGCATTTCTGTGGTTTATTTAATTGAGAAGGAATTCAAGCTTTTTCAAAGATTGTTAAAACTAAAAAGACATTTAAAAATGTTTAATCTGTTAAAAAAGTCTCTGCTCGTAGTATGCACCCTGGCATTTGTAAAACACATGTTAACAGCAGGTGATGGAACATTTTATGCGGCCCTTTATACTACGGATGTCCAGTAGGTGGCTGTAGATCCCAAGACTGAGCCCCTCAACCACACAAAGTTTCAACCACAACAGTGATGGAGGAAGAAGTCAGGTCTCAAAAGTTGTAATAGCATAGTGTAGATGAATGAAAGTACAAAAGTACCACAATACATAAGAATACCATGTCCCATTTAAAAGATAATGGAATTTATAAGATTGTTTTTTTGTGATTGTAAAATCATTTAAATGTTACAGCTGGTACAACCTATTCAGTCTCTGCCTGAGTTCTTCGAGGCTTTCACAACCATTAAGAACAGTCAGTCAGGTCATGGAGTTTTAAATCGAAAACAACTGGACAAATAACCAAGTCCATTTGCTTTCGATTTAAAACTCCTTTGAGATACTATGACCTGGACAAATGAGAATATGCACAGGCCCATTAAGTACAGTGCACTTAAACAGCTTCTGGGTTAAAAAGTAACCTGGAATAGAGCACGTGCCCATGCTGTGCACCTAAAGTAATCAAAATTGTTTCATTTAATAGGAAATATATGTTGAAGGCAAATTGAACATCTTAAATTATATTAGTTTACTCATCTTAATCTTCTCAAGGAACCTTGTTGACCAGATTACCAGCTAACGTCAATTATGTTAGTGTGTTAGCAGCAGATAATGTTATTGAAAATACTAGATACTTAAAGGCCAATTTAGTGGCTATGGTAACTAACATTTTCCCATTGCATTCATATGAGATTGTTGGAGTTTTTAAGACCACTTATGATTACCTAATTTGAATCCATTATGTAGCCTAGGTTATTTATTATTCCTTTTTCCCCATTATGAGGTTATTTGATGAGACATTTCATGATCTGAAGAAAAATCTGTGCGAGGAGCATAATAGTGTATAGAAAATTGTACTTTGTCATTGCATTCTGGACTCTGAGTTGCTTGTTTCTCCAGCAGCATCAGTGTTTGGCCAGATGTGGGACATGTGACAGAGAGTGAATGGAACTGCTGTCAATAAGAACTATTGTGGAGGTCAGCGTGACAACAAGAGAGAGCTCTGTGGAGCAACGGGCAACGGGATTGGTCAGATTTCACATGTGCTGAAGGTAAAAACTGAGCAGTTTGCAAATCCTACCAGCCTATTATTTACTATAAGTACAGATTTGATATATTATCATTCAAGCTTTTAGTAATTGTTTATTAACATATCAAACACTTACTAACCTTTGCTGGTGGCGTTTTACAGCCATAGAACCCCCTACCCTTTATTCATGGCCGAGTAACATTTGTAACTACAGACATGGAAAAATCTACCTCATGGGACTAAATTATAGCAATGCTGGAGGTGGATTTTTCAAAACTCAGCAACCCAGTAGTTCTTTTGTAATTCTTTCGTAAATAAACAGTGAATGAAATAACTTTGTGAAAACTCTACTACTCTACTCATGTTCCCATAGTGTGTAAATCATTTAAAGGCTATCTTAACAAAGAAGAACTGTCCAATGCTAAATTCAATTTGCTCAACAGGGTCAACAGTGTTTAGTTCATAGAAAGACAATGAAAAGCTTCTCTAAATTATGTATTACATCAACACATTCCTAAAAAATTACATGCTGAGGTGAATGTCCCAGTTGACACGTGAGAATAGATGGGAACTGAAACTTGGAGTTTCACACGAGACAATAGAGTGAAAGACAGCTACTGTTGCTGGTGAAATGTCGGATATTCCTAAAAGTGAAATCAAGAAATTCACTAACCTTAACCCTAACCATAACCCTTTGACATTGTTAAACTTATATTGTTATAACCACCATTTTGTCACATCTTTGACCATGCATACATCTACTCTACAATTAGCCTATCATTAGGTAACATTAAATGTCAAAAGGTCACCTTGGTCTTTACTAAACTACCTAAATATTGAGCGTTGTCTTGGATCATGTCTCACCATCTTATAACAAAAGAGCACCATCAGAAAATTTTTGATATGAAAATATATTCAACAAAACAGAGTCTAATTAGATAATATACTCCATACCTGTGTTAAAGTATAAAGTTTCTACTGTGTTGTGCCTCTCTTATTGTTCCTGAGTTACTAACTAACATCAGTTTCCTCTCAGTTTTAAGTGGTAAGGGGTTACAACATTTCTTTCTATACCAGTGCTCCCTTACATGCAGAAAGATGCTCTAAAATTTCATCAGATCATAATCATGTAATAAATATGAAGTTTTTACTATTATTCTTGGGTTATTGTGTCTAAAGAGTCACAGACACCAACATGACATGATGTCCGACATACATGTCCATCGTGGTAGGACATAAACGCTGTGTAATACTGAAATTATAACAGTTTCCATTAAATTTAGGTTCAATTACATCAAGTTCGTCTGATTTTTAGGGAGGAAGTAGGAAAGTAAATTGGATTAGTAAATGGATCCCATCTGCATTGATGTAGATATTGTAATTCTGACTTGGCAGTTGACAAAAATGTTATTTACAAATCAGAAACTCATAATTGCAATACTTCTGTTATGCCATGAATGCAGCTTTAATGTTGATTTGTCAGTGGTGATATATTCAGGGCCGTAGGGGAGAAAGGTGATGATAATTCTAGGGGCCCGGCGCCCAGTAGGGCCCGCAAAAAACCCCAGTAGTCTAATCTTTGTATGACTGAATTATTCTGCATAAGACCCTGACTAATACCCATAGTAATGCTGCATTAGCATCAAAACAAAGTAGGCTAAATAAAAAATGATAATACATATGTAGTCTAAGAAAAACAAAAATGGAAAAGTCAGGGGCCCACTTCAGTATTCTTTCAGGGGCCCCAGGATTCCTAGCAACGGCCCTGGATATATTTGGCAGGAGGGACCAGGTGGAACATGTGACGGCCAAATAGTCTGTACATTTGGAAAACCAGTTTTCTTGTTACTGTTCTAATTCACTTTACGATATATTGCTGTATCACTATAATAAAGTTTGTTGTGTGGCACCATTACTGTTTTAGTTCCACACTGCCTTTAGTTAAAACTTAAAAGGCCAATTCCTGTGTACAATCTGCAGTGCACATACATAGCTACACAGTACACATAACAAGGGCAAGGGAATCACTGTGACCCTGCCTCATGGAACATGTAGACTTGTGCACCAAATAGCAGAGTATCATGTTATTGAACAACAGATAGCTGATAAACTAAAGTTGAAAGTGATTAGTGCGCTTTAATGCTGTCACTTTGTTTAACTTGTTTAACTTTGTTTAACTCCTCAGCCTTCATCTCTCAGCCACTTTAATAGGATTTAAGCAGATCCTTAACTTGGACGTTCACAGCCAAGGATCAGCTGCACCTCTCTGCTGACAGAACTTTCCATGGGTGAAGACGAGGTGACCTTACAAGCAGCAACAGTGTCCAACCCAGTTCCAGTGTGTTTGTTAATGTGTTCACTGAAACTTCAACCTCCATATCCATGATACTGCAGGTATAACAAACAAACGAGTTTTTCCACTGACGACAGAGGAAGTGTCTTAACATTTGCATACTGTGGTTTCTATGGTCTGTCTACACAGACAAAGCATAAGCTGCTGAAAGGGGGGTTTATTTGAGGAAACTTTTCTTTCAGGTTTGCATTTCTTAAAGACTTCAGTTTCTGATTCACTCTTAGTTTCTCTTCCTTGCCCAAATACCCGACTCTGCAGTCTGAGAGACAGAGAAAGCACATATCAGTGATTCTACTACGGCCAGTGAGACTTTATGTAAAATGGGGACCTTATATCCATTTACATTACATAAATGCCTAATATTCTCCACAGACAAAGCACACAGGAATCATTTCTTTCCTTTGTATCAAAGTAGCAAAATGGAGCTCACTTTATTTGTCTCATTTCCCCCCAGTACTGCTCCAACGGCAGTGTTTAAAGCTTCTGCATTGACGTAAACATCGAGCTTCATACAAATAGTAAAAACAAACAAAAAATGAATTCACTGCACTTTCCATACATTACAATAAAATATCAGCAGGTAGCAGCAATCTGACTAAGGCAAAAATAAAATCAACATAAAATATATAATTTATGAGTTGAGGCTCCATTTTAAGTTTAAGGACAGTCCAGGTTTTCTTCTTCACAGGTGCCAGGCTCACAAGCCTGCTTGCAGTGCGCACACAGACGCTCATTATATTCTGGGCAAAAAGAATTTCATTCATTCAAAATGGCAACATCAGACCAATATACACGGGAAACCACATTTCCAACAAGCTTATACTGTAAAATGCTTCTTTCTTTTTTTTCTAACATGCCGTACTGTATTTTTGTTGTTTTGTCATTCCATGATTAACTGTGTTAAACTGGATTCAGCCATAAACTTCTGCTTCTTAATATCTCAGTAAAGTGCAAGTAGCCTACTTTTATGTTTTATGTAGTACACTTTTTTGCTGTAATCAAAGTTTACTGACCACACACAAAGGAAGCAGGTTCAGCCCGCAGGCTGCAGCGTTGGCTCCACGGGATAAACTGTGTTGATGAAATGCACAGGAACAGCCAGCTGTTAATATGAAAGACTCGTAGCTCATTGATGTGTTTTAGGTCCCTTATGGCCACTTTAAGGGACACACGCCCTGTACAGAATTGTCTCTTTGAGGCGTCAGATTCAGTCAGTGCTGCCATAGTGGTTCATACTGGAAGGGTTTTCCTGTAAACTGGTTGGCGAGGCTTCTTCCTCCTGGGAAACCACCGCGTCCACCGGCTGTTCAAAGAAGTTGGACACACAAAACACCTGCAAAAAAACAACACAAATCATTCTACTAATATTCATATTGCAGTTTTATGGTACACAGTAAAATGACTTCCTAATCTTTAAGCCACTTAGGGGTAATCAAATACTTTATAAAAGCAAACATGGTCAATCTCTACTTTCCAAATATGCTTTTTAAATTAGTCAGGGTCTTGCTTTGCCATTACCCTGACAGCCCTGTCAATCAAACTTACTGTGAAAATAGCCACTAAACCCCCTTGCAGGAGGCCAGCGAGCACATCACTCCAGTGATGTTTGTAGTCGGACACCCGGGACAGACCGACATACACAGCAGTTGCAATCAGGAAGAACTGGATGGTGGGACGCAGAAGCCTCGACCACTCTGACTTCAGTCTGGCTTGAATGTACAGCTACAGTATGTCAGAGGGAGAACATGAATACATATTAGAATAACGACATACAGTCTATATTGTCAAAGCCAATATTTACAATGTACATATTGGGAGCGAATGCCTTTGCTGAACAGGTAAATCAGGTATAGACTGAGCAAAGACATATTAGCATTGATTGATACTTTCCACTACTCATAGCCTATGTAAGTTATATTTTGGCTATATACAGTTTTTGAATAAGAATAAATGTACTTACTACAAGGAACAGCATGCAGTACATGGAGAAGGATGAGTGTCCAGAGTAGAAGGACAGTCTACAAGAAATAAACAAGGGATACTGATTGAAATCACATCTTCATGACAAATGCAACGTCCATCAAAATCATGTTAGCAAAGCAATGTTTTGCTTCGCTAACATGGAGTGGGTAGTGTTTATGGCCCAAACTACAGACAGACACCAACATGTTTTAGTTTCACTTCTGAGGATCTGTCATGTCATCCATACAGTCATTGGATTATCAGGTCCTGCACACTGAGGTGACCCGACTCCAGTTGTTACTCAATGAGCTGGTGTCCTTGTACCAGGCTGGGATCTTAAAAAACGGCCCAGTCAGTCCTGGCTGATCCCAGCCGTCCTCTGCACGGAGACTTCAGGCTGCTTCCGTTTGGCTGCAGGTACAGCCAAGTCACCTGCAGGTCAATAGGCTAAGAAACTCTTTTCTTGGTTTCCTGAACAACGCACTTCAACTTTCAAATGTTGTTGTACTTCTGCGACATTGTATGTATTTTTGTTATATGTGTGTGGGACTGCTGGCTGTATAACAAACTGCCCTCGGGAATAATAAAGTTTTCTTTGACTTTGATGCTTATCATGCTTTTGTGGATTTCACATTCAGAACCATTACCTGGCCTCGTCCACCAGAAACTTGTCTCCAGTGCAGGTGAAGTTCTCGATGTATCCACCACCTTTGCAGTTGATGCGATCCCAAACCGGTTTGCATACAGCCAGGAAGTTTGGCCGCAGACGACCGATGGAGTACTTGGCTATGTCTGTCAGAGACTGGCTGGCGGCAGCTCCGAATACATAGCTCCCCACGGCTTTGTAGATGCACGCCAGATACTTGGTCCCCAAGGACTGGTTCTTGATGCGAGACAGGTAAACGGAAAGGCACTCACCACATGCAATCTGTAACAAAAGAGATGTACAAACGGTAAGTAACCTTTTCTCAGGCAAACAGCCACACCCCTTAGTCAAATTCACGATGGCAATTTAAACAGATGGACTTGTTTTCTCTGTGACATCTAAAAGTCTTTGGGATGTTGACTCACCACGATCAGTGTGAAGGGGATCATGACTCCTCCTAGTAGCTGGTAGGATATGGTGTCCTCTTTAAGAGGGTATCTGATGGACTCATCGTTACAGAAGAAACCCCGTTTGAAAGGGTTGTGTTGTGGTGTGAGGATAAAAAATGGAAGTCCAACTGTAAAGAAATGAGGAGAGGCACAAAAATCAATGGACAGACTCATTGACAGAATTTGTTTTCTGTCTCACATATTCAAAACGTACATCTTGTTGCACAAGTCACCAAAAGGCAAGGCTAGGCAAGTTTACTTTTTCAAACAGTTTGTCTCAAAGGGCTTTACATACAGTAGCATCATAACAACATCCTCTGCCCTTAGATCCTCACATCGACTGAGGAAAAACTCCCAAGAAAAACCTTTAACAGGGAAACAACGGGATGAACAACAAAGGAGTTATCCTTCACCAAGGACGGGCAGATGTGCAACAGAATAGAAAAATACTCATGTGACTGAGGCTGATGAGCCACTAATGCTATTACACAACGCTTATGATATTATTATGTTATAACATCAGGGAACGTGACATGTTGGGATTGTACAAGAAAATTCCCCTAGTGTCTGTGAGAAAACCTTCGTGGTGAGCTAATAGGAAATTTCTCTTGTGGGTTTCATTGAACTGCGAAAAAAAAATTGCCTCGCTCACGGGCATGAAGTTACACAATAACTGAATTTTAACCCTCAATACGTTGAGTCACAGCAGAGTAACACTGCAATAAGCAAGCATTTGCATTCAGGGGAACATGCTGTAGCTAGTAATGCAATCTCTGTGGTATTAGTAACTCCCCATGATTAGGGTCCGTGTAAAAACTAAAATGTGATGAGCAGAGAAAAACCATCACAATGTTCTTCAGAACAGCAATCACCTTCAAAACATGCTTATTTCCAGCAGTGCATTTTCTTTCATTTACAGCTTTTCTGAGTTGTAGAGAACCGAACCCAGATGAGATTTATGACGTGAAGTCAATAATAAATTGTTGGGCGTTCCTCCAGCTCTGATTGCTGGGATAGATATTTCCGGGCTAAATGAGTTATGATACAGTCACAGAGCTTTGTTAAGGCCTGTTGGCTTAAACGTTCCGCAGGGCAAATTATACTGATGGTGTCTTTTCAGAATAAACTGAAACCAAGAAGGAATCAAAATAGTATTTACCTACTTCAACTGGGATGAATCTAAACGAAACAATCGACTAATCATCAAGAAAGACTGGAGCTTAAGCAGGAAGAGGCTTTATAGTGGAATAATAGCCACTGCTTCAAGGTTTGATTAGATTATGTTACAATCTCATAACTGAGATATTGAATTATTGATTATGTTGTATGACTGTTTTCCAAAATCTGCTTTAGGCCTATGCTGCAGTTGTTGCTGAGTTATGTAAAAATGTTACCATGGTAACATTCTTGTCTTGTCTTGTGTGTGGTAATAGTGAAGTCACTGGTTCACCACAAGTCGGAAGAGGTGTAGTCTTATGAACACGAAGGTGTGAGCTAAGATGGTACAATGACATTAAAAAGTGGCCAGGTGAATTGTATTAACAAATAAACAATATTACTGCAGGTGTAGAAGATAACATACAGCAAATATTTGAAGAAGAAGAACACTAATGTGTTATTTTATTAAACCTTAGTTTAGATTATTCTTGCCACCTTGGTTTTGGTTTAGTTTATTGACAAATTTTAAATTTACTTGTGAAAATCTATAAAAAATAGTGATGAGTTCACCAACTTTTATCAAGACAATGACATGTGTTCGCTGTCTGCTGCTCAGATTTGAAAAAGAAAAATAAGTTTGGAAATTGAATTATGTAGGCTAATCATATATAATCATGTGATAGGTAGAAGTATTTCTGCACTTTTGTTTCAATGTGGTTTTGAGTCCAGTACTTGCAACAGAGTGTTTCTCCTCTGTTGTATGTCTACTATTACATCAGGAAAGTAAAAGTAGAGCCGACTGCTTCACCAACCATCGATTTTACAGCAGTGTCCGGCACATAGTGTTCAACACAGAGTTCACAGAGCAGAAAGGAAGGTCTTGAATTTGGTCTCTGAAGACATGGGACTGTAAACAGAGATTAGTCATGGCTCCAAAACAAAATGATTGCTGTATACAGTCAGCAGTGGGGCCAATCACAGGACAGTGAACAGATTAATCACAGGGAAAGATTGTTAGTCTAAATCCTTATCAAGCCTGGCAGCTATCAAACTGAACTCTGATTGTCCAAAACTGTTGCAAAACTCACACTTATCTTTATTCACAGCTATGATCAAAACCCTTTACGTGTCTTTTCACTACATCATTGTTGGATATATTTTGCAGTCCCTTTGCTGCATGCCTCTGCTATGATTACATTCCAAACAGTGAGCTAAAAATACAGCTTTGCTTGGAAAAACACACACACACATACAGGGTGGGACTTTGTTGCCTTTTTTTTCATTTTCCTGCCTGGTTCCCTCAACTTCAAGCCTTCCCATGTGTGTTTAGGCTACATGACATTTATGTAGCTAAATCATTTGAGATGATTTTGCTTTAAAAAAAAAAAAAAAAAAAAAAAACTACCTTAGGCCTTTATGAGTCATGGAAAAGTCTGGTCAGTCCTGTTTGATATTAATACATTTAAATTAAAGAAAAGTCTGCACCTCGCTTTGAAAAAGACACAACAACAAGGCGGATTAAGCAGCATGGGGATTAGGTTTACACACCGAGGATGAGGCAGGTAATGTCCAGCAGGATGAGAGGGATCCCTGAGGCTTCAAACATGTTGCGTCTTCTTCCTCTGGAGTCTGTCTTTGCAAAAAATGTCCGGTCCCCTCGGTCCCTGTTGCTGCTGCTGCTGTTGCTGCTGCTGCTGCTGAGCGGCCGCCGGCTGGTTTCAGGCGAGACGAGGCGCAGCCTTTCTGCCGCACATGTCTTGCTATTTCCAGCACAGAATTAAAAACACACCAGTGTCATTGTGCTGCCTCAGACTCCGGGGACTGTCCCGAGAAGCTTAAACTACCTGTGTGTTTTTTTTCTTTCTTCAGCAAAAAAGTGAAGAAAAAAAGCCTATAGTAGCCTAGAAATCAAAAACACTTAACTAAAGGCTAAATCTAATCTAACACCACCACACACGTGAAGAGCCTCTCACCCTTTCAATTGCTCACAAACCATCGTAACACAACCGGGCGTCTTCCGCTCATGATACCGTCCTGTCCACGGATGAGACATCCCCCGGTGAGGCTCTGACTCAGGAGCTCCTCTCCCAGTGCGATTAATGCTGCCTTCACGTGCAGCTCGGAAAAGTTAGGTTTCTACGGACAAATCAGGGAGCAGCAGGGTAGGCTAAGTGGTGGTGGAAAGTTGTGCCTGCGTGTTAGGAAAGTTTTTGTTTGTTTGTTTTTCTTAATTTCTGTTTTAGAAAATAGTTGTAGGAGTCTACAAGAGGATCAGGCATGGTAACATAAAAAAATTAGCAGCATTCTTAAATTGATGTAGCTAGGCTATGACCTATGTAAATTTTAGGACACAACCTGTTTGGAAAACCTGCACAAAATAAAATAATAGCTACACTAATATTCAGAAGTCATGTGCTTAATTTCTGTAGCTAATTATTGCATTTCTATAAATATGTTATCATGTTGCTTGATTTAAAGAAAGAAAAGAAAAGAAATAGCCTATGAAAAAAGATTATGATTATTAAACAACCAACTGTCTTGTTTAAACCCCGTGATCCACGTTATCCAAAACAGTAAACAGAAATGGTGAAATCCTTCCAGTCATGACCCGTTTTCACGGTGCTTTTGAATTTCCGAGGTGAACATGAACGCAGCACAGAGCGGACAAGTGGTAATGGGACTTTCGTGGGCCTGCGTTGGTTGTACGACAGCCGTCGGCCGATGCTGAGCCGCCCCTCCTCCCTCTGCTCCGAGCGCATGCAGAAGTATTGAGGTTAGCCTGCTACAGTATCACTATTAATAGTTAGTGTCTCCTCAACAATGCATCTCAAAAGGAGCCATGAGATTTTAACGCTTAAACTTGTCTTATTTAGGACAGAAATACATATTTTAAGTCGAGTTAATAGGCTAATAGCCTATTATGTTCAAGCTTAAAGTAGCCCATGGCAAAGTTAATGTGTGGGACTATAATTTGAAAGTTTGGCAGAGCAAGTTCCTTCCTGCATCATGTAGCTTAAGCACTGTTTTAGTGTTACCGTTTGTTAAAATGGACCACATTTTCTCATCTCCCCTTAACTTTAAACATACAGTATTTGTAAGGGTCTGAGTTACTCATTAGGCCTATTTATCAGCACACCTGGCTGCATGAACATTCCTATGAAGGCCTGGTGAAAATGTACAGCACTTTTAAACAGTCATTGAAAGCAAAGAGTAGCTTGTTCATAATTTTCCTGTGTGTAGGCTAATAGTATAGATGTTTTATGTGTGAAAAGAAATCACAATCTCAAAGATAATGGTGTGATGTAAAAACAAACAAACAAAAAAAAAACCTTTCTCCAAATATATTTTTTTTTAATCACACTTGCATCATCAACTGGATTAATGCACTTAATGAAGACACTCATGATCAAAGAACCACATCAAAGTGATGTTTGTTGATCTAATCAGGGTTTCTCATTTGGTTGAAGGAGGCAGGAACTACTGTGTTAGGTTAAGGTGTGGCCCTTCCCCTATAATAAGTGCTCATCTTTATGTCAACAAAACACTTTCGAGAGGCACACAGGAGGGAGGGTAGAAGACAGAATAATGTGGATTTATATTTATTGTTGATTCTCTTGTCTTAAATTATAGTGTTTAATGTAGAAAGCAACTAGCAGATTAAAGTTGTCAAGTCAAACACAGATGTAGGTATAACACCACTAACAGCTGCACTACATGACAGTAACTTCTGAGGTAAAAAAAAAAAAAAAAAATCTACTGTGAGGGTCAAGTCCATTTGATAACAATAAGGTAACAGGAAAATAACTTAACAATAAAGATGAAAGTGTACTGTTGTCATGAGATAGGCTAGAGTGGGTCTTGTTCTTGTCTTCAGCAGGTAAGGGCCTGTATCTATCTAAAAGCTGTCAATTTGGAAAAAGTTAAAACTGCATTTTTATTTGCACTGACATGAAGAAACAACTTTCAAATCATGTTCTTGCTGATGTCTCAGTAAAATCCTGTAGTTTCCTTCATCAGGTTATTTGTTTCAATACTATCATGTAAACACCAAGTTTTGTATGAATCAATGGACACAAAGGAAGCAAAAATATATCACATCCGTCATACTTTTATTAACACAAAAAATTAAAGCAAACTCAATTTGTTTTGATTCTTTGCAATCACATTTAGTCGCTTCTGTTAATGTCACCTGAACACCGAGTACTAAATCATCATGGAAACCAGAACAAGAACATACATAACAATCACACAACTCTCTAATTCATGGCCTTATGCTCATTTGTTTGCCTGTTTCTTGGAGTTCATATGAGCCTCTATCTCTTGTCTAAAGAACAGCTCCCCCAGCTGGCCGTGCGAGGCTTCACTCATGGCTTTGGTCTGCATACACATTTTGTACTTGTCCGGGGGAAGCTCATCTGCACAGTCCTTCTCGTGCCACAAGTGGAAAAGGCCACGAGTCGGAGAGCGAATCACCATCAGCTTACTGTGAAGGTACTTCCTGTACAGGTGAACGTCCTCCAGCCCCCAGCCTTTGATGTTACGGTCAAAACCACCTGGTTTACACACACAAATAGTGGATTTCTTTATGCAAACATTCATTAGATCATGTACTTTTATGCATTTGGAAATGTCAGAGTGGCCAGTGATTAATATTATTTAATTCTATTAACTTTGAGATGATGAAATTAGAGAAATCACTGATGACGCAAGCTTTTTATTCATTACCTATATTGAGGAAATCAGACCTGTACTGACACGTCATGCCAAACCCAAAGTCTCTCCAGAATCCAGTTTCTTTCTTTATCACCTTCGACAAAAAACACATTAAACACAATGATGACATCTTGATCTAAGTCATTAAAGTAAATATATCTGTTTATTGATTTTCACCTACCAGCTGCTGTTGAACAGAGGGTAGAAGCGTCTGATTACTGTAGATGATTGATGGGTTGTACTGGCTGAAGAGCACTGGATAATACACTTTCTTACCTAGAGACAAAAAAAAGAAGTTAGAGCAGCTCAGACATATCATTCATTTCAACACCCAGTTTTTCTTCCTCTTTCTCTTTATTTGGAGAAAATGTATTCGTCATTTCATTCATTTTTCATTACTGACATCATGTTTTTCATCCCACACTGCGTGGTTGTGTTACTGGTGTCTATACGGAGATGCTAGAACTACCAAAAGTGATAGCAGACCAGAGAAATGCTCCAAGACGGGTAACAGACGGACCTTTCTACACAGACACGACCACCAGAGTGTGTTTGTGTCTTGTATCCTTTGTTTGGTTGTTTCTTGTCTCTTTGTGGATGTTTCATGACTCTTTGAGGTTTTTTTTCTTTTTTGCCTGAACTCTATGTGTTTCAAACAGGAAATATCAATACATTTGGCGATTTGTCCACAACCAAGGGTAAATGTCAGAAATAGAATCATGGTACATTATATCCATTGAGATGTTACAGGCTCTGTTCCCATTATATTTCCCCCAAATTGTAAAGGAATGACAAAAATGAAGAACTGGAACAACTTAATCAATGTTTAATGGGGCCCAGTGTCAAAGTCCATTACCCTTTATCTTAAATTGAACTTAACTTCATCATTAACCTCACCCAGTCGTCTCTTATGATACATAACTTAAGCAGGCACAAGGGGAAACACAGCGGGAGGGAAACTATATCTGAAGGGAAAACAGACCTCAACAGAAAACCAACAAACAACGTCAAGTATGTGCTTATTTGTCATTGTGGTTTATGATGTTGTGGTTCATATGAAGAATTCAGGCCTGAGTAGGATGTGTATTATATGTCTAACTAAAATGGAGGAGAAGCTGCATCAGAGAGGCTCCAGCAACGTTAGACCCCTGTGACTGATCATCACCCCGCCCCACACGGATCGCCCCAGCCTCTCTCTCACCAGCCTCTGCATTGAGACGACAGGAAGTTAAAAAGTCGGCCGTGAAGTGGATGTCAACGTCACAGAAGAAGAGCAGGACATTTTGGCTCCGCCTCCAGGCCCTGGCGCCCACATCGAGGCCTCGACCACGAGAAAACTCCTCGTTCAGCTGGATCAGTGTGAAGCCCCTGAACCGAGTCTCTCTGAGGAAAAGATGGAAACCACGTTGGTTAACCTGCATGTGCAGTTAGACAGATTTAATATAACAATAATATTTAATTGGAAAAAAAAAATCACTATATGGTTAACAATATCTCTTACAGGATCTTACAATGTTTTGCTCCCAAAAGTCTCAAGTAAGAAAAAACAGACTGTGCATTACAGTTTAATAAAGAGATGTGTGTTGGTCTCTGGAGGTTCAGAGGCTTCAGAGAACTTGCTGTTATTAGCCTGCAGCTCCAAAACACTCACACTTTTTCATATTTTGGCCAAAATATCTGCAGTGCAGCACAAACACATCTGCAAGAGTTGAGATAAAGATACTGCTTTCATCTTTGTCTTGCAGTCAGTGACTCTGCCTCACAGTAATTTATTTTTTCATCAATTAATACTATTTATTATCTTGATAAAGGAATAAACTGAAATCACATGACTTTAAAATCCTGCAATGACTCTATACATGACAGAATAAACAGGTAAACATGTGATCCTGAAACTAACTAGCAAAAAGGTTTGGAAGAAAATTGAAAATCGATTACCGACTGGTCTGGTCCAACATGGCTTTCACTCGGTCTATCTGATCTCGCCCAAAGTAGACGACAGTGAGATGAACCCTGCCGTCCTTCTGGATGCACACCTCCCTGGACAGAGGGAGGCCTGTGTCAGGCTCATTTCTGAACAACTTTCTGCACCAATAGCTACAAATGACCTTGTTTCTCCCTTCTCCCTTCTTGTATTAGCCAAGGCAAGTTTATTTGGATAGCAACTAAACAAGTAATAGAATACAATGGCAAATAACCCTGGTTTAAAAGAATAGACAACTCAAGTAGCATGGATGGTTCATATCAGATCAGGATATTAGTGAATTGGCCACAAACAAATGTTACAAAGTCAATCATCTTTGACATTTGTCTTATAAAGACGTCTGCACTGCGATGAGAAAAGAAGAAGAAATTGTCATTTAAATGCACTGTGCAGTGTTCAGTGCCAACAATCTTCTCCACTCCTCTTCTGACTGGTTGTAGAGGATCCTCTGATAAACACTTTAGAATTCAAGGAGTGGACTGTATTGAACAGATCAGTAAAGTGCTATTTCACAGATAAGGAGAACTATTAGATTATTGTCTAAACTAACCTTTGACACCTCTGAGCTTCTCATTTTCTCTGAAGTGGCGAGGAGTCTTCCAGCCAAGCTACTCCACTAAAATAAGGTCTCACTGACTCAACTCTTCCAACTTAAGCACGAGATCAATAACACAATCACAGTCCATGCAGTGAGTGGGGTGACAAATGTGTTCATTCACTCTCAAAAGATACCGGAAGTTGTTGATGAACTGTCTGAATGCGTCCGGCCTCTTGGAGAGTGGCACGATGATGTTGATGAGCATGCTGTGCGTATTCACGCTCTCGCTCTTCACCTTCACCACGGGGCCGAACGGCCTGAAGAGCACGAGCTGCGTGAAGTCCTGCGGGTTGTCGCCCTTAAACATCAGCTCATACACGGTTCCTCTGTCCCGCTCTGTGCGTGTCAACCCTGTGACAGAGGAAAGAGGAGAACATGTTGATGACAAAATCAAAATTGCACCACAATCCTAGTTGAAGATGAATGAATGAATGAGTGGACTCAGATCCCCCTGACCCTCTAAGAAGTCTGAAGGGGAGTATGTTCGCTTCCTCCTGATGTTCTCCGTGTGTTGGCGAGGTCCATTCAGGACATGCAGAGCTGTTTCCACGGTGCCTATCAGCTCATCCCTGCGGTCTTTCCTGGCAGGCCTCTCCTCTGGGTGCCTGGTCAGCCCCGTCTCCAGCTGGTACACCCTGAGAGAAGCAACAGAAACCCCCTTACTCTATAAAGACTATGATGACTTCACATCAGGAGCAGGTTGGTCAGTTTTCCTGGGGGGTCCTGAAAGCAGCTCTGTGACCCTCCTTAACACTTAAAACAACTGTTCCGCTCACCTGCGCAGAGTGAAAGTGTCAAAGGGAATCACTGCATATTCACTGGGCAGCTTCACACCTGAGTTCACCTCCGCCTGGCTCAGCTGGGAACGGAACAACTCCTGGAGGACACGATGTGACATTACCACACCTTTAATGTCAAACTTCATTCATCTCATCTGACATGTGTGTTCTTGCATCTCTCATCCTGTGTCTTGTGTTTCCTACCTTCAGGTCGGACTGTGACGGGGTTTTGTGCAGACTCTCCAGACCCTGAGGCAAAATCCCTTTGGTTTTTGCCTTATCCAGAGACTCCTGGAGCTGCTGCGTCCTCTCCTGCAGAGCCTCCTTCAGCTGGGCGATCTGCCTGGCCAGGCTGTTGATGTAATGCCTGTGAGTGTCCTCCCTCTCCTGCAACAAAGCCATGTATCCCTCCTTACTCGTGGCCCCTCCAGACCACAGCAGAGACTGCTGGCTGCTGTGCGATGAAGGTTTACAGGCCAGGAGGTAGAACAGCGAGAGGCAGCAGCAGAGGCCGAGGACAATGAGGCCGACGCGGGCCACCAAGGCCAGCAGCCACCGTTTAAACATGGTGGATTGTCTTTGAAATGATTTTTAAACACTTGAGGCTTAAAAAATCATGGCTCAGCTTCTGTCATGTGGAGATGCACTCATGAAAAGATGAGCAGCCCATAGCTCCAAAACTATACATCGAAAAATATGTTTTTTAGAAAAAACCTTTCTGATGTCATCCTCATCTGTCACATCCACAGGCAACATCTTCACAGGACATTTTGACATCCATTTCCTTTGGACCAATGTGTCTGTGCCACTGTGAGTGCAGAGATCATCTCCAGAGAATCAAAACAACCTACAATGACAGACACAAACATTTTAAAGCATTTTTGGCAGCATTACAGGTTATGGGCGTAGATTGCAGCTTGACCACAGTGGATTCATTACAGGGATTCTTCTCTCACATTTAGTAATTTTCAGGATTTTTAGACCTGAAGTGTCAGAGCATTTAGTATTTCACAAGGACAACTCAACAGACATGCTGTGGCTCTGTGTGCATGTACTTTGGTAATCCATCCCGTGGCTCTTGATGTGTTTTCCTTTAAAATCACAAATGTCAACCTCATGGAGGAAAGCCGTGATGGTTCATCCTCTGCATGGGGACCATGAATACTACAGTTTTATGTCAGTGCATTCAAATTGAACCAAGGTTGAATTAAGCAACAGACATTGCTAATTTGACGTAACATCATTTTTTCATCATCAGGTGACCCCTATCAGGTGATCCTTTGGGCACACCTGACCATGAGGTCAAATGGTAAATGGAAAGATTCAGTGTTACTGTAATGATAATGCACCTGTTGTGAAAATAACAGTAGCAGGGTTTAATAAATCTTTTGTTTTGGTGTTTTATCATGAGAAAGCCTCTGAAGACAGAGAGGCAGAAACAGACAGAAAACAGAGGCACAAAGAAGACCTTACATCTGGAAAATCAGAGGTAGTAAAATCACCTTGTTCTGAGTCTTGTTCTGCTGTGCCTCAGTGGTTTTTTTGTTCTTTGTTTTTTTTGTTTTTGTTTTTTGTGAGCAGTTTATTTTATAACTAGGCATGCACCCTTGTCACGTCGTCGCAGTTGGACTGTTGGTCAGGTTTTGTTTAGTTGCTGTAAAATGCACAGAAAGAGAAATAACCTGAGCGGCGTTCACTGTGAATGCCACGACGCTGAATGTGGGAAGTGACAGAAACAAGCATTTCTCTGTGTCTCTCCACTCTGTGTGTGTGTGTGTGTGTGTGTGTGTGTGTGTGTGTGTGTGTGTGTGTGTGTGTGTGTGTGTGTGTGTGTGTGTGTGTGTGTGTGTGTGTGTGTGTGTGTGTGTGTGTGTGTGTGTGTGTGTGTGTGTGTGTGTGTGTGTGTGTGTGTGTGTGTGTTGCCATCATCAGTTTATTCACAGCACAGTTGGCTCTTTATTGCTCAGGTAGAGGCTGATCTCATGAAAGACTTGCTTATGTTTCCAGGTCCACCCAAGCAGTGTGTGTGTGTGTGTGTGTGTGTGTGTGTGTGTGTGTGTGTGTGTGTGTGTGTGTGTGTGTGTGTGTGTGTGTGTGTGTGTGTTAGGGAGCGATGTGGACCCTTTTAACACCGTCCACCATAAAGATCAGTACATTTAATACAAGTGTTTTAGTGTGTTTTCTACTCTGCATGCTCATGAACATACTTTTGCATCGTAAAAACTCTAGTTGTGGTTGTAATCTTTACTCTTTTGTGGCTCATATAAAGGCCTTTTATCTGTTTCAAATGACTGCAGAGCTTTCACGGGGCTGCCATGTCACCTCAACACCTGTGTAATATCAGATTTATCGGCTCGCATGTAAAAAGAAAACATCTGACATCACAAAATGAAACATGCAAACGAAACCATACACAGACAGGTTACACTTGTTAAAGCTGCCCTTATTAAAAATGTATTTAATTATATACTCACCAGCTGCTGGGAATCTCAGGAAAAGTTATGACTGGATGTCAGTCATCCTGAACCGCTCTTCTGTCTTCCGTCTGTCACTGTTTGAGGTCACAGAAAAGCATCTTACCAACATTTGCAGGCAGGAAGATTATGTGTTTGTTAAATGTTTTTTGTTTTTGTTTTTAAAGCAAGAGGCTGGCTTATCCAGAAATGATGAAACAGCTCTCTAGATTAGGGCTTAAGTGGCCTTGCAGGAGTAAACTGAACTACTGAGAACCTCCTCTCTCCACTTAGTCTCCTCCTTTTTCCCAGCACCTCCCTCTCCTCTCTCTTTTTTTCCCCATCAGTCCCCCACCCCCCAACCCCCATCCCCATTACTACCACCAGTATGGAGATCTAACCTCACAAAATCTGCCTTCATCCTGAATTCCTTCGCAGGTCCTCCGAGGCTCCGCCACTCTACCCTTAAGTCTAATTAGAAGGCAGCTGGAGTAAGGAATGCCCCCCTCAGACCGTGATGCTCTGCCACCTGCAATCTGTTGTTGGGGAAATAGCTAGGTACCCGTTGGATCCCACCAATAGGACGGGTCTTGCACATTTAATGAGGCAACCACAGATGGTCCTTGTTTTCATTCGGATGTCGACTCCTAAGCCCTGACTCCTCTAAATCATGATGTTCACTTTGTTTTTATCTTGTAAATGGAGATTTGGTTTATAAAATTCACTGTTATTATGTTAAAGTGTTATTATATGAAAGTGTTCCTGAAATGTGGCCGATATTATAGCGTGACAAGGATTAAAATTCGAGTCAAATGTTTTCTAAAGCTAGAGACTTTCAAAGACATTTGATTAACTGTTTTTTCCACCAAAGGACTATTGTTAAAGCTGCATTATGTCTGTCTTACCAAAACATCTCAAATCATAAACTGTACAGTACAGTTCTGTACCCCATCTCACAATTTGTAGAATTCACAATTATCTCAGGCAACTTGTGATAATAATAATCATAATACAAATAATAATACATTTTATTTGGAAGCGCCTTTCATGGCACTCAAGGTCACCTTACAAAACAATAAAACAACAATAACAACAAGAAAATAATAATAATAAAGATACTAAATCATTAAAAACAAATCTGCAATCTTCAATAATGAGATGTTGTTCCCTCTTATCTTTTCTAGTACAAGCAATCTCGAGACAGGAAATAAAAACCACATTATATTATTGCTGTATTGTTTTTTAAATGTCCTTGCGATTTCAATTCATATTTCATATTTTATGAACTTTTAAAAGAAGGATAACTGTGCACTCTTGCAGAATCACATGCCACTGAAATCTTGGTTTTTATAAAGTCTTTTAAAACAATGTCTGGCGGACATAGCTGAAATGCATTTGTTGTTGGTTCACCACACGTTCAATAAAAAGATGATCTAGATGGGCACTTCCAATCTGTTCTGTTTAGAAAGTAAAACTTTTGCAGACTGACATACTCTTGCAGCATCTGGACTGAATTATATTCACCTGATGGTGGCGCCACATACACGCCTATAGGAAACAAGGGAAACAAGGGAGGCTGCACAAAACAGACAACTGCATTTATTATTGTTCCAAGTTATTTACATCTGTTGGATTACAAAATGTGGAATGTGGCCAGAACATTTCTCTTTGCTCATGTGTTGAAAATGCAACAGGACATTTTTTTTTCCATTTCTTTTCTTGGCACATGGGTGTGAATTTTAAAAAGCCCCATCTGTGTGTGTGTGTGTGTGTGTGTGTGTGTGTGTGTGTGTGTGTGTGTGTGTGTGTGTGTGTGTGTGTGTGTGTGTGTGTGTGTGTGTGTGTGTGTGTGTTTGGTTTTTAATTACAGTGCAGGTGCTTACTGTATCGGGACAATGTGCTTCATGAGTTTTTGTGCTCAATTTTAGGCAGTGCTTTGCTTTCTGGATCATTGTAAATAATTAAATAAGAAACGAGGAATGTAAAACAGAACCACCCAAAATAATGCCACAAAAATGCTGTGTATGAGGACAGTGAGAGTTAGTTGCTCCCCAGATGAATTCACAGAACACCACTTCACATCTGTACTGCTGCTACTCTGCTCATGTTCATGAAGCAGCTGCATCTCTGACACAAACGATTCACCACATCTGATAACAAAGGGCTTTCCGTGCTGCATCCAAACTTCAGTCTAACGTTTTAGAAAGATAGAGGCAAATGTTGTGTGTGTGTGTGTGTGTGTGTGTGTGTGTGTGTGTGCGTGCGTGTGTGTGCGTGCGTGCGTGTGTGCGTGCATTTAAAGTGCAATATCTAAATCAAAAACTAATTCCAACCAAACTGTTACAGTGAGAGGCAGGAGGAGTCAGTTCCTTTCGATTACATTAACACAATAAAAACATGTCTGAACAATAAAACAACAACTTGAGCATGTACAGTATGTCGAACATACACGATACTACTGTAGAGGCGGGCACCAACATGGATTTCTACACTCAGTAGCAGTTTAAAGTATCAGAAATAATCAGTTGCATTGTGAGAAAGACTTGAAGAAAACACAGATTCATTTGCTACAAGTTGACAGATGACAAGTGAATCCACCTCTGTCATCATTTCTTCAATGAAATGATTTCAATTTATATATTCATAATCTCATGAATTGAAAGAAGTTTTAATAAACAATGTATATGTGTTGGCTTCATTATTACCCTCATTAAACCCTTGTTTACATATCTGCTGGACTGTTAGTATAACTTCTGTCATTGTGTCTTAGTGCGGCTGCCAGAGATGTTGAGCAGAAAATATCAATTTCACAGCTTTTTGACCGTAGTTCTTTCAGACAAGCATATCGATAACACATCACAGTCATTACTAACATCATTTCTGATCGGTGCCCACCGCGACATACAACACTCACAACATGCTCAGAGAGGATCAGTGCCTCCTGCCCAGTGCTTTCAGGACTCATTCGCCCCCACATTGCTGTGAAAAATTCAACTGTGTCTCCTCCACGTCACCGGTGCTATTAACCTCACTCAGGCAACAAGAGAAGATGTGAAGGATCGGACGGAGAGAGGGGGATGTTGAAAGAAGAGTGGTGGAGTGATGTGTGGGCGGCTGGAGATAATCTCTCAGACACCACAAGGTGTCGTGTTGCCATCTCAGAGGCGGTTGCTAGGCAACAGCATCCGTCAGAGTCTTCCTCCGAGTGGTAACTAGGTTACCCCAACTTACTATCACTGTGTTAGTGTTTTGCCGTGTTTTTTTAACTGCAAAACTGTGTCCCTCTTCCTGTTGGTTACTAACTTTACACCAGCTGCTCCACCCAGGCTGGCAGGTGTGGAGAGTTTACACCAGTTCATCCAGTAGAGTCCCTATGCTGTGGTGCTGCTCCGGGGGGCCGGCTATGGGTTTGTTGCACATGGGGCAGACGCAGCGAACCTCCAGCCACTTTACTAGACACCTGTGCAGAAGAACAGACAGAATAAGCCACACTTCTTCTTCACCAGGCCTGCAACACAAATCCTTGCATTACTCTGATCAAAACAAACAAAAGCCATACTTAATTTTAATGATGTGAAATATTACCAGCAAAACCTACGATCAAAAGTTAAAGCAGAATGTAAAAGTATTTAACTGGCTTCACTATTATGCATTAACATCTATAAAGATAACTGACTTTATACAGTTCAGTATTGGGCAGTTCATCCGATCATATGTTTTGCATGAAAAATGTTCACTGTAAACAGTAACTGTAACTAAGAAAGTAAATGTGGGTAAGTACGGTGTGTTGTATTATATATAATGTATTGAAGTAAAAGGACACAGTGCCTGTGCACGGTTCACGTTACAGCCGTGACCACCCCTCTCTCATCCCTAATTAGCAACCAGGAGGGAAACGCAATCTAAAACTGAATGAATGAAAGCACTGTTGCACAAGAGCCCCTACAGTCAAGAATACTTATCCATCTTATTTATCGCTGATAAAGATTGAACCATTTTGATTTTAACCAGCTCAGGCAGGTGCAAAGTGGTAACAAGTGCTCTCCTGTACTCACTTCCTGTGGAAAGCATGTTGGCATGGCAACACTCCCAGCTCGTCTTTCACTTTGAAGTCCTCCAGACACACGGCACATGTCTGCTGTGGGAGTGATGGACATGCCAGGGTCAGTGAGTGAAACTATCATGGGTTGTTTTGGTTGGTTTTAGTCACTGATACAATGTAAAAAATCATGTAAATCACATTCTTACCCCATGTAGATTCAACTTTTTGGGATCTCCTTTTAAAACTACCTGTAGAGCAAAAAAAACAATATTATTATTATTAAGATGTTTTTTATTCATTATTTACACTTTAAAATTTGAAGAAGTATCCTTGTCACGCTTACTTCTCTGTATCCAAACCGCTCACTCTGGGCTTGGTGCCGTAGTTTGCTGTAGGAAAAAAAACATAAGGTACTTAAATAATGTTGCAACTAATAGTCAGTAGTCTACTTTAGCATTTAGCTACTTATAGCATGTAAAAGAGTAATGGAGCAGCTGCTATACAAGTAAAAGAAAAATGTATTTACACGTCCAGCAGTTTATGGAACAACTTTAGCTTTAATTTAGAGTCGTGTCTCAGTTTGTCTGAGAAAACCCGTCCCATTCACATTCACATTACTGTGTCTGTGTCTTCACATTTGTCAGGTAAGAAGAAATATGCAACTGTTTGTGATTAACAATGGAGCTTTATATGGAGATGATAAGCCAGTGTTACTATGTCAAAAATGTGTTTCTATTATTAATGTATTGACATTTAAGCAGCACTTTAGTACTTATGTACTTTTAAATACTTGAATATGCATCACTTTGTAATAATATAAATTCTGAATCTGTAAAGTAACTCATAATTATAGCAGAAAAAAAATCAACATTTCCCTCTGACACCACGTTCTGAATAAAATACTGTGGCATTGAGTGGCATTGAGTGAAGGTACACAGGTAAATGGGACTTAATTATAGTACACAAGTAAATGTGCTCTCTTACTTCACACCACTTTCCACTTGTTTATTAAGAGATACAGTCATCTGTATTTTATTCTAACAGCAGGTCACTGGATTCAGGCTCAGACTTAAGTGTGTGTGGTTAAAGTTGTGGGACTGTGTGTGACTGTAGCTGTGTAATTACAGGGGTGACCTTGATAATTGACTGTCCTTTCTAAAAGCTACAAATACATGTTCCCCTGCAACCGCACACACACATTGTTCAAACACTTAACTAATCATGTAACTACACGGCGCACAAACTAACACACAAATACACTTGCGCGTACATATACACAAACATGGGTAATGAGTATGTTGCCTCTTTGAATCCCTGCACCACCCCGAAATGCAACAATGGAGACGAGATCCTTATCACTTGGCGAGCCGTGTCTGTTCAGGCAGTTATTTTTGGCCTCCTGTTTTTACACAACTAAACATAGACTCAAATGTCTATCACTGTTTGTGATTTGGGCCCGAAACTAAATGCAGCGAGAGCATCTGAGATGAAAAAATAATGTTTGTTTGTGATCTGATCACCCTCAGAAAAGACAAAAACATAAAAAATAAGATAAATTATCTTTGAGTCGGTGCCGAATGTAAGGAAATGACAGTTATTCGTTGTTTTTGTGACTCAGTTTATTGTTTACACTGATTGCTGCTAACAATCTTCCATGTAGAACAATGTGAGGATACGCGTTTTACATGTGCTGAGGTTTCCCATGCCTGGAGAATGATGTGAAGTGGGTAAAAGGGGGGCATAATAGAGATTGGTTCATCTATTGTGTCTGAATAGAAAATTCTCATACAGCTGCCAGTGACCAGCTCCTAATGTATGAAGTAACAATTGATTTCACCAAGTGTACAGCACACAATATGATAATAGGTGCTGAAAAAATGGGGAAATCCAATTTATAGGAACAATCTCAACCAAAACAATGTCCTTCTCTCTAAAATACCGTATTTTACACAAAACAAAGGTTCAATGAAATCCTGAGATAGGTGCATATTTTTTTGTTCTTTGGGAATAATTCAGAAAAGAGATAAATGTCAGCTTCAATTATAACATGTTCAGTATCAATATACAGATAACAGAGATACAGATCTTTAAACACATAATGCCAAGAATCCAATGGTACAAAAGTACGTCAACTAAAGTTTTAATGGGCAGATGTTGTTTCAATGTGGCTCAGATTCAATGGAGAGTTGACACGTGTCATTTAAAATATATTGAGGTGGACCTATAAAAGGCAGCTGGTTTGTCAGAATCAACAGTTGGGTTCGCAGAAAAAATAAACAAAGGAATACCAAAAAATATCAAATGACCTTGTGAACTGAGGAACACAGGACTCATTTGCTGTGGTGGAAAAAGAAATTATGCCTGTACATCACGTGAAGAATGTTCTCCAGGATGTAGGCGTAAATGTTTCCTTGATAACAATCAAGAGAAGACTCAATGACCACAACCTCAGAGGATTCACCACAAGATCTAAACCCTTTGTAATCCTTAAACAGCAAGGCAAAGTTCATCTAGTAAATCAGACACAAGGCGAAGAAAAGATGTGATTCAGGCGTGAGTCAGGGTAGAAATGAAGTTCGTTTCTACTCTGGTTGGTGAACAGCTGTTGATGCTAACACTGGCTAAGTACTGTAGAAACAGCAAAATAAACCTGTTCCTTTATAAACAAAACAGTTTAGCAGACGGTAGTTTAGCAACATCACCACAAAAGTCTGCACCATATTGTGGACTGTAGATGGTCCTAATAATGATTCAGTATATTATAAAGAGACAAGCTAGCGTCACAAAGGCTGTTCGAGGGGTAGGATTAGCCAATGACTGGAGAAGAGCTCCTGCACTATGGCTTTTATTTAAACAAGGTTAATTTGCTCAAAGTTTTCTTAGGAATAAAATCATTATCATTATCTGTTGTGAACAATTGCCAAGTAGTTTGGAGGCTTGTCCATGTAATTTCTGTTTCAAGAAATGAGCCAAACCAATGGAGAAAGACTGTCAGCAGTGGGTCCATACCAGTATGCAGAGGGAGATATAAGCTATAGATATAAAGTGGCAACAACGTCAAACGCTGGCTGATCGTCCTTGCTTTGTTTGGATAAGTTGCACATTTTTGGTGCCACACTGTAACATCTCATCTCTCCCTTTTATCTTACTGTAGCTTGTGAGAAATATTTATGGGAGGGAGGGAGGGAGGGAGGGAGGGACAGAGGGAGGGAGGGAGGGTGGGAGAGTGGCTGGAAATGATGCATGGTGTTGTCCTTGTTGTACTGGCTACAAAACAATAATCTTTTTCTCCACAGATTTTGCTGACCCTCTCCAAATACCAGCAGTGGGGTGCTGGAGGCCATAGGTCAAGTTGGCAGTAAGTCTATGGACGCCCAGTCCGTTTAAATGGACCCTGTCCACACTGTTACAGTGTCATTGTTCCCAAACAGGTTGAAAGTGTCAGAGAAGCTCAGTTTTTGAGGCGTGCATGTGGAGGACTGCCAAGTATTTCATTTTAGGACAATGTATGTCCACAGCAACCAAGGAGGCTCTTCAGTGTGAGAAAGTGGAAAGTCTTGACTGGCAGACGCAATCACGCTATCCTTTTGACCTTTGACGTCATGTGTATCTGCCCGATCTCTCCAATCCCTAACCTTTGGTCACTATCAAATGAAGCTGTGAAGTGGCACTTTAATGGAGTGTGAGTAATGAGATGAAGCACGGAGCCACGAATGAGGCACAACCCAAACCACAATGGATCAAAGTGATCAAGAAGAAGAAGCTCAGTTGCAGTTCCATGCTGCACTAGACAAAATTGCAACAAGGTTTGTACAGTATGTGCATTACAGAGCAGAGAGAAAGTGTTACATTCACATGTGTGAGGTGGAGGTGACCTTCCTACTTTATTTCCACAGTCTCTGTTTGTCCTCTGCAGTTGAGATTAATCTGTCTGTGTGATCACTCCCGGTGTCACAGAGCTGCAGGGGTTTCAAAAAGATGTTTGACTGGACACACTAACCGGTCATGTTTCCCTTTGGCGAACCACAAACAGCCTGTTGCATTGGGATATGTACACTCAGGAGATTCCACAAGTCTGGTCTTGAGGATCACTGACAGTAAATTAAATGAGTCAGTGAATTTATTTGAGGAAAGACGCTCCGGTATCTTAATGTCTCTGCCTCCTAGTCTGTGTATCGTCTGGCTGAAAACACTCTCAGCTTGCCCCTGCACCTCCTGGCTCTTAATATATCTCTTCGACTGGCTGCTGCCTTATTGAATATAAACCCAGCAGTGTTAGAGCAGATCGAGGTATAATTAAAGATATGATATTTCTGGTGTGTGCTTTTGGCACCCCTGTGGTCACAGGTACGACTGCATACTGCTGCTACATCCCACCGGGATAAGCAGAGACATAAAGGATTGTGCGTGCTTAGTAGACCTCACCCTGATTTTAAGGCATTTAAGAAAAGGCTCTACTGTATGATTGCTGCATATAATTAAAAAAGGGGGTTCTTACGTAGAAGAATAGAGACAGACCTGGATTTCGTTGGACTCATAATGACGAACTCTCCGACACACAGGATCTAGACAGAATCCGTCTGAGGGAGATAATAGAAAACCTGCCCCCAACTGCGAATGACATTCATCACTCAATATTCATCTGATGAATCACCCCGGTCTATAAATGAATTCACAATCACACTCCTACCCAAGACTACCAGCGTGTTAATGGGGCCGAAAGGAAGTGACTCACTGGTTATGATTCACACAGGCAGTGGCTTTAAAAGAAAAAGGAAGGATCCCAGCTCTGACAGAGTTGATGGTCAATTTAGTGCTGAGCCTGGGCCAAACCAAACATCCATGATTGCAGAAATGCATTTGACCCCAACATCAGCACCTGGGCTTCGATAGATCCAAAATAAATACAGAGATATATTATGGTTTGATTTAATACTAATTGACTCAACTTTTTCACAAGGCTTTTCTCTTGGTTGTAACTACCGAATAAAAATATCTAAAGATAAAAAAAATAAATAAAAAAAAACATGCTCTGAATTGATGCGTGAGATTCTGTCTTGAGATAATGAAGGGATTCTCTGTTTCTTAAAGTAATTGATCCCCAGATACTGATTACTTCTACCTCTGCAAAATTCATTCCTATCACAGTCCCATTGTACATTATCTCCATCGTCAGATGGAGTTGTAGATCTTGCGCACTTTGATGACTTCATGGATGATTCAGAGCTTTTGATCTTCATCTGCAGATTTTTTCAACATGCACAAGATATTCTTAAAATGCTCAGGGGAAGTTTTGTGACATGAGCAAAAACAATTTTTTGAATGCAGACATGAATATCTGAATACAAGCTCCAGAAGAGCTGCTGAATGAACATTGGACCAATTTCTTTATTTATTCATCTACTGGACAAACAATGGTCAAATTCCATCCTTCTATAGCTGTTTTTCTGCTGAACAAGATGTTGACATTGAAATATCATGACCATGTAAATAATATCATAGGTATAATAACTGATGACTGATTTTAATAATTTCCTGGACTTCTCCTATGGTTCTTTATAAATGTCCCAGAGCCAAATACTTGCTGGACACCAGCTACCACTGTTTCTGACATTCATTTGCATGCTGACATTTCAATTTGTGCTTTACCATGTTTTCCAGATGGCACACTGGCTATGTATGTCTCCTGCCAACAAACACGTTTCTTTTAATTGTTTGACATTTTGATAACACAGCCAATCACATCTGATGCCAAAAACAGCACTGGCAATAAAAAGGTAGCAATAGAAATGTCATGTTATTAGACAAACACAGATGCTCAGTCACACAAAAAAAATGAAGAATAGAAATCCCCGAACTCTACTGCAGATGGTGACGTTTCCTGATGTTTATTCTAAGCAGAGTTTCTATGGAGTTTTCCTCGCCACTGTCCTCACACATTGTGACGGGCCGCTTCCCGTTGCCTCATATCCTGTCCTTCAGACACAAACGTCCCTTCAGCTCATCAGGGAATTCACAGTCAGCAGCAGGGGAGGTCACCCTGTTCCTCTTTTTTTATACAGCCTTCCCTCCCTCACTGTGTCAGTCCACAGCTTTAGCCCAGGCTTAAATAACTCAACTCAAGCTGCCTACACTGTTCAAGTATTGAATGGATTGCCATGAAACGTGGTACACATACAATATGTCCCCTTCAGAATGATTTAAAACCACTTCGGTGAAAATGTCCGATACATTCTTTTATGACTAAATAAAGACAAACTAAATATCATACAAATGAACCTCAGTTGTGCTTTGTGTTTCATGCTAATTAGCAAATGTTTAAACATTTTTATACTTCCTTATTTAGTATGAATAAGCACTATTCAGAGTATAATGCTGTTACAGGTAGATACTAGTCCAACTACTACAAGTCCTTGTGTGCAAAATGGAGGCTGGTAAAGAGATAATGATGTCTTATAGGATTTGTTATGATTGCTTACCAATACTGCATTATTATTATTATTTATGTCCCCGTATTTGCTCACAGCTACTTTACAGTTTGTCATAAAATGTTTGTATAATGCATATAAATCCTAAATAAAAGCTGCAAGCACGGCTGTTGACATTTTCAAAACTGTGCCTTTTTAATCTGGCTGATTCATTTTCTCCCTTGGTTGGATTCATTCAGGCAAATATTAAAACAGCAGTGGCACACAAGTGCAGACCAACACGGCCCCACGCATACCTTTTAGAGGAAGAGGTCGTAGCTGGGTCACAGACTAACACTGGAGAGGCTTGTGTGGTCATGATCAAACCTCAATCTGACCCAACCATCAAGCGTACTCTACATGTTTGAGATAAAGGCTCACTATAGCCAGATGCACGGATGTGGAAAAGCAAAGGCAACAGACATGAGGAGTTGTCTTGTCTTCAAGACATCTGAGCAGGGGCCGTATTCCTAAAGATTCTTAGTGCAAAGAGTTGCTCCTAGTGGCCAAATTCTAAGAAAATTCTTAGAATCATGATGTTTTCTTAGAATTTCTCCTAAAAGTTAAGAGTAGATCCTAGTAAAGATAAAAGCTATTCCTAAAGAATCCTAGCTCTTAAGAGAGCTCCTAAGGTGGGATCTGTTAAGAGTAGGGAAGAGGACTTTTAAGTGGCTTAGGAGTTCCCTAAGCAGAGGACAGAATGGTGGACAGAAGAGGCAGGAGAGATATTCTCCAAACACTGGATGACAGTGAATTAATGAAACGCTAGAGATTGTTCCTGTTCCTCTGTCCAGTTGGGTTTCCTTGTTCTTTTCTTCTCCATTGCTGTTCACTGGTTTGTGGTAGATTTCAAAGCCAACCAACACTGCTTCTTATAGGCCGCTCAGCAATCACAGACACTGATTAAAGCTGAGCCATTTTACCCTCGTTAATACCAAATTGAGTTGAAATGTTTAAAGTTGAAAGTGCAAAAATTACCAGCATGGTAATTAATATAAGCAAGTTTCACTATGTGAATACTGTGCAAGTTTTCACACATTTTGTAGGATAATTTTTAAGTATAGACTACTATTCATTTAACAGATATTTTGTTTAATGTGAAATATTTTTTACAATTACACAGTCTTTATAAGATTGGATTCTATGGTTAAATTTATCAATTTGAGGGTCCATCCTTTGCCGATTATCACCAAAATTATATTTTTTATCTAGCTTTTTTTAAAGTATATTTTTTGGGTTTTTTGGCCTTTAATTGACAGAACAGTTGAGAGAGAGAGAGGAAGCAGAAAGAGGGGGAATGACATGCAGGATAGGACTGCTCTACCAACTGAGCTAAACACCGCCCCTTTATCTAACTTTTAGGATCAACCAATCACAGCGTTTGAAATGATGACTCATACCTAGCAACAGGGGTCAACCACACCTCCTCACTAAGATAGGAGTCTCTGTCCACTCCTTGCTCAGAGTTCTCTGAGAGTGTTGTGGAATCACTCCTAAGCTAAGACTCCTTGCTAGGAATTTTTAGGTTAAGTTAGGAGCTCTCTGAGAGGATTCTTAGAATCTTTAGGAATACGGGCCCAGATTTTTACCTCTTACCTGATAAAGTAACAGCAGAAGATGAGGCTCAGGATGAAGACAAAGATGCCTGTCCCGAAGATGACCATGTAGATGTTTAGAGGCAGGTCCTGGAAGGCGATGGGTGGCATGGTGCACGACTTGTTGGCGTAAACCAGTCCAAGACCACAGAAGCACCCTAAACAAAGACGGATAGAAGATATGAAAACACATTTACAGGAAGAACGAAGTCAAGAGCAGTGGCCTGGCACAGTCACATGTAAGAACATGTCTGGAAACATAAGTGAATGCAACTTCGCACATACTTCTTTTTAAAACACTCTGCTATCCATTGGCAGCTGAGGGTCAGACCTGCAGCTGTGTCTGCCGCCAAACACGCACATCCACGGACACAAAGGCTGAGGGAAAGAGGTAGAGAAAGACTGCACTTTCCCGTCATGGAAAATGAGTTCTTTTGAATTTCTACTTAAACATTAAAACGCTCTTAATGCTGTATCCAAGCAACATGGTCATCGCTCTTCATACAGCCGATCCACGTGTCTTTGTCTGATAAAGGGTCAGTGCATTCAAATGCATTAGTGTTCAGAGACAGTCATAGATGAAAAGGTTATATTTGCCAGCCATCTTTTGTAAAATTAAGATACTGTACTGATGAAATTTTAAGATAGGTTTGTGAGGCAGGAAGCACTCGTCTTTTTTAGAACAGTGATTGCAACAAATTACAGATGCAGCATAATGTTATAATGTCTTGTACTTATAGTTTTACCATTACAGTTGCTCTCCTGTCAAGTCTTTCCCTTCCTGCTTTGATGCTACATTCCTCCAAGCAGGCTGGACGCCAGTGTAACAACAGTAAGATCTTACCACTGGACAGACATTACACTTTGGCTGGAAACTGAGTGAATGTCAAAACTAATTGACATTGGGACATTGGGTTTTGCTCACAGTGAGAATGACCTCATATTCCATAGTAACCTGCGTGTCACTAATGATTGTGTTTCAACTTTTTCTTGACATCTTATCGGTAGAAGTGCTTTGTTAGATGAGCTGGGTGGACACATTGATCCATGGTGCGATTAGCTGAAGTCGTAGCACAATCGCGTTCCAGACATCAAGTTGGCAGGGCAGCATAAAGTCAATATGGCATTATAATACCAAATAAGACATTTGGAAGACAATGGGTTTTGGTTACAATACAACTTGAATGTTGGTAACCTACATTCAACCATATCAATGTCTAACAGCGTTGGTGGCCAGCTGCATGCCTCCAAGGCTGCATGTTTGTTTTACCAGGAGAATGACGCTGTGAATGACGCTGTACTGTCTCTGCTGAGGATTTAAGAACAAATGTGGCATGACATTTAACAAGATTCAGTATGTGTGTGGTTTAAAGTATTTGATGAATTGTGCTTATTATGTGTTAGCACATTGAGAGGAACCTTGGATCCCCAGATTTCAAGCAAAGGAATCATGGGAGAAGCAGCTGTAGACTAGATAGGCAGAGACAAAGAGATACAGAGAGAACACGTGCTTGTATGAGTAATGGGAAGTGAGTATCTGCATGTGAGAGTGGGCTTTGTGAGATCAGGGTCACTCCAACCCAGCCAGTGATAGTGAATCGGCACTAACACCGGGCTCATCGCCGTCTGCTGATAACAAACTGCACTGTGTGAGACTGCATTAAAATTTTAGAAAAATCAAATAGGCTGAATGGAAGAAGTGATGAATGGATGACAGGACAGACAGACAGATAAGTGGATGATGGAGGGATGGATGCATGAATGGCTGATGGCAAATGGATGGACGCTCGGACAAACAAATGCATGTATGGACAAATGGATGAACATGTGGACATACGGGTGGAGGAAAAGACGTATAAATGAATGAATAAATGAATGGATGGATGAATTAATGAATGAATGAATGAATGAGTGAATGAATGGCTGGAAAGATGGACAGAGGAATGGATGGATGGATGGACATGCAGTTAGAAAAATGGATGTATTAGTAATAAACACACATGGATGGATGGACGGATGGCTGGATGGATGAATGCACAGACAGAAGAGGAGGACGGGATGAATGGACGGATGGAGACCTTTACCAGTTTCATTTCCCTGTGATGGGCATTGTTTTCTCGGGGCACAGTTTTTTGATCGATCCTGGTATTTCTATTCGCTCCCGCAGCCAAAATAACAAGTTGACATTTCTATTTGACATTTCTCCCACCTCACAGTGCGACGCTGCAGCACGAGAGGATCGATACTTCCCGCCTCTTCGTTCCACTTGCTCAGAATAAGCATGATGCTTCATTAATCGAGGCTCTTCACCGACGGCCATACGTTCAAGTTCCACCTCTAAATGACTTCACTCAGCAAGAGGTAATCACTAACAGAGACATTGACGTCTGCCTGAGCCTCCGTCAACAACGTCAACATGACAGTGCAAATCAATTATTAAACACAAACTAATCAAAGCACAAATGCTGAGCAAATACGCAAGGTCATGGGTCAAGTAATCTTTTTATATAATTAACCTATATTTTCTCCAAACCATATCTCCATAACTTTCAAGGCTTCTCTGCATGCTGGGTGTGTACTTGTGGAGTACAGTGGAAAAAACTCCTTTTGATTTCTGTTGTTCTGAATGGAGAGGTCAAAACTTGTAGTAGTGAAGTATGAAGTTCTATAGCTGAAAGTTACTACATACATCAGGTACTGTTCTTAAAGCAATGCATATAACACAAGCTTATACAATATAAGACATTGTTAGCTATTAAGCCATCCATCCATCCATCCATTGTCTATACTGCTTATCCATGCAGGTATGAGCGACTGTGGGAGGACTGGAGCTAATCCCAGCTGACAAAGGTTGAGGGTCGGGTACAGCTCTCTCTCAGCTCTTTCTGAGACCAACAACCTCACATACTCATATTCACACCTACAAGCAATTTAGAGTGGCTAATCAACCTAATGTGCTTCTTTTTTTCTTTTTCTTTTTGGACTGTGGGAGGAAGCGGAGAGAGGGCATTCAAATTCCCACACAGAAAGGCCCCAGGCCAGGGGATCAAACACAGAACCCTCATTCTGTGAGGCAGCCATGCTAACCACTGTACTAACCTTGCCAACCAGATATTAAACCAGTAGTTTCCCATTCCCCTTTTGTTGTGACCCCTAACTGTTTATCTAAGGCTTTTTGTCACATTTAATGAGTCGACTTGTTGTTAACATTCTCCCTGAAAATGCCTCTTTGAATGTCACAGATGGTTTTATCTGGATGTAACTGTTTGAAGCCTAACAACGTAGCATTGTTAAGTCTCACAAAATAGCACAGATCAAAGAAAAGTCCAAGAAAAGTAAAGATATATGTGTAACATGACTCATGACTGTTTTTTCTTCTCTCCTATCCCACATGACCCCTCAAATTAATCTTGTGACCCTGTGGTCACAACACAGTCACACAGAAAAAAAAATGGAAATAAGTCAGTTACACGAGCAGGGTCATAACAAAGACCCATACGGACCATAGATGACGTATGGGCCAATTTCCATTTTTCTTTACAGTTGAAAAATAATGTTATTCGTCCACATTCGTTTTTTTTTTGTTTTTTTTTACATTGACAGGTAATCTGTAATAAGATAAATCAGAAGCTGTTCATTTTCTTTTCTTAAACGGTTACAAGCAACAAAATTGAGCACCGATGCATAGTAATAAAAATCTATATCAATCACAAGGCCCATTTACTTTAGATAGCCTACTGTAACTACAGTTTGCTGATATCATTTCAGCACTTTTACTTATAGAATAATATCATAGTTTGTTTTGTTTACACTGCACGTGCTCCTGCATTTAAGCCTCTTCACACCGTTTCGCTTCCTTATACACACTCAAACGCTTAGATACTGAATGAGAATCAACCTCTCAAAAAAACCAAACAAACACGTGTAACATGAGAGCTGCTGTAAAATTAAATCTCCTCTCCATGAACATAGAGCCTCCATATTCACAGAAAATCAAAGAGGGCATGGACACACGTGAATTTGTGACCATGAAAACAAGAGAGTAGACCTAATTTTCTCCATCACGTTTACATTTGTTGAACAATCTGCTTCACAAAGATCACCAGCAGACAAAGAGAAACACACACACACACATACTAAAACAGTGAGGGGGTGGGTGGGGGGTTGGAGTACATGTCTCTGTTCATGTATTCATGTCACTGCACGGCTGATGGCACAAATCACCTGTGAAGCTGCTGCAGACTCACAATCCAAATCTGGGTCATTTGTATTCAAGTCTTTATATGTGTGTTCATCATGTCACGACTGTGTCTGTGTGGACAAAAACTCACTACGTTTGTATGCGTTGTTGCAGACAGACAGCTATATGTGGTATTTTGCTTTGGGAGGAGCCCATGTATGACCACTGACCTATATATTGGCACACTCAGGAGGTGCCTCGTTGCCATGGTGCCAGGAGTATAGCAGATGCGAGATAAAAAAAAGGGATGAGGGCTAGTTAGCGCGAAAGTTCTCATTTTTAAGGACAGAGAGGATCTGAGCTTCAGCTGTGACAGATTCATGTTGTTGTTGTGGTTGTTGTGGTTGACGGTGGCAGGAAAGTCCCTGTGTGATATGGCAGAGCTGTAAAATACCTAGAATATGGCAGCTTCCCTGACAGCTCCTACGAGATGCCTGGTGGGGTTTTGTCCTATATACGCTGCTGCACTCACACACAAAGCTGCTTCATCTTCTTCTTCCTCGGCTGCTGCTGCTGCTGCTGCTTGCACTAAAGACAGAACTTCCCATCAAATATTCAGCAGTTCACATGAGGGGGAAACACTCAAGTCTGCCTTCATACTGTAGCTGCTCTTGCTGCTACTTGGTTTTCAGGAAGAAAGCAGCTTGGACCCCCACCATCCCATCACATGTAGCTATGAAAGTGCTGCATGTGGCACGTATACAAACACTGGAACAAACAGGCATGATCGCAGATGACACAGAGCAGACGCTGAGCTGTGGCTGCCTGATACGGCTTCATTTTTCCAGCAGATAGTCACTCTTTGATACTGTGTTACTCTGTGTATGAGTGTGTGTGTATGTGTGTGTACTACTTCCCCTATGAATAGCAGGGGAGTTGAGCCGCACAAAGGGAGTAATTGTTCTTGTCTGTGCGAACACCACCAACAGTCAACCGAGGAGGCTGCTGTGGCTGCTGCACTCAACCAGGCAAACGCAAAAAAGGAAAAAGAACCACTAATCCATCATCTTTAGCAGGTCTCGCCGTGACAGTGACGCCCCCCCGACCAAACCAGCTCGCTGCTGTGAAAGGGTTCGTTTTCTTACTGCACAGCTGATAAGTCCCCACACGCACAAACAAACAAACAAAAAAATCTCTAGATTGAAAGAAGACAAGGGAAGTTTCTTAGACTTTTGTAGATAACCGGTCGAGGCCGGGAAGCGTGCAAATGAGAGACTGCAGATAGTCAGTCAGTGTAAACAAGACCCAGGGTGGCAGATGTCATACAGAGAACACAATAGCTGGCCTTGTGTGGCTTTCAATTGGAATCAGATATAGAAATACAGGGTTTTATTGATTAAGCAGACGAGATAAATGTTAAATTATAATAATAAGTGGGTTACTTTACTTTAAGTAGTCCTGTTTAGCTTTTATAAACAGTTTACAATTTCCCTAAGACCATGAGATGTGTTCAACTTCAAACAGCTTGTTCTGGTTGAGCAGAACTTCAAAATAAAACAGATACTCAGTTTACTGTCATAGGCTATGTGACAAAAGAAGAGATCCTCACATCTGAGAATCTGGAAGAGATAAAAGTTTTTTTTTTTTACTAAAAGGTAATACAATAATGAGGCACTTTTAACAAAAAAAAGGGGTGATTTGGGTTTTTCTCTGATAGGAAGGTGTGACATATTGTCCTTTCTCAGACAGGAAATGTCTAAATTTAGAAAAGACTGTAGAGACTCAGATAGTCACAGTGTTGGCTGCCATCAGAGATTCACTCCTCTATAAATAACAGGCTGTATTACCACTTGGTTTTGGTAAATCAAAGGCCTGTAACACACAGACACACAGACGCACACAGCTCTCAGAGAAGAAAATGACTGCTGCTTACCGTTACACCACTGAAACGGGTGCATCAATGCACCAGAGGGAGTCCTACCGCCGAGATCCGATCCGTGTTTACCAACAAGCCGCAGCCTGGTCTGGATGACCGCAGTGAGGGAGAGCCAGAGAGCGTGTGGCAGCGGTGGGGAAAGGTGAGGCAGACAATAATGGCACCTGTATACCTCAAAAAAAGGTCGTAAAAGACGAATAAACAGGTGGAGGAAGAAAAAAAAGCTTGAAGTTGAAGCTGGAGTCTGTCACATTATTTAGACGCTCGTTGGTCTCCGCAGACGGAAAAAGGAGAAGTGTAGATGTGGGTTTCCCAGCTCCTGCTTGCAGAGTCTGCTATGACTGGCTGTGTTATTATTAATAGACGCTGTATACCCCTGACCCAGCAGCGGCAGCATCTGTGTGTGTGTGTGTGTGTGTGTGTGTATGTGAGAAGGGGGGAAACTGGAGCACTGGCTCGGTCTCCCTTCTCGCTGCTCCCGCCCCCTCCGACCGAGCAGCTGACTGACGTGCAGCGAGGACCAATCCTCAGCCTCCCCTGGCCCGGGGTGTGTTATGACAGCTTGGCGTGTGTTTTCCACCACCATCAGTCACTGCATTTTTCTTACACGGTCATTAATTATGGCATAACATCAACAACAAGATTTAAGGATATCGGTTTAAGCCCACTCAATCACAGCGCTGTATAGCCTACAGTAGGCTACATCTCCAAGAGGCTGAGGGGCAAAAAATCAGCCATGGGCACCCACTGACCCACATTTATCTTTCCATTCAGTCATCAATTATTCAATCAACAGGGACATAATCAGCCATTAATTCCAAGATTGATCATTTTATCGTATAAATGCTGAATATGGCCTTTTTAAGACAGCTCTTTTAAGACATTTTAAGACACCACATTCAGTGGAAATCAGCTCATGTTTCTCATGAACATTACAACAACAACTTGTTTAAAGTTCCCTCAACTCATTGGTTTCATAAGGAAACATGGTGATTACTGAAGACTTCCCAGCATTCATACACTGAGATTTTTGTTTGGGCCCGTAGCAAAGTGCATAAACCCTGTTAAATTTCTAAAAGTCTCCTGCCTTTGTTTGGCAATCAAACATATCAAGATGCACAAAAAAGTGTACAACAAATACTCCCATGGTCTCAACTCAAGAGGAAGTCCACTTAATTTATTCACTGAACTGCACAATGACATGTTTATTTCCCTAAATAAAAGTTTAGATGCCCTTTCAAAGTTGTCTTTACAGCGCCAGAGGAAATAATCTATATGGAAAGCAATAAGTTAATGAAACCTTTAATTGAGATTGATGGTTTATTCCTGAGAGGTCATAAGAGGTCATATTGGTTTTAAACTTCAAGCCAGCACAGAAGAGAAGTTCTTAAAGTGAAGTTAAACACAATAACTGGAGAAACTCAATGTGCTGAGAAAGATGGCAAAACAAAAGGGACTGTTTTTGTCAAATCTTTTATTTCTTTATTGGCCTAAAAGTAGTCACATTTAACTAAAATGAGTTAAAAAAAAAAAAAAAAAAAAAAAACTGGTGCAGAAACTCCTCAGTAATAATAAAAATGCAGGCTGAGTCAGTGCACACATGGCTGAAATCAAATGTTGGTTTTGAGGCCTAGATGTGATTAAAACCAGGAGACTGTGCGTTTGTGTGTGTGTGCAGTTCTGAGCTCAAGTGCTTTGTTGAACAATAAAGTAAAGTATGAAAATGAAGTGTTGTTTTGTCCATGCACAGGATGAAATACAAAATCAGCCACAGAGGATCTCAGAAGAAATAGACCTGCTCGTATCCAGTGAAGTTTCCAGCATATATGGGCGTGTAGCTGTAAATGAGCGACGAGGTCTCTTCCTCAGGATCGTCAAACTGATGTAAACTTCTTCGTCCTGAACAAAGCAGAGGTGAGACGCACATGAATAGAACAATAAAGAATAGATCTCAAAGGGTACATTTCTGAGGATATACTGTAGAAGAGGTGACCAAATTAAAGCCTCCCCCAGTCCCTTGTGTTGTAACATCACTATGTTCTGCATAGCTATCCTAGAAAGTCAGTTAACAGATACAGTACAAAAACCATACGTTAATGACTTTCTTTCTTTCTTAAATCAAGGTACTGTATCACATTGATGTAACTGATCATATAAATATAATCTATTTCCATAAAGAAATCCTTCTCATTGTCTGAATGCAGTATTACACCAAAGGTAATATCAATATAATATTTGTGATTAGTCTAATTGAGTTAATTCAATCTCCAAAAGAGACAAACCCTAAAATAAACAAAGTGGTAATATTCCTTTTTCCAGGATGATGTTGTAGAAAGTCAAGACAGCCTTACTGTGTCCTACTGTCTCACTGTAATAACTCTGTTTAAACAACTATCCTTTCTCCTCCTAAACCCACATACACAATCTGTATAAAGCAACCAGTGTGCTGTTGGGCTGTCTATAATCACATTTTATTTTTCTAAGAACCCAATGCCATGGTGGGCCCCTGGATTTGCGCCCAGCCATACTTAATATGATATGTTATTTTGGTTAAGATAAATATGCATGAGTTTATACATCTGCCAACACCTGTCCAAGTTCATTTACTATAACATGTTTACAGTTACTTAACATATCATATCTTTTCAACACCTGTCAGTGCTCGGCTTGGTATCATGGATAAAATAATGAGTTGAGTAATTTTTAATGTAACATAAATATAGATTGTGTGATATTGTAACCGCAATGGAAATTCAATTATGAAAATGTTTTTACATTAAATTAACATGTAACTGTTTACAGTATATGTAGCTATTCCAGTGGCTTAAAAACTGACACAAGAGATATTAAGGGGGAGAGCAGCCAATTTATAGCTTCCGATACTGTATGTATAATCTTATCATGCAACATTAGTTCATTCCTAATAATGTAATGTGTGTTTATAATCATACCTTCATTGACAAAAAACTCAGCCAGCAGAGACGATAACTGAACAGCGTGAGCAGAGTGAGGAAAGTTCAGCTTTTTGTCCCACTGGAAACGATTCACCTCCGGGTGCCACTGCACTCCATAGAAGGGATATCTCTTACCTGATGTGAAGGAAGAAACAAAAACAACATATTTATTATTCCTCTTGCAAGTCTGTTACAAAGCAATGATGAAAATTGTATATAATCTTGTAACCTTCTATGGTTGAGACAAAGTGGACGTCATTTTCTGCAACGTTTGTGGACAAGATGGAGAAGAAATTATGCAGCTTCTCATTTTCCCGGAAGGTCTGTAACAACATTTGACTTATTAGACTTGACTATTCATGTGTTACCTTTCAACATTATACTGCATACATGTACTATTCTAGATTTCGAAGATTATCGTTTGTGCTTTCTTTTGATGCTGTGACATTTTGCTGTACTCTTATCTATTTTACCTAAACCACATGAGGAGATACATTTGTTAGGGAGCCCCAGGAAAAGAATACACACCCCATACCTTTATCTCTCTGTGTACAGTTTTTTCCTGTGCTATAATACTGAATGGCCCCAGCCAGATTTGCTGTGTAATAATCTGATTTAATACAGATTTATTTACGAATATGCAATATTTAAAACATAAAGGACATATTTAATCAGATTAACATAAACCAATTGCTGCACTGTGAACCTGCAGGGCAGGGATATAAACCCAGCCTTTATTAACCATATAGTAAGCAGTTATGCTGAATGAATACTGTATTTGGAGATGGCACATGTACACATTTATATTTGTACAGTCGACAGAGCCAAAAGTTTTGATCCTGACTAACCTCAGAAAACACATTTCCCATGTTTAAACCACACTGTGGGTCTCTAATTTCATTTCTCAGCACAAAAATAAGGCAAAACCCAAACAAGGGAAGTGAAATACTGTACAGTACAATGACACCAAAGGGATTTACTCTATACCTCTACTGTAAGGCCATAGTGGTGGAAATTGCCAGTTAGAGGTTCTTGGGTCACAGCCTTCATCAGCTCGTCTGGGAAACTCTGAAACATCCTACTGGTGTGGGCCTCTGCAGGGGAAAGAGGAGGGGCATTGAAGAGAAAAAAGGACAGTTTATTAAAAAAAAATACCTACCTTAAATGATAAGGTTTCATCAAGCAGAAAAGATACATATACATAAATGATGTGGTGATAGTAGCAGAGTCTGACTTCCAGGCTGGAAACACCCTCTGATTGGTAACTTGACTCTACTGACACTAAGTGGTATAATCCAGTACATGCAGGTTACCAGAAAATTAAATCTAAATGTGAAAATGTGATTCATTAAAAAAACGCACAGATTAAGACATAAACAGTACTGCAGTAAGATCTAACCTGTCGTTAGGTTGAGAGGCAACGCTATGTTCTCAGCTAAGGTGTTTGACAGCAGATTTTCCCCGGCCACCAGGACAGTCAGCAGCTGCAGACCCATGCACGTCCCCCAGATAGGGAAGAAGTCCCCCGCATCATTGGCCTGGAAAACACACAACGATACTCTAAAGCGTCTGAAACAATAGAGTAACACCAAAACTGTGGCAACTCCTTTTAACAATGTTCCTTTAAATGGTGGTAACAACATTCATTTTTACAGGCCCTCATAATTTCCTTGGAAATCTTCTGGAAAGAACTTTGTGAACTTGGTGCTAATTACTGGGAAAATAAAGACAAGGCTCTGTTGTTTCTGTTCATTAAATTAGGTGTGTTGAGTTTATAAGCCGCCATTGATTTCCAGAGGCATTTCCTCCATATAACATTTCCATTCCAGTCCTCAGTGAATAGACTGATAGCTTCCAAAGTATTAAATTACTGAGGGAATAATGATATCACATGCATTGCTGTCAGTTGTTTGAGACCTTAGTGCAGTTCATGTATAAACATTTTCCCAGCAAAACATTAGAATACTAAATTAGTTATAATTATGCTAATTAATGCTGGTTGAAAATTGTCTTAAATAATTCAACATACAGTAATGAATTATTTTTAAAAGACACATAGATATTAAAACAAGGCAGAACAAACCATCTGAGCAAGTTTGTAAAAAATCTTCGCCACCCTGGCATAATCTGATGTCTCCAAATCTACAGCTCCACCGATGAAGATCAGGCTGAGGAGACATCCCAGTGAGAGCAGTGAAGCGAGGGACAAATGCAGTTTGTATTTATGTACAATGATATATAAAATATAAAATACATGGTATTCATGTAATTTCTCCTGGAAATTTAAACTTCACAAAACATTTGTCATCACATGCTGTGACTCACCCATTTATCTTCTTGAAGATATTTTCATATTCAGCAGTGGTGAGAGTCAACCTGCGAACAAAAGAAAGAAACAATGTTATTTCACATGTTTTGACAAACCACAAACATCCACATGACAGGAATCCAGGTGTCAGAAAATGTACTTCTTCTTTTCCCACAGTGACCTTCCAGCAACAGCTATGTGATTTGTGGCTTCACACGGTCATGCTTCTCCTTTAAAGAGACAAATATAAATCCAATCTGATGTATTTATGTGTATATCATGACTGTGCAGACTTATGAAGTTCCCGCACATGGAAAATAAAGCTAAATTCATATTCACGGTAATGGTAAATTTCTGCAAAACATGCCCAAGTTTTGATAGGACTCGACCCACCGGATAGGCATCACTCTGCTGCCGCCAGACTCGATGTATTTCACATAGGAGGCAGGTATGTAGGTTCTGCCGAATGGTTTCATGACATCATCTGAAACTAGTTGAGTCAAAATCCCTGTAGGACAAAAACACAACCGTGAATACACACAAGCCTCCACAAGTGTCATCTGCTCTATGTTTTTATCTCCTAAACTTCTTTACAACATTCAGTCCTATTTGCATATTTCACTTACCAATCACAGGTCTGTCATTCACAGCCTCCTGCCTGAGCGTAGTCGGCATAGCTCTGCTGCAACAGGCAAAAAATAAACACGCAACGGCTGAAAATGCCACGTTGGCCATGTTTCCACTTCAGTCTCCACTGATCGATCCAAGCTTCATTCAGCAAACTGAACCTGTGAGGTTGTTAGAGAGCAGTGTTTATGAAAGAAGCTACAGCAGACTTATATGTTTCGATGGAAGAGGATATAAGGAAGTGAGGAATGTCCTGATTTACATGTGATGCCTCCAGCACTGTATATACCAGTTAGGCAAGTTCACTGCTGAGGTAAACATAAATATTCTGCTGACAGTTTGGATTTTTTGGCAAATTTCTGATCATTTAATGTGCAGGAAACACAGCAGCTTTATGGATTTAGAAATGGGTGTTGCAATAGAGGCGAAACAGATTGCATTACAGGATCTGTAATAACGGGTCATATGACAGATTTGGATCAAAATTGCTGACATATAAGTTTCAGAGTTAAAATGAACATAGTTTCAATTCACATGCACCTGCAGACTCTAAGCTCCTGTCTGCTCTCCTGATTCCTGAAACATTGAGGTTATCACTCCAAGACTTCTCACCAATGATGTTGAGAGTTGTATATCAAACGTATGCAATACTTTCTAAAAAAAAAAAAAAATACTAAAAGCAATGCAATACATGAAGTTTCTGCATATTGGGTAATGGGGGTAACGTGTGTAGAAGAGTGTGGTTAAAGGCTAAATATGGACACTGAGTTAAGTATATAAATATGATTAAATGTTATTAAATTGTTTGTTGTCTTTCAAAGAGGGTACAATTACTCGCTCATTTGTTCATGATAAATGTTGATAGTCAAAATTAGCTAATAGCCCAATGAGCTAAAATGAGCATGATAAATAAAATATGACCTTTCAGAAAAAAATGATTTGATAATATTTTGATTACCGGAGGTCACAAAGACCAGTCTGTCTCTGCAGGTGGATGACGTAGTCCAATGTGCTCTGGTGCTGTTTTCTTAAGTGAAGATTCATTAGTGGACTAACAGTGCAGTGGTTATTTTCAGGTCCTCGCACTAAACTGCATAGTTTTCAAACTTAGTCACTCGATACTTTGCTGATTCAGATTACTATCCGGAAGGAGTTTGTTACTTTATGTAGATGTTACCTACTTTTGCTCTTTTACCCAAGTTAAAATCTCAATGTGTGGCTTTTATTTGAGCCTCCATTCTTGATGATGATATGCAGGTTTACAGAACCTCAGGGGCCCAGGTCAATTGCATGTGAGTTGTTGTTGGGTTTGTCAATCTGGTGATTATGATAAGCAATTTGTATCAACATATCAAGAGGTTTTATGTATTTTTTATATTGTACATACTGTATTCTTAAATTAAGTTTTGTTGTATTCAATTAGCAAAAACACCACATCTCATTGGTTGAATAATCAAACCAAGATCAAACTTGGTATTCAGATCACAGAGAACAGCAAAAAGTCTGTCTCTACTGTGTCACGTTGAGCCATCGGGTGGAGACAAATTCACATCACAGCGATACATTAGCTATACTGTAAGGCAACAGGCAGCTGCTTTAATGAAAGTCTTGTAAAGCACAAACCAAAGCAATCACAGCAGCAACAATAATCACTGTTTGGTATTTGTAATATTCAAGTATGAGTCAGAGAGTCTTTACCAATTATCCAGTTTATATATTTGGTTACATAGAATTATATACAGTATACAGTATGTATATTAAAGGATCCATCACCTGGTATTTATATCTGTTTCAGATATTGAAGGGGTCTTAAACGCACGTTTTTGAGAAATAATACGCAATATTCACCTCCCTTTAGCCCTATTTGAGTACCCAACTTTGGACATGAGGAGTTTTGGAAATAGAAGTGTTTTCACACATTTCCCACGAGCCTCCGCGCGCACGTTGAAATTCTTGGACCGGCGCAAGATGGACAAAAGTGAAAACATCTGCCAAGAATGTTTTCATTGATCAAGATGAAAGTCGGAGGTTTGAAGATGATCAGATACCGTCGTAGTTCCGACCATAAATGGCGATTCTGCTGTGTTATTCCCATGACCCGTCGGGCAGCGTCCGCCGTCCGCGAAACCGAAAGTAGGAAATGGTGGGTGGCTCACCCACCGTTTCCACCACTAATAATAATAACAAAATAATGATAAAGACAAAACGATATATTTATCGAAAATGGGCCCATTAACAAGTGTGGGTAGCATAGATTCATCCACATTAATATGAGACTTTTTTATAACCAAATACAAACTCCTCTTTGTCCCTTTAATGATTAGAAAAAGACATATCTAAATCCCCCTTGCATTATATAACATGCAGTAACATCCATCCACTGTATGTGCTGTGTTTTATTCATTTATTATGTCACAAAAACTTAGTGTCAACTTTAGAGCACTGAACATTAATTAGACATAAGGTTCATGCTGATTCTGGCTGCCTCATTATTATAAACGTCATTATCACTCTCATTAGTTTCTATGCTCTTATAAACAAGTGGTTGTAGACATCACATACAGTAGACGCTACCATACATGTATTTACAAAAGTCCAACTATGCACTTGTTTTGATCCTCTTTGGTCCAAAAGAGGAACGATCCTGACATCTACAGTTGTTAGCAGTCTCCATCTCCGTCTTAGTGTAACTATTTCAGTCTTTCTCTGGAATAAAAAAAAAAACACCAAATCAAATGAATTATTAATAATAATCATATTTTAGACTTAGATAACAAATGGTCTTGAGGACATAATCACATTAATATTCATTCTTTTGATTTCCAAATCTTTCACAACCGACAAGGAAAACATCAAATTGGTAGAAAATTGTTTGATTTGTTTTCTAACTTGACTATTAAATGCTTTATATTGTTTGCACATTGCTTCAGTGGCTTCAGTATGAATTCAAGGTCTTGATTGTTTCAGCCATAATTGACTATTGAAGCTACAGGAAAATGACATGCTACATTAGTGTTCTGTGGATGTTCACCATATTGTCCTTTAAGGAAAATGAAGTCCTATTCACACACAGCTGTGAAAGACTAAAATAATTTGTCAGTGGCTGCGAGACAGCTCCAGGTGTCTCATTCATATTCCAGCATTACTGCAACGTACCCATGAGTTTTTCTATTTTCTCATAAATATCTTCACACACAGCAGCAAGCAGCTCTTCTTTTGGCTTTAGTCCATCCAGAAACACTAAAGAAAACAGACACCGACAATGTAAATGTGATTTATATTATTATTTGACTTTTATTACAATTTTTTGTTATAGTTTTGTAGCAAGATGCCATGAAAAGTAAACTCGTAGCATCTTTGACTGGACACTCACTTATTCCAGACACCGTGTCCTCCATCTCTTGCCTGTTTTTCAGGTACATTGGCCACACGTGTCCATCAAAGTAGCCTGGAGGATCAGGAGGCGTATAAACCCTTGAACTGTCAATGAAAGACAGCAAAAGAGGTAAAACATGAAGAGGCAAACTTCTATTCCTGTTTTAGGTTCAACAGAGCAACAAAATGACAGGTTAGAAGATAGATACTACATTATATAAGCTGACACCTTCGTCTTGTTTTGCAGACATCATAAGGTATTTCCATGAAGTATCTTTTGTCAAAGAGCTCATTCAGAGGTCTGGAAAGGTAAAACACACAAAAGCATTTAGAGGGTTCAGGCCCCCAGTCAGAAATGATGCACTTCATTATCTAAGGCAAAATAATTAGGTCTATACACAAAATATTTTTTTTGAATGTTGAATTATTTGCTTGCCAATACCCACATTTATTCATAGTCAGTCCATTTGTAATTTCCAGTAATTATTTATTGTGTAAACACAGTTTCGCATTGCATTTTCTCTAAAATTAGTAGCATGTTGCAAAGTTTTTCTTAATCCTACTTAATCCTACTAAAAAAAAAAACCTAATTTAGGAGCCAAACTTAATGACTGAAATAAACACGATAACTTTATCAGATCTTACCTGTAGTTGAAAATGAGGAATCCTTCCACGATTAGCACAAACACCCTCGTATTGACTGTCGACGTTGTAAGATCTGGGTTCAGGTCTCGTTGCCTGAGGAACGAGTCAGGATCTCTTTGCCACAGGTCGACCTCACTCATCATCTTGTCCATATGCAGAGCATCGAGCACTTAAACAGAACGCAATGAGATTTAGATGCTCTCATTCTTTAACCAGACTTCTGGGAATCTATAATATCTAGTTTGCTACTTTTAGTTTTTCTTTATGTCAGCATTTCGATTGGATTGGCACATGCTCAAATATTTTTTTCGTGACTTTTGTGACCTCAAATTGAATAATGAACAATTATTTTTGTCCTCACTGTCATATTGCTTAAACCCGTTGCTGTCCACTGGTACCACAGAGTCATCCTGCAGAAAAGAAGCAGCACTTCAGCTCTCAAATGACCTGTACATCTAAAAGCAATTACATGATTTAAGCAATTTACCTTAAAGTATGAATCCTGTGCAATGAGGCAGCTGTTGGGAATCAGCTGGTGCAGACTACGAGACAGAGTAGATTTTCCTCCATTTGTGATACTGAGTGAAAAACAAACTACACATCAGCTGCAGTAATTATTATACATTTTAAACAACATTTAAATAGTTATTCCATGGGATACACTCATAAAGTGTCAGTTAACACTAGACGTGTCTTTTTGGAGCTAATGGCGCATTGTTTATTCATTGCATTTCTATAAGGTTTAACTTCTTAATGTAGATATTATATGTGATTGGTGCAGAGCATTTCCCACACACCTGTCTATATATTTTTTATTTATTTTTTGGTATTTATTTCAGTTAAATGTGCCACTTCTACTATAACAAAAATGATAAATTCAGTAATTTATATCCCTGCTTTCTTTCAAACATCCTAGGTGATCTCTCTTTATCTGAACAATGTGAGTCCTCCCTCTGACTCTCTGGACTACAGTGACTTTGTCTCTAAAGAGTAACCAGCTCTTATCAGGCTTGGCTGCCACATGGCTGTCACATGCTGTATTGATCCAGTGCAGTCCCTGCTGACCCACAGACAGCATGTAGTTTGCCTGAATTAACATGTAATTCAATAAAACTAGGCGAACGCATCTTCTCGTGCCTTTCTGTGTCCTGTGTTTCCGGTTTAGACACTAAACAACGAAAGTATTTGAGAATCTCCAACTGGCCACACAAGGGTTACATGCAAAGCAATGATTAAAAACCCAGAGTTATTTGTATTAGCCTATTGTAAAAAATACCTCATGGAGTGAAACAAATATGCAAACGTGCATGCAAACTTGGAATTGAGACAGACTGAATCAAGGGGAAGAATAGAGGACATGTTTGAGAGGGAGCTGTGCAATAAAAAGCATCTCCTTCAGGTTAGCTAAAGAGTGATGGGTGACAACATGGCAACACATTCAATGTAAACAATCCTCCCAACTTACTTACCCGCCTACTCCTACAACTAGTGTCTTCATCTCGACGTGTTGTGGCTCTCACTGCAGACACTCCCATACATAAAACGTGCAACAGCAAATTAATACACAATTTGCGACTGACTTTACAGTACTGTAAGGTTAACAGCGTGTCCTGTCCTGCAACTTCTGTGGTCTTTACCCTCTGCCCCCCTCTCTCCCTTTCTGTTCCGCTATAGGACGCTTGTGATTCGCTAGAGGAGCAGTTACGTCACTCGTGACCTGCCCATTGAGAAAAAAGAGGACAAAAACCAAAATGTGATGTAAACGAGAAGATACATTCTTACAACGTAGTCCGTTTAAAAACAAAGCAACGCATCCGATAACTTAATCGCAACAGAATAAACTAATGATTTGGTCTTAGAAATTATTTGAAAATAAGTAGGCTACATTTGAATGGAATGAAAACTAATCTACTAAACTGGAACACACCTTGCAGCCTGTTAACAAAACATAAACAAAACATTTTTAATACTTATGTATCGTATAATATTTAAAAATGTAGTTATATTCTTAATAAAAATAGTGTGTGTGTGTGTGTGTGTGTGTGTGTGTGTGTGTGTGTGTGTGTGTGTGTGTGTGTGTGTGTGTGTGTGTGTGTGTGAGTGAGAGAGAGTAATAGTTTTCTATTAAATTATTGTAGCCAACAACTTTTGATAGATAGATAGATAGATAGATAGATAGATAGATAGATAGATAGATAGATAGATAGATAGATAGATAGATAGATAGATAGATAGATAGATAGATAGATAGCATGTCCGCGGCAGGTTAGATTTTGCGCATGCGCAACACAACTTTTCCGCCGCCTCTGTGAACTTCCTCATTGGCAGCAGTGTAGTGATAGTTTGACTGCAGCGTCGTTTCTCCCTGAAGTAACACACAGCGCGTTTCTTCTTGTTTTATTTCCAGTTCCCGCAAATGTCGAAGCCTCCTCCCAAACCGGCCAAGCCAGGTAAGACCGACATTATGTAGAGTGTTATTCAAATTCAGCCCAAACTTTGGCTCCGTGTCTGTGTATGTGTGTGTGTGTTAACGAGGACAACACACCTTGTCGGCGGTGCGAGCTCCGTGGGCGGGCGGGGAGCCCTTGAGTTAAAAACGGCTGGTTTCATGCCATTTGTTTGGAGGGAAACTTGTATCCGCGAGTGGAAAGAAAACACAGGTGTTCGGGAGCACCAGGAGTTTCCATTATTAGTTAGTAGCAGGTCTGGTGGAGCTGTTTGACAGGGGGATCCAGCTCTGAGCAGCAGGCCTCTGTGACTTCCCTATTTCCATCACTCATGCACGGAGAGCGCTCTAACAACTCAGCTGCTCTCCGTGGCTTTAGGTCATAGGTGAAGAGATGATGATGAGTCTCTTGCATGGTCAATGACATCAGCCTTAATTTCCTGCAAGCTCAGACCTCTGTTGCTGCTGTTCTGGTTTCCCCTCCCTGAAATGAAGCAACAGCCTATTGCTCACCAAAAATAACAAAATTGGTTGCAATCCCATTGGTGCAGAAAGAATAAATACAACAAATAATAAATGATAGATTAAAAAGTCTACAAAAAATAATAAATCCCACACACATACGCACCAACAACCACCTTGTAACCACTATTTCACAGCTCCATTTGCAGCATTCAGTAGCTTAGGCTACATATTGCACATTGGTTTAAGCAGCATTCAGGGCAGCAGTGGCTCTTGGGTAAAAACAATTTCTTAGTCTGTTTGTCTTTGATTTAAGAGCCCTGTATCTCCTGCTTGATGACAGCAGCTCAAACAGAGGGTGACCAGGATGAGATGAGTCCCCCAGTATGTTTGTTCCAGGCTTTTGCAGTTTTTGCAGTGAGGGAAAACTGATGTAGAAGGTAAAGGAACTCCACACTTAAGGGTTTATATATGCAGACCTAAAAAAAAGAAAAAGAAAAAAGAAAACCATGACCCATCTAACCCTGCCTCTAAAAGCTGTGTGCACATCATGACAAAGCGTGCCGTGCAGGATCTGTAGGCCTAGGCCTATATGTCTATATAAAGATGAGACGGGTGCTTTTAAATCAAGCAGGCACATGTCAGTACACAACTATGTGTGTGTCTGTGTGTTACCTGCTTGTTGTGACAACACCAAAAACAACGCTGGGGAGAGGGTGGACCTGGCATTGTCATTCATGATGTCTATAATAATTATTCATGAGTCACATCCAGGTCAGCGCCTCACCTGGTGGTGACAGCTGGTGAGCTTGTCTCTTTTGTGACAGGACGACCAGTCTGTATTCGGTGGAGTCGCTGCCTCTGATGTAACATTATATCTACGTGGTATTTCACACACGGAGACACAAGAGTTGCAAGGATGAAAGACACAGAACCAACCCCAGAATGCTGGTGTAGGTTACCTGAGTGTCTAAGTGACATGCAAATGTTTTTTGGGCACCTGTGATCACAAATTTCTGTAACTGTGAGTAGTGAAGTCGGTTTGAGATGAACTGATCTGAGTTAAAGATGAAGCAACTGAACAATTGAAGCGAACACCATCCAAAGCTTTGGACACCTTTTACAGATTTGAGCTCCAGGATCTCTCACCTGAACCAGCTTGTTGGGGCTTGTTCACAATCCACATTAGGACAGGATTCATAAACAATCTAATTCCTCAAACCTTCTCCCAACTATCAGTAGCTGTGGGCTTCTCTAAGCAGCCCACTAACATTAAAAGCAGGAGAAGGCTGTAAGGAGATGGTAAAAGTGTTCTCTGGGAGTACTTTTCTCATTTTGTAATGTAGGCCTAATAAAGGAATTAACAGAAAAGGTGGGGGTCAGGTTTGGATCTAAATCTCCAGGGAGGTTTTAGAGGACTCTCTGAGTGGCGATGCACTCTACTGCTCTGCAGCTGCTGCACAAATGTGTGACCTTCATGAGAGAGTCATGAGAAGAAAACCTTCCCTGAGACCCCCACCACCAAACCCAGTGTCAGAAAACTGCAGGGAACAATATCTATTTGTAACATTGAGGATTAAAAGAGGGAGACTTGCATAGCAGGATAATGATTCTCTTAACACAGATCAAAATCCACAGTCAAATCCACCTCTAGACAAACAAAGCTGAAGGTGTTCAGGTGTGTCCTCCAACCTGAACATCCCTGGACACAGACCTCAGAGAGCATGTGCACACAAGACAGCCCAAGAATCTTACAGAACTAGAAGTTGTTTGCACTGCAGTGAGGAATGGGAAAAAGGTTTTTTAAACAAGAAGTGAAACACTCTTATCTTGCTTTAAAAAGTGCAAGATGACATTTTCCAAAGAATCTGCTACTACAGACCATGCAGGATACCCAAACCTTTCCATCAGGCCCTTCTCTCTTTTTTTCTTGATTGTGAAACTGAAATTAAAAAGATCGTCCTTTACAATATTAAAGAAATGTCTCACCTTAAACTAACCCTTTACATTTTGACCACGGATATCCTGATAGGTTAGGGGTTAGGGTCGTGACTTTCTCACCCAACCTGTCACATGACTTTTACTGGATCGTGAGCCGTTTACAGTGGATTATACACAGATATGCTGCATGTGGTGGTTCAGACTCTGCAGTGCCGTCACTGCTTCAAGCCTCCATGTCGTTGATGACGTCGATGATGAGGTCTTTTGAATGAATCTGTCTTGGCCCCTTCCTGAAAACGTTATTTCTCTGCAAAGATTCGGAGCTGTAATGAATAATTAATCAGTCAATTACTTTGTCATTTCTTGGAATTGATCATTAAGATGACACAGATGGAAAATAATCACACACAAAAATGAAACCAAAACACCACCATATAAAATCTCGTGAGCTTAGAATTATAAGGTTCTATCTCCATTTTTTTCAAAATTTAGTTTTTTGCATAATATCGTCCATTAGTGGTCTGTTAATGCCTGTGTGGTGTTATTTTTAAATTTTCAACATTTTTTAATTAGTTTTTCATAAAATAAAAAGGTTCTATCAAACAAAACACAAGCCGAGTTGGAACTTTGATGCTCAATATCTCGGAACTACCCAAAACGGAGATAGAACCTTATAATTCTAAGATCACGATCTCCTGAATATGTTTTGCTCACACTAAGAGTAGCTTTTTTCTTTTCTTCTTCTTTTTTAACCAGAGTAAATCCGTGTGTGTGTGTGTGTGTGTGTGCCTGCCTGGGGCTTTAAAATGCAGAGGGAATCTGAGCCAGTCAGCACAGGCTTTTGTGTGTTTTAAGCGACATGACCGGGCCTGCAGAGGAGACGAGCTCGCTGCGTGGAACAGAGCTGTGCCTGTGCAGCGGCTCCAGCTCTCGCTCACTCTGAGACACTGACACAGTGTGTCAGCTAAATAGGAACTCTGAGTAACGGCAGGGAGGTGGTACAAATGTCTGACATGTAGGCCAGTTGGCTAAAGCAATCAGCACACGGGGTCACAACTTATTCAACATTTACTGTAAATGCACCAGTTTCAGTCTAGAGGGAAGCGTGTTATGATTCATCATAACACATCTTTTATTACAGCTTGTTTGAATTCTGGCTCTGGCTATTGGTTGGTTGCTTTGTATATAATAGATTCAACACAGATAAAGAAAGTTGCATAAAGAAGTTATGCAACTGATGGAATAGTTGTAATAATCTTTATTTACATGGAACTTTGTTGAAGTTACAGGGAGCTATGCATAAATAGCACAAGAAAACGTAATCTAACAGGCTTTTTTTTAATGAAGTATGCATTTGCATCTAGTTGATGCAGCCTTTGCCTCCTGCCCTGATTTAGTTATTTTAATTAAAAAAGATGAAAGACAGAAAATTAAACCAGATACAATGACTGTATGTACATGTGTGTTTGACGTGTGAATGTTTGAAGGCATAATATTGACATATCCGATAAAAGCATGTGCAACCAGATCCATTGGTAAAAGGGAAGTCAATAGACTGAAGCACTGAATGATGATCATCTCCAAATGAGATGCAAACCAGGAGGATGACGTAACTTGGAACTTGCACTGAATGAGATTTGCTCTATGATATGGTTTTTGTGCATGTCACTGTTTCTTTAAACCCTGTTGAAGGTCTCTATGTGACCTAGTTCGACCGTCAGCTAAGGCCACAACCACTCTGGTAGCATTCCAGCAGCAGAGCCACTGCCAGGCCCGACTGTGAGCCATCACAGACCCCGAGGGCAGATAGATACCCCAGGGCAGCACACACACACACACACACACACACACACACACACACACACACACACACACACACACACACACACACACACACACACACACACACACACAATGACCAGCTCTGTGTTTTTGTCCCTGCTGCTCTGCATGCTAAAGAAAGAAAAAAAGAAAAGGAAAGAATCGCTGTGGGCTGCAGGAGAGTTGTTACATGTTGCTCTTGAGTGAAGTAACGTCTCACACGTGTCTCAGAGGAATTTACCACATTAAAGCTGAAGTCTTCTCTTACCCCACTGTGACGGTTGTCAGTACAATGTACCCTCTGTAGCTCTCCTACTCATGCAACAAGTTATGCACAAGTTGTCTACAAATCTTGTATCTAATGCACAATATGTTTTTTTTCTCTCTTCACAAGGCCAAGTCAAGGTGTTCAGAGCTTTGTTCACCTTTGACCCCAGAACGGTAAGAGAGATTTTTGTTTGTCTTTCTACTATTTAAGTGTTGAAGACCATAAACTGAGTCCCATAAAGTTAAATTCATGATTGAATAATTTGACATACAGTACATAAAATAATTGATAATTGTAATTATGCAATAGTACTTGTAGAGTCCGACATAAGAACAGTTCAGTTTACATTGAACTTACTTTGTTTATTTTTCTATGTTTATTAAGACCACATATGTATTTTAAAAAAAAAACACACACACACACACACACAAAAAAGAATGTGGTTTGTTGTTAATATTTAATAAAATATTCATAAAAAAGGAAATTGCCCTGGAGAAATCCATCCAACAAAATGACCCAAAAGCTACAGTGACAGAAGAGGAGCTTTAATAACAGTGATTTAGAGTAAATAAGTCACATATTTGAGTGCTTTATGATCATCCTCCTTGGAAAAATGCACATTTTCAACAATCATTGAAAATGATGTACAAAAAAAAAAGAGTAGTAGGCGATTCATTTTCTGTTGTTTCAGCTCGAGAGGAAATCATTTGAATGCAGCTGTAAATAAATATGATACACCCAACAAACATGATCACTAATTCCTCTCCTATGTCCTCGGAAGTGACAAATAGTGTGGGTTGGGTTTTTTCCTTTAACCCATATTCCATTTTCCTGTTATTCTTACCACACAGAGAGTTCAGCTGCTGTGCATCACACTCTGTATATAGTAATAGAAATAAACTTAAATGTGGCTTCATTAACAATCAAGTGTTAAAGCACATTAAAATGTAGTCAGCTGATTGACTTTATTTTTCAGCCAGACGAGCTGTACTTTGAAGAAGGAGACATCCTCTACATCTCTGACACAGTGAGTAAAACCTCCGACATACAGCCACCGTCTTGTCCTCCTGTCCTGTTCAGTTTGACTCTGAATTCCTCCTTTTCCTCTTGCACTCTTTTTCACATCTCCTTTTTGCTGTCTTCTATTTTCCACTGTCCACATTAAGTCATTTCTTCCATTTTATCTCATTTCACTCTTTTCTTTGCATTTTTGTTCAGCTTTCACTTTGCTTTGTCCACTTTGTCTTTACTCATTTGTTGCTGTGATTATTTTTGCTTTGATGGAAAAACCTACAGTAACATGTCTGCATAACTGTTATCCTCAGAGTGACACTAATTGGTGGAAGGGGACATGCAGGGGAAGAACAGGACTAATTCCAAGTAACTATGGTGAGTAGAAAACATAGACCAGTCACGTTTCAATGGAATTTTAATTTGAGACAATGCACTAATGTTCTTGTTTGTGTGTTTTGTAGTGGCTGAGCAGGCAGAGTCCATCGACAACCCAATGCATGAAGCGGCTAAACGAGGTACAGTACCTATCCACACATTTGTGCATACATACAATACTGTTCTGCTATTTCTTATTCTTAAACGTACTTCTGTTGAAGTCTGTTTTTCTGTGCAATATTTCCCTTTAATCTCAGACAAAAACAACCCTTACATAATAAGTTACCCTCTCCATTCAGCTCTGCAAGTGCTTTACGTCTATATTCACACATTTGTTTGTCCTCAACAGGAAATCTGAGCTGGCTGAGGGAATGTGTGGAGAACAAGGTTGGCATTAATGGGCTGGATAAGGCAGGAAACACTGCCCTCTACTGGGGATGCCATGGGGGACATAAAGGTAATCATCTTTGGGTGTATACAATTATTAGGGGCACAAGATGGCAGCTTCTCTTAAGAAACACACTGTATTTTCAGACTGGCAATACTGATTTATCTAATTTGTTGGAGTCCCATGCTGTTCCACCGGAGACTTGAAGCTTAAATTGTGACGCAAAGGCATTTGTTTTACAACAGAGGTGAAGAACATAAAAACAGGAACTTGATCTGTGTTCCTGTTCTCCTGTGCCCTTTCAATGTTCCTGCATGCTTGTAAAGTGATACTAGTGATACATTACGTATTTGCTCCATCACTGAACTTCTCCTTTTTTTTTTCCTTTTTCAGATGTGGTGGAGCTGTTACTTGGCCAGGCCAACGTGGAGCTCAACCAACAGGTGAGACGAGTTTTAAAACTTCACTGATGGGTGAAAAAACTGTAAACATGGATTTTCCTGACAGTTTCGCTTTCTGTAAGGAGTACAGTGTTGAGATGTGAGACGCATAACACATTTTTTAAAGAACCCACACCAAAACAATTCATCCATCCATCCATTGACTCCACCGCTTATCTGTGCAAGGTTGCAGGGGGCTGGAGCCAATTCCAGCTGACATAGGGGGCAGAGTTAGTTCACCCTGGGACAAGTCACCAGTTTATCACACATGGAGACAGGAAAATGCTCATAGAGATGAAAAATGCTCACACACTCACATTCACTCTTACGGGGAAATTTAAAGTCATCAATCAACCAAGTGTGCATGTGTTTGCACTGTGGGAGGAAGTAGGAAAACCCAGAGGGAACCCGTGCAGGAACAGGGAGAACATGCAAACCCCACCCAGAAAGGGCCCAGGCAACACTCTGCCGCCTTGACACAATTCAGTGTCCATTTCTGATGTGGGATCGTGTGAAAACTAAAAGAACTGAGCGTATTATTATTGTGTTACGCAGCAGCTAAAGAGTTGGCTGAGTGAATCAAAAAGCGGGACTCAGTAGGTGAACTTGCGCGTAGAAATATGGCAGGTCGGTGGTTAATGAAGTGTTGTGCCGATGCGCCTTTGTGAGGATATAAAGCAAACTTCATCAAAATAAATCTATATAGGGGCGTCATATAGCTCACTGGGTTGAACAGTGAGCTGCAGCGAGCACTACGCTGCAGCTGGCCCCAGTTCAAATCCCCAGCTTGATAGGATAGTCTCTCTGATCTCTCTGATTGATATCCTATCACTTGAGGGCATAAAAGCCCCCCAGTATACTTTGAAAAATAAATAATAATAATAATACATCTATATAGCTGTAGGATGTGATCATTCATCTTAGTTGAACTTTGATTGTTATGGTGTTTGGCAGTGATGATGATGATGTGTTTTTATAGAATAAACTTGGTGACACCCCTCTGCACGCTGCTGCCTGGAAGGGTTATTCTGACATTGTGGAAATGTTGCTGAACAAGAGTGAGTATCGAGCCATGTCTGCTATTTTTTGTTGTTGCTGTTGTTGTTTTATAAAAAGAAATGTGCCCACCAGGCCATCCTCTTAATTTGGATCCATGTCAAAACAGAGCTGGAAAAACACAGAGACAAAGCCCCAGAAGGATTTGTTTTTTTTATCCATCTTTCAACGAGATTGTGTGATTCTAGAGCGAGGAAACAATAACCACATTTTGTGTGTGGCGTCACATGCACAGTTTTATCTTTTGTATCAGGGTTATTCATGTCTTCCTCTATTTAGTTTCTATTTTTTGGGGTGGGGGTGAAAATGTTTGTTTCAGATGCGAGGACAGACGTCAGGAACAATGAGAATAAGCTGGCTCTGGAGATGGCCACCAACGCCCAGTGTGCTTCACTTCTCAAGAGGAAGCAGGGAAGCAGTAAGTGGAGTTGCCACTCGGGGGCAGCCTCGCAGCACACACACAGTATCACTCAGTCAGGCCACACACTCTTAAAGGGAACAGATTAATACCGGTATGCTTTTTTTTTTTCATCTGAGGTCAGAGTCTCATATGTGCACAGTTCACACAGAGATCAGCACCACAGCCTCAGCAGAGTTACTAACTCAAACCCAGTTCTGAATTTGATGTGCTCACTGTGTGTTACGTTCACTACTGATTATTTTCAGTGGTTTCAACCAGTGAAATCTGAACAGAAACATTTAACAACGGCTGGTATAATCCAGTCGACCTAAGACTGCACACAGTGAAAGGTTTGTATCCAAGAAAGATCATTAGAAATAGATCATAATATTTCTGCCATGTGAAAACCAAATAGGAGGACACACCATTAAACATAATCCTTTGTAAATATTCTCATTTAAGTCATTAGGCAGAGCTTATTAAAGTACTGAACAGTTATTGATCGCCACGGCCTGGCAACAGCTACTCAGTTATATGATTGCATATCCACAACTTATTCTTGTCTCCTATGTAAATAAATAGTATGAAATAGGGGCATTGGATGTAATCAGGGGTGGGGTTCAGAGCAGGTCCAAGTGGGAAAAGAGGAATGAGGTTTAGGAGATAAGGAGCAATGGGTGTGTAGCTGGAATATAATCATAACATCCACAAGGCTCATTCATTTGTATAAGAGTATTTAATGCAAAACAACTACAAAATATGCTAAAGATGCAATTAATTTTAATCCAGGAGATAGGTGTTGCAGAAATGAGGAGATAAATATAAAATATTCATGTCACTGACTGTTCATTTCTCTATCGACACAGGTGTCACGCGCACACACAGCAACGCAGAAGAGTATTTGGATGATGAAGACTCGGACTGAGCTGTCCCCACTGTCCAAACATCGCCACTGTCTTCCATAGGGTTTGGGGGAGGGGGGAGCTTGAAGAGTTTTATTACAGACCAACAATGGATTTGCTGCTGTGTTTTCAACTATAACTCCATTTTAGTTCAATTCATTTGTGCAAGCACCTCAGCTCTCGGCCTCCCCGTGTCACACACCTCACATCAGTGTGAATTACAAAGCGTTGAATTAATGCGTTTTGCCATTCGCCTGCTTTTGCCGAGCGCATTTCCACATGTAAGGAGTTTGCCTTGGAGCGTTGGTTGCACACTGGGAGCTGAGCAGAATATATGTTGTAGTAGTGGGGAAAAAGGGACCAAAGCTCTAAGAAGCACATTCCAAGCATCCAGATTATGTTTAACCCATTTAAACTGGGAATTAAAGTGCCAGTGCAGATTAAAAGATTGACCAGGTCTGTTTCTAGTTAAGTTTTCGAGCTCCACTAAGATTACTGAGTTTACAGAGTCAGCCAAAAGGAATTGGAAACACATTATCTCTCTGCTTGGCACTCTGTCACAACTAAGCACAATTTATATCTATTTATGTACATCAGGGAGACAAAGCCGCACGTACACTTGACCTTAATATTTCCCCTCAAAATGGGATGAGCTGAGGGACCCAATGAGACGTTTTCCTGTGCTATCTGCTTGGTCAAATTAAGGGTGTCACTAATGTGCATGAATGGGCTTATTATGGGAAAAGCATCTGTAAACTGTGGCAGCAATCGTCCTCCCTCCCCTTCATTATGTCATGAAATTCACTCATTACTTTTTTGTGCTGCTTGTACTTTGGTCTGTTATTACATTTCCACTGCCAACATCCTCCATCAGTCCAAAAAAGAAAAAATCTACCCTGTGTGAAACAGACGTTACATTCCTCTCTCGTCTTTCAAGCTTTTGATGGTTTGATTACCATCCTGGGAGCAACTTTCTGGTGTTATTGATGCTTTCCGACAAATTATATTAAAATAAGTGCCTTAAATATATGTAACAGTGTGTTTTTGGTTGTGTATCAATGTGAACATATTTCTTTAAGATGATTTTTTTGTTCCAGATTTCTATCAGCTTTGTCTTCAATCTGCAATAAAAGATTTTTAATGAAACAAAACATTTCTTTTTTTTTACCAAAATTAAAGGCCAAATGTTGCGCCAGGATTTTATGTTTCATACTGCCAAAGAAAATTCGTATACCTCATTATGCAGAACAAGTGCAAACAAACCTCTCTTATACATGTAGATGTAGATAAATATGACTATGGACTGAACATTAATACACTAATAAACCTTTTAAAAAAACCACACTGACCAAAAAATATGTTCAAAAGTCAAAGAATTCCTTTATTACAAAGTCAGCATGTTGATGACATTCCAAAGAAGGCAGAAAGGGCAGAAAATAGATGTTGACAGAAAATACAGCGAGTCCTTCCAGAGGGATTCGGGTACATGCTACATAACCGCCGGACCAGAGGAAAGAGAAAATGGACTGGTGAAGCAGAGAGGAGGGTCCACACTTTGAAAACCATTTTCTTTCCTCAACATTTCCCCCCTGACTTATCGACATGAACAGGAATGGCTACTTCAAGTGAAATACATTTCTTCCACACCCCAAAAAAAAGCAGACATTTTTTGAAATGTAAAATATATATATTTATATTTAGAAAAAAAATCTACCACTCTGTGCTGTAGGAGTGCACATACAGCCGAGGAAAAAGGAAGCAACTGGTATTTTATGGAGAAGTGCTGACTGGACCATTTCTGCCTTTCAGATCATATCTAATGAGCTGGTTTTAAATAAAGACAGTTATTTATCCACAGTCAGCAACCGTGTAGGGAGAGGTAAAAAATCTTCCCTCTTTCCTTGAATAAAAATCAGACATTTGCTTCTCCTTCTTCACTGAGCAGATAATAGACAGGAAGTGAGTAGTGGAAACTGCTTCATATTTATGAAATATGTGTGAGGCTGTGTTAGCCTGAATGTCAGTCTGAGCGCATCCTGCAGCAGCAGCTACTCGACAAGAGGATGCAGGGGAGGGAGGTAGCATCTTCGAAACCATCTGCTCTCTGGGATTTTAAATAACACTGAGCGAGAGTGAGCAGCAATCAGCAGGTAACTTGGTGTCTGAGCATGACTGTGTGTTTCCCTCAGGGGGTTTGTTAGGAGTATCAATATCATGATACGTGACATTACAGTACAAAATTGCTAATAAATACACTGTCCTTCAATTATAATGTTCTCTTGGGTAGCAAAGGATATAAATTCTGTTATTTGTAGATGTGAAGAAGAGATTAGAGGAAGCTGCTCTGATTCATTGATAGGCCTCCAGAAATACAAAGAGGGTTCAGCACAGTGAACCACACACACACACACGCACACATAAATTATATTACACACCATCACACGTCCAAGCAGACACGATCAAAGTAAAAAAAAAAAACAGCAGCATATTAGGCTCCACTTATAGTAAAGAGCTCTGCTGACTCTGCAACACTGTACATTTGATGTGTTACACTCAAAGATGAATGACCCAACATTAGGTAAATCAAAGAACAAACTCAACTTCTGCACATTAAAGCAAACAGGGCTGTTAACTAACACTTTTTTCCATATTATTAGTTAATCTGATGGTTATTTTTTCCCCAACTGTCTAGTTGCTTAGTCTGTGAAATGTCCAAGAAATGGATCAACCAACCAATCAATCAGTTAATCACTGCAGCTTTGAATGCAAGAATTAGGGAGACATTACTGTATGCTGCTTGCTTCGTGGCAGAATGAGAAAACTGATACAACCACTGAGGTACCAGACTGTTTCTTAGCTAGGACCTGTTACCAAGCAACCATTAAGGATAAATTGCTATAACTGTTTAAAAAAACAAACAAACAAAAAACATACAGTAGGCAAACTGATGTTAAAATGGTCAATTGTGTTTTTTTCATCCTCTGTTGAACTCCTTTGGCATCTCAATTGAGAAATAACGGTTTTGTTTTGTTTTGACCAGTATGTTAATCTCTCTCTTTTTTTAGGATTATTTTTTTTATTTTACCAAACACACTGCTGGATGAAACATGTTCTCCAGCTCAATATCCAGCCGTGTGAAATGCAAATCTTGTATACTCATCTCATCACAGCCAAAAGGAAAATATTCATCACTGCTTTAATGATTCTGAGTTTTCCCATCATCCTGTGATTTATTTCTACTGATGAAGGATGAAGATGCTGCCCCATCAACAAGGCACATTTGAGCATATAACTTGTACTAATAAGGCCTTTTCAAACATAAGCTGTGGTTATCATTGAGTTTTAAGATAAGAGATTTATATCGTCACTGTTCCATATCTCAAAAATGTCTACTTTTTTTAATACTATAAGATCGTTTTTCATATAATCCATTAAGTTTTTTTTTTTTTTTTCGTAAGTATGAAACTCTTTTAAATCCATGAAGGAACACTTATTCCTTCAGTGTATCTTATCAGGATTGGAGATGCACAGTTTTCACCAGAAAGCAACAATATATTGCACCAGTGTTTGCCAGTTACTCAGAATAGACATTTTTCCGTTAAGATAAAAAAGATCAAAGTTCCAGAAAACACATGGTTAATGCAGTAATCTCGACGTAAAAGCATGTTTACAAAATTATTCTTTATAAAGATAAGACTTAAACAAAGGGGAATTTCAGAACAAACTTGCGAAGATCTTTGAAAAAACTAAGAAAAAAACTGTTTAGTCTGAACTGAACAAGAAAACAAGCACTTTAAGCCGTCACAGCCTCATTCGAACACCTGAATACGAATCCCTTCTTTCCAACCTCCTCTCTGGAGAAATAACATCAGATATGACTGGAGCACTGGAGTAAAACGGTACAGTGGAGATTTAACTCTGGCTAATCAATGATATGAGATTAATAACAACTAAAACAGTGAGGCTGAGCAAAGGGAGGGAGCATTTGCTGACATTCAGACCTTCTAAGAGAAGTAGGGAAGATCTGTGTTGGACAGCAATACTGACAAACTGATACACACTATCCCACTGCCATGTACATGCATGCATTATGAATACATGATTAAATTATTGCCCTATTGCACATTCAGTAGCACAGCAAGTTTTACGACACTGAAACCCTAACAGACCTGTTCAAGGCTCACGCTGAAACCTCCTACCGATCGTGTCTGTCATAGCGACATTGCACCAAAAATGTCTTGTTTTGTGTGTGTGTGTGTGTGTGCGCGCTCAAGTAGGAAGCAGCCTCTCCTCATGAAATGACCTCAATATAAACTACTAACCCTGGTCTGAGTTCCAGTAGATACGAGACGAAACGTTACACCTTTCAGGATCACATCAGAAACGTTCAGACAGAAAAACTGCTGCAAATATATGAAATAATTCACTTTCTTTTTCTTGCCAGACACAAACTTCAGAAGCTGACAAACAGTATCATCACTTCATGTGGAGGAGTTGAACTGAGAGATTGTGAAACTGACAGTGTGAAGACTCTGTCTTGACCTCAGAAAACATTTAACAACAAAGTCAACTCAAGATCCACTTACCAGCTTTCTTTCTTCTTTTTTTAACTTTCAATCCCATTTTGGGCTCTGAAAAACTATCAAGGCAACAGACAAGGCAGTGAGACAGTTAAAAGCTCACAGAAAAAAGCTTGTAAGTGGACCTTACCTTAAGATTTGTTTGATCTACATCAGCCAGAAAGAAAACCAGCCAGTGTTTTATGCCGATCTAGTCTGTTTAGATCTGCTCAACACCATCTCCTACCAGCTTTGAGACAAATGAACACGTTTGAGGCTGAATTTTTCTATTTTATGACACTTTCTTTCACCTCCATTGTTGCTCTGCCTTGACCTCTTAATCACAAAAAGGTCAAGGGAGAGTTTCACAAAACATTAGAAAAAAAAAAAAACAACGAAGATTCATATAATTCTGAGATCCAGAACATGTGTGGAAGAACAACGTCACATCGTGAACAACCTCTCTTTAGTTTTGAGCCCACAGCCAGGCTACAGGTTAAGTATAAAATAATGGAACTCTTTGTTTCAATAAATAAAATTCTTAGGATGGTTAAAGGAAAATAAAATAGAATAAAATGAAATAACTGGGATAAAACAACATGACATCTTGGACAAGCAGCTAATAAAAATTCCCTCCCAGAAAATAATTTCTTTCACTGATTTTTCTTTTATCTTTTGTCTTCTTTTTGTTTGCAAAAATGAAAATATAGTTTTTTTTTCAATGTTCTTTGCCAGTGTCCATTTAAAAAAAAACATTGTAGTACCAATGAGTCCTTTTTGAAATATATCTACAGCTGTACAATAGGTCTTGCAAGTGGATTCATGAAAAAAAAAAAATAAATTGCGCATCATCATTTTTACATAAAAAAGCGTCTTTACAGATATGGGTTAAAAAGGGTCATAATAAACAATATAAAAAGAAGATAGAAAACACAGCGTTTGCTAATGAGATTCTTGGAGATTCGTCTTTTCTTCAATGGCCTGTTTCACTATTTCAGCCAACTTCAAGCGGTCAACTTTATCTGAGAAGGCTCGCCCTGCAATGAAAAAGCTGGTGGTTAAGGACCTAGTAACAGTAAACAAACATTTATACCAATGCATCAACGATTGGTGCCTTCAGAAGTTAAAGGAAGTCCAGGCTGTTGATAACTCATCTGTCTCTTTGGCTAAAAATCCAAAGTTACCATCTCGTAAGACAAAGATCCCAACAGATGTTTGGCATTTCTGCTTGAAAAATAAATATTGGTGGCTGATTAATTTTCTGGTGGAAATAAATCTTTAATTGACCAGTTGTTCCAGCTCTACTGATCATCTATCATCCTTGTTGGGAAATGAAACAAAAAGGCCAGAGAATGTGGGGAGTCACCGCAAATTAATACATATGAGGAAACAGAAAAATATTCACAATAATAGTATAATAATATCACAACGATGATGTCAGACAGAGTGCAGATATGTTTTTCCTGTGTGCCAAATGTGGAGAAACAGCTGCTTTGGTTTTAGTTGTTTCATGAGAGACAATAAAGAAAAGTTAAGAAGGCCTTTGCCAGATAAGGATGATATGAAATGTTACTGACCGTCCCAGCTGAGCCCCTGCAGGCCTTCTCTCAGCAGCTTACAGTCTCTGTTGAACCTCCAGGCTTCATACATCACCTCATTCAGCTTCTCGTCCTCGTTCTCTCCTGGACAGACAGACATATTCACCTCAGAAGCTGCTTCTATTTGCTTTGCCACAACAACACTAATCAAGCCTAGTTCTGTACCCGCTGTAACATACAGTATATAGCTCATACAGCCTCATTAGGATTCCAGCAGCATTTATTAATCATACTACCTTAATAGATTCATAACTAATTCATTTCTTAATGAATGCGTCAACATGTTGACAAAAGGTGTCGTGATCTGTAACAGCGGTGAAGTCCTCATTAAGTGCTGACTAACACGTATACTCAGCTTTAACGCATGACAGAAAAGATGAGACAGAGTGTTGGTCTGACTGTGCTTGTGGATACTTGAGGTGTAGTGCACTCCAGTAGCTGCTTGCTGAGAATTGCTGATGTGCTGAAAATCCACGCACATTAATTACGGTACATCCAGGTGTATATATGAAAACACATTAAAACACGGGTGTGGATCAATCATACTACAGCCAGTTCTGCAGCAGATAAAGACCACAGCAAAACTGCACACATAGATTCAATGTATTTCTTTAATCATTCATTAAAATATTAGAAAATCTAATGGTTATTGGGGGAGTTAATCCCCTTCCTGGCTCCCCTACTGACTCTCTCATAATTTAAATAGCGCCGTTTAAACATGGGTGACTATGTCAGCGTTTTAGGTGTCTTGCATAGCTGACTGAAAATTATTAATAGTCAGTCATCCCTTTCCAAAGCTTATATCTACAATGAGAGAAATACATATTAGTTTAACAGAAAAGAGCGAAAGGCAAGTCTACCAAAGACACGTGTCACTTCACTCATTAAGCGAGTGTTACTTCAGGGAGAAATGCAGTTGGGTTGGTCTTCTGTGGTGTTCTGCATTGCAGCAAACTGCTCCAGTCTACACTGATATACACTAAGCATACAAAATATGCATGGTATATGAGGCTTGTAGTTATTTCTTCAGTATGATGCTGGTTGCACGTTTCAAGTGTAGTTTGTTCAAACATCTTTAAAAACGGGAGGTTTTACTGACCAGCTTGTGGTAGTATACACTGTGCAATGACATCTCGTAATTTTCCCAGCGCTACGTTGGAGTCTTCCCCTCCGTTCTCTGGGTCATGAATGAAGAAACCGTCACTGGGCTTGGGGCTGCAACATGGAGACCACAACACATTTCAGTCAATTTTTTGATATTTTATCCAAAAAAAAGTATATGAAGAGAATGAGATTTCAGTGACATTTAGCAGTGCAAAAATAATTTTAAGTGAAATGTGGCCATAGCTCAAAATACAGAAAATATTTTTCTAAATTTCCTGAAGCCTAAGATGAGAACAGATGATTAAAGAAGTTGCCATAAGAGCTAACATACCCTAGGAGTTTCCTCTTCCTGAGGATTGGGTTGTTGACAGAGTTTAGGGGCTTCAGGCTGACGTTGAGATCCTGAATTCTCATGTTTGCCAGCTGCTCTGCATGGGCCTGCTGGATACCTGCAACTACCGCCTGGGAGGTAAGAGGACAGACGGTAAGAGAAAGGAAGAAGCTAACATCGTACCGCATGTTAGCCAAGTTCAGTAACTTCCTGCAGTGGCCTCTGCTGGTCAGTTCATTTGGGAATACAGGATGACTTGTATCTTCCCACCCACCTTGTCCATCATCATCTGGGCAGAGGGCAGAACGTTGTCAAGCGCCTCAGTGCAGTTGAGCCAAGGGTGAGCCAAGACTCCCTCAATAGTCAGCCTCTCCTCTGGCTTCACCTTGAGCAGCCTGTGGCGAGTGGACGAGGAGGTGAGGAGAGGTAAATTATTGGAGACAGAAATGACAAATTGGTGAGAGTGACAGAGGGATGGGGAGGCAGATATGGGAAGAGAGAAGATAAGTGGTGATAGAAGAAATAATAGCATTTACGAATAAACTAGCCAGTTAAAAATGAAAGTGGAAACAACCCAATTTACAAACAGTGAGGGTTTCAGTGGAACGAAAAAGGAAAGAAAAAGAAAAAAAACACTTACTTGCGTACAATGTCCTTGGCCATCTCAGAGATCTGGCTCCACTCATCTTCCGGGAAGTCAAAGCTGCCTGTCATGATTTTCTTCCTCATGTCCTTTGGGATGGTGCGACTGTGGTGCTTGGAGTAGAACGGGGGATAGCCGCACAACATCACGTAGATAATCACACCAAGAGACCACAAGTCACAGCTCTGGGGAAAGACAAGAGATATTTGTATTAGAAGAATAAAATTGAGGAACGTGGCTTGCAGCATCTGGCGTGAGGATGGACGCTTCACCTTGTTATAGGTATAAGGAGTGGGTGAGGTAGGTATTATTCCAGACTTTTCCTTCTGGTGTCTTCTTTGAGCCTCAAGAACCTGAACAGGAGTACAATTAAGACAGACAGCATGAATTCAGTTATTATGGATGTGTTTATGATTGTTCCTGAACCATCAAGGCACAAACATGCTCCATGTGCTCTGCTTCTTTACCTGAGGTGCTACGTAATAAGGAGTGAACTGAGGGGTCATCAGGTCTCCTTGATCAATTTTGGCAAAGCCAAAGTCACACAACTTCACAGGTGCGTCCTGTGGAAAAGACAGAAACACAGAGTGAAAAGTGTGAATGTGGCGGAAGTGGAGAAACATATTTAAATGGATTCCTGTAAAACATTTCAGTTTGCTTACACCTCAGAGGCGTCGCTGAATTTATATGTATGATACATTTGGGATATCACTGTAGGTTCTGCCAGAGTAAGGATGCTTTTCAAGATCTATAACATCCTTGCATTGTCTCAATAAATAAAACTCTGGCTGCAGATTTAAAATGCAGCAAAGTCTCTATTCCCGTGTGTCATATCCTGTATGTGGACAATTAGTGGCAGCAGTTGTGGTACTGGTACACTTTTAAAACTGCAGCATTCATGTCTATATGTATTCCTTGAAACGCAGTGCAACTCCAGCTACTTACCAGAGAGTTATCCTTGAAGAGCAGGTTCTCTGGCTTCAGGTCGCGATGTGCAATATTTAGGGAGTGACAGTGTTCCAAGGCTTGACTAATCTACAGGAGGAGAAAAGAAAAAACGACTCTCACTATATGTGTGTGTGTGTGTCAAAGCATTTTTAAATAGACCTGATTTGAGTGGGCATTTGTTCCTTTGACCATGTGTCTCGCTGCTAAACTGCTGCATGAGTTGCTTGATCTCAGCAGGGGGATGTTAATGACACAGAGAGGCTGTGAGACATGCAGCTACCCACAGGAAGAAAATGTCTCACACAGAGAAACTTGCAGACAGACGGGATCTTGACAGAATGTCAAGGACTAGGAACAAAGACTGCCTGACAGACCGGTATGAAATATTTAATGTACAAAAAGAAAATCACATTCACAGCACTGTCTGTGTCGACTTCTTGATGGGTCGGAGTGCGTTTACGTGCACGTGCGTGTCTTCACCCTACCTGTTTAGTGACCTGGCTGGCCATCTTTTCGGTAAAGTGCCTGTGCTGACTGATTCTGTGGAACAGCTCACCACCCTCCATCATCTCCATAACTATCAGGAGCCTCGCTCTGTGGGAAAACAGAGGAAACAGTGAACAACAGGTTGGAAAGAAAGAAAGAAAGAAAGAAAGAAAGACAGACAGACATTTCTACAACCATCAGCTCTTTACCTTGGACTGGACTCATGTGGGAACTGGACACTATTGGCGTAAACCTCCAGGATTTGCACAATGTTTGGGTGGTTGGCACACATCATATGGAGACGCACCTGTGTGTGTAGAGTAATTCACTTCAATATGTTACAATTTCATCCCATCTTCCATACAATCACTCTTGTTTGACGCAGGTGTTGAGTGTAAAATGAAATCCTTAACACGTCTACATGTTTAAACAGCAGCAAAGATGACAGAGGATTTAGTGTTTCTGAGGAACTCATCATTGTCTCCCCTGAATCCCAAGTACATGATTCAGAATACAACCATAAATAAATAAAAGACGGAAAATAAAACAAATTCGTGAACAAATCAATTTTGTGAGTGAAATTAAATACAGCTGGTGGTGTGTATCCTTGTTCCCTGTCACACTGATTAGAGCAGAGCCATTGTTAATGTTACTCATAATGCTTGTGATTTTGCTACTATACTGTGATAAGTCAAAGTGCTTGCGATGAAAAGGGCCAGTCTTACCATACAGCAGATCTTGTCCTACACCCTCATTTGAAAAATTGATAGTGCCCAAAAATATATTGTTTAGCCGTAATAATCAGTGTCTTTTTGCACGTTACTGACAGCTTTCCAAGCTCAGCAGAGAGAGCTTGTCTGAACCACGTTTTTTGTTTTTACTTGTTTTGACTGCATGTCTCACTGCTTAACTGCTGTATAAGCTGCCTGATCAAAACAAAAGGCTGCTAATGACGAGCAGAGGCTGCAAGACAAACTGTTCACTGCGGGGAGACAATGTTATGGACAAAGACGCCCATTCAAACAGATAGAAGAGGAAGAAGCACAGGAGACAGACTGACGAGGACAAAAAAAAAACAGGGATTAATAAAAACAGATAACAGGCAGGCAGACAGAGCACGGCATATTGATACGGCCTAGGGCAACAAACAACAGGCATTAATCACAGCTGCGACAGTGTTTCTTCTAACCTCATTTCTGGCCTTGGGGCGATCAATGAGGATCTTCAGGGCCAGACGTTCCTGAGTTGACTTCTTCACGCAAACTCTAAGAAAAAAAAAAAAGAGAGACAAAAACAAGAGACAAAAAACATGTGACTAAACATGATAACTCAATGTTAGTCACCAACGTGATCATTTAAAGGGTTAGCCCGGTGGTTTCTGTGGCGTGGCAGGTAATTATACTGTTACAGCCAGGCATTTGGCAGCATTCTTATGTACATACATGACAGAAAAACGTGATCAACATCAAAGTCCAGTCAGTTTTATTTATATGGCCCAGAACCACAAATTATCTGAGAGGACCAGGGGAGTCTAATAAAATGCCAGACAGTCTCCAGTCTTTATAAAACACAGCTGATGATGTCCATGTGGAACAATTAGTCCTCTAATCGGATCGAGGAGCTATAGTCCTCTGTTTGGATACTCTGCCACCTTTGCCTTTGCTAACATAAAAATGCAGTTTGTTGCCTTTAAAAGAAGCTTTTTAGGATGATGAAGCTCGTTCCAACTCTTTCATTGAAGCCATATGATGTTTACACGGAGTGAAATATTGCTGCTGTTATGGCAGCATCGCCCCATCAAATGGGAATTTTCTGGTTGTGTTATGCATCATTTCATACACATTTCAATAGCCAGAAGATTGTGGTATTCATTTCTACCCACAGGCTAAAAAATAAACACAGAAAATGTTCCCATTTGAGAAGCCAGAACTTTTGTCTTTTGGTCTTTTTTCTGTTTGTTTATTTTCAGATTATTTGTTTGGAGGCATATTGTTTTCAGGTCGCACACATCCAACATCTTGACCAAATGTCCTCAAATCTGTCAAATCTCTTCAAACATTCACTAAAACTAGAAAGAAAAATGAGCTCATTAGATTTTGGTGGTCAAAGGGCAGAGGTCACAGTGACCTCACAAAACATGGTTTTGGCCTTGTGAGCTCAACATCTCCAGAACTCCTTAGGAAATCCAATACAATTTCCACAAAGTCCAATTGGACTCAAGGACAAAGTGATTAGACTGGTCAAAGGCCAAGATCACTCAGAAAACACTTTTTAGGCATCAGTCATAATAACTGCGTCTGTGGGGTAGTAATTCTGGTATTTAAATGTGTTTAATCTTCACTGTCAGTTTATGTGAGCCTGAATCTTGTTTTACAGCTGATACACAGTCACGGTCCCCTTAAAGTAAGATGTGCTCTGAAAATTAAATGTATCCTAATATAAACAGAGACAAGACAGCAGCAGGCAATCTGGATTTCTGATCTCTATTATGGTAACATCACATTTTGTTATTGGAAACACAAATCATGTCTGCGTCCTCAGAACAAGTTAAACAAAAGAAACTCAGCAGTCTTTATATTTTTCATCATAACTAGGTTGAAATAAACTGGAAAATCCCTGGCAATGGTTTTCTTCAAACTAGCAGTAACAGTAAACAGTTAAACCAAAGACTGTGGGTATATATTTCATTTTCTGAAATGCCTGTTAACTCCTCACCCACCTCCTCTAAGCAGCAAGGACTAAAATATTCACTTTAAACAGCAACCTCTGTCCCTTAAACTCAGATTACACTATTAAAGCATTACTGCGAAAAAACATTCTGCTTCGGCCAAAGTTCACTTCTCTGGAAGCAATACCAACTTAATGAATCACAGTTCAAGAGGAAGGGGGTTGGTTGGTACACACAGTTAAAGGCACGAATGTGTTGTGAGACAGAGAGAGGTGAGCATCGGAGTGAAGCAAGACAAGAAGATATTTCAAAAAGACCAAAGTCCCCATGAATCTCAGTGAAGGACAGAGTCAAAAAAATAAAGACAAAGAGGTGAGTAAGAGCTGTTTAAAAAGAAGAATGAGTACAACACGAATCATGGAGTTAAAGATTAAGTTGACACAGAGGACTGATGATTCAGTTTCTTAGCATTTGTGTCACTTGAGGCCAAAACTATACACATTAAGAAATAACAGGTTGCTGCCTATCCAGACCTGGGATTGTTTTTTAAGTGCAGAACTGGCAGGAGAAATCAGTGGAAGACACCGGTACACTACACTGGAATCAGCAAGGGCTGTCAGACTTGCAGAGAAGAAACAGCAGAAAGCACAAACAGACTTAGAAAACTGCTGGAGCAGAGACTGCGCCTCTCTCTGTACTATTTTGCAGTAACTGAATAAATCTCAAGACAAATAGAAGTTATTTATATGAAGAGATTATACCAGTAATGGCTGAGGCGAGGGAGGAGAATACTGATGCGCCCAGGCTGTGTTTAAAAAAAGGAAGAAACAGATGCACTCTTCACTGGCAAATGTCAGAGTATGACAGATATTGCAAACAACGCTGACACTAACAGGTGTTGATTCAGCGTACGGCACAATACCGTTTTCAAGTCTAGTCAGTGACTACTTCTAGTTTCCCAGACCCACCACATAACTTCATGAAGTGCACAATGGTTTGAACGTAACAGAAGAAAACTGAAGGCCTTGCTGCTCATCGTGGGCATTTCAGAAATATGTGCTTTATTACTTCTCATTGGTTTGAGTGGAAAATACTGAGAAGAGAAGAATGCAGAGGGAAGTGCACAGATAAAGAAAAGTGCTGAGGTTTATCACTGATCCCTTGTGCATTCACAATCGCAAGCATCCACTGTGTGCAGATTCTTAAAAGAGGGTTATAACATACAAAGCGTCGTCTGCAGCATGTGGACTAACACCTGCAAAATTCTTAGGAATTACACAAAAGACGACTTTCAAAAACAAACCGTGATACAACTACATGAGCTTGTGAGGGACAAAGGTTTTGTGCGGGATTCACGGCAGATGCTGCAATTACATGGATTGTGCCTCAGTCAACCGAGCCACCATCTCTTGTTGTGAAACTGCTTCACACTAGTAGCTGGTCCTGTGTGTTAACAATCAGCTGACAAGAAGTGACAACCATCTAGCTCGCCTCTTCATGTTTTCAATATGTGTTAATGTGTCAAGCGTGAGGTCAAACTACGCTGGCGAGTTGTTGCAACCGTGAACATGATGCAATAAAACCACCGGGCAAGTAATAAGCAGCGAACGTGCACTGAGGTTCCTTGGCAGCAGAAACAAAGTTTGTCTATTCGACAACCCAGTTAGAAGATAATCTACATCTGACATCTCGCTTGAATCTTCCAGTTGGTGTGTGAAGAGTGCGACTGTAACCGCATCTCAATGCTCTCAGCGGCGGCATTCACAACAGTGGTTTAATTATGTGCTGCAAAGGCTGAGCAATAAATTAATATTTATCTGTCTTTAATCCTAGCATGGGATTTTAGAATATGCTGAGTCACAATACGCTATTTTCACATCTAAACAATCTAGCAATCTGAGTGATCCTGGCTCTCCTCTCACAGCTGAGCTTAACCAAGCATGGCAGATTTGGCCCTGCATGATTTCTGCAACCCTAAACAGAACTGGTCCGAAAAGACCTCCAAAAGGATTACCCATTTCCCCAACACATACCACGATGATGCCTCCTGTTATGCAATACTACTTGTGCTGATCCCGGTGTAATAAAAACATTTTGTTCTGCGTTCTGTCTATGTAACACAGCAACAGTTTATCAATCTGACACAGCCCAAACACAGTTAACTCAGTAGAGAAGATAATATTTAGAGAGTGGAGAAAGGCAAACGCTCTCAAACACTTACCTGACAGGTCCACTGATGCCAGCTCCCAACTTCTGTGTCCAGTTTATGTTGTACTCATCCAGAATGGATGTCTCCTGGTGGGGTGGGGGGGGGGGGGGAGAAACCAAACCAACGATATATCAAATGTTTGACAGAAAAAACAAAAAAAGGCAACATTTTGTGCAGAATGGGAAAGTTTTGCAAGTTTATGGTTCCCCTGGGCACAATTAACATCATAGTATACGACATGTGACACAAGCAACCATTTACTGCCACCCACACGCATGAGAAAATCGACTTTTCATATGATTTTTAAACAACATTTACATGACAGACTTATATAGAGGGGTTCAGCAGACTCTACAGAAGAACGGAGTTATGTGCCTCCCTGCCCCTTGTGTTAACACTGCCTGTTCTGTTATCACTTGTTTAGAATCACACCAGTAGGCTATAATCCTTAATGTAGATAATTATTGAGAAAAAAAAACACAATTTGGCTGCAGCAACTCACGTATGTGTGGGTCAGCTTAGTCACTGCTGCCTATAAAAGGATTCAAACAAAATGGATGGGATGCTCTCCTGAAAGAAGGGAGCTGGAGATCTCAAATAAAGACTTTGGCAGGGTTTGAATACATTTTTGCTTGGTGAGGTATTTACTTTTAGACTTTTAAGAGATGCCGATTTCTGTTTAAGTTGCAAAACCTCACACTTGAAATTAGATTATTGTTGAACTAACCCTTTTTCTCCTTCACTGAGAATTTACTGGTCCTGGCCAGAACAGTGTGTTCAATCATGAGCCCCTGCCAACAGGTAGCATAGTGTCTGCTCCCTACTGCTTCCCCTGTCAGTCCAATCTGCTCCTTGTAAACACAAAGAGGCTGGATGATATTTGGGATTCATGACTATTATGCAACACAAGACTTAGCAGCCAGTATTTACTACACAACTGCCCACAGGCCAGTTCAATAAGCTTTGAATCTTTGAGGGATCTCATTTCCCTTCTTCATCCAGCAATGGTGGTGTTGGATAATGTGTCCGACAAAGCTGATTATAAACTATGACTATTAATTCAATGTTTTCCAATCCAGCTATGTGCATGTTCACATGAAAGAGACCATTGGTCTTTTTTTTTTATAATGATAACAGCCACAGTGGATACAAGAGAGTGTGTTCAAGTTTTCAAATACCCCTCCTCCTCTCCCAACTGTGAAAGCAGGGGCCAGGACCACTTGAGATCACATTTTACTGCTGACATAGATGCCCGGGCAGTGACACATGGATTGGAGCAGGCCAGGAACAAATCCCAGAGCCAGGGTGGGTGGAAAAGTTGCCAATTACTGACCATGACCCCGCTAGATAGACCCAAGTACCACATTAATGTTTATCATGGGTAGAACTTTCCATGACCCACTTTTCACCATTTTACACTGCTACACAAAAACTCAGTGGATGCCATCATGTCGAGTCTACTTGTCCATATTAAAGCAATCAGCAATTGAGATCACATTGACAGATACAGCAATCAGAACCAGAAACAATATTTGTAAAATAACAACTCACTACAGCAAATGAACACTGCTTCACTTTCTTTCTTTCTTTTAAACGAAATGATATGGTTCCTACTGCAAAAGGCTACCTGCATGGAAAGAGTGACATTTAATTTTTGTGAAAATTACCTTGATGAACTTGTCTGCGTTGTTATCCTCCGACATGGTGGCCTGCTCCCCGACAGATGAAGTCTGCCTCGCCAATCTCAGGACAAGTTGACAGTGAAAACAAAGCGTGCTTCCCCGACCTCTACACAAGTTTTTTTTTGGTCTTGCAACCTTGGGCTGGACCAAGGCTTTGTTATATTACCACTGATGACAACAAGACAAGGCCATTGGGGCAAAAATGACGCTCGGCAGCCCACCACCGATCAGCCACAGGACCTGATGAAGCCCACCACCACCAGCCGGTGCGATGTAACGCTGGATCGGACCAGCTCGGCTCACAACCTCGGGGTCCGACTCGCTCTTCCAGTCGTCTTAACTTCACTGTAGTGACCATGTAGAGCGCCAAACTCCGAGCAATGTGACCAGAAAAAGCCAGAGAGACAAGTCCAACGTGGACTAACTAGCCCACCACTTTTGGAGAGCCACCACCACCACCACCACCACCGAGCATGGGACAAGAAAGTGTGTATTTTTAGCCAGCGCAATGAGAGCAGTGCTCCGCTAACGCTGCGGACACACCGTGAAACCGGCTAAGTTGCTACTAGCAGGCGAGAGGGTTACACAACGAAATCACAATCTTTAACAACAAAAGATAAGATAAGAGCGGAGATATTGTATGGAAATCACCTCGACGACTTGGTCTGACACAACGAGCACACTGTGTTCCCAAAAGAAGCAAAGAGCAGCCAGTCTATTATGTCGTCGAGCAGCGGAGCCGAGCCTGGTTATAATATGCGCTAGCAAACTAGCTCAGCTGGGTAAGTTTAGTTTACCAGCTCTGCTCCAAGCCACGGGTATTAACATCCTCACACAAATAATATACGACAACTACCGATGGTCGTAAGTAACAATAACACCATGTCAGACACAGGAAAGGGTTTATAAAGAGTGTTTTGAACGGTGACCGAGGAGAGGTGCGCATCTGTGGACTATTTTGCTAATCCCATAGCTTCTGGTCAGAGGGGATACAGTCGGCACTACGCAATAGTAGTCCGACTACACCGCCTGATTAAAATATAATTTACACTAAAGTAAATTCTGAAAAGAGATCGTTATATATTATTTCTTATCGATACATGTATACTTTTAAGGCATGAACGGCAGCTGTGTTGAGGATATGTTTTATTCTTACACTGAACTGTTCATAATTTTGTTCAGATAAATCTGGAGTGGACAGAGTCCGCTGGGTCCTTATAAGGTCCTGGTTTTCAGATTCAAGGGGGTTAAAATAAACCTGAGACAAAAAAACACAGGACACACTTTACTCAGGATAATATCAATTTAACCGTAATGTCCTTAAAATTCAGTGGTCACCGGTTTTTTTTATTATTATTATTATTATCTCCCTCCCAGTGAATAGTAGGCTACTTGGACAACGTATCCCAACAGCCCTGCAGTAAACCTTGGTGGAAAATATTAAACAGCTGTACTAACTGCTCTACTGCCTGCTGTAGGCTACTTGAAATGCATTGTTGGGGTACTTGTGTTTCATCTGTTATTTGCATTTTATGCTGCGTTAAATCTGTGCCCCATTTTAATTCACAATGATCGCATGATCATTTGTCTATAAAATATTGTATTGTTTTTTATCACAAAATGAAAATTGCAGTGTTGCATTGCTGTTCTATTTAAACATACAATTCAAACCCATAAAATATTAAATAAACTATCAAATACACAAAAAAAAAACACATTGTTGCAGGTTAAACCTTTGCTGATTGGACATGGGGCCCAATGGCCCACATATGTGGACAAAAGGAGGACAAAAAATTGTTGAGAACATGTAATTACACTTTAATCGTGGAAAATAACACAACAATAAGACAATAACAATTCATAGCTACAAAAAAATGGAATGTTGTTGTCAATGCAATTTTGAATTAATCTCCTTTTGATAGTCATTTATTTATTATCATTGTCTTTATTGGCTGCTCATCTTGGACTTGAACATGTAACAATATGTACAGAGTCAGACACAGTATGACAATGAGAACACAAGCATAAATTCAAAAAGACATATGAGGTGTGTAACATAGTTTTGAAATTCTGTCAGTGGTAAGCCCCTCTATACCAGCTGTAAGGAAATTAATGGCAATATATTTGGGTACGGCCATGGGCACAGGATACATGCATAGCCTAAAGAAAGAAAGAAAAAAAAAACACATCCCACTAAGCAAATTCTGGATGTTTGTGTCCTGCAAGAAAGTAAAAGTGAAAAGTGGCTGCCTCTGCAATAAGATAGTAATCGATAAGCAGACCTCAAAATCCACAACGAACTATTTCAAGAAACACCAGCTGAAGCTTTTGGAAAGGCCCTCACAGTCCCCTCACTTCAACATCACAGGGAATCTGTGTACAGATAGTAAACATGTTGTGCCTGAAAGACAGCCCAAAATATCTCAGTTTGATGTGATCTCCATTAAAGCGTGGGTGTATGCAAGCTGTGATATCTGCCAGTGGGGGTTACTAAATATTGATTTAATAGGATTCGCAAACCATCGCACATGCCACAATTACGTTTTTGTTTATTTTTCCCCCCATGAAAAAAGGTACATTACTGACAACTGACCAAATGTGAATTCATGTTTGCTGCAGCCTGCAGCGGTTGTAGTTGCAGTTACTTAACTTAATTCACTCAACCAGAAAAATGAACAATATGCATAATTTGCAGAGGGACCAGTACCCTACCTGTACTCCCTGATGTAAATTTACCTGTAATTTCCCCCCTGATCTTGTCGATGCCAGATAAGCTATTTGCAAGTTAATAGAGCTAAAAGTACCCCGCTAATTGAAAGCATTAACTTTATAATATGTTAATTTATATCCGATCTATCATCATGCACACATAATCAGTGTGTAAATAAATATTATGCTTATGTCTGTGCGCTAGTGTATTTGCCGGCTCACGTGGATGCCACAAAACAGTCATCTAGGTTTGGTGGACTTCCTGAAAATAGTGCCAATTGTAGGTACACTTTTTAAAATAACCGACCAACTATCCGTTTTTTGTTCGTGGTCTACATTGAATATGATCACAGTTGCCCTTTATAACATGTTGAGAGTTGTCAAAGAAGTCCGTGTGGACATTTTTTGGTTAGATGTTATGAGCCGTTACATCTTTCATATATCCTTCCGCTGTTTTTTGTCCCCTTTCAGACTGTTTTGGTCTTTTCGCTGTTAGCAACGGAAAGAACCCGAGATAGCTGTAAACCCTATTTTCAGATAATCTAATATTTTGTTAGGACTACCTAACAAATTGACAAGAGGTGTAACACCCATGTTTGTTTTGGAAGAGTGATTGGCACGTGTTGTCCTTTTTTTTAATATAATTTTTTCTGTTTTAATAGGAATTGTACAGATTGCTAATTCAGCTAGCAACCGCTAGCCAGCTAGCTTCTTAGCATAGCATCTTCTTCAAGAGGCACGTTGACATTAGCCTGCAAGCTAGCAAAATCTTAGGGTTGCTAACGTTAGCGAGCTGTCACGCAAATTGCACGCCGCCTCTTCGTCAAGAAAAAAATTGCGGTGTGAAGCTGGTCGTTTTAAGACGCCGTCTTTTATGGGATCACCATGTCAATGAAGGCCGGTGGAAATCGCAGCAAGCCCGGCGGTGGCAACGCCGCTGGTCCCCCTGCCTCCGGTGCCGGAGGAAGCGGCGGTGGAAGACAGAATCTGGGCAGGTCTGTCAAATTGAAACGTTAACGTAGAGATATAAAAACACATCACCGGGGGGCTAAGGGGGTCCGTTTTCAGTCCTTGGAGACGGTCGCTGCCGACAGTGGTGGTTTTGAGAGATGACATTACCGTGAAACGGTCCAAAAAGCAAGACGTTATTTGTGAACGTTGTATGGGCCTTGCGACGTGTTGGTCACCCAGCGTAACGTTATGCAGTCCGGCTAGCGAGGCCTTTATGCTCGCTCCAATAATGTTGCAACTTCGACGTAACGTTACCTCCTCTTGCACGTTAAATAAAAGAAAAACATCATCTGGTGTCTGTGATGCATTTAAATATGTTTGGGTGCACAAACGTATTTTTCACCTCATATGTGTGTGTGTGTATAGCGGTGAAAGCTGCTCGCCAAGTTGCTGATACCAGGTTTACTATCAGCTTGGAGTCAATTTAGCTAGCGTTAATTAGCCGTTTGACAGCCCATGCTTGTTATTCAGTGCACTAGCCTCATTCAGTAACATAGCGGTCCCCAGCTAACGGGACACAGCCTTGACACTTTTCAGCCTAACAGAGAACAATTGTGTCTGTTTTCATTTTTGTCTGTCATGTTGCTTGGTGCGTTACCGCAACATTGCTGCAAAGGGTTTGCCAATAAATTGACCAAAAAAAAAAAAAGAGCGTGTGGGCGCACGAAAGAAAGGGGCGGGTGTGGAAACGGGGGTGAGGAGGAGGAGGAGGAGGATAGGGGGGAATTTTAGACCGACGAGCTTTCAACCTTGACGTTGCCGTGGCTGCTCGTGTGAAATAGTGTCCTTGAAGCATGACATTTCTGTACATGTCGTCCCTAAGATAAAGCTAACGCATACTGTCAGTGCATGAGCTGCATGCGTATTGTGAATTTTTGGTGGTTTTTAAAAATGTGGCCAGGCGTCTATTCACCGGTCACTAGGACACTACGTTCATTCATTGCGTAGGTTCCATCTATTAGGGCCGTGCGAAGATATTGTAAAAAAAAAAAGAAAAAAAAAGGGAGAGATTGGCCCAGCTCGACTCATGCATACGAAACCAGCCTGTGTCAGTGTTTGAGATGATTTGGACTGGTACTCTGTTTGTATTGAGCATTCGCGTGTGTGCAAATTAGGCTATTACTCATGTGCTACAATGTATGTAATGTAGGGAGAGTGGCCATTGCTTACATTGATTGAATCAAGTGTGGATGTCTGGCCATGCGCCAGGTGCCGAACGAACAAGGTGCATTTTAGGACATGCTTAGAAAAATGTGGGCTACTGAGTATTTGGCTGACAGCCCAATTGCATTTCTTTCAAACCATCAAAATGCCTTGAAATGTGTGTGGGAAATTAAAAAAATGTACGCGCATTCAAATATGTAGTGAATTTACATCTGCAAGACCTTTCTGTGTAGATTGAATTGGGCGGATCATTGTGAAGATGATTCTTGGGCTTCCCCTTTAACATGTACTACAGCAGTTGTGTCCCCTCTCAGGGATGTACACCATCTCCTCCTTAGACCTCTGCCATTCACTTGTACAATGGCCTTGTTTCAATATGCAGCTCAGTGCAAATGACGATGGTGAGCTTGACAATGCCTTTTTTTTTGTTTCAGGGGAAGACACAGTGGTAAAGGTCCTGCAGCAGTAAGTAGCCTGCTTACACTCATTAGTCATTTGCAAAGAGCTTTTATGACACACCATCACAAGTCTGATGTACCTGAATGCTGTATTTTATCAAAGAATTGATGTTGCTTTGTGAAAACCCACCAGCAGGATTAATGCTCCTTTTGTTCATTCTGTGCAGCTATTTAAATACAGTATTACGTCTTTCTTCTTAAGTCATGCAATTTGGTTTTTATGGTAAAGATAATGTAATCTACTTATTAGTAGGTTTTACTATTGAAACAACCAAGTCCAATGAGTAATAGGCTATTGAATACATTTTCTTCATCAGAGGTTAACTTTGTTTTTTTCTTTAGGTCATTTTCAATGGTGTATATGCAAATATGAGGATGGTCCATGTCTTGACGTCAGTGGTGGTATGTTCACTGTGTGTTGGTCTTGTTATGTCTTTGAGATGACATTCCATATATATCTAGTATGTCCTTATACATTTCATCTTATGATATGCACGACTTATGATGAACAGAGAAATGAGCAGTTACCAAAAACCTCATGCTTTGTAAATCATGGTTACTGTAAATGAATTAGTAACGGCAGTATCTACTGCAGTCTGTCTTTCACCACATGCTGTGTCTTCAAAATGTCTATGCTGCAATAAACAAAGTCTGTTGTGATTTGTGGAGACAGCTGCTTGCATAAACAAAGCAGAAAATTGATCAATAGTTTGTCTGTTTTGCAGCAGATGGGTTTCTGAACCTGTTTTTTGAATGTGTTAATTGACATTGACATTTTGTTGAATGAGTGAGTGTTATATACAGTGAATAATGATAGACCTATTTATTTACCTATTTATTTATAGGGGACCAAGTGTGAACTGAAAGTGAAAAATGGAGCAGTCTATGAAGGAGTATTTAAGACGTACGGTCCAGAGGTAAGGATCACACAGGGTGTGGAGCTCTTTATAGGTGCTAATATGTCATTTCCTCTGTAGCAGTAAAATGATTCAGGTTAACTGTGCTGGCAAGATAGTGTCCTGCCAGCACTCGGTATCAACTTCACCCCTGAGGTGGCTTAGAGAAAGATCACTCTTCCCAGCTTTCCTTTTATGGAGGGGAGGTATGTGGTCCTTCATCTTCCCTTTTAGGTTGAGGTATTCTCCAATCTTTCTCCTATGGGGAAAATCTCATTTTGCACAAATGAATAGATTAATCCGAAGCAGGGTCGAAGTTTCTGTACAGTTCAGTTGTAAGAGCTCGGCTTCGCCTTCATTTTTTGATGAGATACCAGTAATATGCATTATCCCCTGTTTTCACACCAAACAGCGGGGTCGATATTTACACATCTTTTATCCCCCACCACTTTCATAACATTGCAAGGCTGGCATGATACTGCAGAATAAATTGAATTTGGTGTGCTTGCACAGGCAGACACTCCACTTTGTTCTGAGACCAAAACAAAGCATCACATTTGGCTTCCATTACCACAGTGTGTGCAAGCTGAGCAGTCGAACGTCCTGAAAAAAATCGCACAGCTGTATTCACCACCCGACTCTTCAGTCAACAGTATAGTGTTTGGTTTGCAGCGCTTGTGTTTTCAATTTTCCTCCATAGTACGATACAAGTTGTAGAATTGTAACTTGTTTTGAGGAAAGTCTTATCTGCTCCCAGTGCAACAGAGAAGGGGGTGTTGCCAGAGAACTTCAGGGGATGCACAGCGTGAGAAAGAATAAACTATAAAAAAGATAAATGTAAACATCTGGTTGGCTAAACTCAGCTATGTGTGAGGCAAAATGGATTGAATTTTAGTACCAACAGTGAGAGAGGGGGGGTCCAGGATGAGCAGAAAACGAATGAAGTACCATCTATGTTTATTCCCTTCTGCAGTGCATTCCTGCATCAAAGACTCAGGGATCTATCTTAGACCCTGGCACAAAGGGACACAAGGCGCAAAGCAACTGTCTTTGCCAGTTTCAGACTGATGCAGTTTACATTTTCTCACCCATGAATATGCAGTGTTTAAAAAGCTACACTCACTTGGATTCCTAGATTAGATTATCTTGTGCTTTTCGTGGTTTCTTTTCTTTATCTGCTTATCATCATTTTTGATTGATTGCTTGGTTGTTTATTGTATGCAATGTCTTAAAATTACGAGATGATGAAGTTTTTCGGTAAGCAGTTTTTCAGAAATCAGAACCCAAGATATGACCTCTTCACGTTGCTTGTTTTGTCTGACCAACAAATAATTGATTTAATATCATATACCATTGAGAGAAATAAAAGGGAAATCCTCCATCAGAAACCAGAACTGGCATTTTTGCCCTAATTTAAATACAAGATAGATTCATTATGAAAAATGTTCTGATCTCACGATGACCTTCATGTCTTCTAGAGATAGTTTAGAGTTTTGCTATATTTCAAACTCCCTTTTCTGATCAAATTTAACACAACATTCTCCCTCAGTGTGACCTGGTGTTGGATGCAGCCCACAGAAAGAGCCCAGAGCCGAGCATAGGCCCCAGGAGAGAGGATATTGTGGAGAGCATCATTTTCAAGGCCTCAGATGTGGTAGTGGTGACCTTCAAAGATGTGGACCTGAATTTCGCCAGGAAAGGTACTGAGGGCATTTGTGTTGACAGATTTTTATCTCACAATATAAAGGGAAGTCTGTTTATATACTTATAAACACATTACATTTTAAGAAGAGCACATAATGTAACTAGGTGGGTTTGTCATTTTGTATTCATTACACACTCACACAATCAAACACAAATAAAGACATGTCAGAGTCAATACCAATCAGTGCATGCACACAATGTATTGATCTCTTTCAGGCGATATTCACTACCTTGATGTCACAGAGGCTTTGCCATGAGTTAAATCTTGCATGTCTGCTCTGATTGGTCACCTATAGAAGACTAATGTGAGATGGTCCATCACAGCAAGGACACTCGATAAAAGCAGAATGAGTCCTCTTCCTCTTATTTATCTTGACCCATACAGTCCTCCTTTAAACACAATGAGGGTGGGTCAGGGAGTTAATTTTCTGAATCACTGACTGGACTCAGGAATTTGAAATGTTTTGCAGTAATGTAATAACTCTAAAATACCTGTGCCATTGTTAGTGATGTTATGTTGCTAAGTTGAGGGTGTTAATGGGGAATTGCCATTTTTTTCCAATCTGGACCTTATTTCTAGCATAAAATACGATCATTTACTCACCCAGATAACTTTGGTGTCATTACAAGTCATTCCGATGAAATTAGATCCAGCCAAGAGCCGTGTATATCCATAGTCTACAGGGCAGCGGAATGCAGCCTCTAAATAACACATTATCTGCTGTGAAACTCGTTCATTTCACCAATATTTTGTTATGATACGCTAGTGCTGTTCCCCTCTTGAGTCCGGGGGTTAACTGTTATCAACATCCGGGGTCTGTAGGTTGACCTACTAACCTCTGACCTGGATGATATCATCTCTGAGCAAAAAACGGCAATTTCCCTTTAACTTTAAGAAATCTTATTTCTGCAGTATAGTGGACATATTATTTTATTATTTTTAGATGGTACACACATTTTCCACCAACTTGGGCGTCAGGGCCAAGTACCATAGCAGGCCAGAATTGCAATAGTGTTCAAATGAATGCACCCCAAAATTAGGCTAATTCATGGCACTAGAGCACTTGAGGCGCTGACATGAAACCTGGAGCGTCACCAGAGATCCCCCAATTAGTTTCAAATTTCAGAACTTAATAACCATACAATTATTGCGTATTTTATTGACTCCCATGGCAAAAGATGATAGAGAAAGAGAATTAGGAATCTGTTTGACATCACCTGGCTAAAACAATGAAAAACGCTATTTCACTTTAAATATGCACCTTATTATTGATTAGGATGTCAATTGTTGGTGTGATCGCCAGTCAGTCATTCTATATGTCAGTCCATCTTCTGACTGTCTTGTCATCTGTGTGTCTCTCCTCTCCAATGGTCTAGTCTCCTCTGATACAGGTAATATATGGCTGTTTTCTCCTCTTGCACATAACTGTACACACACAGGCATACACGCTTAAATAAGCTTGATAATCTACACTCACACTCAAAATTGTGAATTCTTTAGGCCTAGGCCTGATCTGTCGCCTCTTGCCACATTTTAAAGCCAATTTGATGTCAGAATTTGAGCATCATTTCTTTCACATAACCCAAAAATAAGAACCCAGTATCTGACTCTGGTCAGTCCTGCTTCATCTTTTCACCAGATCCTTTTGTTATCTTTAGACAGGATGTTGCTTTCGGTGGAAGAGTTGGCACTTGGCTCAGTTTAGTCAGTTCATTTAAGCTTTCAATAAAAGGCAATGGCCCTTGACATTATGCATATTGTTTGGCCTTATGCTAACTTATGTGGAATCTGTGAGAGATGTACAACTAATGGTGTTAAATGTTTACTGTAATAAACTAATTCTAATACTTTGGTAATTTACTTTGAACTTGTACTAAATCATAATTGTGTTTTGAACAGCAGTTTTTGTTTGAAACTTAAAGTCATACTCTAAAATTTTAAACGTTGATTGGAGTCATTTTAAAATGGTTTAGTGTAAAATAGCATAGTCAGCAAGCAACTGCATTTCTGCAGCAGCAATAGAGAAAGGATATTGTCATAACTCGATGTTTGAGAGCATAATTTTATTTTCCAAAACAACACTTTCAAATTTCCAGAGTTCAAGTAAAATCAGAGATAGTTCAAAAAGAGAGAAACAAGAAGCGTGCGATTCCATTGAAAGCAACAGCTTGAAAATTCATGTTGAGCACTAGCACCTTAATTTGCTTTCTGATCATTGTATTAAAATCAAGTTACCGGATTTTTAATTTGGTTTGGCCCTGAAGTGCGTTAAGGTCATTTAATTGACTGCAGTCTAAATGCATGTTTGCTTACCCCTCACTATGCTCATAAATGTATTTTAAATGTTCCTTATTTTATGTACAATTCCCTTGATGGACATTGTGCACAAAGCATACCAACCACCTCTGCTAATATAATTCAGACCTGTTAGCCCAACTGTCTGTACGGTGCCAAGCTAGTATTTCTGGACGTATTTCATGCCAGATGCTTAAATGCACTGTGTATTGTAGTATGAGTTGGGATGACTGAGTTATGTAACTCCAGGTGGCTGATATGTTTTATGCACGTGGTCCATTGATGCCAGCTCTGAGAATGTGAGAACAGACTTGGGCTGACATGAGATTAGATTTCCTTTCAAATATAATTGAGGGTTTTCTTTGAGCATGCCTGTCCCTGGTTTTTACTTGAGCCAACCAAATTATTCAGTGAGTTTACTTAAATGTAACAAGTATGGTCCTGAAAGTGTGGATTTTTTTTCCCCTATTTGAATGTTTCCTTTCAAGATGCTGCCATGGTGATGCATAATAAATAAAGTGGAGAAAAAAGTAGACTCTCCATGATACGTGCATTTAATTTCCAGCAAATGTCAGCCATTTGAGAATATTGCAGCTTGATTTAATTTGTAAATACTTTAATAAGCTAAGGCAGTGATTGGGGACTACTTTCCCCCCTTTATTACTGTGCTTTTCATACTCGTACTTACACAGTCAGAACTTTTGTACCCTCTAGCTTTACCAAGGCCAGCTCAAGCAATAGCTCAAATTTTTTTTGAAAGGATTTTTTCCCAATCCAGTTGGGCCCATGTCTGGTTGTGAGTGGGTGTGTCTGGTGAACCAGCACTACCTCCATAAAGACCTTTGCTGTGAGAGCTTGTGGCAGAAGCTCTTGAGGCATGAGCGCTTCCCTGCATAAACAGTGCAGCCATGTGACTGTATACCATCATGAGCTTCTCCATGTGTGTGTCTGTGTGTTTGAGTGTGTGTGCTCCTGTGTTGCAGTCTGCTGAACATCAATATGTATTCTTTGTGTGTGTGTGTGTGTCGCGCAGACAACTTCACAGATGCAGCCGTGACTGGTAGAATCAATGGCGAGCATAAAGAGAAAGATCTAGAGCCGTGGGATGGAGGAGAGACCCACAACTCTGACAGCCTTGAGTCTCTGGATACAGATGTGGTAAAAAAAAACACACAACTACACAACACATGCATTTGATGTTGCACACAATAAATGGAATCAATCCACACAGGCCTTCATGAGATGGCTGGTAAATTTGACAGTGAACAGAGGTTGTATCCACAGCGTTGATAATTTCCTCATAGGCCTTTTCTGAAATCCTCTTTGCTCTTCTTTCTCTGCTCATATCAGTCAAATGGGTGGGACCCTAATGACATGTTCAAGTACAATGAGGAGAAGTACGGAGTCCTATCTACATATGACAGCAGCCTGTCTACATATACGTAAGTTTCTGTGTTCATGTGTCTTTCACGTGCACTGCTAATACACAGTGTAAGTCTAAAATTAAACAATGTGTTTTCTGGGAATACTTTTAACATTTCTGGTTTTATGTGAATCAAGTAAAAACCTGAAATCACTCCTTCCACAACCCTGCTGCCCTTGTCTGACCTGAGCTTGTTTCCCAGGGTCCCTCTGGAGCGGGACAACTCCGAGGAGTTCCTCAAGAGAGAAGCACGTGCCGCCCAGCTGGCAGAGGAGATTGAGGCCAGTGCCACATACAAGGCCCGCGTGGCCCTGGAGAATGATGACCGCTCCGAGGAGGAGAAATATACTGCTGTGGTGCGAGGGGAAAGGGAGACTCACACACTTAGCAGGTGAGACCAGGAAACACAGAGAGACTTAGGATCATTACATACTTCTCACGCTTGTAAGTGTCTGAGAGTGCGTAGCTTGTAATTATGTAATTGCAGATTGTGTTGACAACCAGCATGTGTCTATCAAATTTCATTCATTCTTATTGTTGGTAATTGGCTCTTGATGTGCGCTGCAATACAAGCTCCTTCAAAACAGAGCAGCACAATAGTGCAACATTTACATACCCATTTTACATTTTAGTTTATACAGTAAAGTTGATTCTAAACATCATCAGAGAATTTATTATTATAGAGGCTGATGAAAGAATTTCAAAGAGGTGCATTATATAAACTTGTATGAACACTCACTTTTCTTCATTTTCAGTGCCTGATTTGTAAGCAGTAGGAAAATGCTGTATATACCAGAATGACATTATACTACATTTATCTGCAGCCTATAACGACATATTCTAAATATACTAAATATGATTAATGCTTGGAGATGAAGTGGGCCTGCAGTAGAACATCTTTGGCATAGGCACGAGAAGCATATTTAAACCTTAAAGTAGTTCTAGATAATTCACTAAGTAGACAGCAGCTGTTCCCAGAACAAATACTTCCTCTGTAATTAAAGAAAACATGCTCATTTTGGCTGATGAAGAGTACTTAGCTGAATGTAACAGAGTGTAGAATTAATTCCTCCCCTTTGTTATCGTGACTATTGTCTTGTATATGTTTAACTAAACCATCTGCCTCGTGTGTGTGTGTGTGTGTGTGTGTGTGTGTGTGTGTGTGTGTGAATGTACAGAGAGAATAAGTACATTCCTCCAGGGCAGAGGAACAGGGACACAATGTCATGGGGGCCGGGACGCCAGAATTCACCTCGTCTGGCTCAGAGCTCAGCTGGGCCTTCAACTCCTCGACCAGGACCTCATGACTACAGTCCCAGCTCTGGCGCTGACCAGAGGGTGGTTAACGGAGGTACATTTCAATACATCACACACAGACTTATGGTGTTACATGGCTCTGAAACGTACCAGAGGTGTATTGGATGATGAGTGAGTCGGTCAATATAGCGACTCTGTGACGGGAAAAGAGTGTTTTTTCTTCACCTGTTTTATCTCCTTTGTTTAACTGATGTAACATCAGGGGCGACTTTGGTTTAGAGTCTCTGGGGGTGTCCATTTCTGTTGTCTGTTAATTCTTTATATGCTTTAATTTATACTTGATGTCAGTTAGATGATTGTATTCCTGCCTCGCCATGCTTTCTTCTTTCTCGTCTATTAATCTCCCCCCTTCTTTCTACTCCTGCTGTACCCTCGTTTCCTCACTTTAGCTGCTTATCATCATCTGCTCTTTGTCATCCATGATCATTTGTCCTTCCCTCTCTTAGGTTCATCCCATTGGCCCTCACCCTGTCCGTCTCCTTCCTCCCGCCCCCCCTCTCGTTACCAGTCTGGCCCCTCCTCCCTGCCTCCTCGGGCAACCACGCCCACCCGGCCTCCTTCCAGACCCCCCTCTCGACCTTCCAGGCCTCCCTCTCATTCATCCCACCCCTCCTATCCCTCCTCCTCATCCTCCTTTTCCCACCATGGGCCCACGTCGCCAGCCTCCACTCTGCCCAAACGCATGTCTTCAGAAGGTACCCACATCAGTGTGGAGTAGACCTGGGCAAAGGTTTGAGTTGAAGGTGGATGAATCGGGCCCAGTGTGGAGCTGAAACTCCCACTCGTTTTGAAAGCTGTTTGAAGTTTCTTAAAAATTAAAATATGGAAACTACTTTCAAAAATAAATTTGCCCAGGTCTAGTGTGGAACAACACAAATAGGTGAAGTTGGCTCTTCAGACTGATTTGGGGTCAGATTTTCAATGTCCTCACAAGTGGAAGTTGTGAGGATTTAGTAAGCCACAAAGCTGATCCTTTGTCAGTGCATCAGGCAGTTTCACCTTGGCATGTGGGTGCATCACTGTGTGTGCTGTGCTTTCTGTCTAGCAGAGTTTAAAGTCTTTCCTCTATTCACCCTCAAACACACTTAAAACAGTAAGCGAGCTGAGATCCTCTTAGTCCTTCTTTTATGGTAAATCCAAAGAGCCGGAGTACAGAGCCAAATTAAGTGCCATTTCCAAGTTCCTATTTATCATGTTTATTCTTTTCAAATGTTTATACAGCGAAATGGCAAATATTCAGTGTTTAGCTGAAAACATTGCACTGAGCTGCTGCCTGCGAGACAGACACTGTTCAAGCACAAACACGTTTTTTAAGGAAGCTCTCCTCTGTTTCCCTGTTTCTCATCTCTCACTTCACTCGGTCGTGGTGTGAACAGTGTGGTGTGATCACTTTACTGGCCCCTTTGCAGTTTCTCCACTAACATGCATGTCGCTAAATAACACCACTGTATGACGTGATATTTAAACATTAGATAACGGATGTACTCGTAGCAGATGTTTGAGTTGTTAAAAGCTTGTGAGAGACACAAATGAGCTTCACGGAGAAACCACAGCAGGATGGTTGGAAGCTGTTCACTTGTGTTTTACTTCACCTCTGCTGTCTGTTTATTGAGTTTTGGCTTCTTCTACAGGTCCACCCAGGATGTCTCCAAAATCCCAGCGGACGCCTCGTGCTCACCGGGTGCCACCCTGCCGGACCACCGGAGTCCCTCCAGGAGTGGACTTAGGTTCCCACAATGCCCCTGGAGAAGTACCAGTGACTCCCCCAACCAGGAGCAACTCCTCTGGAGGGACATGGTCCTCAGTGGTTAGCGGAGGTAGAAGAGTTCCCTCCTTTATTTCTTTATTTTTTAAATAACTTTACAACTTCATGTTCACAAGAAGAACGCAGATATCTGACAATGGGAAGTATTAGCCGAGTAGATGGGAAATATAAAATAAAAGTTAAGCATCACTGGATAACCTCACTCATCTCACCATCAACATTTCAACATCATAGAATAACACCTGACCTGAAGCTGTTGTGAGCATTTGAGTTGGTTGACTCTCAACAAGTTTTTAAATCTTCTATCTTCGTTCCCCTCTGCAGCTCACAGACCTCGCTCCCCCCGACAGAACAGTCTGGGCGGAGCTTCTCCTGGCTCCTCCTCCCTCCCATCACCTCAGACAGGAACAGCTCCTGTGGAAACTGCAGCTACACCAACATCAGTTTCCTCTCCTACTGCTGCTAGCCCCACTCCCAACATGGTCGCCTCTGCATCAGGGGATGGTAAGCTTTACGTGTGATACAGAGGCTAAGATTGATATGAAACACCCTGATTTGATTGGTGTGTACGTACGTAGATTTAATGTTTCAGTGCAAGTTCTGTCACTGTCAGAGACACTGTTCACATAGGCTTGCTCTGCTTTTATGATGGTCATAAACAGGTATTTGTTTGTTTTTCTTTGTGTCTCTTCTGTTTAGCAAAAGAGTGCCGTGTTCAGGAGACAAGACAAACTTCCCCCACTGCAAACAAGGAGAATATCAAGCCCTTGGACAGCTCACCTAGTATCACCAGACCAGTCTGTAAAGGTACAATACACATTGTAGCAAAGTGCACTGGAGCTTTATCAAACAGACTGAGACATCTGTTTTTATTTGTTGTTATTGTAATATAATTTAGGACTCTTAAAAGGTGATAGTTCCATGATATGAACCATTTTCAAAATAATTACAATCTTTAATGTCTTTCTCTCTCTACTTACCCATAGGACCCCCTTCTATGGCACCAGACCACAGAAAACAAATAGATAATTTAAAGAAATTTAGTGTAGATTTTAGGGTGAGTATCATTCATTCATGTGGAACAGAAATGCAGAAATTCTGACCTCATTTTCATGAGCTTATGCTTTCCTCCTCTTAACTTTTTTCCTCCTCCAGTTGCAGTCTAGTTCAAACCCAGACCCTGCCTTTGACCAGATGATGACCAAGCCACCCAGAGATCCAGCAGACAAGCCTAAAGACCTCCCTTTGGACAAAGCATCCACAGCGGGGCGAGAGGGCGCTGAAGAGGGTGTTGCGGGGATCGCTGCTAGCACCCCCGGTAGTGCCCCCGCTCCATCCAGTACCACCACAAACACCAGTAAGCCTGGCAGCCCTGCCGCACTGTCCCCGTCTCCCTCGGCCCCGGACCAAAAGAGGGCGGGGCTGGACGTGACATCACAGGGAGTTCAGACGACATCCACATCCACATTCAGTGGATCCAAGCATGAAGAGAAGGAGGAGAAGAAGGAGGCTGTACAAGAGTGAGTGGAGGGGACGACATGGTTTAGAGGGGAAAGTACAGATTTCAAGTCTGGTGATACTGGATTACATATTCAGTCATCATCACAGGCATGAGCATAGTAGTTTAGTTGATCCAACAAACACATTCTGCTGCTAGAAATATTCACTAGAGCATCAAATGTGTATTGATCTGCAGCAGAAAACGGTCTCAAGTAAATACACAAATTACTCCAGTTTGAGTAACACTTATTAACATGAACTCATCAATAAGAGAAGAAAACTTATTGTTGGTGTTAACTTCTTCATTGTTGTGTCACGTCCTGCAGTCAAGTGAGAAAATCAACCCTGAACCCAAATGCCAATGAGTTCAAACCCAGGTTCAATACACAGGTCAGTATGTCATGCTGCTGCCAAGCTGCACTGTTTAAATGTCACAAACTGACATTGATAATCCAATCATTTTTTTCATGTCTCTTCCTCTGTATATTCTACTTCATCAGCCAAAACCAGCTAACACCCCGACGCCCCCCCGGCCTCAGGGCCAGCCAAGCCCCTCCATCGTGGTCCAGCAGCCCCCGACTGTTTACAGTCAGACAGTCTGCTTCCCCCAGATGTATCCCCTCACACCAGTCAGCCCTGGAGTGCAGGTGAGACACACATCTGCATGCCGACATGTGGACTATGGAGACAGATGTACTTGTTTCTATTCAGTGCAGAATGCAGATCACCCTGAATCATCACACTGAACGATTATTAAGTTCATTAAAACAAATCCCTGACTAACAACCATTGCCTTGATATCCACCAACATGTCTGCTTGCGTTTGTTCCCATTTCCTGTCTTTCTTTTCTGTCCTTGATTAATCTCTGAGGCATGTCATCATCATTTTCTCTATATTCTTTTCCATATCTTCATATATTTTTGGCCTTGATTTTTTAGGAAGGCACGTCATCTGCATCCTTCGTCATCACTTTTCTCTCTCCTTTGTCATCGTCCAAACATTGTCATTTGTCAGCTTGAGAACTGGACCTGTAATAAGTTATGATATGATGTCAAAATATTTCTAATCTCTTTCACAACATTTATTGAAAGTTTTAGCACATTTTTTGATGAAAACTTTTGTTTTTTTTTGTTGGTAAATCGATATTTTTGGTCTGTGTTGCTTTAAGAAAAACTTGGTGATCCAACATCAGACACGTGTAAGAGATAAAATACCTTGGTGAACAACTAAAGAGTGGTTCTTTTTTCCTTTTCTCCCCCTCCTCCTCCTCCTCCTCCTCTCTCTCTCGCTCCATTAGAAAAGCATAATATGGAAGGTTTGTGAAGATTTCTATTTTTTAAATCCTTTTGTTTTTTGTTTCTCTCTCTTTTTTTTTGAAGCCCAATCAGTACTGAGATGTTTTGCTTGCTTGTTGAATTAATGCCTTCAGATGTTGGTTTGCCAACTTCTTATTGCAATCCATATAAACTGTCGTCACAGATGGACTTATGACTTCATGTTATTTCTATTGGCTTCATCTGTTTACCAGACAACATGTCTCTGAGCTAATGGGAGTTAAAGCCTTTGTTTGTTTGTTTTTGCTGCAGTACTGTTTATAATAGAAATGCATGGTATACACTAGTAAGGGGTTAAGGAAGGGAGGACGACAAGCAGTGTTGTAAAACAGCCAATGAAAGACAGGGGTGGAAAATGCATGTGGCCCCAGGTAAGAGATAATTCCCACAATCTCACATGCACATGTTTTTTATGTGTTCGCTACTAAATCAACAGTTAAAAGCTGAATAGTTTGTGTCCAGCCCCACAGCCAGGTAGCGATCCCACACAAACAAGCACAAATTCACCTGTTTGTTTTTTAAGTCCAGGGCTTATTTTTCACTCTTGTATTGCTGGAGTCTCCTGAGAGGACCGAGTATAAACTGTTTTCTTCATCTACTGTTCTCATTCCCCTCCTCCCTGTAGTCTCCAGCTATGTACCAGGTTCAGATGCCTCATATGACAGTCAGCCAGTCTAAACCCTACAGACCAGGTAAAGGTGAGAATCACCATTTCTCTCATTTCTCTCCCACTCTCATCTCTTACTCACTGAAGCTTACTAAACAGATCTAGTTGGAAAACAATACAGTAAGTGGCCCCACTATTTTTCAAGATAGTAAGACTGGAGTCACTTGAATTAGCCACATCAATGTTGTGTTCATTACAGGCATTGATTAGAATTGTTTCTCACTTCAAAAGCACTTTCTCATATAAAGTGAATTGACTTTCCCATCCAAACTAATCTGAATCTGATGAAAGTGGAGGTCAGTTTATATTCAGAAGAATATAAACGTCTTTCAAAAGCAGCAGTAGTTTGATTCTGTTACTTTGAGATTTACTGAATGTTAATATTAACTCTATTGTAAATCTCCAGTACCCAACATGCCCCAGCAGAGGTCAGACCAGCACCACCCGCAGGGCACGCCCACCATGATGCACCCGGCCACGGCAGCAGGACCACCTATTGTAGCACAAAGCCCCGCCTACTCTGCCCAGTACTTCACCTGCAGCCCGCAGCAGTTCACCAGTCAGCAACTGGTCCCGCAGATGAGTCACTACCCGTCACAGGTAAGATTTACTCATCACATCAGCATCAATTCTCAAGGCGGCCGGCTCCTCTATTAAAAACCATATGTAACCATTCCAGTTACTCGGGTAACATCAGCAGCGCTGGCAGTCTTCGTCTCTCCCAGCTGTTCACTAGGCAGCCATTTGTCTGGCAGATGCCTGCGGTCCAGCAGCCCGACAGGGAGCCGGCACGATGCCATGTGTTTCATCACTTCTGATTTGTAGAGCTGACTACACATACTCCTGCCTCTTAACACCTGAAGAGCTGTTACCTGTTTGCAAACAGGCTGTGATACAGCAGCTGCAGGAAAACACAAGCAGTTAGGAGGCTGGCTTCAGGGTTTTTAGGGTAACGTAATGATCACACAGATAAGAGATGGGAATTGTATTAGGGTTAAAGCAGAAGTAAGCGATCCGGTCGTTTTGGCTAACTTCTTGTCAGCCAATGGAGTTAGCAGTCCCTGCCCTCGTCCCTACGTCACCACATTCACCGCATCCCTTGGCTGCACACACAGAGAGGACCGCCCCTTTATGCCGTTCTCTCTCCTCATTGGATAAAGGTTGTAGGATACAAGGAAAGTTTTCTCCTCGGCTTACAGCAGAGCAGAGTGACTGACAGACCCGTGTTTCGGACCAAACACTCTATATAAGTGATTGCCGTCGGAAGATATAACTATTTAAGACTTATATTAACACAAATATTCCGCTTACTTCTGCTTTAATTAATGGAACTGATGACACAATTTTGCCTGAAAATTGGGAAGAGATAATAAAGAAGAAGGGAGAAAGAGAACCCAGACTAACTTCACTAGCTACTGATTTATATAGATACTATAAATCGTCAAAGAAGTTCAAGCTATTTTTCAAACAAAGGCTCGAATTTGACTAGTGTCTTAATGATGAATATTTTTAGAAATGAATATTATTATTGACAGGTTGTAAGCTCACTGTATCTTCTACAAAACCTTTATTGAAAAAAAAGAAAAAAAGCCAAACATTTTGTGCGTAGGTGCATTTGTTTTGAATGGCCACATATAAACACCAACTTAATAATAAAACTGTCAAAAATTGGCAGTATTTTTTATATTTAAATCAGGAAATGACTGATCAGACCAGGCGTTCGATGCCAAGCTTTTGGCTCTTGACTGTTTTCAGTATTGGATGCTCGATGCAACATGACTGTTGGTACACAAACAACGGGATCTAACGCTGATGTTGTCAATCTCCCGACTGTCCTTGTGTGTCCTCCAGGCGCAGCATGTGTTCAGTCCGGTAATGCAGGGCAGCGCCAGGATGATGGCGCCTCCCACGCACGGCCAACCCGGCCTCGTCTCTTCCTCCACTACACAGTACCCAGAGCAGACACACACCATGTATGGTACGTCAGCCCCCGCCACTTGTGCATGTTTACACGAGTGTGTAATGTGCAGCTAGGACGTGCAGCTAGTGTTTTACTTACCATTTTATAACTTTTTTTTAATAAGCCGGTGCATATTCTCATTTGTCCAGGTCAATGTATTTCAAAGGAGGTTAAATCGAAAGCAACTGGACTTAGTTATTTGTCTAAGAAGACGTTTCTATATAGCTTTCTAACGCTGTTTCTTGTCTCACAGTGTCTCCGGGGCCGATGCCTCAGCAGTACCCCCACCCCAGCGCCACCTTGCACCCTCACCCACAGCACCCCCAACCCTCTGCCACGCCTACAGGCCAAGGCCAGCAGGGGGGTCCCCCACAGCATGGAGGTCCTCCCAACCACCCGGCTGCCAGCCCAGTGCAGCACTCGCAGCACCAACAGGCAGCAGCAGGTATGTCCAGGTTGGACACTGGGATTTTGGAAGAACATTTTCAATTACAAAGGCTAAAGAGGGAAAAATGTTTGCACGCCGGCAAATGCTGCCCAAAACTTTATTGAGGGCGGAAGGTCAACGTTTTGATCTTTTCAGATCTTCAGGACTGAAAGATCAAAATGTTGACCTTCCACTCTTAATACATTTTTGTGGAGCATTTATCGGTGTGTGAACATTTTTTCCTCTTTAGCCTTGCTTTGCCTTTTGTTCATGCACCTGGAGTTCTACCCAACATTTTCAACTACAACCATAACCGTGTGTTGTGTTTTGTTCTTGCGTGCGGCAGCGGCAGCAGCAGCCCAGGCCCTCCACCTGGCCAACCAGCCCCCACAGCAGCAGATGTACTCGGCCTTGGCCCCCACGCCCCCCTCCATGACCCCGGGGCCCAACCCTCAGTCCCCACAGGCATCGTTCCCCTCTGCCCAGCAGACTGTCTATATCCACCCGCAGCAGGTGCAGCACGGCTACAACCCCAACCACATGGCACACGTGCAGCAGGTAGGTCACAGCCCGCCGCCAGCCGGCCGGACAGCAACCACGGTAGCTCCAGCCAAGTAATCAGATGGGCAGCGGTTCCCGTACGGGATTTTAAATGCGTTAGCGAGGAAATCTGGGATCAGTTCCAGCAGGTGTTTGACTTTATGAATGGCTCATACTTGGGCGTTGATAAGCTGCAAGTGCGGTGGATATTTTTTTGGCAATGAGACCAGGTTTCTATCACAATGTGCATGTCATTTAGCCTAGTTGTGGATACAACACTACAGCGTACAGAGGGAAAACAAACCTTGGTCACAGATGAAATGACAGAGCAGCCATGACTATTCCACCATGATAACTTTTCATCCTGTTGTAAAGGACACTTGTTTGCTTTGCTTAGAGGTAAGGATGAGAAAGGCGATCACTCTCTGTGTCTGGTTGTGAACAGTATGGATCTTGTGTGAAGTGGTGTCACAACTGTTTCTTGGCAAACAGCTGCACAGAGTGACTGTGTGCAGAAATTGAAGAGACTTGTCGTCACCAGGTGTAGCAGCTTATCCATCACCTGTGGTATAAAAGTCCTTAAACTGCTTTTGTGTCATCGTCTTCTTCTCAGTGGTCAGAAATGATGCTTGAAAAAGTTAGTAAGTTAATAATTATACTTGAGAGGTCAAGGGGACGACAGAGTTTGAGCCACAGTTAGTTTAAAGAGAGGGTTGAGATGCTTTATGCTTTATTCTATCCACAAGTCATATGGCTGTGAACACAGATTTATCTTTTCATGCGACACCTGTGGGTAACACACAGGCAGGAGCTGTGGACGTCGTGGCACTGACATCCATCTGTTTCATCTCTTTAATGAACTTGTCTCTTGTCCATCTGTTTGTCTCTCACTGTCATTCTCACTTTCTATCACACCTCTGCACTTGCTGTCACACACACACTCACACACACTCTTTTTCACTCTCACCCAGGCCCATATGCAGTCTGGCCTAGTACAGTCTCACCACCCGGCACCCACCCACCCCCCGATGATGCTGATGGCTACCCAGGGTCCTCCAGGGGGTCCTCAGCCTCAAATGCCCCAGACTGCTCTCAACCCCATCCCTGTTTCCTCCACCACACATTTCTCCTACCTGGCACATCCACAAGGTATGTTTCTAATATTAATCAGCACACTCCTGAGGGGTGGAGACAGGAACATGTACACATGAATTCTGCAGTATTGTTACATATATTTAAGTATATGTACAGGTATGTTGGGTATCTAAACCTTATGAAACTGGTTGAGCTCAGTAATAATCTAAATCTAAAGATTGAAGTTATTACTGTCATTCTCCTGCTTTAACTCTCTGCCAACTCCAGAGCTGAGTCACTAATGCCGCATATCAGCTGCACTATTATATCAGGTTGATGTCTCGTCAAGGAACAGCAGCAGCAAATTAATATACTTTAAGTTTATGTGCTGATAGTGCACAAGTTATTATTCCAACAGATGTAGCTGCCAAGGATAACCTGTATTTGCACATCAATGATAGACTGGCATATTTTCAGTTGTGACGTTTTGAAATCGATTCAGGGGAAGGTTTTTCCTTTTTGTTTCTCCAAACAGTGTTTTATACTATAAAGACAGGGACTTTTCTGGTAAATAGAAAACCTGTAGTAAATGTATTTGGATGTGAAGACTTTGATTATTGTCAGCTTTTACACTAGAGGCACTTGGCGGTTTATTTTAAACAGATAAGCACAATGGACTGTTGGTTAAGCCATATGAAAAAATAAATAAAAATTAAAAGGAGCTTCGAACGAAGACCATTTTATTATTTTGGTCACCACTGAATCTTTCTAATGTGTAACTGTGAACGATCCTCAAATCCATCGACTTGACACTTCCCCCATTTTGTCTGCTCTGCAGTGCAGCCTCATCATCAGCAGCAGCTGTAGATAGAGGGCGCCAGTGAGCTGAGGGACCCGCTCTGCGTCGCGCTTCTCAACCAGAGCCTTCATAACCAGGCGATGAAGAGAATGAGAGCCCTCCCTCTCCTCTCTTTCCTCATCCTCACCAGACATGCTTCACATCAGCTTTTCTCTCCCCTCCCTCCCTCCCTCCCTTCCTCCCCCCTCCAAGACTAGGCAATAAGAGAATGTTAACAGGTTGTTGCAGTGACATGTTTTAACAAGCTAGAGATTTTTAACAGACAAGACTGCTCCTATTCAGCCCCTGTACAAATACACACACACAGACACATACAGTATACACACATATATGGATACACAAACAAAACTCCCATACACAAACACTTTTCAGGGGTCCCCCAAATTGCAACTTGAGTCAGCTTGCCAAGTAAGACATGAAAGAGAGAATGAGAGAAACTAATCAGTGAGAGTGAAGCAGAAAATTCAACTGGAACTTGTATTTTGTCTGCACCTTGTTATGGAGAAAAAAAAAAAAATCTTCCAACTTTTAGACAGTATTAATCTTACTGTTTATTGCTGCTGCTTTGTGCTGCGTTTGTTTCCAGAGTACATGACAGGTTTCTAACCAAACTAAAAATGAAACATGACAAGAAGCTTCCTGTGAAATAAACACATTTTGGCAGCCAAGAGGACAGGAGAAAAATGTTATTTATGAAATTATAATGGCTGAGGTGATCAGATCCCACTTCTCACCTGACCCTTATGTAACTTTTAAGTTAAAACTTTTACTTTGTAGATAATATAAATAATTTAAAAAACGAGCAAAAAAATTTAAAAACAATAAAAAAGTTTTAAAAACTGAATGGCTTACTGTGGTTGCATTGCAGTGTGGGTTTTTCTCGTCTGTCATTTCTGTCGTGCTGCCACAAATCTGTGAACCATTTAATTCACATGTGAAAATAAGTATTTCAACCTGATTCATTCAGAAAGTTTCAAGCTTTCATCGTACAGATCGCAAGGAGGCATTTTCATCACGTTTAGCCATCACACACTTTAATTAAAATGTTCAAAAAGACGGTTATTAATGTCAGTAAGCAGACCTTAGAGGGACAAATTCGTTTTTTTTAGATAAGTATCGTCTAGCGTAAAATATTGAACATGTACACTTAAACCTACAGTGCTCCATTGTTTAAAGGAGCTTTTTTTTTCCTTTTTTGTATCAGATCTAAGTCAGGGTATGTTTGATCTGTTCCAAAAGATTTTCATCTTCAGTGAGTCAGTAGCTTTTTGGGTTTTTTATGAAAAATTAATTTGTCACATGATAATCAATAGAAAATCCCTCACATATGGACCAGTCATCAACATCAGGCTGTGGGAATCTATTTTCTTAGGTCTTGTCTTCCCAAACTGGCAACCATTAACAGGGGAAATAATAAGCAGATTGACAATTATTGACAATTAAAATCAGCTTTCGTTGCAGCCAGAGACTTTTATGTTTTAGTGAAAACAAATGGGGCATTAACACCAGCCTTTTCCTTTCAAAGCTTCCACAGCTGAAGAAATTTAATGATTGGCAGAGTTTGTTAAAAGGATGCGCAAAGTGTCATCCTGGAGGAGGTTTTTCCATAATCTGGCAACCCAAAGATTTCCCATGGTAATGGATTATAAAGCTTTATCAACCATGAAGAGACCCATCACATCATGGTCCTGTTGTGACCTTAGATCCTGATGAAGGAGGCTGCAGTTCTGTTGGTTACATTTCAATTTCTCTGTGTGTGTGTGTGTGTGAATCCAGCAGGTGGATCAAAACACCAGGTAAGAACCACAGCGTTCAAACACCTCGTCTCAACTTCATCCATCACCACAAAAGAGAAATATATCGTACTGGTTCATTACATGCTCATTATTTAGTACAGCATGTAGCCGACCACAACAACAGAATGACAGTGCACACACACACACTAAAATAACACGCAGATCTTTTTTTTTTTGGTTAGATTTATTTTACAAAAAGTCAAATATACAGTTGATATATATTTAATATAATTTAGATGCTTATAACTGAAAGGGATGCAAACACAATGACAGATTTTAAAAGCTGTTTTTGTTTTCATTCTTTTTCATTGTTCCACAATTTCATTGTTGAAATGTAAATGAGTTAAAACTGGAATGTTTACAGTGCGAAGTTAAAAAAAAAAAAAAAAAAAAAAAGGAAACAGAATGAACAGTATTGAGAACACATTACATTCATCAACTGGACATTTTAATGTACACATGGGGTAAGAGTGGGGTTAGGGAGGGGGCGGGGGGCAGGGAGTGTTTGCTGAGGATTAAAGACACCTGAGGTACACGGGTGGAAGAGGAGGTGAGGGGGGGGGGGGCTTCTCTAGCATTAACTCCATTCTGGGGACAAACTGGAGTGAACCACTAAACGCAATAAGAAGCCATAAAAGCAACAGCAAAATGTGTGTGGGAACTTGTGGCCTTGTCAGATACTTCCTTAACACTGAATTCTCACCCAATTAATTCATCCATCTAGAAGCCTCTTGGTTGCTCCCTACATGCATTTTTAAAATAATAATAATAATAATAAAAAATAATAAATGGTGTGAAGCACTGGGCATCTCTCAGATATTGCACTACACAAGTTCTGCACCATTTCACACCCTGAGCTTTTGAAAAGGGGAAAAGCAACAGCAGCTTTCTGGCAAAGGCACAGTCATTCTCCCTAAGAGGAAAAACAAATAATAAATCAGCATATAGAGGGAACTGATCGCCAAAATAGTTATTGTTACCGTTGCTTTTGTTTAGCAGAAATAAAAACAGAGGTGATGAGGGATTTGTTTAGACTCGGGCGCATAAAGGCAGGAAGACCAACCGTACTTTTGCCAAAAACGTCCTTGTTTTTTGTTCCCCTTATAAACACTTCAAAGATGTCAGTCTTGATCATGATGATACGTTAAAGAGAACTACACAACCATTGTTAAAAAAAAAAAAAAAAAAAAAAAATGTTCCTTTGGTAGGCAAAGCGTAAACTGCGTAACGAGAGGAGTAATCACCGCGGCAGTTGCATTTATTTATTTCTCTTTAAAGACAGCTAAAAGAAACAAGAGGTGACTACACTGGGAGAGAGGGCAGAGAGACAGCATCAGATCTAAACCAGATATTAAGCACAGGTTTAACTGAAGGTAAAATCTAAAATCAACTGCTGAAGTTAGTGTTAAAGCAAGGTTAGAAGACAAACAGACAAGTCCTAGCACAGGCGTCGCACTGCTGATGGAAATGAAGCTTCAGTTACTGAGACAAAACATTACAGACGATTTGAACATTTCAATCTTTGGGCAAATTAGATGACTACTGCTTTTTTATGTGAACAAGTGATCCCTTCCCTGTCTGTGGGATGTTCTGCATCTGTTTTTCAAAAATAGAAACGTGTTTGAAGGAGAAAAGACGAGGTTAAAACTGAAACAGATCCGATGAGGACACAAGCTGATCTTTTTTTTTTTTTTTTTTAATTTTTGGTTCGAGGTTCAAGGATCAGTTTGGGTTAAAATCCAAAGTTGCTCTAAAAGTTCAGTGTTGTACTATCTGTTATCTATACGTTATATTCAGTGCAGCTTTTAACTGGAGGTTAAAGCCTCTAAAAACTGGAAGGCACCTGAAATGACTGACTGGTCATCACATCCGGTCAAAGAGCACAGAAACACGATGGACGATGTCTGATCATTGGTGTGTGTGTGACATCTCATGTGTCACATTTGGACACTTTGAAAGCTTTTCTGACTTAAACCAAACTTCCTCCCTAAAGCCTCATTAAAAAAAACATGGAAATTCTATTTAAAATACACTATTTTCACAGTCCATCATTGGTTTTTCTGTTAGCTGCGGTGGTGAAGTTGTACAGAAAATAGTTAGGAAGAAGAATTAATGCTGTGAGTGTAACACAAATAAAGCTGGAGACACGATGTGACTCCCAGACGCTGTAAGAAAAACCCATGTTACTACGTTCAGAGGCACCTGTGTGGTTTCAGTGTCACTCTGCAGTAGCATTTTATCACTTGTCCACGTTTTAAAAGCCCTTTATGGATTTAATGCTAAATTCTCAAAAAAACCACAAAACTGATTTGAAACAAACATTTTAAACCCGGACTGAAGTTTCCGGCTGCTAACATCTGTGGTGAGTTCACACAAACTTCAGACCACAAATCATTCAGTAATCCCCACTTTGTTTTTTGGTTTCCCCCTCTCACGCTCTTTGGAGTGAAGCCTTTTCAAGTTTATGTCTTTTATTGGTCGCCTGTTTTGGTGCCAAAAGACAGAATATACTTGATGCCACAAAACCAACACATCAGAGTGATGTTACTTAATAGATCATCGCTAATTTGTAAAGCCTGGGATGAAATACATTTTAATTTGTACTACTACATAATATGAGGTTTAATGGACGGGTTTTGAATAGTTCTGAACTGCAAGCTTCAATTTGTGTATGTATATTTCTCACTTCTTATTTTTTTTTTAATTATTTAGTAGAGGAAAAATGTTACATGGTGATAATATCCATTTGCTTTCTGCGCCTGTGTTCAGAGTTGCAGGATGGAAACTGTTATGCGTTACTGTTATTACATCACTCCTGTTTTTGATTTTGTGGCAGAGATGATTTCTGTCAGACGACGTAAATTTAATGCACACGATGATTCCTTTGGTGCTGGAAATGTGACGTGACGCTACAAAGAAAAAAAAAGACACTTGAGGCTGATTTTTTTGGGGAAAAAAAACCCCAACAGAGACAAATTCACACGCAGAATCTGTACCACACTGAGATCAGCACAGCTCCACTTTCACTCATGTGACATACATTACAATGGACACATCCAGACACACACACACACACGCACACACACACCCTACTAACAGCGACGAGTTCCCACTGCTTCAGGCGAAAACGGTGCTGACGAAAGCTGATCTTGAATCATTTCTGTGTTTCTCTGCTTTAAGCAAAGTTTTGAAGGCTGGAAGCGGCGCTGGCTGGATAATATCTTTTTTAGAAAATGCTGCCCTGATTGACTTTAACCCTTTTTTTACTTTATCCATTTTCTTATTTTTCTACAAAAGAATCTGTGTATAGAAAAAATACACATTGTTTCCAAAGTGCACTGAAAGCGATGTGCACTTAAAATATATAATAATGCGCAAGAGGAGGAATATCGAATAGAATGTAATGACACTCTAAAACAGAGTGTGTTTTTGTTTGTGTTTATAAAAAAAAAAAAAAAAGGAGTTTGCTCCACACTGGGAACTTTTGTGTGAAGAGTAAATGTCTTAAATATTTAAAAAGAGGCACCTGATTTAACCAGTTCTACAGGCAATGCTTTCCCATTAGTCAAGGCTAAGTGCAAAAGAAGTTAACTCAAGCGCACCTCGTTGAATTCACCAGAATAGAAATATCTAAAAATATATATTTTGTTTAGGGTGGGGGTGTGGCTCTCCCTCTCTCACACAGACCCTCAACATCATCAAAACAAGAATAATCATCATTGTCAACACTGTAATAAAACTCCCAGAAATACATTCACTGTGGACACTTGGGGTGGAGGTTGTTGTGAGGGTCGACACTGGTAAACACACACACACACTCTGCTCAGGCACAGTGAGCATGTGTGTGTGTGTGTGTGTGTGTGTGTGTGTGTATGTTCTGACATACGCAGTGCTGTGCTCTCATCAGACAAAGACTTGTTTACTCAAGTTCATGAGTCTGCTGTAATCATGTCTCACACCCACCTGAGGCTGGGTGGGGTGGGGGTGTGTACACACGGCCATGTTTGTGTGTGTTTGTGTGTGTGTGTGTCTTTCAGAGGTGACGGAGGCGTTTGGACTCGGCCGGTCAGAGCAACATGTACTGGTTGTCTATCGCCCGCTTCCGGCCCCGCTCGGGCTCCAGCTCATAGTCTGAGTCCCGCTGGGGGATGATGGGAGTGTGGGTGGTGGGGTGGCGGAGCAGCGGCCTCCTCCCCACGGATTCGCTCCGGCGCAGAGGAGCGGGGGCCGACGACGAAGGGGGGTCGGGGACGTGGTGGTGGTGGTTGGAGCGGAGCGGCGGCGGGTGGTGGTGGTGGCTCCCCGGCTGGGAGGCGGAGCCGGGGGGGCCGGAGGCGGAGCTGGTGGCGGAGCAGGACGAGGGCGGCTGGCTGGAGCTGCGGGCCAAGCTGCAGTGAGCCAGGCTGGGCTCGGAGCTCCAGCGGTGGAGGGAGAACGGGACCAGGAGAGCGCCTGAGAGCTGACCTGAGAAACACAGACAGGGAGTCAGAGCTTTGGTGACAACATCGAGCAAATCAAATGATCGGTTTAGGACCACGGTGATGTTAGTTACAGACATGCAGCAACTACAACCCCCTAACCTTTGGAGTTCATTCATCACTCTGCTCTTAGATTTATTACTATTACTGGGGATAGATACGACACCCATCATTGTATCCTAAATAAAAAAGCTGGTTGGTCTTCAGATGCATGAAGCATTATAGGTATTAGAACTGCAACAATTAATCTATTAATCGAACAACAATCGATTATTAAATGAATCATCAACTATTTCGATATTCTCATAATTGGTTTGAGTAGTTTTTTAAGAAAAATGTCCAAATTCTCTGATTTCAGCTTCTTAAATGTGAATATTTCTGGTTTATTTGTTCCTTTATGACATTAAATTGAGTATCTCTTTGGTTCGTGGACAAAACAAGAGATTTGAGGACGTCATCTTTGTGGTTTGGGAAACACTGATTGATATTTTTCAACATTTTGTAACATTTTATCGATTATTAGGGTTAATCGATAATAAAAAATAATCGTTAGTTGCAGCCCTAACTGGTATATGTTTATTTTCAAGGCCCTTATTGGTAAGCAGCCCCCATACATTTCATCCCTACTAGAATGGCGTTCTGGATCTTACTCAACTCGATTCAGTGGTTTGATGTTTTTATAAGGTCCCTCTTGTACATTCTGAGCTCGGTAAATCAGCCTTTTCATTCAACGCTCCAAATGTACGCTGTCTGACTTTTGAAAACGCCCTGCAACAGTTTTTCAATGTAATTGTATTTATGCTCGTCGTCCCTGTAAATGATGGAAACCTCAGTGACCAATGAGTTAAAATAAAGGTTTAAAAAAAAAAAAAAAAAACCCTCCAAACTTCCTTAGCATCCGTCTGTTTGACAGAATGATTATGACCATGATGAGGGAGTCTCACCCTGTGACGGAGGGCTGGAGCCCGCCACTACGAAGCTGGAGAGCGTGACGGCACCGGCGGCTCCGCACTCCAGTGGGATGGGGAAGAGGCGGAAGTGGCTGAGCATGTCCATTACAGATGGGAAGCGCAGGTGTTGCACCCTGCACTGACCCCATTCTGTTAGAGAGAGGCGCAGGTGCTGCAGAGACACAGACACAGCGTGAGGGAAGAACAGCATCAAGATGAGACACTCAGATTTTCACACTTTGTGAGTCAGAGCGAGAGCTGAACCGTAGCCCCCCTTCCTCTTCTTAACACCGGTGGTCCACACTTGTTTATGGTCTATACTGTATGTTCACATAAGACTTCTTCATTTACGTGTTGCCAAGAAATTAGATCAGCATCAGTTTGAAGTAGCCTATGTGGATGGAAAGAAAACCATGTGTGTTTAGAAAAATGTTGTGGACGTACCTTTGCTTTTCCCTGGTAGTTAAAGGTGAGGACGTAGTCTCCCCTGCGCGTCTCGCTCTGTCGGACCAGAAACACTCCGTGTCCCTCCGGTCCAGAGCTCTGGACCAGGTGGGCTGCTTTGACGCGGGAGATGGGCCCGTGGAACCAGGGATAGGAGAAGAGGAAGTGATCCATCTTCATACCCTGCTCTGGCAGGGAGTGGGTGACGTGGCCTGGAGAGACGGTCAGAGCAACAACACGGTTTGACTCTTCAAGCTCATCAGGCTGAATAAATACCTTTAGAAAAATAACCAATTGTACCGAGTATCACGTAAATAGGCCTCTGTTCACCGACTCATTCACCAGATACGACCATTGATTGTTTGGTTAAGATAAAATCATAAAAAAGGTGGGTGACACGCACATCCCAAAAAACGTATAATAGGGTGCTGGATATAAAAACACTATAAGCAAAAAACTAACGTAAAGATCCGCACACCGCATTTAAAATATCTATTAAACAGTGTGTAACTTTTCGAGCCTAGTGGCTCTTCCTCAGAGCGGAAATGGGAGCTCAATGGGGTGCGGATCTTTTCATTAGTTTTTAAATATAAAATCATATTCACCAATTTCATTGCTGAGCACAACAGAGGAGACGTGACAGTGACAGTGCAGCTGTCAGTCATCATCTCTGGACACCAGCACATCAATCGTACACCTGAGAGCTCACGTTCCCTCATCACCCCTCACACATCTCAGCACTCACTTTGACTTGCTGATGCGGAGCTTCCTCTGCGATTGGCTGGAACAGAGCTGTCAGCTGGGGAGGGGAGGGGCTCCAGATCCACACTGCTTGACCTGGAGGACAACAACAACAACAGGCTCAGATTACACACACACACACACACACACACACACACACACTGCATCATGCATGTTATTCTCATTGTGGGCCACCTGAGGAATAAAATAGGTCAATTTCATCTTTTATTATTTCACTTCATTGTAAATCATTTCTCCCATTTGGGGTCCACCATCTGTCTTTATGAAAAGGCCTCGGCTCGGCTCAGTGCTGGAGGATCACGTCCTCTTCCTGCTGTGGAGCTCAAACACTGTTTAAGTTGCTGAAAAATGCTGAGTTTGCAGAATCCTTATTCAATTCGCAACAGAAATTACAACCGTGTCTTAAAGCAGAAGTAAGCGGAATATTTGTGTCAATATAAGTCTTAAATAGTTATATCTTCCAACAGGAATCACTTATATAGAGTGCTTGGTCTGAAACACGGGTCTGTCAGTCACTCTGCTCTGCTGTAAACCGAGGAGAAAACTTTCCTTGTATCCTACAACCTTTATCCAATGAGGAGAGAGAACGGCATGAAGGGGCGGTCCTCTCTGTGTGTGCAGCCAAGGGATGCGCGTGAATGTGGTGACGTAGGGACGAGGGCGGGGACTGCTAACTCCATCGGCTGACAAGAAGTTAACCAAAACGACCGGATCGCTTACTTCTGCTTTAATAACAAGTTATTGATGCACTTAATCTCCTATTAGCATTTTATTGTTGCAACTGGTGAAGGTGAGGTTTTTTTAATTATTATGGTTTAATCTGCTGATTTACTTTCAATTTAATGATTGTGTGTCTTGTAAAAAGAAAAGAGAGAATTGTAATTTGTACTGAACTGCTTGTATTACTCATGTCGTGGGGATAATTATGTTTCCACACTCAGATTGTCTCCAAATCCCTGTAATATAAATGATTAAATTCTAGAGACGACTTGGTTTAAGGTTTCAAGTTTAGGTTACAGTTATGATTAAGGCAAGACTCCAGGAAATCAATGTAACCCAATATAATGTTTTTTTATATTTTGAAGCCATAGTTGTGATCACATGTTGCCTCTTTTCAGGACATTTGGGCTGATTCTCATTTCTCACAACTGTGGAGTCTGTTGGAAGGTTAACTCTTGGTTTTAAAGTTCAGGTTTGGTTTAGGTTTAGTTTAAAGTTAGGGGTTAGGGAATGCATTCTGTAAACTGGTATCCTCACAACTATAGAAAGTCCTGTGTTGACTTTCTATGTGTGTGTGTGTGTATGTGTGTGTGTGTCAGAGGAACCAGCAGGCTGAAGAAACACAAAGACACAGAGCGCAGACAGGAAGTGAGTCCAGTTCACCAGTTCAGATGTGAGCCAAGACTTTGCTGTTTTTGTGTTTTACTGCTCACACACACACAGACACACACACAGACCCACACACACACACATAAAACCCACACATGGATGTGTGCACAGAGACACTGGCTACAGACAGTGCATGTGTGTACATACACAGATGAGAAAAGGAAGGTTAAACAGGCGAGCTGGAGCAAATCCTGCTGAAATGCTGACTTGAGTTTGTGGTGCGCTGAATAACAGGAAGACAAGACTCCTTTCTCCTTTGTGTGTGTGTGTGTGTATGTGTTTCTGTTCTTCTGTCTTTGTGAGAATCGTTTCACGTTTTACTCCAACACAGTGAGGGACATTTCAGCCAGTCAGCAGTGCTGCATGGATTAGAGGTAAGGGGCGCAGTCAGTGTGCTTGAAACAAACTACACCTACCACATCCAACCACATCTGAGGGGAAAAGCGTTTGTACCCGTTCCAAATGGCAAAGAGCCGACCACCATAGCATCGTCCTGGCTGCATTGTGTTGCCTCCCTGATCTCTCTTTTGCGGCTTTCTGTAGTCTCAGCGTGATGAATCATACACATGGAGAATAATGGCGCACGCTTTCAGACAATGGGCCTTTTTTTTTTTTTTTTTTCCCCCTCTCCTCAGCAGACATTTGGACTTGTCGTGGCAGGAAAAGCACAGGTGTTTCTAATAACACCAGCAGCGGCGGCGGCTCCGTTCCATTCAAGTGTCAAGAGCGAGCCGTGACCGCCGTGTGTCGGTGAGCCGGCGCGAACAATAGCTGCACCCTGACACTGAAGCAATCGTTATTCATTTTTTACTATTGATTACATCTGTCCTTTTCCAGCCGTGACATGTTGAAGTGTTTTCTGTGGAGAAGAGCTTCTCGTCTTTTCCTCACCGTGTTCACTCCGCTGCACAGCCAGAATGGACGTTAGATATTTGAGGAGTAAAAAGACACAGTAAAAGAGTAGAAACATGTTTATAAAATGCATTTGCATGAGGAGGTGGTGATTTTAGGCCCATGCGTTTTTTCACATGGGGCTAAAATGACTCTGACCAGGCTTTAACTGATCTGACAAGCTCTTGGTTTGACGCGTCCCGAGGCGTTTAGAGGATGTATGTATGACATACGGCAGGACACCGTGGTGCTAACGGTAAAACAGGCAAAGGATGCCTCCAAATAAATACAGAACAAACAACAGACATGCATAGACAAGTTTTTTTTTCATCTGTAAAACATCCCGTTCAGTTCCTAAAAGGTAGATCTAAGGTTTGTATCAAGAGTATTTGCTAATGTCCATATTAAATAATGATATCATGTATCAGATTCCATGCTGATACTGGTAGGCTACATGAACGCACAGTGATAGTAAAAATAGCAGCATATGTACTTTAATGAATTTAGCTGCACATGTAACGATGTGTCACACACGCTTTGTGGTATCTGAATTCAACAGTGAACTCACTTGCCTCGATGAATGTGTTCACTGTGCTGCTGTGATACATGTGTGTGCATGTTTGTGTGTATGATGCATGCGTGTGTGTGTGTGTGTGTGTGTGTCTGAGTATTCTAGACATCTGCAGAAATGAGAAAGGTCCTGAGATTCTCCTGAGTCTCAGACCTCCCACACACTTCCTTTCTCACTCACACACACACACACACACACACACACACACACACACACACACACACACACACACACACACACACACACACACACACAGAGACAGAACAGTATCACTCCATTTGTATTACAGTATTGAGTATTCCTGTGAGTATTACTTACAATATGTTGAGTTTGTCTTTAACAAACCAAACCCATTTCTAAGCTCCAACTTCTGTCATAACTTCACAGCCGTCAGTCGTCCGAGTTGAGCCAGAATGATATTTTACCAACTCTGTTACGTACTTAGTATTTCTCATGCTGATCTACCAAAATGTTGTAAAAGGTGAGCACTGCCATCACTTAATTGATTTTGTATTTTTTGTTTTTTTGTTTTTTTTTATCCAACCATATCGATAGTAGGGAGGCGAGAGGAAATGAAGGGAGAGGCTATGACATGCAACGAACATCTCCAGATAAGGTCAAACCAGGGATGTTGTGATATAAACAGTATGCCGACTACACTGTGAGATATGGAAATAATTTGTAAAAATGTTCTTATCTCATGTCCCTAGAGGGCCCTATTGTATAATGTGAATCTGTTTTGTACAATATTGCCATATTCATTCTATATGTTTACAGCTGTGTGAGCTGTTTCATATTTGTTTTCGTATTAAAGGAGCTGCCTGACCATCTGTTTGTAATTCATACATACTGTACGTGGTGTCCTGTGATTGGTGGGTTTTTCTCATATGTGAGGTGCTGTTTTTGCCTGATGAGGGTGCGAGGACTAAAATGTCGTCTTAATACCATGTCCATGTGATCGTCTTTAGCTTTCCTTTCAAGTTTTATTTTAAAAGTTAAATACACATGAACATTCGGGCCAATTTTAAAACCACATTTATTCCTGAGCCCTGACAGAGCAGTGTACACACAGAATAGGTCAGTGCCTCTCAAAGGCTGAGGGGTAAATATTACGTTGACTGATGAGTTTGATGAATGATTATTTCCAGGGATATTCCAAATATAACAAGAGTCAAACCTGCTGCAGTCTGTAGAGCTTTAAAGTAAACGAATGCATGAGCTCAGGAGAAAAACAAGCACGGGCTCTCTCTCTCTCTCACACACACACACACAGACAAATGTTTGTTCATATATACACATACACTGCAAAATATTCTCACTTGCATTTGCAAACACATACCTCAGCACGGGTAAACATCCAGCACACCCACAAACACTAAAAACAGCCAAAGTCCAAGTGTTAAACATTTCCACTCAGAATCACATGGAAAAAAGCTGCGTACGGAGACATGGACGAGGGACGAGAGAGGACGACGCAAACTACTGTTACATCCCCTCACTCTCTGACCAAAACATGTTGCGAGTTTAGAGGAAAAAAACCTCTGTTTAGTGGAAACTATAACAGCTCATAGACATCACAAACACAACGAGAGGCCGAGAAGAAACACAAATCGAAAAATTTGTGTTGGTAAAAATAAAATAAAAAAATAGGAAGGAAACGTGTGTTTCTCACCTGTTGCTGATACACTCTTTTAGCTCTGTGGTCCAGGAGCTGACCTGCTGGTCGTTGTCGGTCTCAAATATCAGACTACCTCGATTAACCTGCAGAGAAAAGGACACATTCAAACACAACATTCAAACACAACATGCATACACATTGTATAGACACTGAACTGCTTTCTTTTAATCATAATGAAAGAAAAAAAAACCCTAAGAAACACAAATCCATCCTGCTCACTTTTTTCCCCTGCTGCATATTCTACAGAGCCAGGGGTCTCATTTATAACCGTTGCGTACGCACAAAACGGGGCTGAAAGTGGCGTACGTGACTTTTTACGCCAAGGTTGTGATCTACAAAAAACAAACTTGACGGGAGAATGTGCGCAGCTCTAAGCAAACTCTGACCCATGCGTACGCATGGTTTGGAGGAAAAGGGGAATTGGCGACACAGACGGTGTGGTGGTGAACTGAAGTCAGACTTCAGTTTTATTATCGGCCGTCACACATTTAATTTCAACCCGTATGCGTAAGATCCATGTTGCCACGGTGATTTAATTCAACAGCGCCCTTATTTTGCATCGGACTGGTGTTTCAGAAACATCTTCTTTGAATCTAACTTAAAATTCAAAATCAAAATTCCCTCTCTATATTTAATCACCACCGTCTCTCCGTCATATTGTCCACTCCCAGAGCGCAGGAGGAGGAGAGGACGGCGCGGCTGCATGGGATAAATACATGGTGTAAATAACTATATGTTCCTATGATACTGTGAACATATGATCGAGAATCAATTAAATCTCAAACCCTGGGGGAAAAAATCCAGTAATCGTTCCCATAATTGTTACATTCTGTTTTCTTGTTATCAAGAGAAGTGTCATGTTTGATCATTCCTCAGAATGTAACTGATTCTGCTAATTATTCTAAGTTTTATCGATCAGTCTAATTACTGTAAATGTATGAATACAGCGGTGAGCCCCGTGCGTAATGCTGCACCACGGCACCGCTGGAGGAGAAAGGAGGGAGAGGGAGACCATGATGAAATGGTTAATAACTTGTTTCAGATTAAAACTGTTGTCATTGTTGTAACTATGTGCCGAACCGGGTCCAGCATGTGAGAGGCAGCGCACCAAAACAACACCGCGTGCGCTCTGAGCCGCTGACGCCGTTAACAGCTGCAGCAACACGTCACGTCGCCACTTTCACACCTGCAGCTGATTCACAACACAGACAGAACAACAGCACATCAGGCTCATTGACATGCAGATCACATTCATGTGGTGGTTTGCATTGACCATCTACGGTTAAAACAGGGCGTGTACAGGGCGGGACGTGAAGCGGATTCAGCTGCGCACAATTGTAGGAACTCTGTGATTTATAAAGGGAAGTTTGCTTGCAAGTGTGCGTACGCAGGGTTTTATAAGTCTGAATATTTACTGGCGCACGCAAAACCTGGCTTTTGGGCGTACGTACACTTTTAGTAACGATCCCACGCACAGTTTTATAAATGAGACCCCAGGTGATTACAACATTTACATAAAAGCTGTAGAATCAGTGAAACTATTATCATTATTGCACTGTCTATTTTTTTTGTGGTCTACATTATTTTTTAAATTATTATGTTTGTTTCCTCCTATTTGGGACCTTGGGACTCTCATCAGGGTGAGTTTGTAATAATATGTGTCAGTTATAGGTTTTTTTCTGAACATTTAGTGGGTGGGAGGGAGGAAGTTTATGTGGAAGGGATCCTTATGTTTTTAAAGCACTCTCATAAGAAATAGATAAACTGAAAGTGAATGATATAAGAGTTGTTGCTTTCTCAAAATCACAGCAGAACCAGAGGGACTGCATAATGTACCGAAAGTATGATAATAAAGCGATCACATATTGTAGACATTTGAAATTCACTAAATAAACGGCAAGAGTTAAAAATGCAGCACAACACTGCAACGTTGACTCTTTTCCACAGTCCATAAATGACTTTACCCTGCTGTCCATCTGTATGCTTGGAAAGCACATGGCAGGGGGCTGTGCTGATGACACATGAAACACAATCCAGGAAGTCTTGTTTGAGTAACCCGTCTGTTATTTGGAGGGTTTATCAGATGCCAAAGCGAAGTGCAGCTGTTTGTGATAATATGACACAGGTTTTTACAACAGCGGAAACCTCACAGAGGCAATTATTTGGTCTTTTGTCATGACGATGGCGAGGTAAACAGTAGAAACACATTGTTCACCACACCAACTACACCTTCAACTAACACAGTGTTTATGTGATCGTGCGCGCAAAAGTTTTAGGCGCTGCCGAGATGCTGAGATTCACATCCACCCGCACAGTTTTGCCAGCGAGGCCAGATGTCTTGCAACAGACGGTCTGGCCTCCCCACGCCCCTGATCTCCACATCGTCCAGTCAGTGTGGGATTGGTTAGTTAGTCACTGAGAAGCTGACCTGCCCACAGACATCCGCCTGAACAGAAACCTTGTAAGTAGCTGCACTGTTAGATTGTCATGTGGCTATGAGGGGATGGGAAGAAAAAAAACAAACATGTTTTACCAGTGTTCTTTTGTGTGGCGCACAATGCAATCGCTCAATGTCAAAGATAACTTCAGAACACAGTGCTTATTTCAGATCAGCGAGCATTTTTCTTTGTGCCAAAGTCAGACTACAACAATCTGTTTTGTTCTTTTCACTGATAATGAGCCAACATAATGTGACTATATATCATATTTAGTCAAATCACAACAAATGTTCTTGTGGGAGCTTCTGGCAAAGCTATTAAGAGGAGAGCGTCCCAGCTCAGAATCAGAATCAGTGCATTCACACATTATTTTGGTGAAACAATGATCATTAAAAACACGCTGAGCATGTTGATGAATGTGCTACAAGAAGGGGTTTCACTGGTTCATGTGGATGTTTTGATAACATTTTTCCAGTGTGTGACACTTGTGGGATCCATGCCTAAATCTTTGTTTGTCGGGTTGTATTGTCAGTGATCTGACGTACTGACTGTTTACTGATCTAAACACTGTGGATATGAACGGCACAGGGGGTTCACATACTAAACCTGTACACACCTTTAAAACAAATGTGTTTAAGTTGTCGGGCATCTCCAGTCGGTTGCAGCGACGCACTTCTTGGATATCACAGCACTGAGTTGTCAGCTTGGGACTGGAGGCCTAAAAGACACAACACAGACATGATGACTGTCAGACAAATCGTCCTTGCTGGGAAATGTTCAACAAAAACACAAACAGAAAGTAGAAATAAATGCCCTGTATACAGGGTTTGGGTTAGTTGACCAGTTTAACTACCTCAATCACACAACACCACAAGACAGAGTTTATCCTCATATACATCTGTGCAACATGGATGTTTCTTGTTTTACTGTTTCCTATGTCTAACCAATGGGAACCAGATGCTCCACAGGCCTGGAGAGCAGCGTCTCTTTGTGTCAGTGTGTGTGACACAGATGAGTCTGTGGACTAGGGGTTGGGGGTCACTGCACTGAAACCCCACAAATCTGGAGACATCCTTTTCAGGGTTCCTGCAGGAATTTGGATCATATCCAGAGATTTGTTTTCATATGACATCTCACAATGTCGGGGTCAGAGCATGTCAAGTCCAGATTTCATCAATTATTATGGTCTTGAAGGTCTTTTGTCTTTGAAGTATCCAGGAAACTACTTCTCTGGATTCTGGGGAGCAGCCAACAATTATTTTCACGACTCATTAAGATATTGACCATTTGGATTAATTGTTCTATGAAACGTTTAAAAAAAATGGTTTAAAATGTTCATCATATTCACAACGCTAAAGGAAATTGCAATGATGTAATTTTGTAAAAAGGAAAAGCAGAAAATCTATTCTATCAAATCTGTAATTTGATTATTTCGTTATTACTGAGGGGGAAAAAAAATACTTAACTTTTCTGTCAATCAAATCATCACTGAATTGACTAGTCCCCTTGGAGCTTTAAAACTCTTTGAGTGTATGGGTGTAAGAGTGTGAACTCTCTGCTGAGACTCCTTTAGTAAAAGAAGATTCAGTGAATTGCAGGAAGCAGAGCATGATGGGAGCTCCCATGGCCGAGCTCCAAGGCTGACCCCACCAGCACAAGCTGTGCATTTGAAGAATGTTAAATGAGATACGAGGGGCTTCCTGGTGGCTCTGTGGTCGTTTTCTACATATAGACGACTGACAAGACAAAGCAAACCTAAAACTCAGTTTCATGCACTAATAATACACACACTGAGGATAATAATGGAGATGTGTTCCACGTGTATAGCCACTATTTAAAGTAAACCTGAAGTCCGACTGGACAGAGGATGATGTGTGTGTGCACGCTGACAGACACATGCACTCAAACTAATCATACGTCACTAATATGACTATGCAGAGCCTCCAACCCACACGTACAGACGAGCGCTAACAGAGCCACAGGCATAAACAAAACACACACACACACGGATGGGTGGTTTTGTCAGCCATGTGTACAGGCCTGTGGCATGCTGGGTCAGAAGCCATCTCTGAAATGAAGCCTGTGCAACAGCTGATAAAAACACAGGGAGACAAGAAAGTCAGCAACTCTGACTGAGAGTTTAAACAGCAGCGTAAGAAGGGTGCTGCAAATAATTATTTACATTATTGACTTTTCACAATTTTCAAGAATTCCAGGTGACATTGAAACACATAAATACTTTCATATTTGAGAATCAAATCTTTAAACTTTCATCAGTCAACTACAGTACTTGCTTTTCAAGAACTATATACAATACGATCTTAGACCTGAAAACCTGTTGGGCTTTTTTGGCCACTTGGGGGCAGTGAAGATAACATTAATATCACTGCCCACTCCTATTAAGTTGACATATTGAACATACTAGCAAACAGCTTCTTATTTCAGTGAAAGAACAACATTACCATCGTCCTCCTTTATAAATATAGGATCTAAACACTATTATAGGCTCATTCTGACAATGAACCACAGTACATTTATACTATAGCAATATGAGGTGATAAATATTTTCATCCAGCCCAGGAGTCCCATAAAATTAATATATTTAGCAACTAAAATGTGAATCTTTCTCCAAAACAAACACAGCGGAGATGACGACCTGCTACAGCTGGATCAGCATCAAACCTGACTGGACAAACACATGCAAGGGAGCAGGACAAAAAAAAAAGTTGTTGGGGATAGCATGAGAGAGCAGAAGGAAACTGAGGAGACAGTGAAAAGACTTGGTGTTGTGTTGGGTTGGGTAGGAGAGAGAGAGAGAAGAAGGATGAAGAGCAGAAGAAAAAGCAGGGAGGAGAGATTCCAGGCCTTTGTGCACCGGATGAGTTTGAGTCTATGTGACAGTGAGTGAGCATGAGGAATGTCTATGTTAATCCTACACACATAAAAACAGACAGGAACACACACACATCAAAAGAACAGATTAACCCCCCCACCTGCCCAATTTCCTCAGTTTGCCAGTGTCGTGAATGGACCTCATCAGTCCACACGCTCTCTAGTTAACCACAGTGTCTAATTTTTTTTTGCATTATTTTTTTCAAAGCAGTGTGACGCACAGATGAGGGGGATATGACTCATTTCGTGAGATCTGAGTGAATGAGGAACTGACTGAAAGTGAACTCCTGCCAGATTGCTGTCACAGCTGAATTTTAGTCCAGGATGTTTCACAGAAATTTGTTTCTGCTTCTTCAAATTCTGGATAAAACTTTCAGGTTTTTTCTCATAACTGACCTGTGCAGAAAGATAAGAGCAAGAAAGATAAGAATCGATAAGTTCTGAGGAAAGGTGGAGACAGAAGACAGATGTGGTTACACACAGGAAAGACACATGCAGAGTTTAAAAAAAAGCAAAACAAAAAGACAGCTGTTCTTGCCACACCTCTACAACCCTAAACACCAAGACTGAACTGGACTAACTATATAGATATGTGACTTAACTAATAATGGACCTTTAACCTGCAGTTTAAGTTTGTGCAGTTCTAAGCAAACAACTTTATGTAGATTCTCGGTAAGTTACCTGCGATTTTCCTTCATTATCGTTCTAGTTTTACCACTACTACTGGTTGTCTTTTGATGTTGATCATTGTTTGAAATCTGCCCTATGTGCCACATTTCCATGTCTGATTTGAGACCGAGCCGCAGGCTGCACAGCGAAGCAGTCAGCGGTTCGACGGTCAGACAAAACTAATCATATCAAGTCGTGACCTTGGGATGTACTACAGTAGAACTAGCGTTTTCTGGAGTTTCTAAAATGTCGATTACAAACCAGAACTCTTCCATCATTCGGACAACACTCGCATCTAATTCACACCAGGAAAAAGTAGAACACAGTTATAAAGATAAAGGATGTGAGTTAAAGCCTCACCTTCAACAACACAGGATATGCATAAGCTAATTAGATGTGTTACACGGTGCATGTGTGAGCATGCGTGTGTGTGTGTGTGCACACAGCAGTGAGCATTCGAGCTCAGGATGACTCATTGAGAGGAATTTATAGTGAGAATGTGAATGAGTTTCTGAGTAAGAGCATCTTTGAGGAACCATATGTGTCTGTGGAGGAAAAAAAAGAAGAAAAAAAAACAGAGAGCAGATGTCTGACTGGTTGAGCAACAACATAACAGGCCTGATTTCTGTGAATCAACTTCATCAGGGGAGCGAGTTCAAGCTCACAGCACATTTCCTATTACAGCAAACTGCAGTCTGTAATGCTCCCTGAAGACACACACATACAGAGAGAGAGAGAGAGAACAGGCCTTTAACCTTATTCTTCCTTTATTTTGTAATCTGCAAATAACTCCTTCAAGAGTATTTCCTAAAACAACACCACTACCAAGAAATGTGGGAAAACTGTTGTGTGCATTCGTGAGCCACGTGAGTGTGTTCAGTGTCTGACACAAGGGCAGGGCAGTGGCAGGCAGTTGCAGGTACGTACAGCGACTTCAGAAACTATATGGGCCCCTTCCCTTTTGGCACTATTTATTGTGTTGTAGATGTAATTGTAAATGGACGGTTTATCCTTTTCTTTCTGCAGATCTTCTCAAGCTCTGTCGGATCGGGTTGGAACCACCTGAACTGCGGCCTTTAGGGCTCTCTGTCTTGATAGACAGTCAGAGATTTGTCCAGAAGCCACTCCAGCATCGTCCCGGTCGTTTGCTTCAGGTGAACCGTTGCCACAGCCTCAGGTTTCATGAGTTCTGGAGCACCTCTCTCTATTACTCTGTATCCTCCAGGTCCCTGCTGCTAGAAAGGAAACCCCATAGCACGGTGCTGGGATGGCCAGGTGATGAGCAGTGACTGGTGTTTGCCAAGATACTGATTTAGTAGTTTTGAGCTGATGTTTTTGTCTCAGGCGGTCGTCCTTCCCACAGGTTTCCCATCTCTGAAAAGGACTTGGGTTGTTGGTCACCTCCCCGACCGGGCCAAGTCCTCCAAGAGTCCTGGAGGTTTCACAACTATTGAGACGACTGTGGTTCTGGAAACACTCAAAGCTTTAGAAATAGTTTTATACCCTCACCCTGATCTGTGCCTCTGAACCATGTCATTACAGAGGTCGTTCCTTGTGCTCCATGGTTTGGGGTTTCTGTCCTGACATGCAGGGTGTGTGAGTCATGGGACCTTATATAAACACACAGGTGTGTGCATCTCAATTCAATTCTATAAGCAACATGGACGTTCTGGACACAATACAGTTTGAACATCCCCACACACAACCACGCTTTGTTTTGCCACGATAAAGAGCCTGTTTTTGATTTGTAACAAACATGCAAACATTTCTAAAAATACGTTTTCATTTTGTCGTTAGGGATTTCTGAGTATAGAGTAGACTGATTAGCAAAAACAGGCAAATGAACTAATTTACAACGACCTCCTGTGTAGTTCAGTGAGTTTTTGGAGCGGTGACCAGACCACATGCCCTAATCTTTTAGTATAGAGACGGCCAAAAACAATAGCTAGGTTAACATGTCCTGCATAACTACAGTATCACCTGGCACCAAGCTGTTCATAGGTCACACAGGTCCATGCACTAACAGAGTGAGCATAATGAGTCTGTAAATACACACCACTGAAACTCTACGGAAGTCTATGTCCAAGTCTGTGGGGTTACAACTCTACTGTTCCTCAGTCTGCAACTGCAAAAAAACTAAATTGCTTGCTCCTAGCGTCAGCGCATTAAAAATCATTCATTCAGGGCACGGTTTTAAAAATGTAATATCTCTTCTTAGAGACAAAAGCAAGGCTATCATGTCAAAATGTTGAAAATTATTATTGTTGCATCAAAGCCTCGAGGGGGAGGGGAAGCCCAGGAGAGCGAGCGAGTGGCGTTTTATCAGTCAAAAAAACAAACAAACTGCATATCAGCAGCGGAAGCAGGACAGGACATCACACTCTGGAGGGAAATGCAATTGACTGAAAAGATAAACTCAAGAAATAAGACTTTTTTTCTTCTTTTTCTTTTTTTTAAACCAACAACAACATATCAGTTAAGAGTGTATTTTACAACGTGTTCTTTTGGTTTCATGCCCGTCGGCCTGTTTCCATTAAATGATCTCAAGTGTTATCTACAGCAGTAACTTCATGTTATTGTGTGTTGATGGCCTATTTCCACACAGACATGACATGACGTACAAAAAACGTGCAATGTCCGTGTTAAACTGGTCAGATCCTGAAACTCCAGTTTACTTTAATGCCCCCTTTAAAAATAGCATCAAAAGGAAATAAATGAGATATCAGACTATATTGTGTGTTGTTTTATACACACTAAACCTCGGCCTGCCAAAACTTTTGGATCAGCACTAGATTTCAAAATAAAAGTTGTGTGGGTTTAAATTATTTGGCTGCATTGTGTGGAGTTTGTATTCAATATCTTGGGGGTGGGAAGAGGAATTGAGTTCATTAAAATATTACGTAACTGTTGAGTATTTGTTTTCCTATATAACAGTAAATCGAATATCTTGTATTGTTGGCTTAACAAAACTAATACTGTATGAGGACCTCATCTCTGATCCATTTTTCACTTTTTTGACAATAATAGTCTAAACAATTACGCAAAAATTCAAAAAGTAGACAATAGATCATCTCAAAATGCAAATAAGTCTAGGTTGTAGCCCTGTAATAGATATTTAAAAAAAACTAAACAAAAAAAGAAAACTCTTTGAAGCACAGTGACGATCAAACCATTCACTCTATGACTGTTTGAAATATCAACCAGTGGCGACCTGTCCTAGAAATATTATGACCCAGCTATGACTTCAGTTTTCACTCCTTGTTATTTTCAGGTTGAGTCAAACTTTCACTACTATGCTTTAAATCTTCACACACAGAGGCTGATGATATGAATGTGATGCAGATACGCAGCAGTGAGTGTAGCAGCTATCATCAAAAAGCAAATGTCACAGAGTATCGATACTTAATATCTGAATATTTGCCCCATCAACCAGCTCTGTGTCTATATCATGCATGTTTTTACCTTTCCAACTTCGCATGGCTTGTAATTTGGCATCATTGTTTATACTGTGGCATAACTAACTGGTGAACATGTGCTCTCAACTATAACTTCAGATTTGAAAGTTTTAATTATTGTTTGGCAGCACACACCATCTCCAATATGAGGATTTGCTACATTTCTCAGTTTCATATTATCATAAACCTAAATTCATTGAAGTCTGGATGGACTGTGATGGACATTTCATAATGTTTGACTAAGTTATCAATGGATTAATAATGATAATGAAAGTTGAATGAAAATGAGAGTTGCCAAAAACTGAATGAACAACATTAAAACTTATTGCACAACTACTTCACCTACTTTTATTCTAGTTTCGGCAGCTAAAAACTTTAAAGCTTTAACTAAGATTTTAATTTGCATTAAATAAACTGATAAAAAAAAAAATTAAAAGACATCATAGGACAAACTGACAGATGTTTGAGGCACTGATGTGGCCTGCAGTGGCTGCTTCACACAGGTTTACACGGCCAGCCGCAGGCATAAACAGTTGATGAAAGTAGCTCACAAACAACCAGGAGACATGGCGACAGATGCAACCATGCAACCTCTCACCCACACAGTCACAAACACATCTACAGTCTGAGCGAGCGCACACGCCCACACACACACACACACACACACGGGCGACGACACACAGGATGTTTGGAGTCCAAAATGATCTTCCCAGGGTCCCTTTCTCAAGGCCGTCGCCACGGCAACTGACTTGACACTCAACATTCCACTGTCCCTCCGAGGGTCGCCGCGGCCAACGTTGTCCGGGGTGTACGCATATGAGTGTGTGTGTGTGTGTGTGTGTGTGTGCTGTTGGCTTGACCTTAAGACTCTGCAGGGGTTACCAAACCGCTCTCTGGAGAGATTCTGGAAAGTGTAACATTATAAAAAAATAAAAAAAATATCCCACCGCTGGGACGCTTTGATTCATGATTTGAGGTGTGTTTTCATTCTACTCTGACCTCAATATTGATACAACCTTTTCCTGAATTATATACGACTTGAAAAAGTCCAAATCCCATAAATCTATCTGCACCATAGCATCTTTAGGATCCTCATATCCCTGCGACAGCTGGTGGTGACACACAAATGGTTCACACTTGTGGCCATTTTCCTCAAAAGTCCAACTATTATAGACTTCATGTTCCCTTACACATCTGCCATGTCTGTAGGTTTGTAGCTTTGGTTAAGTATCTCTGTCTAATATATAATAAGGATTATGTAATGAGGCATTTAGTAATAATTTATTTTGAATAACAAGTAATAAAAGCAGCCCGTATCGTATCATGGCCTCTTCAGGCAGGAGACCTTGACCTCGAACAAAATAACAGACACATCTGCTACTGATGTGTCTGATGCATTTCTTTTCTTCCTTGACTCACACTTTGAGGTGCACGATTCAAAAATCACAACCCGACTCTTTGCCTTCCAGAGCGCTACAGTGGGTTTCGGCTCATTGTTTAGCTGTCTGCACTGTACACTCACTGTTTCAGTCTCGTAGCAAAGTTTCGCCAAAGCCTTACAAAGCAGATTTGTGTCTGTGCCGTGGAGCTCAATTGTTGTTACAAAAATATTAAACATTTCAATAAACTCGGCTGGTCAAGTTTTCCATTCATATTCAGCAAATTTTAACCCATTTTCCAGAAATTTGGCAAAGAATATGTAAATCAAAGTGTCTGCTGGAGCCAGTTTGCCATATTTGGATTCTGCAAATAGAGCATTACAGTCAGTGGCAAGGGCATGAACCAGTTGCTGAGTGTGTTTGGGATATGAAACACCAAGTCTCAGTCTTCATGGGTTCAAAAACAAAAATATGGCATGTGAAAACTTGATGGAAACATCACTCCACACAGATCTGATCCGATCTCCTCTGCCGTCATTTTTTGTCCCTGCAATTACAAAGAAACCATGTTTCATGTAGTCTTTGTTTATTCTTTTAAGATGTTTCCATTGCACTTTGTTGCATTTTGTATTTCACAAACACATCAACGTCAGCTGAGGAAGAAAAGCCTCAACGCTGGATAAACAATACTTAATCCAAGTTGACTGACATTTGTTAAAAACACAATGCCCTAAAAAATGTAAAATAATATATGTGATCCATTTGTCTTCATTAAGGACAAATGCGCTTGTGCTGAGTGACACAGACACGATGGGGAAATCGGAAAGTATTAAATGACGGATTCACACCAACATCTTTAATGACAATTGCACTGATGGCTGCTTCGACGTGGGGGACGCTTTTAACCGGCTTGCGCTACTGGATGATTTTCATGCTCTGGCTGAGGTGAATGTGCTCTGGTTAGATCTTGGCTGTTGCACTCACATTTCCAGTATGTGTGCAAAGAAAAATGTGTTTCTTTTCTTCTTTAATGTGTTTATACAATAGCTACAGCTGCAGCTAACTCTATGGTGATCTTTTGCAGCTGGCATTGTTTCACTCCTCTACTCTGGTGCCAGACTCCGCCACCTGTTGCTCGTGTCTTCAGAAATAGACCCAGTGTGGCGAAACTTTTCTTCCCGTGTGCAGTGATGAATAAGATCTAAAACCCACAGGGGCGATCATTAGCTGTCACCATTGGAGAAAAAAAAGGATTGTCACACGCTGCTCAGAGATTGCTCAGTGGTAACGACTGCATCGCATACGAAAACTGTCATATTTATTGCTGTATTTTTACATATCAGACACTGCATCTCCTGCCACAGAACATGCAAACAAAAACTAAACAAAGAAATGAGAATATCATCTGTAGGCCTTATAATGCAGTAAGATCTGTGGTTTCATTTGGAAAGCAGATCCCAAAAACACGTAAAAGCCCTGCTGAGGGATGTTTTACAGATTCTCTCTGGCTTTCATTTTCAAATTATTTAAATTTTTGTTGGCTCATGACTACATGCACGGAGAGCAGCTGTGATCACATAACACTATAATAAATATCCATCATATATTCTCTTAGCCAAATAACTGTATAGTGACTGACTATGAATGGTTTTAAAGATTTGCTTTATGTATTTCACTGGTCATTAAGTGTTGTTCTATCAAACCAGCACTTTCACAATCAAATAAATGATCTTAAAACCACCCCTCCACTGAGAAAAAAAACTCTGACAGCCACTTGTGTGCGGGCTAATCTCTGCTACATGTACATAAGTGGAGTACAGGCAGCCAGGAGATCACTAGAGCTGATCGCATTCACAATCAGCTCTATCTGTGGCATCATGGAGGATGTGGGGAGACACATGCACGCACGCACACACTCACACACTGAGCACTAGTTGTGGGGTTACCAACACTGATAGAGATGAGTGTGTTCTTGGAAACATGTCAGAAGCTGTCAAGAGATGCAGCCTTCAGTAATGAATAAATGTGTCAGTTCATCGCGCTGCCGTCCTCGCATACTTCTCAGAAAGACTGATATATGAGCCAAATATGAAGAAGTTAAGACAGACAGCACACTCCAAATTCACAGAACTGTGAGTGCAGTTCCTCGTAAATGAATTAGTTGTGGTTTTGCACACAAGAAAAGACCAATTAGCAACCCTGACAGAGCAGCAAAGAGGAAGAGGAAGGGAAAACCAGTTTGTTAAAAACAAAACATTCAACATCTTTCTTGTGATGATAATGATGTAAATGTGACAATAAACTCGAAATGACAGAGAAGTTGAATTCAATTCATTTCTTTATCATTACACAGTGGTTACTTTTCTTCCAATGAGAAATGCTGTTTTTTTTTTATTATTTACATTATTTTGGTGTATGGTGTAAGCTGAGCATGGGAGCTACTTCAGAGGACAGTATGCATACTGGTAAAATTATGCATTATGTATGTGAGCATATGGACACTGCTCCAACAATCAGCTCATGCACGTCCAAAAAAACCCACAATTGTCCCACCTAACCCTTTTGACATCTCTCGCTTTGGATGTTTTTTTCCCAGAATTCGAGTTTTTCACCACTGAGGCTTCTGTCATCTTCAGTGAGATACAGCAGAAGGGGGGGGTGGCTTTTTACTTGTTGTGCTTTTAAAAATATTACATTTGTAAAAGTCTTTTTTCCAGAAAAATATGTATCAGTTACACAAGATAATCCACAGGCCTGACCATGAAGAGTTTTCATTGGATCTATTTTCTATCGCAAATGTGAACTGTTTTTATTGGGACCACTTTCTCCCAGAGAAATAGTCCCAATGAAAACTGACAGCGAGCTCTGAGAATTAACTTTACTAATCAGCACGTTGGTTTTGGAAAGACATATTTCTTTGGGAATTACATATCATTTTTCACATTTTAAACAACACTACATCACTGCTTTGTGGGTCTTAATTAAACCCCCCACATGACACATCGGTTGTCTGTCCTGGTCGCCCATGGAGAAAGGATGTCGACCATGTGGTCACAAGGTCCACGGTTTGAGCCGAGCTGGACGCTTCCTCACCACCCTCTCACTTCCTGTCACCACTACCATTTTCAAAGAAAAAGAGGCCCAGAAAACAGAAGGTGAAGTAGTAATTATGAGTAATAATAATGGTCAGCTGTTGTATATGAATAGCAAGATGTTGCCACGTCAGCTAGATATTGGCCCTCACTACTGAGTACTTTGCATTTTTTATCTCGATCTTTATGTTGAAATACGCTACCTCATCCATCCAAGATTAATATACCACTCACCAAGCGAGATAAATTATCTCAAGTGAGGTAAAACTTTGTGACGAGTGCAACATTTTACTTTGATGTATCACGGAAAAAGACCAAGGAAGCAGATCAGTTGATACTGAGAAACAGAAAATAGATCATGTGATTGTGTGTAGTGGTGAGTTAGGCATCGAACGTGCGAACACACACGCACTCGCCCCTGTCAACCAGAGTGCATATGAGTTTCCAAGTATTTTAATTGACTTTTCTGTCAGGTTTTTTTGGCTGAAATAACAATTATCTTGCAGAAATGTTTTGACACCTGCATGATATATTAATGTCCGTACAGAAATTGGTGTTGCATCATTTTGGAAATTTAGCACTTGTGTAGATAAACATTTGCTGAGCTCTTTCTAACACGGATGTCGGTATGCGGCTCTAAAGAACAACATTTGGACAAAAGTCACATTAACAGGAAATTGCTTGCATGTGTTTGTACATGTAAAGGATCGCACACATGTGCTGCTCATCCCCCATGTGTCAGACTTGGCATGTGTCGGTTATGGGTGTGTGTGTTGGTCAGTTAAGGGTGTGTGTTATGTGTCCAGTAACTCTGCACATGTGGAAAAGACTGGCAACTGTGTTCTTCCTCAACACATAAATCATGTGTTTTCTTCTCTACAATGTCCAAATCTTTTTGCGCTCCTTTCCCGTTTTGCCTCTTTCTCCTTTCATGTGATTTTTTTGTTGTTGTTGTTGCAACTCTTAAACTAACTCATTAAACACTGAACAGGAAAAATCCTGACCAATGTGGTATATTCAAGGAAAACTCCAAAATCTTATACTTAATGCCAAAATGATGATAAATATTTAAAATAAATCCTTTTTTTAAACTCTGACAATGTAAATAAGCATGAATTAATATCTGTATATCTATAGTCTAGATATGATGCCATTAAAGTTTAAAAATTGACTGTATTAGTAGAGATGACAGATGAAGGATTATCATAGGCAGCTATTTTCATTATTGATTAACAATTATAAAGCATGTCGGTCATTTTTATAAAGACATGTGATAATGTGACACTGTGCTCGAGGATGTCATGACGGCAGTCAGACCCTAATCCCAACATACACCAGACTTCAGAGAAATAGATTCACATTAATAAGAAATGATCTGCCCCCACATTTAAGAGCTTCTCCTCTCGCCTTCATCCCACCGACTCACCAAGTTTGGTGCAAATCTATTCAGGAGTTCTAGCTGCAGACTTAATCTGCTGTGATTTTCAGGGAAACTATAATAACCGAGTTCTGACACAGGGACATGCCCACAAATTGGGAAAGAAAAACTTTCTCTTGCCCTTCCTTTTCCTTTCCCATCTGCCCTGTGCCACACCATTGTCTCTGAATAAACCTTACGGTGCAGATTTGCCCCGTATGACTACAGTTCCTGGTACCACTGAGCCAGAACCAGGTTTATATAGGGAAGGAGATCACACCATGATAACATTTTCCACACAAGACTTGAAGCCAAGTGGGACTTGCTAGGGCCAGAGAAAACTCTAAATGTTTATAACACAGGATCAAAAGGCACAGTTTGCTCAGTGAGAAGCTAGAGCCCAATTGACAAATCATCTCCGCTGGCAACAGGATTAAAAAAAAATGAGTCACTGATTTTTTTGAGGGGAAACTGAGAGGCACAGATAATGAATAAATGCTAGCTGTGTTTGGCCCTGTAATGGAAACCAGGCTAAAGACTTGCCCAGAGAGAATCGGAGGAGGGGGCTCAGCAGGGTTGGAGATGTGACCCAGAATTACAGCTGAGCAGAAGAGAGGAGAGAAGAGCGGAGTGAAGAGGAGAGGCTAAAGTGGAGAAATGTACACACTGCTGCAGGGTTTCTGCAGGCCTCGACAAATCAAAGTTAAGACATTTTTAATACCACATAGAATAAAATCTAATACCTTTACCACAGTCATACTCCTAAAAGTTTGATAGAAAAACCAGTAGGGACACCAAGGCCTGCAAATATTTATCAAAAAAGTACATTAAGACTGCAAGCAGGAATTATGAGTTGTGAGTCTTAGAGCTTCAGTGTTGATCAACTAATCATTGCAGCTGTAAAGTACACAAATCCATCAACGTCTGTATCACATAATTCAGAGAAATGGAATTAATCAATTGATCTGGAGCTTGATAAACAAACAGCAGAAAACTGATGAAAAGATTAACCGATGGAAATTAACCTATTTAGGTTTTAAGACGGCAACTTGCGCCATTGTAAGTTATTGAGCTTATAGCTACTTTGGCTGATGGTGCTGTCTGTGAACTGAACAGCAGCAAAGCAGCCTGCATAAAAAACACATGCAAAGACAATTTTACCAATAACATCACTGCCTAAAAAGGAGCAAGAGGAAATATCTAAGACCATTTTGAAGCAAACCTGAGACTTTTCTTTTGTGGAAACTGAACTCAGTTCATTCAAAGAATTGAAACCTGCCAAGACGTTTAATCCGGTCACTGGCAATAGTCAAAAAGTCAATCTTTACAGTTTATTGCTGCTGACGACCATCTGTCTAGCAGTTTCCCCCCAATATAAAGCCTCAGACATGATCTTTATGTCACAACGCTAATGTGGTTTATTCTTGTGGTTATCATGATGCAAAAAACTGCTATGTAAGTGTGCTGTATATGTGGCAACAGAGGAGCATGTGCAGGGAATTTATGTGTAAGGGATTAAAAAAAATAAAAAAACAATCTGGCAGCTATGATGAAATTTTAGAGCAGAGACAACCTGAAGCAAATGAAGACAACCACCATCTTAACCCTGACAAGTACATTATCATAAATAAAAGAAAATCTGCTTAGGGTCCCAGAAATGCTGAGACAAAGTTGCTTATTAGGTACCCCCAGCTAAAACTAATGTAGTCTAATACAACTGTGCTACATTAAAATCCAATCTCCATGGAAGTTACAATGTTCAGCTGTTTTTGAATTGTTTTAGAGACGTACTGCTGCACCTTTATGGTCATTGTGGAGGCTGTAAACAATGAGGAGGAGAACTTCACATTCTTTATCTCACTGCAATTATGCTTACTCAAACTATGACATAATGCTGCTTGGTAAAATAATAGCGTTTGCAGGTGTGTGTGTGTGGCTATGTACGTGTACGTGTGTCTGTGTGCGCGCAGACACTGATGAACGAGAACAACTGAGGCCAAGAGAAAACTGTTGGGTGAGGGTGTTGCACAGCTTTGCTTTGGGGGCTTTCCACATGCAACTCAGCAAGGTCATGTGCACTGGCACTGTGGTTGTAGGTCTACACACATACACACACACACACACACACACACACAAACACACACTCCAAAGAGGTTATGACAGTGGAAAGAAATGCACAAAGCACAAATTTGAAATGTTTGAACAAATAACTGTGAACCCCATTGAGAAACCATGCAATGATCTACATGTGTATTGATTAATGCAGACAGGAGACGCACACAAAGTCAGCGTGACATCTCCTTCTGCAGAAAAAGAACTAGAAAGAGGCAGAGCAAGAAGAGATCTGACAAACATCTTGACCACATGACTCTAACCACTCCACTTCCTTTAGATGTTTCTCTTGATTTTTGTCACACACTAAAACACACACATATACAAACACACAATACAACACTCCTCCCACAGTTTTCCACTCTTGTGTGAGAACAAAGTTTTTCTCTCGTCTTTACATTAACCCAAACAAACATAAACAAAAGCGACAACTGATGTTTAAAGCCGCCTGTCGTGAAGTCTTTTGAGCGAGCTTTGTTGCTCACCACCTCTAAGAGTTTCCTCCACTTTTCATTCAACGCTCTGTTCTTAGTATTTATCCTCCACTTGCACCACAGCCGTGCAGCAAACTTTTGCCTAGTGGCCCTGACTCCTCCTTCCCACCCCGAATGCTCCAGCTGTCCCAAGGGGATCCAGAGGTATCCCCAGACCAGGTGGGATGTGTTTTCCTTCAAAAATGTTTTTAAGGTCTACCCCTGGACCTCTCCTCCAAGTTAGACCGGATTATCCCCGCAGGAGTCATCCAGGACCGGTCATCCAAGTCAGATGTCTAAACCATCTCAACTGGCTCCTCACAATGCAAAAGGCAGAAATGATGCTATTCCAGATGCCACAACAACACCCTGCAAAGGAAACCTATTTGTGCAATATAAACACACGGCTGCATGTATCTGCTTGTCAATTTCCTGCTCCGTATTCGTGCACTACCCCAAGACACTTTAACATGCTCACAGGAGGCAGCAACTTGATCTTAAGTCAAAAGGAGGCCACTCTGGCAGAGGGTTGTGGACTCAGACTTGGCAGTGCTGACCCTCATCCCAACACACCCACACACACACACAAGCCAATGAAGCCTGCAATAAACAACGTTATAAACAAAAGCAAAGAGGTTGTGCTGAGTTCACTAAATTGCAAACCCTTCACTGCTCATCTACCCTTTTCATCCTTGAAATGGTGGTGGACACAGCTGAGGAAAAACCATCTAATTACACAGGGAGGGACATCAAGCTAAGTCCCCGACGTTCTACTAGACTGAGAAGAAAAATGAGAAACAATGACAAGTCTGTGCTGCACTGTTTGTAGAAGGCCTCTGATACTGTTCATCACAACATATGATGTTTCTGCTCTACGTCTCTACTTCGGCAGAGTTTGAACTATTGCTGCTGATGAGCCCCCCAAAGCTCAAAATCCAGCCCATTTCTATCCACGTGTGTGGATGAATGATATACATTTTCAGACTCAAATGTATTTTTTATGCAGATGATAACATTGTATACCATCAGTCTAGATTACAATCTGCTTTCATTGACCTGCAGACCTCCCTGTTTAAACACCAAAGATAATGTGTGCACTTCCCAAGGGAACAAACCAGATTTTGGTTAGCCAGAAGATCACATAGTCCTCCTACCATAGGCTACTGCAAGATGTTGTGATACTAAACGTTAAAGCTTAACCTATTTATGTGGGTCAATGAGGGGTCTTTGGCAGTGTCCACATCTTTTGGCCCATGAGCTAAAGCTTCCCCTCCCTTTCTTCTGACAACCTCATACACAGAATGCATGTAAGTCGATGTAAGTCAATGCACTGAAGCCTGGATTTAGCCCACACATGAGATTTTCAAACAGACTATTCTGTTAATGAATCATATCAAGTCTTAGGACACAACACCCACAATAAAGACAAGTAAAGATAAAAGAAAAATATCTATTTTTTCTGTCTACTCATGCTCATCATGGCTGAGAGAAGCTGAAAAGTGGAAAATTATCTAGTGGTCTCCTGTGTGCAGTATACAACATCTGAGAGGTTGTGCTTCTTTGGGGCATTTGGTTATATACACACCAAGTGCTTTCGTTGGAAATTTGTGGGTTTGAAGTTGGTAGGATTCCTCTATGACTCATCGTATTCCTGACAAGAGTCATTACTGCTGACTATGACTAAAGACTGGTTTTCTACGCAGTCTTAATCCCTCAAGCCTACTTTCACGCAAGTGTGGTGTAGGAGGACTTTTAATTAAGAAGCTAAATACTAAATTATATACAAAAAGATCAAATGATGCCAAAAACTCAGTGGACGGCGTCCAGTGAAAAATAAAAATCCTCCATTTTATTGTGGTTACAGAAACTAGCATAAACACAAACCGCACTTGTAGAAATAGAGGAATGCAGTGGTATGATCCACGTTTCTGATCACCAGGACCCAGTGTCAGTTACGTGTAACTGATCCTAATTCAACTCAATTCACATTACCATCCAGTTATTTTTATGGTTTCACAGTGTTTTCACTGAATTTGTATAAAATCCATATATGCCATTTTAGGGTAGCTTCAGGACCATATGTGATTTCAACACAGAGCTTTCAGATTAAGTGCCGGTTAAAACATAACTGATCCATGTTTTCAATTTAGTCTCCGTCAGTTCAGCTAATAAACAACTGCACATTGATGAGAAACTTTGGGGTTGAGAATTTGCCCATTTTTGCAGAGTATATTTGGGCAATATAATACAATTAGTACCCTTGTTCAATCAGTTTATTAATTACTCACACTCATTAATCACTACATATTAACAGTTTTCAGAAAATAAATGATTTTGCTTTTTTCTTTTGAATACTCCTGGGCTTTGTTTAGTATATTAAACATATTATAGTATTTTCCCTCTAATTTGTGCATAAACTACCCACCAGGTGACTTCCATGGCGGTGGCAAACATGACAGATGGGGAAATCAAGAATCTCGTGCAATCCTGCAGACCTCCTTTTCGTCAAACTCAGAGGTCGGGGCAAATTAAAGCATAGGAGAGAGCCACACTGTGCCAACCAACAAGAGATATTGTTTCCAGACAAATCTTCAAACGCAGAGCCAACTGGATGGCTGCTTGAAGATTTACAGATGTTTCAATATCCCAATTTTTCCTACAAAAACGTTCCTCATATCTCTGGATGGTACGAGACAGAGAAATTAGAAGGATGAGAGACGAGTTCAGGCAGGTCAACCGCAGAGAAACTAAAAAGCAGAACCTTTGGTGCAAAAAAGCCACAAAAGCTTAAGTAATCCTGTCAAATGAACCACAAAAGAGAAACATGAGGACATCTACTCACGCTCCACCATTTCTCATAATTCTACTGCCTATCTGGTTACAAAAATGGATTTGTTACATGATAGTAACACCTGTGGTGAATGCACATTCATTTTGTGAACACGCACATCAATAGCCATTGCATGACTCAGCCAGTCACTTCAAGGCAGAATTTCTAGGTTTCATGAAACTCAATCCCTGGAAAGAGAAAAAGATTTGACTTTGTGGGTGAGTTACAAAGACCGTTCTGACGTAAACTGAAACTCAAGTCTGTCACTCATGAGATAGTAGCTGCTCTAAATACTGGTGTCATGCACCAGAGGTCGATGGGCCACCTGGAAGTTCTGCAAAATTCTTCCAAAGATGTGCACAGGCTTGCATTGCCACATAACACTGATAGAGATCAAATTATATTGAATTGAAACTAAGACAAAACTGGGGGCAACAAATGCCACTTAAATTTTACCAGGGCATCAAATTAAGACACTGTCAGTATCAGTTAGTAATCAGTGTAGTAGTAGTAGTAGTCAGTCAGTTTGCCAATCATTTTTATGAATCTATAGATCATTAGATAACAATTGTCCTCACAAAGCCCAACACAAGTCTTGTTTTGTCCAACCAAAAGTGCAAAAGTTAAAAGTATTTTGTTTGTCATGACAAAAGACAAAAAAACTGCAACAGCTTGATGTTAAAGAACCTGAAACTAAGTGAAACGTGTGCACTGTGACTTTGGCATATTAGCGTCAAGAACTGGGACATTGTTTTTGGAAAGATACCACTGTTGTTGAGCTTTCAAATTGTAATTTTTTAAGCAGCACGGATCAAACGTCCTTCGTGGCTTGATTTGATAGAATATTATGATTACTGATTGATTTGATTTGGGTCATCTGAACCCACCATTTCGGTCCAACTTTATCCCAAATGACGTAAGAGAAATTCTACACATCTTGATTTAAAACAACAATATCGGACATTTAAAAACCAGCCACACACAGTCCTGTAGATACACTGGTCTCACTCTGTCTGTCCTCCTCTCTGCTACCACACTGTCTTTCTCATGCCTCCTGTTGTTGAGCTTCCTGTGTCTCTCTTGGTTGGTTTCATTCTGTTTCTGGTTCAGCTGACTGGGGCCCATGTGTTCAGAGCTTTAGTAGTGGTATGCAACGAGAGCCAAATTAACGCTGCATGTTGCCATATGAGAAACTAAAGTACAACAAGTAACACAGAACAGATGGACACCAGAGTCTGCTTGTTGGAAAAGTATTTTCCACTGATGTTGCAAACTCCTCTCTTACTGTCAGTGAGAAAGAGAGGGAGAAAAAAAACAGAACGTGCTCTGGAGGAAAAACACAGCACAGATGCACAGAAAGAAGCACATACTGAAATATATGTAAACAGCAAGCCACCAAGAATGTGTGAATATATGAGATGATGATTGTATTTTGACTGCTATGTAGCAATTCTGAGGCCCATTAATGGAAATGCTTCTATTTTCTTTTGATTGAAGGCTCAAGATAAAGTATCACATGACCCTGATGAGATGGAAAGACGAAGACAAAGCTTTTACCATATATGCCATCACACATAAAAACATGTGTGAGAACGTACAGAGAGAACACATGCAGACATGGAAGGACAAACTCCATGAGCAACATGATACATAGTGTAGGCACATGTACACACCAGCATGAAATGAAACCATGTGGGAAAGATTAGGGCTAGAAGAGCTGGAACAAACACATGCAAACGCACAAACACACACGCACATGCACACACACACACACACACACACACAAGGATGAGATGAGATGAGAGGGGTGTGATTAAGATGAAGTCTACAGGAGGTCTGAGGAAACATATCCGCCATCAGACTGCAGCAGTCTGTGGGAACCGACTCTGGAAGACAGAATACCACGATTTTCCTGGCAGGACGCAAACCTCGTCTGTAACCTTGACTACTGTACGTCAGATGAAAAGAAAAGCAGGGCTCGCTGTTGAAGAAACAACCGCCTCGGTCAAAGCTGGCGAAGGGTACGAGATAACTCGACACTTGAGGAAAAACCGGCGCATAAAGACGCTACAAAATCAGCAACAAACCAAAAACCTACGTCAGAATTGCTAATTGTTTATGGGTCGTGCCGTGAGTTTGTCCTCGTCTAAGTACTCTAAGTTGAAGTTAAAGACCAAGATGAGATAGAGAATTCAAGGTTGAAGTCTCAGACAACACTGAGGACATGATGGAGACTTCTGCTTGCTTTAGCTGACGGGACAAGATTCACTTCTGCAAAAAAAAAAAAAAAAAACATCTTGTTACGTCTCATCACATTTGTTATTTTGTCATTCTATCTGCAAAACATCACACTGACCCGACAACAACTGCTTATGTGACTGATGAACAAAACCTTGGAACCAATTTTCCTTCCAAAATATGCATGAGTGCAGGTGTTGCAGTGAAGAATTACTATCCAGTCTCACAATGACATCTCAAATAAATTTAATCGGAGCAGTAAAAAAAAATGTATGTCTCCTACTTTATGTATTGCATACACAAAAAAACATTGAATGGATGCAATAAATACTGTTGATTTATAGATGCAATAACTACATACACCTAGTATTCAAAGATGAAAAAGGCACATAAGCACATTTCTGACCATTTAAATGTAATTGTTTAGCTAATTTTGTATTGCAATTATGTCATTTTCCTTGTGACATAACTACAGAATTACTAAACTGTACTGAATCATTCAATAAAGCTGAACTGGACTCACAGCCCAACCTAAAGAATATATACACCCTGCTACGCTTTTGAAATATTGTGTTGCTATTTTCAGGCCTAACACTTTAGATTATGCAGAAGTGAAACTGCCTTCACTTTTAACTGCAATTAAAGGACAAGACAGACTTGCCTAGGGCGAGGCTGCATCTTTCACAGCCTTCGACATAAAAAAAAAGAAAAGAAAATTAAGTCAGCCTGATAAAAATAGGCAATGATAATGCAAAGTGTTGTATGAAATCTGATGGATGATTAAGTTTATTTATGTTTTCAGGCTGATACTGAGGAAGTATCAACTGTGCTGTGACTGGAGCTTTCTCACACGAATACATTATCAGTTTCATAGCAGCAGCAGCTTCCCTCACTGATATTACTGCTGTTTCTCACGCATAAAGACGTACGCAAACAAAAATACACACGAGCACTATCCATGAATTATAATTTTCTGTATGTGGACACGGCAACACACTCAGGGTTAAAGGAAAGAGGCCACAGACGTGTGAAACCCAAATTTACATCCACAAAAAAGAAACTGTACGACTAACACAATGTGTAACACAGTAAACCAAACATTTCCAGTCTTTTTTTGTTTTGTTTAAATGACTTCTATTTAATGTATGTGCATTTTTTTGTGTAGGTTAAAATGTTTGCATGCTAGTCTGAGACTCTCCTACCTTTTAAGGCCATTCTCTGAGCCTTAACACTGCCCTGCCAGGACTGCACACACATGTGTATGCACGCGCACACACACACACACACAAGAGAGGAGAGAGCAGTCAGACAGGCAATGCAGTTGGCCAACTACAGCACCGCTGCCATCAGCCAAGCAGATCCTGCCAGTGCCTTCCCAGTCTGAACAAACATGCATGCATGTGTACACACACGCAAACACTCAAACCACATACACACACACACACACACACAAGGCACGCACAGCTCTGGCTCTATCATCAATTACCTCACGCACATGGTTAAAGCTACAGCTGGCTGAAGAGTTGAGCGCTGCTAAATATAAAACACTATAAGCACACATACACACAGGCTCACAAATGCATGTGACATTTTTTGGTTAAAGGCCTGTCGGTGCCAGAATACACACTCTGCACACACCCTAAAGAGACTGAACTTTGCCTCCAGTGACCTTATAGATGACGGCAGCTAGTCAGCTAGTCGGCTAGACAGCAGTCAACTGAGCCGCTCTGATTACTGGTTTGGGGATCTTTGGGACTGGGTGTGCAAGCACATGCAGCCTTGCAGCTGGCCCCATCTGGAAATGTTGCAGGGTTTTATGCCATGAGGTCTAATGTGGGGAGCCAAGCGTGCATATTAAAGAAAAAAAAAAGAAAGAAGACATCCTGCTGTGCTGTGAGCTGTCAAGTTAAAGTCAGAGGAAAGCAAGTTGAGCTTTCTTATTCCTTACTTCCTAACTAAAAATGCAAGTCACTCAAATGAACAAATTTAAATGTGATGACAATTTCTTAGTTTCTGACTGTGAAAACAAGGTAGAAAACATATGACTGGCTGATGCAAACCCCAAACAAACAGGAAATCGCGTAGGAGGCATATCTACTCACCAAAGACTATAAGAAGACATCGGTGTTGCGGATTCTTTTAGGTAATTTGCACAGAAATGTCACACTGGGCAAATGCTAAGCTACAGTAATGCATGAAAATGACTGTACTATAAAGAAATGTGTGACAATAATCAGTGTGGCGTTAACAGATTAGATCTGTATTTACTAATACAAACTCTAAGTCTATTTCTTCAAATTTCTTCAACTAGGCTAAAGGGCAAACTATCACTTACACAATCTTCAAAGGTTATCAGTGTGAAACAAATGAGTTTTAACAGTGACTCAGTGTGCAACACAAGAATAGATGTGATGCTCTGATTAGCTCTCATTCCTCTACAGCTGTGACTAGACTAATATCACTCCTCTTTCAGCTTAGTTACCACCAAAGCCTTCTCAACATCACAGCACACACTGGAGTTGCAGCTGAGAAAAATAAAATCAATCACTGGGGGAAAAGATGTGATGAAAACCACCAATAAAAACACTCAAGTTTTCTGAGACAGAGCCAAATGTCATCACAGCTTTCATCGTGTTTTGTCATGTGGCAAACTGTGCAACAAAAGGAGCTTCTTAGATGCGGCAAAATATCATTTATGAAAACAAAAACAGGCGGAGAAAAGAGATGATTTGAAAAAGAGGGAGAGAAGGAGGGAGAGAGCGGGGGGGGGGGGGGGGGGGGGTATGCCTGTGACTAAAACAGCTGCGCCTGTGTGTGTTTGTGTTTTTTGGTTTGATAATTTGAGAGTATGTACATTACAAAACAAGACCGAGTACACCTCTGTGCAACAGCACTAAAACTATACCACAAACAAGTAGTTCATCTCATCTCCAAAATACCCCCAAAAAATAAATCCTGTGCTTTTTTATTTAACTTTTCTGAAAATACGTCTGATTAATAATGGCATCACATTGTTTGGTTCCATTTTGGACCAAATGGGGTTAAGTGTGTTTGCTGTGGACCTGGACATGACTGCCAACATGGAGGTGAGAGTGTGCTGATACTGTGCTTACAGTAGTTTGTTTAGTCAATACTGAATGAAAAGACACCTCCCAGCTTCAAGTAACTCACTAGGAGAGATCCTAAACACCCCTCCACCAAAAACAGTTTGTATAAAGTGAAAACTGTGAGCATGTCCTCGGCCTGGACCCATTAGAAAGGAGTATTTTAACTTAGAAGGTAGAGCAGCAAAACTCCCCCAGCAAAGAGCAGCTTAAAAGAAGGGCAGAGCATCTTTCCATAGATCTGAGCAGGACTGGTATCAAACAAACAGGCCCAAGAAAATCGATCTGCAATCAAATGTACATGCAGACGTCAAAAGATCTCACTAATGAAGGATCTACAGTACAGACGTTTGTCTGAACTGGTTCAGCCTGGCAGACTGACATCGAGCAATTCTTTTAAGGTGTGTGTGTGTGTTTCTAATACGCCTGCACGATACGAGCAAAATGTGCGATGTGCAATGACACTGTTCAATGCTGCGATGACGATATGACTTGCGAAAATAAGCATAAAATATTTTGAGCATCCTCTTTTTGAACAAATTGCACATGAATAATCAGTCAGTTAAACAAAATGTTGATTTAACCCTCTCCTGCCCCCTCTCCTTACTCATCGTATTTTAGGCAACCTATTGTGATGTTTTTATCATGCATGTTCATGTCAGGATGACAATGACACATACAGATCTACAAACACAGACAAAGTGCTAGAAGCACAGATATGAAACACAAGTTGGGGAACCTGCCACCTGCTGTGCAGAGTTCTGAGAAGAACCTCAAAAGGCATTTGCAAGAACTGCAGACACATAATCCTGTGAAACACAGTCATCTGAAAACATCTGCTGTACCAAGAACTACAGTAACGGAAAAGTGTCAGACAATGATTATGTAACGTAAGTGCAGTGTGCTTTCTGGATCAACTGACATGTTATTACCCCAACTTGACAAAGCTGATAAAAAACAAAACTAAATGTGAAAATATTCACTTTACACATGCAACACATCACAGTGTCCACTGAGCTGGAGATAAAAACTGGCCATCTCCCTGCAAACCAAGGCCCTCAGACCTTTTGGACATCAATCAGCAAAATATCACATTCTGTTTAGTCATGTTGTTGTTGTGAAGCTCAAACGTGTCAGTAAAAGCTAAAATTAAAATATCCGAAAGAAGCAGGAACAGTGAGTGAGTGTTAGTATGAATACCACTGATATGAAATGTGTGAATGAGCATGTGTGTCTACCTTTGGAGGATCATAGAGCTCCAACTGGTACCTCTCCCCTCCTCCTCTTCCTCCTCCTCCTCCTCCTCCTCCTTGAGCATCCCTGATCCTCCTGACCAGCAGGCGGCAGCGTTGCCAGCGGGGTTGAGAGTCTGAGATAGTGTCATCCACCAGTAAGTACTTCAGTTGGCCCTCCTTACAGCAGCCGCTCACCTCTGACCTCCTCTGCCTCATGCTCCTGTTGTGGAACCGACTGCGTAAACGATCCAGGATGTGAGAGGCGACTTCCGACCAGTTTGAAGCGCCTGGGGGGTTGCCCCCGGAGTTCAGACAAGAGGACGAGTGGGAGGACGAGGAGGTCGATGACACGTCCTCATTTGTGGAGGAAATCCCACCCACTCTGTCGCCATTATTTGGGGGATTGTTGCTGTTGGGGGTGGCGGTCGGGTTGGGGTTGCTAGGAGACAGGTCCTGGGATGAGGGTGATCTGGGGAGGGGACGTTTCTTGAAAATCCTTTTTACCGTCTCCTGGATTTGACTGACGGAGAAGTGTGTGACGTCAGCGTGTCCAGGGTTGGTGGCCGAGGAGTCAGATGAGTACCGTTCAGACACCTGACGACGATCTGCGCCAGATATCTCCTCGTTGCTATGGCTGTGAATCAGCAGCGACCCGCTGCCGGTGCTGCGAGTCAACCCTCGGAGCACCACCGGGTTCCCGGACAAAGAGTTTCCCGTGGCGCATCGCAGCGGCTGCTCCTGTTCCCTGCTCACCACCACCGGGTCGACCTTCGGTGGCACCAACGCAAACAGAGCAGCTCCTCCGCTCGGCCGGCCCGCCTCCCGGTAGTCCTGCACGCCGGACAAAGACGTGATCCGCGGTCGGCCGGTCACAGCCTGCGTGGGAAGGGGACGGGCCACTGAAGACGTGGGGGAGGCATTACCGGTGGCGGTGGAGCTTGTGTTCTGGCTGAGAGGAGTGCCATCTTTGTCGACCTCGCAGCAAAAGTGCTTCTGGAAGAGGTCGGAGAACTGCTTGGAAAAGGTCTCTGGCGGGACCACGTCATGTTGTGGCCAATCTCTGGCGAAGCTCCGGTAGTGTCCGGCCAGCTGCCGGGCTGTGGCGATGGCGTGCAGCTCGCAGAACTCCCTCCAGCCTCTCGGGGGCACTGCCACGCCAGGGCCTCCTCCTGCTGTTGTGGTGGTGTTGGCTGGATGGATAGTGTTACCATTCATTGCAGTAACCAGACCGGCTGAGAATCACTGCTGCGAGACAAAGAAGGTAAAAAAAAAGAGAGAGACAGAAAAAGGGGGAAAAGGGAAGTGGATGGTTGGAGAGGAGGTGGGATAAGAAGAGGGATGTACAGAGGGGAGAAAAAGAGATGATTGAGGGACAGACAAAAGAGAGATATGGAAACAGTATTAGAGGCAATTAAGATAATACATTGTTGAGCAAGAACTGGAGCACAAAAGATGGGACTAGCAAAAGGGTCAGAGCATTTCTTTGAACTACTTGAAAGTTTGAAACAACTCAAACACAGAGAGAGAACAGCCAAAAGTCTGATTTTATCTGCACTCAATCTTAAACGGCCCAAATTGGATTACATGGGCCTGCAAAGAATCTGTGGCAATCAACCAGTCATTGAGTATCTTAATAGATAAAGACGGCCACAGTTCACTCAAAGGACAATGTGTAACCATTCAATTTGGGAGAGGAAAAAACTCAATCAGGACCATAAACACTATTAAATGACTTCAGACCTATGAAAATCAGTCGAGGTGAATAAAACAAAGAGAGAAAATAAAATGAAGATTGCAGTGCACACAGAAAAGATGACTAAATCAGGTCCAAATTGCACCAATATGGACACAAGTATTTGAAATGAATGAATGCAGTAATGAGTCATTCGGAGGGACAGTGAATGAGGCTCTGGATGAGGAAGTACGGTCTGAAAAATTTCTCAATCGGCCACACTGCCTGCTCGGCCATCTGTGTGTTTGTGTGTGTTTACGTGTGACCTGTTTCAATGTTCCTTCTCCTTTTTTCCCTCCCCCCTAAACCCCCCAAATGAAGAAGACTTCATCATGTCAAGACCATTACACAGACTCTGCACCCTGTTTATTCAATCAATTTGTCTCGTTGACAAATTGATGAAATAGGCTTGTTCACCCCGACAATAAAAATGCACTGTTGCTCCTCTAAATTCCTCTCCAGCTCAGGGAATAAGTGCCTGCAAATGGGGTGTGATGATTATTCAGAATATGTCAGTGTACTGCAAGCACTTTTCTCAGGAGGTGAGTGTTTTTTTAAAGGGGATTTTCCTTGGATACACTGAGGTGAAGGCGCTCAACCAACCTTGGACAGCTGGGCTTCCAATAGTTTGTCCCAGCTATTTGTTCTCTGTTCTCTGCTTTGTTTCACTTCCCTGCTTTTGTGGCTACACGCTGATACACTAGTTTCTGCTTAGTTTTATCAACGCACGGTAGGCTTTTCTTTCTTTGTTCAAACATGGAATTAATTATGAATTTAGAAGAGTCAATCATTTATCAAAACATAGTGTCATAGAAGTACTTTCCCATGACCATCGTCTGCAGGAAGATAGTTCTCTTCTTCGACATGTGCATGCTGTTACTCACCACCTTGGTTAGCCCCTTGCCTCTTTTGTAATTAGACAGAAATGACTGAGTGGTTTTCAAAGTGAAATACATAGTTCCACAGAAAAGAGGAAACAGGTTGCATTCCTAAGTACTCAATAAGAGCCCAAACCTGAGCTTCATTCATGCACACCCCCGGTGTGTACGTATACACATACAGACACACACCGCTGACCCACTAATACGGTCCACCCTTGGTTATCAAAGACTAGTCATAGTAGGAGAGACACATTTCCAAAGAACCTCAGCAGGCCACCTTATGATGCAAGAGTGGAGCTTCTTGGTTTACGCAGACAGCCCATGGATGATACAATGTTGTATAATCAGCCGCAGAGTTGCTGGACTTTCACACTGTGCAGCAAAAAGACTGATGTTTGTATGTGCCTATCAAGAGATGTAGGGACATAGAGTATCTGTCTGATTGTTAACTGCAGTATGATAGGATTTTGGCAGTTATATTTTGTTGTAGAGGGTGATAATGGTTGATCATAAAAGGTCCAAGGACAAAGACAGAGAACACAGGTAGAATATCTCACCATGAAACATTTTACAGTCTGGAAAACATTGAAAACATCATTCATCAGGTTTATCAAAAAGATACCAACACGCATTAAACATAACAACTGCAGCTGGTTTTCTATATACTGCTGCACACATGCTTCCCATGCGCGAGCAGCTGAAGAGCAGATGAACACACTCACAGTAAGGCTTCATCTTCAGTGGCGTTAACAAGGGTTTGTCGTTCTGAAACTGAAACGTTTTGCCTACAGTACATACCATCTTCCTCCAGTGCAGCGGAGAAGGGTCTAATCAAAATACAGGAAGCATGAGTATGATGTGTGTGCATACGGGCATGTGGGTTGGTGTGGGGGGAGTCACAGACTGTGGTCCAACAGATCACAGAAAACCACAAGAAATAAGAGGAGGGGGCGGGAGATGGGGGGTTTGGGGGGTGGGGGGGGGGGGGGGGGGGTGGCTGTGGTCGGGGCCAAACATGGAGCAACATGTCTCGTTATCTCTCTGCTAACATCTCTCTCCCTCTCCCTGTCCTACACGCAGAAAGAAAAAAAAAAAGCCATGAATTCTTGAGACTGTATCATGCAACGAGCTTGCAATTTTTAAAATTTGCTTCATCAAACATACCAGGGGACGCGTACGTCAATGAGGGAGTGAAAAGTTGGCATCGCGAAATATTGCGTCACTAAAGTTCCTGGATGTGTCCTGTCACAACAACTAATTCCCTTCCTGTACTTTGCGGAGCATGCTCAGTGCATGCCCCCTTGTGCCCCTGCAGCCGGCCCCCCCAGAAGCCTGTTTCTATCTGCCTGGCCAGCCCAGCGATGACTCAGCACTGGCTGACTGAAGAACACACACACACACACACACACACACACATGCACGCACGCACATATACACAGACGCACACTTCCTCTCGACGTATCCCTCTGGGGGCTTGGCCGTCTCTGTTCCCATGGTTTTCCCTTTCTTTTCATCCTCTTCTGTCCTCTGGTGTGAGGATCTCCAGATGTGTTTGGGTTCATGCTTCCTTTACTCTTTACCTTGACTAAGGGCCTGACAGAGCCACAGTCAAGTTGTGAGGGAAAACAAAAAGGCGAGCACACTTTGGTGTCTCCCTCCGCTGTTCTTACCCAGAATCTCTAACCTCATCGTGGTGCTTTGTTATCGTATTATTGTTTTACTAGACAGCATTCAGCAGGGGATGACACCAAAGAAAAGGGGCCAATTCAAACACACTACGTTTCAAGTGGAAAACATTCCTGCACAATAGAGTCAAAGTTCCTGCATTCCCTCCTTTCTTCCTCACCTTCCTCATCACTCCCTCCTTGTCCTCTTCTTCCACTACAATGCCTGCATTCTTAACTGTGACACACACGCACATGAGCATGCACACACACACACGTGTGCGCGCGCACACGCACGCAGGCACACTGATTGCTTTCTTCGTCTTTCTCTCATGTGCTTTACTGAAATCCGGCACAGCTTTTTCCTGCAGCGTCAACATCACAAGCAGCCTGAGAAACTGCTGTCCTGACTGCTGACTGTGGCTGATGTTGACATCAGTCGCGGGCTCTCACTCTGACTAGAAAACAAAAATAGTTTAACCAAACGATTGCTGCTCACCTACATGTATGACTGCGAGAGCTACTAACGCTGCAGCTCAATTGCCGCTGTTGAAAATAGCAGTCAGTACCAGACAGCGGCTTCTACAACACTTGCCTTTAGTGGGGGCCAATGCACATGTCAGACAGGTGCTGGAAAAAAAAAAGTCTGCCAGGAAAGCAGCTTGTGACTAACTGACAGTCAGAGAAATAGAGCACAGTCTCTTCACCTGAACCACTGACATGCACATACATTAGGCTGTCTACAACAAAGAAAACAATGAGTCAAACTACTTAAATTAACAATGAATTACTTAAATTGTTATTATAAATCTGCCCCCAGTTTCTCAAATGTGATGATGTGTAGCTTTTCTCTTTCTATTCCCTTTATAAATTGAATGTATTTGCATAAAGATGACACTTTGTCCTGTGAATGTCTGGTGGACATTTAACACATTTCATGATTAAGCAAGAAACTAAGTAAATTGATTATGGAAATAACTGCCTGATGCACCAGTTTGGTGGTTGTCTCCTGTGCAACCTAGTCACTTCCAAATCTAAGTATACCCTGTGATGTGAGTCATTTAAATTACAGTGAGTAGTACATTTCTCACCCCCATAACTGTGAAAACCAGAAATAGAACTAGACTTACTGGGAAACGGTCCACAACAGTTTTTAATCAAGGAAGGAAGGAAACCGGACACGTGAAATGACACACATGAATTGATCTGGTGAGCATGGGTAAACCTCATGACTTGTGTCAGTTCACACAGATGTTTTGTAACACAACACAACATTTAAAGGGATGAAGGTGTGATGCTGTGGTATGTAGGCTACTTCCCGCTAAATGCCCAGACACCACGTGCAGACGGAAGAGCTGGTGGCATGGTGGTGTGACGATGAGTTTCAGTCAGTCTGGAATCAGCTATGCGCATACACACACACACACACAACATATCACACTGCTCAAATACAAACATCACCATTACATCTTGAAGATTAAAAAAAAAACATAAGAGAGAGGGCCCTCTCTTCTGTGCACAACCAAGAAATACAAAGACACACAAAGACTGAGGCTTATACAACACGTAGAGAATTATCAGTGCTGCTGGTGGAAGCCCTGTTGTAGGGAGGCCCTATTTATATCTCAAACGCCTGGTATCAGCTCTCACACACCACTGTGTGTTCCCTGTTGTCCCCAGTTGGGGACATCTCTTGCTTGATGTAATGGACACACAGACACACAGACACACACACACAAAAGAGATCTCTGAGCTTTCAGGTCATGTAATCATAGAAGTCAATAACCACAAAGGCTGCATGTTACGGCCAGTACAAAAGCGCCTTCATATACAGTTCTTCTAATATCCACTAGATGTCTGGTAGTTTAGACTGGGAGGAAATAAATGGAAAACACTTTGAAATAATATTAGTCCTTGTTATTTCCACAGTTATCCCTCCATTATTAAAGAGGATGTTGGGCTTTTAGGGGTTTGGACCAGGGTGTGTAATTATTGACCTGTTTTTTTCACTTAAACGCAACACATTTTATGATTGTGGCCTCTCCAATTTGAAATTGTACTTCTTTGGCGTTCCCTCTTCCATTGAACATTAGAGTTAATTTAATCACTGGATTTTATGCGAGAAACTTATCAGTAGATTAATCAGTAATGAAAACAATAATTGTTGTTGTGTGCATTGTTGCAAGCAAGAAAATTGTCTGATTATGAAATAATCACGCTGCTATTGCTTCAGCTCCTGTGCGCAAAAAGATGTCAGCCAGCAGGAAACACAACTTCAAGTCTTTCAAGTGTCCCTCTCAGAAAACTACGCATGTCATCACAGACACAATCCGTGTTTTTGCAGACATACTTGTAGCACACATGCACGTCTCAGTGTTCGTATTCACGTACACCTCCATGCACCGTTTGGTGGCTCATTACTATAGAAATAGGATGTTCTCCTAATTGTCATAGTCATTATATTTAATGTAATTTACAGCAAGCCACATCCTTCTGACCTTTATATAGCCTCGGCCTTATTACCGAGATCAGCCGGATCCAATCTCCTGCTTAGGACTCAATTAATCTGCATGGCATCAAGGCGCTCAGACATCAAACACTCCAGTTTTTCCCGTAAAAAACTGGAGTGGAAAAAATAAATTAGAAAAAAAAATGTGGCAACATGTGCATCACAAGGTCTGGGATGAAAAACAGATTTTGTTACCACCTTTGAATTTTAACTCTGTGAATCACAGAATGAATCACAGAGCTGGGGATAAACTTACAAAGCTGGGGGAGAGTAAGTGACTGTTTGAGCATGTGGGGGGGTGGGTATTAAAAAGAGAGGGAGAGGGAGAGGAGGAGAGCGGGGGCAGGAAGGGGTGAGTGAATCAAACAGGAAAAAAAGAAGTCGCAAAGACAGGGAGTAAGAGGGATGAGGGGATAATGAGAGGGCAGGCAGGAAGTGAGGGAAACAGAGCGGGAGAAAGGCGAGAGGCGAGAGGAGAGAGGAGAGCGCACGGAGCCAGGTCTGTGGCTGAGGCTCCAGGTGGCAGAGGAACAGAGACCAAAGGATCTGTGCTCTGCCTGGGCAGCAATCACAGCAACAGGAAGCCCTGCCCTGCCCTGGCAAGCAGCGACCAGCACACACACACACACACAAAGATATTGTACACGCACATGCACACACACACACACTAGATTTACGTCAGGGGTGGAAAGTGAATATCAAACTCAAGTACAACAGCTGTTACCTAAAATAGCCGGCGAACGAAACAAAAACTTGTTTGTGCTGACAGCTCCAAGTTCATTCAGAAGATAACATCGTTATATATTCAGCCTATTAAACAATTCCTCTGGTCTGCTGAAAATATCTGCATGGAGGACACAGTTGAGTTGATGGCAATGAAAAGGTTTGACTAAATTCTTACTAGATGGGTTTGTGACTATTTTTAGTGTTCACTGGCATAGTTATATTCATTAATTAATGACAAAATAAGACAATTAAAGCTTTAAATACAGCGGGGAAAATAAGTATTGAACACGTCACCATTTTTCTCAGAAAATATATTTCTAATAGAGCTATTGACATGAAATTTTCACCAGATGTCGGCATCAACCCAAGTAATGCACACATACAAAGAAATCTGAACATTAATGTCCATAAATTAAGTTATGTGTAATAAAGTGAAATGACACAGGGAATAAGTATTGAACACATGAAGAAAAGGAGGGGCAAAAAGGTATGGAAAGCCAAGAAAGCAGCTGGAGTTTGTCAGTATTTAGAATGTAATCCTGTCTCCTATCAGTGCAAAGTAATATCTGCTGGTTTAGTCCTGATTGATGCCTTTTAAAAAGGTTTCTCACCACCAAGGTGTCAGACAATAAGTATTGCATGGTGGGCAATGGCAAAGAGCTGTCTAAGAGCTGTCTAAAGACCTACGCAACCAAAGATTTCAGACAGAAGAGTCAAAACAATAATCAGAAGGGTTCCCTAACAGTCCAGGACCACTGGTGGAGAGCTTCAGAAAGACCTGGGATCAGCAGGTACAGTTGTTTCAAAGAAAACAATAAGTAATGCACTCAACCTCCATGGCCTCTATGTCTTGCATGGTGTGTGTGCATGGTGGCCATGGCGGTTGAGTGCATTACTTATTGTTTTCTTTGAAACAACTGTACCTGCTGATTCCAGGTCTTTCTGAAGCTCTCCACCAGTGTCCTGGACTGTTAGGGAACCCTTCTGATTATTGTTTTGACTCCTGTTTTGCAATAGTAAGGTTGTGTAGGTCTTTACACAGCTCTTAGACAGCTCTTTGCCATTGCCCACCATGCAATACTTCTTGTCTGACGCCTTGGTGGTGAGAAACCTTTTTAAAAGGCATCAATCAGGACTAAACCAGCAGATATTACTTTGCACTGATAGGAGACATGATTACATTCTAAATACTGACAAACTCCAGCTGCTTTCTTGGCTTTCCATACCTTTTTTCCCCTCCTTCTCTTCATGTGTTCAATACTTATTCCCTGTGTCATTTCACTTTATTACACATAACTTAATTCATGGACATTAATGTTCGGATTTCTTTGTATGTGTGCATTACTTGGGTTGATGCCGACATCTGGTGAAAATTTCATGTCAATAGCTCTATTAGAAATATGTTTTCTGAGAAAAATATTGACGTGTCCAATACTTATTTTCCCCGCTGTATGTCTTGAAGTAGGCTGTCAGGCCTACAAGGAAGTGGTCATGCAAACTTTGTACATACATTTCATTGAAGTTAAAATCTATAAGAGCACCTGGGGACCTCACCAAGTTAAAGAGATTGTTGATTGCTTGTGAACACAGTCAGCTTAGCTTAGTAATAAGGACCTAAAGCAGATGGGGGAAGCTAGCATCGCTAGTCTGAAGCTAACAAAACTCTTCCTAAGATTTTTCTGACCAACATTTTCCATCAATTGCATTTAAAAAAAACGACTAGGATGAAGAACTGATTACCAGGGACTAATTTCCTGCCAATCAACTCGTTGATTGATCAACTAATTATTGGAGCTTTACGTGATTGTTAAGTTGATAAAAGGGTGGGAAATTTTCAACCTGCCCTTAAGTATTAACATCTTTTAAAAAAAAAAAAACGATAAATGAGGCATAAAACTTTTTGGAGATTGGAAGCCAACGTGATGATGACTGTGGTGATTTAATGTGAGCAGCCCTGTCCCCATCTTTGTTTATGTGAGCGCCAACTGAACTAAAAAGGAACTCAATAGGAAGAATGAGTCTGTTCTCAGAAGAAATAAAACAGGAATTCCCACCAATAGTCACCATTCATTATTGTTGTAACAGCACAACAGCCTGCTCCACTGTTAGCCAACACACCAGTTAACATGAACTGACACTGTGTGACCTTTAGTCATCCCTTTCACTTCATGTTATCGACCTGAGTGTGACGGTCTGCCATGTGCACGTAAAAGTGTTTTTTTGTATTTTCTGCCTGATTGATCAGCCGCATGTACAGAGATCTGCAGTTGCAGAGATGGGATCCACCGAGTCCCAGGGTTCCTGTTTGTGTGAAGTGAGATGTGAAAGAGCTTTGATAATAAACAGAGCAGAAAGCGAGACGTACACAGCTTACATAATTGAAGAACATATTGTTAAGGAGGAAGTAGGGCTGAAACATGAGATATCCTTGGCCTGAACTTCCCATATCCTGAGGAAAGGATCAGCTGATTCAGGGTAAAACAGGAGAGGAGGAGCCTGCAGCTACATCATCAGCTAAACACAGCTAGAGTCTTTTTTGAAGACTCCAGTAGATGCTTGTCTCTTTTAAACCTAAATTCTCAGTAAAAATATGAATAAACTTTGTTTTCTCAAAGACATTGTAATGTGTATTTGCATAAAGCATCTTCTAAATGCTAAAATAACCCATTGCATTGTTGCATTTTGTGTAAAAGGTGTTATAAAAATGAAAAAATGCTGATATAGCCACACTACATTAACAAAGCTATGGGGGCAGGAGCAACATCTAATGATCCATGTTTGGCATTTGTTGTAGCTGGAGCTTTAGGAAACACATCCACGTCATCTAGATTAAGCTTTCAACAAAGAAAGTATGAGGCAGTAGCAGCTATAAACTATAAAAGACTTTGTTCCAACTCTGACAACTCAAGTTAGGGAATCTGTAGGTATTGTATTGTATCACCTTTCAAGCCTTAATGTCATTGCAGGAATGCGTTTAACCAATTTCTGAATGAATGAAAAAGTGCTGTTATCTATTCAATTTACGCAATTTTTTCACGTTTTTAGTGAGCAAAGTGTTTATGGTTCATTTAAGTTTTAAAGCTTTTTCACGAAATTTGAACTTCTGACATGGCAATATGAACTGGAAACATTTGAACTGGTAGTGTGGGGTTTTTGTTTCGGTTAGTGTGTTCCCTCACTCGGCCCTACATTCCCACAACAATGCAGGCTCCAGCACAACACAATGCTGCTATTCTTAAGACGCACAGAAATAAAGCCCTGCTGCTTTCTGGCCATTTCCTGTGGTCTGGGAACGGAGCGAGGAGGCAGGTTGGGAAAGTAGCAAAACCAATGCTGGATCTCTGATGATAAGGAGGAAATTGCACAGCTATAGAAAGGATTATCAGGGGGGGGTATCAACAGTAAGGAACTAAATCCAACGGGAAAACATCCTATGTAACTGCTAGGCTGAAAACCTGGTCACATTCCCACTAACAAGCATCCTCCCGGCTGTCCAGCATCCTACCAACGATTAATAGAAAATGTCTTTGTGCAGTCTGCAGTCTATCATTATCCTGCAAAGACAGACCCTAGCATGTCAAGAAGATACGGAAATACAGGAGGACTCCCAGAGAAATAATGACAGGCAAAAAAAAAAAAAAAAAAAATTCAAAGAGAAGTTTAAGTTTGGCTCCGGCTGCATGGACGATGATGTGAGAGGAGCTGAGACTTCAGGGGAATGAGGTCGACTCGGTGGTGACGGGCGGGCATCACAAACACTGCAGGCCTCACACTGCAGCTGACGCGTTACAATGCACAATGACATCTATATTAGTGGTTCGAGCAAACAAACATACCATTTCAATCAGGGCTGGGAAAAGTTCAGCTAATCGGATTTCTATGGTCCAATGTCAGAAATTTGTCAGTGAGCACAGACCCCATCCTGTCCTCTTCTTAATGCTGCTGCAGTGTGTTGTTCATATCACACCCTGCTACCAGGCCTACAACTCATCTTTATGGGTGTTTTTGTGAACAAATATCAAAAATCCAAATTTCCAGAATCTGAAATTGCATGTACTTTCCAATCAGCTATGAGAATGACCAGGTCAAATCATACTGAAAACAGATATATACGATATGCATCACTGTGTTTACTGTTCAATGTACTGTGGTTGCTGTTGAAATGAAAAAAAAAAAAAAACCCTGAATACATGCATGGAAACTTTTTCTCTGCACACACACTTGGCAAAATAAACACTGGCCGACAGTGTATGTTACACAACATTAAATATGCATACACTGAATAACTAAACAGTTTAAGTATGTGCCTCGGCTACAAAACCACGAAAGGCTGAACTCAAGTCACTACCAGAAACCCTTAAGCACAGGCTTAGTTTCTGAAAAGCTGAAAACAACAATCCATCATTCACAACTCGGTCAAGTCAAGTCAACACAATTCAGCCAATTCAAGCATTCACGACTCAAATGTTCCAGGCGGGGAGAGTACGACAGACGGCTCTGTCTGAACTCCACGAGCACTTTATGAATGAGTCATGACTACTCGTGATGCGTCTCTGATTCATTGTGAATTGTGGGCCGCATGATAGTATTTAAGATTTGTAATACTGTACAGTATATTATGTATGCGCGTGTGCGTTGAGTGTGTGTGTGTGTGTGTGTGTGTGTGTGTGTGTGTGTGTGTGTGTGTGTGTGTGTGTGTGGGGTTGTTCGGACGGGGGCAGCGAGAGATAATTGACTCCTTCAGTAACTCTGATCGGCTGTGAATCATCTGCAGGCATCTGACTTCCTGGAAGGCTAATTCAGGAGTTATAAACTTTTCCACATTTGGGACTCATGAGGAGCCAACTGAGTTTCTGTGTTAGCACTTACAAAAATACTTTCTTTCTTTTTTTGACACACCAACAACACCGAGAAGACCCCCCTTTCAGGATTTAGTCTCTTGTTGTGATAACAAACTGTGTATTTATGCTGGGAATAACCTGTGGTGACATGGTGTAAATTTTGTATTTTCCTGTGAGAATGTGTTCCTACTTTCACTTCAACTTAGACATGAAGTCTGTTTCCGCTAAAAACACACACACAGAGGAACAAACACACAAGAGGCGATTTCATGTAAGTGTGTGTAGGCTGAGCTGCAGCTAATAAATATTTTCACGATGTCCATTAGTGACTAAACTGCAGTTAACCTACAAGCTGACTAACGATTTCTTAGACCCCATACATGGTTATGTAATTTGGTTTGGTAATGTATTGACTGACTGACAGTTTCAGCTCTGTATGTATGCATTCATGAAGCCTGGAGACTAAAGAGCAAATATTTAGTGTGTGTTTCCTTTATGAAACATTACTGGGCAATTTTTGATGAATCTTGACCACATCCTACATCCACGCACGCATATTGCAACTGCAGAGCCTACGAGCGCACGCGTTTTTTAAAGGCGACATCTTCGTACTGCTGCAGCTAAATCGGGCCTATAATCAACATTCTTCCAACAAGAACAGAGGCACATTGGGGTAAACACGTGCAAATACACACAGTCTCTAATTATTGCTGCTCTGGGAAAAAAAAAAAAAACACACGCACACTCACAAACACACACACACCACACAAGTACGCATGTGTGCCCTCCACCAAATGCATGCACACACATGCAGGAACCTTTGTATGCCTTGTGTTTGTGTGTGTACGTGTGTGTACGTGTGTTTAAGTCTGAGATTTTGAGCTTAGCCGTTTGGGTGGCCAAGCGCCGTGCAAGTCGCGTCACATACACACACACACACACACACACTAACTGCTCGATAACATGTGTGTTGCGTCGTAGAAGGTCCCCATTGTCACCGGGAACAAGCTTTCTTTTTCTTCCATTTTCTGCCCTAATTTGTCTCTTCCGTCTCTTTCCGTCCCTCTTCTTCTGCAGATTCCTACTCCTGTCCGCCTGCCAAGATATCTCCCATGGCTCCTCTCTTCCTCCTCTTTTTCCTCTCTTTCTCCCCCCACTCCACCCCTCACCCCTCCTCACCCCAGAGAGCTGCTGTGGGTCAGACCTCTCTCGTGGTCTCATCAGTAGATTTCTTAGAAGCCCTGGGGGAAGCGGAAGGGCTGTTGCACCGATAACATCTCAGTTAAAGACACGACACCATGACATTGTCTGATCCATGGCATGTACTGTACATCAAATTTATGTGCACACAACACTTCAAAAACTTTTGTGGCGTCCAAATTTTCCAAGAAGCTGCTGCAGACTCTTCTTTCAAGGAAAAAAATGTCTCAGGCAGCTGCCAACATCATCTGGTGTTGTGGGGGATAAAGTCCAACTAATCGTGTTAGGATGGAAAAAAAGAATCACATTATAATTTTGCTGAACAAGTGTCGACCCCCTCTCTCCGAGCGGAATCACTGCAATAAGCCACGGTGTTCAGATTGTGGGTCGGACAATATTGATTTCACGATGACTTCTGTGGGTCAGTGACTAGCTAATATATTTTATGTTCTGTATTTATGTCAGGCTGTGTGCGTATGGGGGCCAAGTGCACATTCATGCAGGCAGAACAGAACTTCTCTTGTCTACACCGCACTGAGCGAAAGAGAAGTGAAGACTGCACCAAAATATCCAACTGTCAGAAACCAAGGAAGTCTGTGGGGAAGTAAAAAACGTTTCTGAAATTCATCAGAAACACTTGAGATTATACGGGCCAATTAAGTGAGTGGAGCTGCACTGGACCTTTAAATTATAGTCCACCCTTTGTCTGGGATTGAGTCTGTCTGCCATGGAAAACATTAAGTACAGTTTAGGTGGTGTTACTTCCTCCGTCCTAGAGGCATGTTTTTCTGTCTTTTGTGCTTTAATGACTGAAGGTGTGACAAGTGCCACTTATAAATGACTGAACCAACAAAGGACGTCTGCTGACATTACTGCACGGCTGATAAACATACACACTCTCAGCGTGTTTCCACCCATCTCAGAGCGTAATGTGCTGATATTTATTCATAAGGGTGGGCTGTATGACCATGATTTGTCAGGTGTTTCATCAATTGGCAGGATTAGCCATGAAAGAAGCATCGCTGACTGTTTATTTTTCATCAATATTTGGTTTGTCATTCGATTTTTCAGAGCATGTGTGTGTCAGAGAATCAGGTTAATCAATCAACCAGCAAAAGAATTGATAGATTGAGAGATAACACAATGGGCCACCTGGTAGAGCATGTGCCATTTAGGCTTCACAACAGCTGACTGCACTGATGCTAAAATCTCATCTCAGGATTGTATCGCTACCTACCAACTGTTCAGCTACTATTAGTCGAAAATGCCTGGGAACCACCACAACTACACACCTGTATCCTTGGAGCCTCTAAGTAAACAAAGAGTAAAACACCTCCTGTACACCAACCTGTGTTTATGCACACGTGTACACACACACAGTAGATATGAATAGAAATGAATCCCATCCAAAACACACACACACACACACGCCAAAATTACTGTTTTGATTTACTGCTGCACGACACTGGATTGTGAAACCAAGCGGCTGCTCCCCGCTTGTTCCTGTTCTCCATCCAGCCATCATGCGGAGGGGACCCTTCGACATCACCATGGTGACCCACCAATGTACCGGTGCCAAACAATGTTGAAAATGTCACAGAAAGTCGTGTATACTTGAACCACTAGGTCACACGATGCACAGATGGTGTATGTGCACTGCCACTGCTACATATTGTACATGTAGGCACTGGCCTGCCCTGTGTGATGTGGTGCCAAACGGAGCCAAGACAGAAAGACCCTGGTGGTCAGTGGTCTGAGGGGGTCCGGGGCAAAACTGTGTTTGTCTGACACACACTACACATGGAAGTAGTCTGGAACTCAATCGATCAATTAATGGACAGAAATGTAACGGTTCTTTGGAAGATCAATGTGTTATTTTTAACAAAAATCTTCTCTGAAATCTGAACAAGATCTCAGATGATGGGAGACACTTCTGTGCCTGAATTACTTGGCACAAACATAGAAGAAAGTGATTTGGCTGCAACAGTTTTGCAACTGGTCAGACTATAGTGTCAGACAGAGACATGAAGCAGAGTGAACCTGTACCTTTTGGGGTCCCTGTGGGTCTGGGGGCCCCTGGGGGCAATTATGGTCCACTTTGCACGGTTTGTAATCCAGCTTTGTTGGTGCTCTATTTTTAAAAAGAAAACTTTGCTCTAAACCCAAAAAGAGAGTGTAGCTACGCCTGCAGCAGCGGGCTGGAGCCAGAGAGACACACAAGAGACCTTTAAATATCACACAGGCACTATTTTTCTCTTTTTTCAACGAATTTTAGCTTAAGGAAAAATAGTATAATTTTGGACGGAAGCTTTGTCCACATTGCTGCTGCTGCTGCTGTTGCGGTTCGTCATTTTGTTTTTATCCCCTCCACCCCCCTCCCCACACACACATACACACACATACACACACATGTGGTGAAGAGTTTAGTGATGTTAAAGCACTTTGAGACAGTTAAGAAACAAAAGGAGCCGAGTCCTCTCAACATACTCACGTTCTCCGTTATCTCGGATGGGCACCCACCGCAGCACGACAACTAACCAACAAGTTGGACTTCGCATAACGGAAATGTGTTGAGAAGCATCTAAAGTGACTCAAAACGATGTCGGCGAGGACCAACACACTCTGGGCACCGGAGGAAAAAGCTGCATGTTCATTAAAAAAAAATCGACAACAAAAAAACTCGTCGCTTTGCTTCTCATCGTGCGTGCACGCGACGGTTCCTCCGCACACAGAGTATGTACAAAAAAAAAAAAAAAAAAAAAAAAAGCAAAACAAAAAAAAAAGAGGAGGAAAGAAAAGTTTCAGCCACGAACTTGACGCGGAAAAAAGTGGCGACTCCTCATTTCCGCTGTCAAAAAAATGTGCCGCGGATCAGCTGCGTAAAGTTAGAGGAAGTGCAAAACAACGACTTCCGGTTCCGGCTTTTCAAAATAAGTGACACGCAACAAAGTGGATGCCCTGACAACCAGGGCCGGATTATCCCACTAGGGGGCCCCGGGGCACCTATGACCTCTGACTCATTGTTGACATTAGTGGATGTAGTAGGTTTATTACTAATAGAAACAACTTGACACTCATGAGTTGTTCAAAAATGCGCTTTCAGTGTCACATTATTGTATAGTGCCTTCCTTATAATATATTGTATAGGCCTATATCGTTCTTACTAGTGAAACAATTTTATGGCCAATAAAAATGGCAAAACAGAGAATGATTTCCATTTCAATATCCTAAAGCACATTATCATTAAGCCTATTTTAAATATTTAATAATCCTAAATCATCAATAAGAATGCAAAGCAAGAATGACATAGCACAAAACTCAAATAGCCTATGCAAATAAAGTACTAATAGCCCAGGATATACTGTATAATTGCAATACTTGAATTAATATGCTTAATTACTCACTGATACTTACAATTCCTTGACACTGTGTTTATGGGAAAACATGGTGTCGGTAAGTGTCAGTAAAGGGGTGCCTTTGACACAAACCACCTTTTCATATCTTTAGTGCAAATACTTGAGTTTATTTTTGCTGATAATACTTATTCTCTTCTAATTTTGCTTGAGAAAATTAAATGAAGGACAGGGGCACATATTTTACAAGTTGACATTGCTGTGAGGTGAAGTTTCCAAACACTTTATCTGCCTCCAAGGAGCAATTTAGCTTTTCCTTTAAAAAAAAAAACAACATACCGCTGTGACTCACTCTGATGCAGTTAATTCATGTGTCAACATGTGCCATTCATCAAGCTCTAAAAGGTCTAATAGCTTGCAAGATCATGGTGGTTAATTGATTTTACAGACCGTTTATGAATTTTACGTGAAAAAGGCAAATATTATACAGCTCTTGCTCTTTTTGTCAATGCCCTGTGGCTTATTTTTAAACAATGACTGCTGCTTTCTTGGAAGCTGCAAATGTTTTGCCTAGATTTCTGTTTGATAGGCACATATTTATTTTGGTAACATAATGTGTGTCTAATCCAATAAGTTATCTGAGGAATATTTCACTGTTATGTAAACCCAAGCAAACAGAGGGCTGTGAATAGTCAGGCAGGAATTGCATTTGCAACAGGCTTATCAGCTCATTAGGCAGGCTGCATTTTCTCATTATTTCCTAAGATATATTATGATAGGTCTGTGTATAACATATCCCCCACCTCATCTACATGCTGTCCAATACAACTGATCCGCCATGACTTTCAACTTATTAAGTCTTTGTTGAGATCATTATACCAGTGACCAAGGTCATAGTTTATGTATATATTATATTCAGTATTATAGATTGCATAAAAACAGACATTGTGACAGAGCTGTTATGTTTTAATGTCTAATCTCATGTCTGGACACAGAGCCTACAGAGTGGCATTTTTTGTGTACTTTTATGTTGAAATTTCCGGACAGGAAGTCTTGTGTTGTCTGCAGCCCGTTGCCTTGTGGACAAGTACAGTATGTGCAAGATGCAGAAACTGTTCAGACTCCATCAACAGGTCTTTTCAGATACACTACATTAGTTGCCATGGCTGTAATCTGTTGTCTTTGTCTGTCAGTGCTCCATTGGTCATTTCTACATTTTCAGTTTTCACACATCTGGTTACAGCTCCTAAACTAAACTAAGCATGAAAGAACACATGTGGATTGAAAAGAACATTTCTATCAACTTCAAGTCAAGTGGCCTGACACTGTGCAACTCAATACGCTGTAATGACCTAAAGTGCAAGGAGATGAGTTAGACATCACTCATATCTCCTGTGTGTCTTATCTCCCCATTGATGAGAAAAAACGTTCGAAGCGCTCACACACAAGATTAGATGAGCTGATCTCCAGAGAAGAAATTCAAGTTAAGCAGAAGAATATGTTGAGATGAATGTACAGATTAACAGAGAAAAAATAAAATAAATAAATAATAATGAACAGAAACCTGTGGGTCAAGAGGTCATAAAATTACATGCAAAATAAACAGTGGTTGTGCAAGAGCAACTAACCTCAAAATTATAAGGGTAGAAATGAACATACAGCACCAATTAACTAATAGTGCAGTATCAAAAGCATGAAAGTGATGTTATCATATATATGATAACACAAACATAGTTTCCATCTCCAGACTTGTCCAGCTGTAAACCAATCATTGATTTCTCTGATGATCAATGGGTTAAGACCGCTCCCTAAAATTGTTGCACAGCGACACCTAGTGAGAGACAGGCTGAACAGCACCAGGAATGCGTGTGGTTTCATGAGGCCCACCCAGGCCCCTGCATGAGCAGCACAGAGGACCCACCTCACTGTACTCTCTTTTTTAGGAAGAACAGCTAAAACCAACAGCAGCCACTCTCATGAGTAAAAAACTGTCTTTCTCATAAGTAGCATTATAATAAAGACAACGAAACTTCAACAGATGAAATTATCATAGAAAAACTATTCACAACATCACAGATTAACACAGTTTATTGAGCGGTTTACAACAAATGCTTTGTTAACAAACATCTTTTCAGGGTACCATATCTGGACAATGTGTTAAATCTTATTGATTATTCAATATAATACTCATTGTGTATTATAACACTGAATTGTCAATGAAAAAAACGGACAATTTTTTATTTATGCATTTGGGTTGCATTCCTCATTTGGCACTGTTGAATAAAGATAGCTACCGATACCATTTACAGGGTTATTTTCACACATTCACAAATTCCTTGAAATGTTATTGTCAAAAAACAGACTATTGTCATCTGTGATTATAGTAATAGATTTCTGGAATGGCTAAATTTGGCAATAATATAACCAGTGTTATAATGTCTGTCAGAGGGATGTTGCTTTGATATAGCTGTTTAAAGATACACAATCGGCACCGTACCACACCACTCATTCCCATATTGTCGCTTCTGCACAAGCCAAGAATATAACAGTAATGACAGCGCTGAGGATTGATGCAGACTGAGGGAGCTGAGCCATTGTCAAAAAGTGATTGCACAGAGATGAGCCTTTGGCAAAAAAAAAAAGAAAAAAAAGTACACAAGCAGTACAGTGGAAAAAGAGTCAAAAGTCAAACCCTTCCATCAACGTGGTCCATACAGGAATGGTTGTGAGTGCAATAACGTCGGAAGATAAGACAAAATAAGGCACCTCTAAAACAAAATGTAAACAGCTATGGGATTGAATATATAAGGACAAATGTATGAGCAATCATCGTTAAGACCCATTTTCAGACTGCTGGTGTTAATTTCCAACATGGAATAGTAAATATTTGTATACAAACCAAGAGGTTAGATGTTCATACACAGTATAGGCATCTTACAGTTGCACTCATTCAGAAACATTCAGGTTAAATTGTAACAAACAAAAGCAAAAGTTGCATAAAATTAAGATGATTTGATTGTATAACGTGAAATTATTATTAATATTATGAAGACAAGTGTTAAGTCCTGTAAGTTCAAGGATAAAGAGAGAGAAAAAAAAAGAAAAAAAGAGAGAACTAAGTGACAAGCTCTCTTATGAAACAGCATCATCTGGCTGCTGGCTAACAAGGGCTAAAAATACCGGGGTGTGTTGCTCTGAGCAAGACATCCAGCTCCCACCACGGTCCCCAGTGACTGTCGAGAGGATGTTCTGACATTAGCAACCACAAGGCCTCTGGGGTGAGAGATGCCCCGGTGGGACAATGGAGGAGAATCTGGACTAGTTTTCCTCTCCGACACCACTTCACATTCCCAGACCTATATCCTTCTTTCTTCATAAGTTAGTGTACGAAAACAATCTCAGTGCTGAGGCGATTTGAAAGTTGAAAGACACTTGAAATCGTGAAGTTAGATGCCAATTTGCATTTCTCTTATCTAGTTTCCAGATTCAAGCACTTTGTTTCGTTCAGAACAGTAGTGCATTGTTTCATCGCCATCATAGAAAACTTTGACATCACTAAAATGGGACTTCAGTCATACAGCTGCAGCATTTCCTATGCCCCATGGTAAACCTATCACTATAGTAACCTGTATTCTTTTTTTTCTTTTTTTTAATTTGCATTTAACAGAAACCACCCACGGCTTTCCACTTCCAAGACTTCACTGTGGTGATTGTAGTGCTTATTTGTTGTTATTTTTAAGTTTCAAACATGTATCACAATAGCTTCTTGGTTTGCTTATGTGTAACTATAGAAAAAACATGACTTTGCATCAAGTTTCCTATATAGCTTTAAAGAAAACTGACCCCAAGATAATTGCACAAGTACATTTGGAAGCTAGGGTTGCAGAAGAAAACTTGAGAATACTTTTCTGAGTTTTATCTGCTACAAGGCCGACGCCACTTTTTGCATCTTGTTAGAAAAAGATTATTTTCAGTACTGTACTCATAACATTTTAAACTGTCCTTGGCAAATCGCACAGGGCAAAACTGTAGAAAAGAGCATTTTTGTATCTTACATGTATTTTTAACTATTGGATTGTACAGTGGATAGTGTTATTCTTTAATACTAATTGATTCCCCTGTGCCAGACAAGATCTGGAATCAATCTCAAATTTTTATTAGACCATTTTTTTTGATTGGTGATAAAACTGCAATCTGCAATTAAGTCACAGTTCTCTCCCCTTCCTGTTCAGGAAAGAGGGGTTTTTAACATTTGAAGATGTTCAAAGAAGGAATGATGGAACTGTGGAAAATGAAGACGATCAATTTCCATCAGTTTACTGGCTCTGCAGCCACTGCACTCTCAGTTCCTCCACCTCTCTGCCGTACCAGTCGTGCAGCTTGGAGAAGCAGCCAGTGCCTGGGGAGACGGGGCTTTCCAGAGATGCTCCTCTCCTCCTGGGTGGCACCGGCGGAGCCTTCACGCCGTCGGCCCCACAGCCAATCACACTGGTATTCCCCGCTGAGTCCCCACAGCCGTCCCAGGAAACACAGGAAGAGCCTCCCTCGACGAAACCATTAGCCAAGGCAACTGGTGGTTTACTCCACGCTACTCCGTTCTCCTTGGAGCATCCAGAGATGAGCTGCACCTCATCTTGGACGCTCTTCTGAGCAGAGAAGGGGACCGGCATGGGAGCGGCACTTGACGATGACGATGATACAGAAGATAAAGATGACGAAGAGGAGGATGCTCCGGACCTGGACCGTGCCACCTGGTTTCGCCTGGAGGACTTGGACCTGCCCTGCAAGCCTCCAACTCCAGCACCGACGGAGCCGCCCCCCGCCACCTCCTGGATCTCCTCCAGCTGCCTCTCCAGCTCCTTCACCACCAGCCTCATGTAGTCGAAGCTCGCCCTGGACAGCGCTTTCACCCACGACTCCATGGCTGCTTGGTTTTCAGCGGCCATCTTGTAGATCCGTGCTTTGGCGCAGTCAAACTTGACGGCGAAGGCGAACTCCTCGGCCGACTCGCACAGCTCCACGGTGCATCCTTCCAGGACGATGACGCCGATGGGCTCTCGGCTTTCGCGCTCCTCGAAGTAGAAGAGCATGTTGCCCTTCAGGACAAACCAGCGGCGGTGATAGGCCGTGTTGCGCTCGCCCTTCTTGAACAGGAAGCCCGTCTTGTCCGGTGGAGAGTCACAGGTGGCGTAGTGCGCCACGCTGCGTTCGTTCAGCTTCATCTTCTCCCCTTCTCCTTTTCCTCAGACGATCCTTTATTTACCTAAGGAACATTGCAAAGGACAGAGGTCATCTCCAAGGTTAAAATGATGATTAGGCCGCCATACTCAAGGATGCAACACGAGTCTGCAGCTTTTTCTTGCCAGCAAGTAACTGTGCCACTGCCAGCAGATTTTGCTCATTAGTAGCACTCACTGCTTTAAGTTGAACTAATCGGTTCTTGCTGGGAAAAAAAAAAAAAAAAACATCTGCAGACTCTTTGCTCTCAATGCTGCATGACGTACACTGTGACTTTATGTTTATTGACCTTGTAATAAAGCATTAATAAGAATGTGTTTTCGCTCTACTCCTGTTTAAATGAGGTCAGAGTAGAGGTCAGCAGCAACAAGAAAAAGAAAGAAAGAACAATGGTTCATTAGAGGGAACAGATGCTTGCCAACCAGACTTCAGTCTACATCCTGGTCTCCACCCCACTGAGCCGTCGTGGCAAAGTAAACACTGCTCTTTTACTTTCATTTGTCACAGAGCAAGTGCACAGACAGACACAATCTCCTGCATAGTGTTCACCATCCAAACAAAGTGTGTATCTAGTATGGATGGAGATTAAAAAAAAGACAGTGGATAGACATGACCTGGTGCAAATGTAGGTCAACTAGAAAGGCTGACTTATACAACTGTGAGAAATTGTTGAGTTATTCGCTGTGTCATCACATGTTCAATGGCAGCTAAGGCTCAAACTGTGTAAACAACAACTACGGTAATCCAATTTGAATCTGTTAAGACATAAGCAGTCAACTTAAAGTGCCCCCCCCCTCCCATTCATCAGTGTGTTGTTGCTGTTGACTGGATGAAAAAACATAACAAAGTTAAAGCATGTTTTATTCCCATTTACTTACTTGTTTTCTCTCATATCCAGCTGCCATCCACTCCCGTCACATCTGGAGCTCACAACTTATATCTCCATCTCCTTTGGTATCTTCCTCTATCTCTCTGTTCAGATGAAGGCTAAGGGAGGACACAAAGGCCTGTTACACATGTATCTCTCCATCTAAAAGAAATGCACGAGTTAGTTTGGACTCAGATATGAGCTGTTTTTTCCCGAGCCAATCGTGTTTTTTGGAAAGACGAGTGATTCAGTCTCAAGCTGCTGCCTCCTGGTCACAAGCTTTTGACACATCAGCACTTTTAGAGCGGGGATTTATCGCCTGCTACAGAAACGACACGTTTCTTTTAACACACAAACACAAAGACACAAATGTACACAACACTTGTCTGAAAGCAAAAGCACGACTCCCTGTGCCAAACGCATTTAGCCACTTTGATGAATACAAATGTGCATCAGGCGTCAGCGTTTCGACTTCAGCGGCTAACGCAGCTGCACGCCGGTAGCACGTCAGGCTAACGTCGAGCCAAATAGATAATTACTGCTCGTTAATACCTCCAGACGAAGAAGCCTTCCTCTTAAAAAAAAGTTGTTTTCCGCCTCGTTGTTTTATTTTTTCCTCCTCTCCTCTTCTCTCTTCCTTCTGTCGTTTTTTTTTTTTTTTTTTCGTTTTCTTCCCTGTCACGTGACCGGCGGCGAGGGCACGCGTTATGTGTTACGCGGCGAGCTTGACCGGGCGGGACTAGCGGAGCAACTCTGTAGCGCCGCCCCGCTGAGACGCTCCAGGTGAGTAAAACAAGCACACCGCGTCTTTATACTTGGAAATGCGGCATGTAGGCAATGTAGGCATCTTCCACCGGCTGTTGCTGCTGCTGCTGCTGCTGCTGCTGGACCTGCACAGATGGACCATGGATGTTCCAGCTTCACACACCTGAAACCAGTCTTTTAATCTTTAATATTTAGTTTCTCTTGGTCAGTGTGGTCCAGATTAGTCCAGTCCGAGTGTGGTATAGTTTTAGTAGAGATAGACCTTATGTGGTCTGGGAAAAAAGCAGTGAAGTGGCTTTTTTGTTTGTTTACAAATGTCTACAAATAGCCTAGTTTTATAGACACAGTAGCCTACAAAAGGTGGTCTGACTGGGAAGAGCAGGGAAACATCATTTCTGTTTTCGACTCTTTGTAGTTTCTCAGGGTTTATGTGGTGCAGACATGACAAGACAAGTCAAAGTACAGTGTTTTACTCTGTGTTTTTATAACTACCAATAAAGTCTTCACAAAACTGAAACTGTCAAGAGTTTTTTCTCAATGTGGTCTAGTCTTAGAAAAGTCAGAGTAGTGGTTTCAGAGCTAGACCTGGTACACGTGGACTTAGCATTGAAATGGCCATTTAGTCCTCACAAATGTTTCTCAAATTTGAAACTAAGACCTATACTCTTTGTTTATATAGTCCACATTTTGATTAAATAAGGTATACTGTTTATTATTATTATTATTATTATTATTATTATTATTAGCCTATTATTATTATCTAGACCTGGTCTCATTTTGTTTCCATAATTAGGCTACAGCAAAGCTTTCACAAACCCAATGCTGTTTTAATTAGTCTTCAATTTCCCTGGGTTAATGTAGTCCAGAGTTAACAAGTCTAGGTATAGATCCCCCCCCCCCCCTGACCAATAAATCAATCATGAAAATACATGACCACTTTCTCGTCCCCGAGGGGTAATTTGTCTTGCAGCCAGGTGAGACATAGAACACACACAAGACATGAACATATGCAGAAAGTGCAGCGGTATATTACAGTATATGATTGATGTATTAATCCAAATCTAACATTTCAATGCCATGGACTGCACTTGCGATGGTCGAGTCTCAATTCCTTTTACCTGTTCTCCAGGCCACCACATCCTTCATCCTGAACTACTAGCTGTTATATGACCATGACAAGCCACCATGAATTCATTAGAATATCTTCTGGAGACAGATGACGGCCTTATCAGCACCAGCCTGCTATCTCATCATGCTAATCTTCAATTAACTGATGTAGCTGCTGATGCCATTTCATGTAGCCTATTTTTCTTTGTGAAAGGTTTGCTCGCACTGCTTTTTGGTAGCTTTGATTAAGTGCGATGGGCTGGCAGTCAGTTTAATTTCCTCTATTTGACTCCCAGTTCACAGAGTCTAGATATTATGAATGATTCATTTGCAAGAGCACAGTTTATAATAAAAAATACAGACATAGAATCATCAACTCTCTGTAGCTAAAATGATTGTTCAGTCCATAAAACAGACACAGACACACCAACATTAAGTGCAAAGTGTTTACTTCTCGCATGTTTTTTTCCCAACAGTTCGTGGACACACAACAAAAATATCACTGACAGCTTTTTGTCCCAATTATCATTAAAACTGATTCTTGATTGGTCCAGAGTTTGGTCATGAATTCAGTCTCTGTGTCCAGTGAGAACAAAGAGGTGGACTTGAAAAGTGTGGTGTCTCCAGTCTGATCATGGAGAGAGGCTGTGTGTATCAAAGAATATTTTTTGTTGCTCTCCAGTGTACGTTGATCCAAAATATTCACCACTATATATACATATTAGAATTCTTATTATCTTATTCTGATACTTTGTTTTTCATCTTGTCCTATAAAACACTCTAATCTCTGGTTTTGATAAGTGCTGTATAAATAAACTTTTAATAGTAATATTTAATATCCAATGCCTCACTGGCCTAAGCAGCGTTGTAATACCCGGGAAATGTATCAGGTCTCTAGCTACTGCAGAATTAACCTGACGGACATCATATGAAGAAATGAGAGGGAAACTTCTTAACTCTGTATTATGGAGAGCAGAGCACCCTGCATGTTGGACTCACCAACAGACAGCCTCTCCACAGAAATGCATAGAAATACACAGTGATGGCAGGACAAAGTGAAGAGTCAGTCATGCATTCATTCAGTCCCATGCCTCCTGTCTGATAAAGCACAACTAGGTATTTGGTTTAGCCATTCATCTTCTCCACCTTACATCTTCCTTCTCATGACACAGCCCGTTCTGTTAAGTTTCTTGAAATTATAATATTGAAGCACTTGTTTTTTTTCCCAACCATACAAACTCTATTCTGTTGCTATATATAAATAACTCGTCCTGCTATGCTCTGCTGAAAAACACGTACCTCGAGGGAATGTCAGCTTTCGTCAGAATACCTCTCAGTCATCCAACACAACAATATCAAAAATATCATCTCTTTAAATGTTAAAGTCTCTGTAGAAAAATGCCTGAAATATATATACATATCAAACATGTACATGTATATTTGTATACAAAGAAAATTTGATGCAAATTATTACTTCTTCAAGGATCCTTTAAAGCTGTAACTATGCCACAATGTTCTGTATTTCTGCTTGTTATTGTGGAAAAAAATTAAAATAAAAACACATAGCTTGCATGGCACCAACTGAGCACATAAAGTTTGATGTAATGGACATAATGTTTGGACACAGATCAGTGACCATGTCATCATGCTTCTCAAACCATTAGTCTTTGCAAAATATACTGTGATTGTGCATATGGCACAAGCTGACAGAATATCATTTTCTCCTTATCTGCAGTCCAGCAGAGCAGTGTTTTGCTCACAGCAGAGACCTGTCGGACTCTCAAGATACAAACAATTACAATTCTTAAAAGGCAAATTCCATCGGTTGAGTGGAGCTATTGATTTCCATCTGAGTATGCACAGAGAAGAAGTCTGTGTCGACATGAATCACATAGTGGCTGACATCATTTCACCCCCATCTTGTACTTGTTCGTCTACACTTGCCTCTTCACTTTTGATGATAGGGTTTCCAGCAGCGCTCTAATCTTTAATTCAAGAATTTCTATGTAACAAAAATATCCCCTCCATAACTATAAAATCATCTGTCTGTATGCACTCACACACAGTGACTGCCCTTTGCTGTTCCTTCAGTTTCACAGTAGCATGTGCCTGGTGATTGTTAAATGCTCAAAAGTCTGAAAGTATGAATTTGTCTAGAAGATCCTGTCTCCAGTTGATTGAGACCCATTAGCGCGTTACATAAGAGAGGGTTGGTGCTCGGCCACAGCTGTGGCTCCTTCGTCCCCGATCAACCTGGGTCGATCAGTGTACGAAACAAGCATCCCTCCCACTCGCATCTCAAGGATCTCAATGGGCCCTGCAGAGGAAAAAAAAAAAGGGGGAAACACATTAGTGTGAAAATCTAACTGCACAGAGGAGAGGCACTTGACAGAGTAGTCACAGCACCGACAGTCACTTTTCACAGAGCAAAAATGAAAATGTACCAAGGCACGTCCATTCTGGGCACACACAAGCACCCAGACACACAAGTCATCAGAGTTAATAATAACACAGAAAGGGCTGTAACATTTTCTCTGTGGACTGAAAAAAAAACCCTTCCATTTTGTTAAAAGACAAAAGGGAGGGCTTCACGTCTCTCCTTAAATAGCTGTCTCCCCGCCCCTCCAGTTTTTCTTAGTCAACTCTTGAGTGGTTCGTTGAGCAGAGGACCCCATGTGGGTCATTGTGGCTCTTATGAATCTGATCCTGTTGTTGAGATACTGTTTACCTTCTCTGAGTAAGGTGCAGCTGATGCCTCTAACTTTTAACAATGTCCAAAGGAGCGTGAAATCCTCAGATTAAGTTTGCTTCACCACCAAAGCCTTCTAAGTTGCACTGAGCCATCTCACGCCCTTTGACTCGTTCTCACACACATGGCTGCATGTACTCATGCATGCCTTTTTGCACTCTCGTGCACCTTTAAACATATGCACATGTATACCTTTATTATTAAAATGCCTGCATTTGAGTGTGCACCGACATTTTGACGAGGGCAAATGCACAGACACACACACACCACACATACACTTTCATCATAACTTTGTCTGAGTCACAGATATAAGCACCAAGACAAGCCGGTATCCATGCCTAATGTGCACCAGATTTACTTTTGAATGCTCTGATGTTTGGCAATGTAGGTCATGTCTATTTTGTATTCTGGTGAACTTTGCATACAGTATCTCTACTACAGATGTAATGCTTTTGGCATGCAACACCACAATTATTTAGCTTTTGTTTTGTTTAAATGCTTTCCTCATAACATTTTTATTTTCCGTAATGAAATGTAGTTGACTGAAGGAAACAAATACCTAAGTAAATGATGCATGCAGAATGTGGATGAGCAAACAGACAACTGTGTCTCTTGGCAGACTATCACCACTAACAATCAGACAACAGAGAAACAACAGCTAATTAATATTCATTGGCAAAATGTGGCTCACTCTGACACATTTATCGAGTGTAATTGCACACCGTGCACTTGCCAGGTTGGGAAATGGGACGAGGACAATACAGTCAGGAGATGCACTATAGGCACACATTTGACTATTGTGTTATAAGACAACAAATCAGAGCTACAGGTTTATGTTTACAAATGTAGCCAGAACAATCTAACCAATCAGCTCTATGACATTTTGAATTAATTATGGATGCAGCAGGTTCGCTCATTATCATGATTAAATGAGGCGTCGCACGAGAGATGTTCGCAGATTGTGGGGTTGAAATCAAATGCACACAACCTTTAAAATGGAGGAGCAACAGCACACAGTAATTCATTAGCATCCAGAAGTGTAGTTTTTTTTCATCACTAGAAGGTCATTTGTAATCCAAAGGTAAGAAGTGAGGGATGCGGAGGCTACAGCAGCTCTGGGAGGAAAAAGTCGGTGAACCTTTTGATTAAACATACAAATGGAAATACTGCCAAAGGTGTTCGCTGTACAAAGTATCTGATACATTTTAATAATAGTTACCACACCCACATGTATACAGAGATACATGTGCACAGAAGAGATTGTTATGCATACAGCTGCTGCCGAGTGGGAGTGAAGCATCATCCAAGGGGAGAGGAAGAAAGAAATGAAGATAGAGTGAGAGAAAGAGCAAGTCAAGGAGGGAGAGAGAGACAGAGAGAGAGAGAGAGAGAGAGGTGGGCTATGAACTAGAGCTGTGAGCTGTAGGGAGTGGGTCAGTGCAGTTGAGTCAGTCCTGACTCACGATGGAGGCGGTGAAGATCCACCTCCTTCTTGCCCATTACAACTTCGTCCTCAAGCCTGGAGCACTGGAGCTCAGATAGCCATTTTAAAAAAGAGTGAAAACACCCACAACCATGGTCAGAGGAGCAGAGCTCTCTGTGTAACAGGAACAATCAGATAATAAGTCATGGCTGTCTTCAACAACGAATGATGAATCTGGACACGACGTACCCGTATTTTGTAACTGCAGCTGGTTACTATCCTATTGTGTGTGTGTGCCATTAATGGATTCACATTAGTCGCCTTCTATTGAGCTGGTAAATGTTGAAATTGAGTCATGTAAAATAATGACCTTAATACAAAATTCAAAATAATTTTCATATTCATAGGCTATGACTTAGAATAGAATATTTTGTATAATCACAAAATGTCTATTACGTACATGGCTGAGAATAAAACCTAAACCGACCAAAATGTGCCCATTACACCAAGCATTAAAATATGTCCCAGTCCTGGTTATCAAAACTGTCTCATCTACCTGTTGAGATTTTCAATGATTTCATTCAAATCAACTATGCTGTATTTCTTAATTATATAACGCAAAGTCCACTGTGTCCATTGTCTTGGTTCATTGAACAGTGAATAGCTAGTAAGGATGTACTACAGTGGCAAAAATCTTTAAGAGCTGCATCATTGATAATACTGGCTGCATTCCATTCTGAAACACACTACTGTATTCAAATGTGTGTGTGTGTGTGTGTGTGTGTGTGTGTGTGTGTGTGTGTGTGTGTGTGTGTGTGTGTGTGTGTGTGTGTGTGTGTGTTTGTGCCTGTGTGTGTGCGCATGCTACTGTTGCCAGACTCATTAGGATCCATTAATACTCGGCAAATACAGTGAATGTCGTACAGCGAGAGCAATCATCTTGAGGTCAAACATGCGTCCACACATACACTCCTACACAGCAGCAAACAGAACACGGTCATGATGGCATCAGTCATCAGCCACCACTGCATTACTGTTTCTCTTTCACCATCTCTCTCTCTGCTGGCCTCCATCACATATGCTCTCTTTTCACTGATTCCCTATTCTTTCTTCCTCTCGCTGCCCCCCCCCCCCCCCCCATGTCCTTACCCCGCTTTTCGTGTTTTTTCTCATGGTTGAATATCTACTGATCCCTAATCCAGACGCTGATGTTAGATTGTGAAGCCTGCGAGGTCATGTGCTGGATTTAGAGTCATCACTATGTGTTACTCATACTTCTAGGCCTCGACCTCCAAGCTACCATTTCAACTCTAAACAGACGCCTATGTGTGATATATACACGTGTGTGTATATATATACTGTATATATATATATATATATATATATATATATATATATATATATATATATATATATATATATATATATATATATATATATATATATATATATATATAAAGCAGAGTACTGTTGAATCTGATTGATGCCTGTAGATGAACTATATTAAAAAATTAATTACAAGAAATTTCAAGTAGGATTTACAGTAAAGCCATCAGTTTTGTGATCTAACAGTAATGTGTAATCTGTCTCTTTTCACCTGCCCAACATGTTCCTCTCTTTTTCGCCCCCACAAGTGGCGATGAAGGAACCCTAATTGTTCATCTGCAGAGAGGCACAGATTCCCCTACCTGTCTGTATGTCTTCTGCTGCAGCCTTTGCTCTAGTATATGTGAAATACATGTGTGTGCAATAAAGAATTACTTAGGGTGTCAGTGTATGGGAAGATCTCTGGGCTTTTGGATGAAATCTGAGGGAAGCGGGTTTTCTTGTTTCAACCAGAAGGACATGAATTAATTAGAGCTCCTCTCTGAAAGAACTTCCTGAGTTTGAGACTCGTTAGTACAGAGAGCTTCCAGAAAGACATGGATACAATTTAGTTTTAGTGTTGTCAGCGGTCCTTTGTGAAAGTCCCTGTACATTTTTCAGTCAATGCTCTGGACCTACAAACATCACACTCGGCACCCATGCATCACGCTTGGCACATGCACACATACACCTATACATCCACCCACAAATACATACACACTCATAAATATACATAAATAAATGTATGTAATGTATGCAGACAGACACATGGATGTGCATCTTGCGATTGCTCTTTTTCTTCCTCCTTTTCTCTTCCTGACAAACAGGCTCATACTTGCCCAAACACTCACCGCTTCTTGTTGATCTGTCTGTGTACATCTTGGCGCCCATGGCGGTGCCTTGCTCTCCATTCCACGCTCTTTATCCATCCCTTCCTTTCCTATTTCCCATCCCTTCCTCTCTCTGTTTGGATAATCCAAAGTTCAACTGAAGTAGAAAGCGCTCTTAAAGTAGAAAACACTATGAATGATTCAAGAATGTTTAAGTTAGACAGAACAAGGGAGTCTGTGTCAAACCGTGGTGGTGGTTGATTTGCGTAGGATTGTTTTCTGGGGTTTGAGGGAAGGCGGGTGAGGAGGCACACAAGGTGGAGGAGTGTTTGCTGCCGGCGGGAAACTGTGGCTGACCGAGAGGCCACCATTTTCCAACATTAGATCATGAGGAAGAGTGTGGGATGGAGGAGGGGATGAGGAAGAGCAGCAATGCACCGGGCTGAGCCTCAAGTCATTCAGCTCAGCCTGTAAGTGTAGTTCTGTGTCGTCTACATCGTATTGGAGGTCACAGTCAGGACAGTAGCCATGGTACTGGACCTTCTCACTGAAACGGACTCGCTCCCTCTCACGAGGCTCCCTGCCGGGCGCCTTCGGGCATTTGTTCTTTTCATGACGGAGTAGTGGCATGGGTCTGGGCAATGTAGGAACAAGCCCCGACTCAGGGATCCCACTGTCACAAGAAATGAAACACGGTGTGGAAGAGAATAAATCCCTGTTTGGTTTCAACGGGAAAACCCCGCCATTCCTCAACAGAGACCCGTTTGCCTTGGATATATTCCCTGATAACACAAAAGTCGGATGAGGCAGATTCTTGATGTTGTGTTCCTCGGCCCTTTGTGGAGTATGTCTTGGCGGTGGGAGGGGAGGGTGGGCTTTCTTGAGTACAGTCAGTACTGCAGGGGGGTTGATGGGGACAATGGGCGCTTGTGTTTTAAAGAAGCAGTCCTCGGGGAAGAGCTTCATCTTCATCTCCAGGCTGGAAGCAGTGGTGGTGGTGGTGGTGGAACTGGAGCTGGAGTTGAGCGTGTCCGTCTTTGAGCTGTCCGTCAGTCCGTCCTCCTCCAGTTGCAGGTCACCAGTCAGGGTGTCGATATCATGAACAACCTGGTGACAAGAAGAAGACGTGTCACTGTGACAGCTGAGGTGAGGAATAATACACAAGTGAGAGGAGAAAAACCATACACAAAAATCACAGCTAAAAAAAAAAAAAGACATTATGACACTGCTAACTGCAAAAACAATGATGGTCATAATAGTAGACAGGAAGAAAAATGATGCAACATTTGTTAAAAGTTAATGTCTTTACCTCATTGTGTACTTAATGAATGGTTCAGAAAACATATTGTGTAAACCCTTAAGATACACTTCATGATTTATGAGTTTAAAAACTGATTAAGATAGCACTATGACAACCACGCCAGGGTGAAAAGAAATACCGCTACGATTTATGAGATCAGCCATGAGTCTGCCCGACTCTGACTTAAAATGATATACTACAACAATCCCATGCACCATCAGAACTGAGGGAAGTAACTGTACCAACACTATCCTAGAGAAATGATCATTTAGACTACAAAAGCACTATTATTAAAAATCTTACAAAGACACACAAAGGGGACTGATATGAAAAGTCAATAGGCTGGGAGTCGTCTCCTGTTGGAAAAGATGCGTTGTATGGTGCATTCAAGAATCCTTACAATACTGCAGTTTTATTCAATACATATCCCCACAATCACCATCTCTTGCAGATTTCCACAATGAATAGTTAAAAGTCTCAAGCTGACTCGGTTGAAAAGAAATAGCACTTTCTGTATGCAATGCATGTACATGTGTGTGTGTTTGGTAATGTGTCACAAATGGTTTTTAAGCCGTAATAATGAAACAAATGCCAAAAGTGTGAAGATCCAACAAGGATGTCTTCTTTCTGAGCTCCAGCACAGGATGCAATTCATTATGACATGCATTAACTCCAAGCAAAACACTTTGGTGTGACAGATAGGCATGGAAACAAACAGATATTTTACAGAAAGCAGAAGACATACAAAACAACACAAGATATCCACTCTGCAAGCAGCATAATATGAAAGAGCAAATGATGTCGGTTGCGATGGTGCAACGATGAACACAGTGTGCCATGATGGGAAAGGAAACATAAGAAGGAAAAGTGTGGCACAGCCTGTTAAATATTTTTGAGAGGAATAGGGCCAAACAAAGAACTGTTTAAATATTTGAATGAATTTGCAATCTAGAGCTATAACATAATTTATGAATACGATACAATGCAGACCGTGTTTACAAAGGGGGACAAAAAATTGTAAATATAAATGAAATAAATAAATTGTAATAAATAGGAACTGGCAGCTCATTGCAGTAGAAATTGCGTAGATAGATATTTACATCTGTAGACACCTTCTTTGTCCATCAAGAGGAAATTTGTTTTCACAGCCTGCACAGAGAAATATGAGAGGAACTGTTGCAGCAGAAATTTGGTTTGCTATAGCACTGCAATGGCAAACACTGGAAACATTTGTAAGGATGCAGCAGCACAAGTGGAGAGGCAATACATAAAACATACAATACATGCATGGTGCTTGAGATGCTCAACTCAACTCTTGTGTTTTAATATCCTACTCATTATTTCTACTCATGAGCTCACGTCATGCAACTTGTTACATTTTGTCCAAGTGCACTGTGGGCACATCCATGGACAGTGTCACTCTACCATACGTTTATGTGTGCAGCGCTGAGAAAGTAATGGAAGCTGCAGGAAATTACACGTACACGTAACAGACATTGCTCATGGAAACATGAGCTTGGGGAATGAAATTAGCAATGCAGTTCAACAAACAGAGTAGTACACATGGTGCTAAACTCTGCTGTGAATTAATAACTGATGAACAGTAATGTAATGTCCATGTTGCTCAAATATTTCCTGAAGTCAATCAAAACATATTCCCATTGGAGAACAGTTCCTCACTGGTTTTTTCTATTAGTGGCAGAATTGAAGTGCAGAGTTGGACATTTTATTACTGGCTGCCTGATTACTGAGGATTCAGAGTCGATGAGGGTTAGACAATCTAATATAAAATGAGCAGAGTTCCTATAGATTAAACATTGTTGGAATAACCTGAAAGTAAACCCCATCAGACATGAAAAGTTAATGTATTTTCTTTTACAACATTCATAAAAATAATTGAAATAACGGCAGTGTGCTTATGTTCATTTCCTGGATTAGTAATGCTCAGTTATCTCAGAATAGCCCACTGTAATAAAAACACCATTGCTATCATCTAAGGGTTGGAAAATGCATGGCCAAACAGTAGCTTTAGAAGAGGTAGAGAGAGGAATGAAGAGAGTGACAAGGAGAGAAACAGAGAGCAGGGAAGAGTGACTGAGACAGAGAGATAAATAGAAAGATATAGCAGGGGCTGAGAAGGCAATGGAGCTAAACTCTCCATGCAGTCTTTAAATGGATAATTTGTTGGGACACACACAAGAGGTAACACCAGTATCCCAGTGTGCAGGCCCTGCTGTGGGCCAGGCAGCCTCGGTGGCTTTGCCAAGCATCTGGGCAGGGTCTCTCCTCAGAGCCAGGCTGGGCTCCAGCCCTGTTTGTGAGTTATAACAGATAACTGCATTTCAAATGGATTATACCCCAAACACTGGCTTTGATAGCAACACTCCCTCGAGGTATGTGTTTAGTGTGTCCAGTGTCAGAATAACTGATCTTCTACACAATTTCCTGCAAGCCAAAAAAAAAAGAAGGGGAAAAAATGATAGAAAAAGAAAGGGCACATCACACAAAAAAAATCACAATAGACAGATTACAATGCCTTCTTGTTCTCATTTATCTCTGGCGCCTGCTGTGAGACATTGTAAACTGCTGAAAAACACAAAAGAAGTCTAATTCGGCTCAAGTTGAGAAAAGGGGAGCAGAGAGGCAGAAGGAGACAGATGCTGTGTCGACTGCCCATCCATAATGTAGGAACCAGAGGCTGTGCGCAATAGGGTTTTATTAGAATGACAACCTGTCATGTTAGGGTGAGATATTTGGCACAGCAGGCCAGGTGCCTGGTGGCCGGCAGAGGAATGTAAACATGGAAATCAAGCAAGAAGACTGCAGGTTATTAGAGCGGAGATAGCAGCAGGATACAGTGATTGGCATGAGAGGAAATACTGATTTCAAACAAGCACTGTAATGTGGAATAGGAAATCTCTGCACAGAGGTACTTCTAGTTATCCCCGGCTCTGAGAACAACTTGCTGTAAATAAAAAAAAAACACTAAATATCCTCATATAATCCTCAAATCCTTCAGAGACCTCCTCAACTTCCATTCAGCACCCCTGTCGTTTCATCACCGAGATCTGAATAACCGATCAGACAGCTGAGAGTTTTGATCTTTAACAAGGACTCTGAAGAGAGAGGAAGACGAAAAGAAAGCCAACAACACCAGATAAAGGAAGGATGAAGACGAGTGGCTGCGATATACAGATATGTGGCGGAGGGTGACAAAAGACAAGGGGAAGAAACAGAGACACCACAAGATACTGAGAGAAGACGAAGTGAAAAGACAACTGCTCCGTTATTTGGCAAGAGATAATTCACAGCAAACAACAGTCAGCATTAAGATGATGAAATGCAATGCAAAAAGCGCCTTCCTGGTTGAACCAACTTGTCCATTAAATATTAATTGTGATTAAATTTTTCTCACTTTCATCAGAGCCTGTGAGTCAGGGCGAGGGAGCTGTCCTGTCATTTCACACCCCACATCCTCCCTGTGCCAAGTGTCTCTCATATGGGAGATAATGATCAAATACATTAGTGGGTAAGGGGGGGAGGAGCACAATCTGTGTGTGTGTGTGTGTGTGTGTGTGTGTGTGTGTGTGTTTGTGTGTGTCTGTGATTGTGAGTGTGTGTTGTCAAAGCCGTTTCCAGGCCCCAGTGAGGTGGACATCAGCCCCACAGCTCCTCTCAGACAGTAATGCTTAGAAAGATCATCCTCAAACCAGCCAAGCCTGGAGAAATGCTCTAACATAACACATGGTGGACTAGTGCAATGTATTCTCCTTTTTTTAATTTACCTCTTTGAGCTCTTTGGCTACATCCTTGAGGTCCCCCAGGATGTTTTCCAAATTCTCCACGATTGTCTTGATCTCCTTTTTCACTTGTACTTTGGAGACTACTCCTTCAGCGTCTGCATGTGGTGTCCCTGACATTCTTCAGTTTCGGGCACGGTCTATTTCCTGAAGGATCTCGGGTCAAATCCTTTGGTCGCCACGCTGCCACTTTGCCAACGCATTCTTCTTCTTTTTTATTCAGTCCTCCTCTCCCTGTTACTTTTTTATTTATTTTTTATTTTCTTGCTCCTACATCACGGCCAGGACGGAGAGAAGTGGCGTCGGGGCAGCGTTGTGTATTTCCCACCAGGCATGCGCAATAGAGCGTAACACAAAAAATAAGGGTTATGTTAAAATACTGTATCATACTGTGAGAGGAACCGTCCACAGGTCTGTGTGTGCACCTTACACGTCCATGTCCAGCAACAACAGAAGATGACGCGCCGGGAAATATCCTTCACGTCCTCTGAGCGCTAAATTCAATAAAAATAAAATAATAATAATTAAAAAGCCAAACACGAACACGTTTTTAAAAATGCGTTAACTGTAGTAAAAAAAAAAAAAAAAGAGAGGGAGAGAGAGAAAAGAAGAAGAGGAAGAGAGAGTCCACAGGCTGTTATCCAATCGGCTGTTATTTTAATGGTCCATAATCCTCAGGCAACGACAAAACGGTGACACTGTCCAGCTTTTTGCTCAGATAGTACAACAACACGGTGGTTCTGGTGGTACTGATGCACCCTGCCGGGAAACTGCTGCCAGGTACCGATACCCCAGAGGCACTTTCCTCCGAACAGCGGCGGCGGCGGCGGCGGCACCCGGTCAGTCTCATCCTGTCTCCATCGCTGCCTCCTTGGAGAGTCTGAGCCGAGCAGCCAGCAGCGTAGGGAGGCTGAGGCTGAGGCTGCTCTCTCTCTCTCTCTCTCTCTCTCTCTCTCTCTCTCTCTCTCTCTCTCTCTCTCTCTCTCTCTCTCTCTCTCGGCGGCTGTTGGTTTGTTCTCATTTCATAACGCAGGCATGCTGCTGCTGCTGCTGCTGCTGAGGTTGGAGAGGTCTCCCCATTTAGTAGTGTTATGATGATGATGATGACTGTGTTGTGTTCAAGGACGCATCATGAGATCAATGGGCCTCTGGGTACAGACAAGTTAAAAGCCCCCCAAAATTCCTCCTTAATAGGACACTCAGACTGAAAGAGACACGAAATAGATGACTTTGTGTGTGCTAGTCGTTATGATCTGCTCACCTCTCTTTGGTCATGCAGTTGTGTCTCTTTTTGTGCCTATTTGCTGTTGTTGTAGTGCATCTGTTTATGGGTCTTGCATTTCTGTGGTCATTTAGTCTCTTTGTAGTTGTGTTGTAGGCCTACCTCTGGTAGTTTTGTGTCTGTTATGGTTGTTATATTTGCAGTCATTATGCATGTCTATGTGTTTTTCTTGCATTGTGGTAACTTTGACTGATGGCTCTTTGTGATCATTTCGTAGTCTATCTCTCATGTGGTCATCTTGCATCTCTGTTCGCTTCGCGCCCCGTGTATCTTGTGGTCATTTTATGTGTCTTTGTGTCTTTTTGTCTCTGCCACAGGGAATCTTGTGGTTGTTGTTTAGTGAATCTCCGTTGCCCTGGGGCCTCCTGACCTCTTGGGCACCTGCTGGGCCAGTGCCCAGTAAGCTCATTCAGTTATCCATCCATGCTTGTACTCACAGATTTCCACCAGCTTTTAATGTCTAAGCTCAGAATACAAATATTTTGAATAAAGTTGACTTGGGCATGCTGTGCAGCCAACTTCATTCTTAAATTCATTTTCCACAGAAATATGATGCTATAGCCCTAAATACTGTGGACATGTTGGAAAGTGCTGTAAAAACCAGCCAGTCATTCATAAAAGAGATTAAAAAAGTAATGTTCTTTATTACTGTAATCAATTTCTTATTTAGTCTATAAATATGTAGGCTAGAATAATTATTTTTTAAAAATGTCCATTATAATTTCAGAAAAAATATTCAGTACTGTTAGTAATGTTGTATAAGATGATTGAAAATAGTCATTCTTTATCATCTATGGTTACAGGTAATAATCAATAAAATAGAGCTGTTGCTGCTGCTGTGATTAAACATATGATCAAGTTGACAGCACACCACCTGTGTAAAATCAACGGTGGTGAAAACAGGGTTAATAATATTCCGGTTTCTGATTGGTCACAGCTGGACCCGCCCCCCTCGCCAACGCGGAAGTGGAAGTTAGAGAAGTTCACCCTGCTGTCTTGTCTGTCTCGGCCAAGCAGTGTTTGCTCCTGTAGCCGCTCTGTCTGCTGCCACTGTCCTGAAACAGAGAATAACATCCAGCAGGAACATGTCTTTGTCCTTCGAGGGGAAAGTGGTTCTTGTCACGGGGGCCGGAGGAGGTAAACTGAGCGTTAGCTTAGCTGTCACTGCTGCTAACTGTAACCAGGGTAACACGGGTTTTGTAACGTTAAGTTAGCCCCCAATGCTAACTTGTTAGTTTTCAATATTTATGTTGGGTAGTTTATAAAAGCAGCCACTGCACAAGTCGTTATTTCTTCCTTTTCGTATTATCTGCCCAGCTGTTCATCTCGATGTGTTACCGACTGCTGCTAACACTGGCGAAAACAGTGGTAAAGTGGTTAATATAAACATAAACATCTTCATTGGTCATGCTAAAGAAGAAATTGTTTACTACGGTGTAATTAGACTAGTCAGCAGAGGTTTCGTAGTCTTTGTATTTGAATAACACAGAGAGCAAAGTGCATGCAACGCAACGCCTGACACTAATTCCAGTGCAAGCCAAGTATGTGAAAGGGCAAATCCGCCACCACTGTCACAGTCAGTGGCTACACAAATACACGGGCGTCCTATGACCCGCAATGAACCAAATGTGTAAACCAGTGCATCTGTAGTAGTTGTCATGTCAGTAATTGTGTGTTTAGGCACATTAAAAAAGGACTAAACAACATTTCAACCCACCTCTCCAACATACTGTGATTTGTGTGTCATTTTACAATACAATGTGGAGTTAAGGGCTTCATTATATCCTAGGCAGAGGCAAGGGTGGAAATTCATATGGTGAGGGATTACTGCTCTTCACAATTAAAGAAACCCCTTGTATGGCTTGTTGTTCTTGTGGAAATGACAATAAAATACCTTGAAATTTAAGATTTAACACTGATGGCAACACTAATAAATTATTGTAGGAAAGATTGAGATAACTTGATGTCAGTGTTGCAAATCTATAATTTTAAACTCCTAAAAATGCCTGAAATGATTTTGAATATTAGCTTAGATTTCTATGGTATCTCTTATAGATCAATTGAATTGGATATGTTTGATGACATGGGTCCTTTTAATTTTACAACAGGACTAGGTAACACAGCAATGACTGTGTGAGGAAACAAACTATTAGTGTTTGACATCAAATTTCAAGTGATTATGAAAGCCAACAGTTTACTTGTCATGTTATACAAAATCTCAAAATGACAGTAAAAAACACATTTTTGAGTCTAGTTTTTTTTTTTGCAGGACTATGGTTCCACAATTGCTCTGACTATGCGTCCTTGTTAATTGTGGATACAGATACAAATTACTTTATTAATATTATTTGGATATTGGTGGGTGTGTTATATTTTGTAGACTCATCTGTCTTTCTTTGTGTGCAGGCCTTGGCAAAGAATATGCGCTGGCTTTTGCTGAAAGAGGAGCCTCAGTTATAGGTAAATAAATATGCTGTTGTTAGTAAAGACAGAACAAGATCTTGTGAACTTGTTGAAATGCCGACTGTGACTGAAAGCTTGTAGCTTCAATTGATGTGTTTTTGATTTTTGTCCATGCATATGAATGTATCATATTGATCTATGGCTCAGCTTGATTCCAGATATGAGTTGTGAGAGATTGGACATCAGTTTCATTTCTCAAATATAATTTCTCAGCAATGTTATTTAAATGTCAATTTTTTTACCACTTGATAATATCATTCCCTGCTCACTACACAAACAAAAAATAGCACTGCCGCTGATTTTATTGCATAACATGTGGATTCTTGCACCAGCATAGAGATACTGCCTTAATATAACTCATTTACAAATTTGCATGAAAGTGTCCTGAAGTAAACACAATGTAATGAAAGCACAGTTTTCTGCTAGTCATTCAGTCACAAAGTAGACTCAGTTTTTAGTCTCACAAGTCCCTGGTTTCTGGTTCACTTAAAAAAATCATATTTCAGTGAGGCTCATGCTGTGAGTCAGAAACATTTCAAACAAAGATTGGGCTTCTGCCTCCTACTGGGGCTCAGTATCAGCAGATGACCCCGGGCAGAGGTATCTGAATTGGGACTGCAAAAGAAAAAGTTTGATGACTTCATCCCAGGAGTTAAGTCATTTTGGAGACAAATTATACCCCAGAATGTGCATTGAATCAACTGCCTCAGTAATGATGTAACTTTTCAGACAGCACAGTTGCAAATGTTGGCATACATATTGTGACCTTTTCCAAAATAACAGCTTTCCCTTCTGCCGGGACCGAATTTGCCCTTGAACCCTGACAAGGAATCAGCTTAGCTATACTGTTCTCCTAACCTAATCACTCGTGGAGAATTGCAGAACTCACCCCATTATTGCTAATCTTTTTCTTCTCGCTGCAATAAAGTGAATGACCTTGGGGCAGACACTAAAGGGGGTGGAAAGAGTTCTGCAGCCGCTGATAAGGTGGTGGAGGAGATAAGAGCGAAGGGAGGCAAGGCCGTGGCGAACTATGGTGAGAAGTTTGGACTAGCCCTCTTGTCTTACGTCTTCTTTGATAAATAATTATCTACATCTGTTTTTTTCTTTTATTGCTTACTGTGTTTCGTAGTAAGCTTCTCTAATGGTTGCTTAAAAACAATATAGAATTTTTTCCAGTCTATATCACTGATGAAGCTGTTAGTGAGTAGAGACAAATCTATTCCCCCACTTAATCCCTGTACATCTCATATACGTATGAAAAAAAGTTGAAATAATGAAAGAAATGTTTTATCAATGTGTCTCTTAAGTGGTTTTTGTTTGTGAAAGTGATAAAAAGGTATAATGTACTTGAAAATCTGCCATACTTTCTATCCAGTTTATTGCAAAGCCCAGCAATCAATAATGTTAAATGTTATTTCACATATCATTACATAGCTAACTGAGTGAGGGAAGGGATTCTCTTGTGTATATTAAAACCTTCTCACAAGCTTTGTCTCAAACTTTTGTATCGTAACTGTAATAAGTAACTTTGTTTTTTCCTCTTTAAACCTCCATGCAAACAGTAACATAGTCCAGAATCAGCTCTGTAACCATAGCCAAACTATCAATGGTAAAATTAGATACAGCAATTTTGAAATTTGGTTTTGAAAATGGTTAACATTTCCTCTCTTGCTGAGTTTGTTTTTTTATTGTGCACATACAGATTCTGTAGAGGAAGGAGAAAAACTGATTCAGACAGCTCTGGATGCATTTGGAAGAATAGGTGCGTATTATATTAGTACAGCAGTATTGTGGCTATCAGAGCTGCTACATAATTGCAAAAAAAAAATTTGACGGAGTAAGTAATGTCATGTCTATAATTAATTAAATCTGGTAAATGTCTTTTCTTACAGATATCGTTGTAAACAATGCTGGGTGAGTCATTTCACAGTAATAATCACACTTTGTCTGTTTTCAGAATGGCCATTTATTGTTGGCTTGTGTGTTCATGGCCATATGGCCGATTTTTAATCATGTGAAAGAAAACCTTAAGTCTGGCACAATAAAGTGAGAAAACTTTTTACTATTTTTTTTTTTGCCAAGGATCCTTCGAGACCGATCATTTGCCAGGACAAGTGATATGGACTGGGGTAATTAAATGATCTCTTATATTTACATTCACCCTCATCAGCTCACGCTGTGTATATGTTCATCTCATATCATCACATTTTTACCTTTTTCTTGGCTCACCTTATTATCATATTAATTGTGGCACTAATGCTGAATGTAGAACACTTGATTTGTTTTTCACTTGAGGTTTGTTGTCCAAGTACCTTCTCTTTAAAAGCAGATTGTCTGTGTGGGTGTGGGAGTTTGAAAATCTACTGTAAGCTGGGTCTGATCCACAGCGCTCCTAAGGGAAATAGCAGGAGAGGATAACGTTACGTGCTGTGTGGTAATGCTTGTGTAATTTTCTGTGCTGGTTCTCTTCCTCTCCTTTTTCAGACCTGATTCAAAGAGTTCACTTGAGAGGTTCCTTCCTGGTGACCCGAGCTGCCTGGAACCACATGAAAAACCAAAAGTTTGGCAGGTAACTCGCTCAGCTTTTGACGTGGATGAAATCTGGACCATCTTCCGATTACGTGGGCTGCAGTTTTTAGGTCCAAAAAAGTTACAGTATCATTAACAGGCCGTCCATTGCTGGACTGTATTCAAGAAGATATCAGTGCAGTCTAAAAGGCTGTGTGGTAAGGTCTGATCCAGATAACACAGAGTGTATGAATGATACTCAATGATTCTCATGTGCTGCATTTAAAGTGGACTCTTGAGGATGTGCAGTGGAGGTAATGATTATATAAAGCATGCATGCCATCACATTATTGACTCTAGCTTAAATGCCACTTTCACTTGATACCCTTTAATAAGTCTGTCTCCATTGATTTCATGAGAAAAAAAAAAACTATGCATACTAATAAAAGCCCAAGACGGCAAATTTAATATGAATATGCAAAGCAGTAAAGAACGAGGGGAAATTAGTTAATTTGGTTATGCAGCATTGTAGGTTAATCTCTGAACATTTTAAATGCCGTTTAAATTGATGACTCCACAAGAAGCAGTGAAGATGTCTGTGCGGGCTCGCCTCATTCTTTGCAGTAGCAGCACAGTGTGAGAAATTCAAATATCCACTGGTCTGAAGTTGTAGAACTGATGGTGCTCTGCCACTCAGCAGAGATTCTTCACCTCTGGACAAGCCTCTCGAATGACTCCAGTGGATAATTTATATTGACTTGAAGCAGTGTGGATGTGTGTGGATATGTACTTGGGGCTGTCACGATGTGGGATTATCACCACACAATTATCAGAGAGTTTGAAACGAGAGAGTGAGTTGAGTGTGAAAAGGCCACCAGCCAAGACATCATCAACTGCTTATAGATGATTTCAGAATAGAAATCCAATCCAAATAATATTATTTGATGAAAAAAGTATTTCAGATTTATTCAACTAAAACGTGTAAATTTACCGTGTTCATTTCTGTGTCAGCAATAAAGTGAGTTAGGAGCTGTTGGTGTGAATGGACTAGTATTGCATGACTAGGTGCTTACATGTGGGTATGCATGCGTGAAAAGCGTGTACCACTTTGTGAGATTATGTGTGTATGTGGGGGGCCGTCTGCGTCTCCCATTACTCCATAGTGATTTCCGTCACTCTGCGTTAACGCTGACTTGTTCCCCCCGGGGTTCGTCTGTGGCCAGAATCATCATGACGGCTTCAGCAGCGGGCATCTACGGGAACTTCGGCCAGGCCAACTATAGCGCGGCCAAGCTGGGCATGCTGGGGCTGGCAAACACGTTGGCCATCGAGGGACGCAAGTACAACGTCCATTGCAACACTATTGCTCCGGTTGCAGGGTCACGCCTCACAGAGACCGTCATGCCCCCAGGTGAGTGTACAGACTGAATGACAGAGATAATTGAATGCATTTGGTCTGTATACGACATACTTTGGGTACACACATGGTTTCACATATGAATGTTGTTTGGACAGGCCAAAATAGGCAAATGGTCTTTCTTTTCTTTTACCGAGGCTGCATAATGTAATGCCCATGTAATGTTGTTTTACGAAATTTGAGGCAACAGTGCTCCCGTTTGACATGCAAATTTGTCATCTAATATTCAAGAGCTGTGTTTTTTTTTTTTTTTTTTTTTTGCCATTCCAAGAGCCATGATGAAATCAAGCACTCTCTAAGTGCTTAAAAAGTTTTGATGTGTCAGCCTTTGATTTAATCAGGCAGCTCTGGCCTCCTTATTTTACTGTAGGTGTTAGCTTCACAAAAAATGAGTAAGTATGCTAATGAAATATTTGTATTTTTTGTTGATAAAAATATTACCTGTAACAGCAGGAGCGGCATAGTTTACAGTCAGCTTGGGAGCATGGGATGCTGTGTGTTGCACATGAACTTTATATCAAACAAAAATTTTAAATATCAATATCCAACTTAACAACTAGTCAGAAAATTAAAACATATTTTTTCCCATTGTCTGCTGTGTTTTAAAATTATTCAATGAGCCTATAAGGATCCACCAAACAATCATTGTACATTATTCTGTCATTGGTAAATGAGCAAAGCCAGGTCTTTCTACCAGCAGTATAACAGGTTCCCTGTTTGAAAAGGGCTTAAGTGACAAATTAAAGCACCGGTTTTGTAGCCCTGCAGTGCTGGTCGACAGTGGCATCTGTCACACAGCGCTGTGCCAACTGTCACAGGATGGCCTCACCTTGGTAAATGACATGGTTCCATATGTTGGCTTTCACCGACTGAGGCTTGTCTGAAAGAAATAAACAAATCTCAATTATATTAACATTTTTCAACACTGGACATATGGTGTGTGGGATTCAATCTTTAGAGGGAATTAAAAGCGTGTTCCATAGTTGCCTGACATTATTTCCAAAAATGATATACTTATTTAACAGTTAAGCAAATATTTTTCAAGTTCAGATTTAACTTATTTTCTCTCAGACCTTATCTTTAAAAAATGAGTATAATCTTGTCTCTCATACCAGTGTTGGTTGTTGTTTTGTATTTAGTACTACTCCAGCAGGTTCTTTCTATGTCACCCTCTTTTGAATATTGTCATGAATAAACAGTGAATATTAATCCAGCTCTGTTTGCTGTGTAGCAAGAGAGAGGACGATTACTTGAGGCTTGTGTAATAACTCATATTTACCACACATTTCTGTAGCGGGGGCACTCCTTGAAGACTTAAATGTTTTTTTGTGTCTTATTTAGACCTTGTGGCATCTCTGAAGCCTGAGTATGTTGCTCCCCTGGTCCTCTGGCTCTGTCACGACCAGTGTCAAGAAAATGGAGGACTGTTTGAGGTATGTTCTTTCTCTCTCTTCAGTGAAATGAGTAAGGTTTCACTGCCACTACTAGTACTGCCTTTAGCTTTGTGTCTGTTTTTTCCCTTTGTCATTGAGAACAGTAATGTACCAATGACATATTCAGCTTCTATAAATAGAAAATATTTTTTTCTGTCTGTGTCATCTGCTCGTGTTTCATCTCCTTTCAGGTTGGTGCAGGCTGGATTGGTAAATGTAAGTGCTGCATATTTTTCCAAAAGGAAGTGTCTGTATGCATCTATGATATTCATTAGTCGCCAATTCACCAGTGCTCTGTGTGTGTGTGCGATGTTCGCTATGCAACGACCTCTTTATTTGTGTGTATCCATTTGTGCAGTGCGCTGGGAGCGTACTCAGGGCCACATTGTGAGAAAGAAGAACCAACCCATGAGTCCTGAGGCAGTCAGAGACCAGTGGGACAAAATATGTGATTTTACAGACGCCACCAAGCCTACTAATATACAAGGTCAGAAAAACACAGCAGCAAACACACGCTTGCATACACACAATAACTAACAAATGCACATAAATTGGAGCAGATGTCTACAAATTATACACATTTTACATGCAGCCTTACCTCTGCATGTGTCTTCACATACATACAGCCACACACATATTTACATGCAGACCATGCAGCAGATGTCATATTATTGTTTGTTGTGGTGTAGATCTTTACAAGGTAATTTCCTTTTGTCTCAAATTGTCATTTATTCTGAACATGATGATTTCTCTTATCAGAAACACAAAACTGATGCTTGGATGTTTTTGAGGCTGTTTTAAAACAGATTTTTTTTTTTTTTTTGTGTTGGATCGCACCCCGCCCGCCTGGTGACCTTGCTGGTTCACTTTCACTAGTCTGACTCATCCTGTGTTGAGTCACAGTGATTCTGATTACAGATTTGCTACCCTACAAGTAATCAAAGATACTTATCAATGAAGTAACCACAGTTATTATAGAATTTGCTATTTGTGAAGACTGACAATCTGGTGCCTCCTCGGTAGCAATTATCTTTCAAGATTTAAAAAAAAGAGGGTTTTAGCAGTGGAACAGAGCTCTAGCTTCTCAAAGACCCAGGGATGAGACCCAGAAAGTTGGCCTTGAAAAGTCTTAAACTCTGTTTCCTTGAAAAAGGCTTTAGAAGGTATTAACAAGTCTTACATTTGATCAGCAAGAAAACGATTGCCTTCTGGAGGGAGAAACGTTGCTTATAAAATGTTTCTGTGTGCGATTCCAGGCTGTTTGGAGGCTGTTCAACTCCATCACACCTGCATGAAACGCTGTCACCACTGGCAGCTACAGTTACTGGGAAGCTCATCAACTCATATTGGCAAATGTCAGTTTAATGAACTAAAATGATGGAGACATTTTAATTGGTTTATTCATCCACCAATTTCACAATAACATTTCACAATAATAGATTATTCTCGACAGAACCATTTGTGTTTTTTTAGTCTTTTTTGATCAAATTCATCTCGCTCAAGAATGCAGGCAATATTCACCATAATTTATGAGACAAAGTAAAGTCAAAAACTCAAAAGTACAGACTTTTCGGTTTCATTGATTTGCACCAGTTCCCAGTATAATACAACACAGCCAAACGGAAAGCTTGAAAATTGGGTCTGTATTATTAATGGATGTTAAGAAATACAGGTTTTTATTTTCATTATTGGGCTGTCGGTGTGACACCTCAAACCCAAAGAGCTCATTGGGATTAAGAATGAGGGGGAAAAAGGGAAAACTGTCAATTTTGTGGTCATGAAGTTTCACTGACTATACTTTAGTTAGAGTGAAACTCCTGAACTCAGTTTGCAGCCAAACGGTCTCTTGTTATGATCAGTTCACCTGTGTGTATCAGAGAGGACAAGACGGTGTTAGAGATCAAGAGAACGAGGTGGAGAAGAGAAGAGGAGGTGAATAAGATGATGAGTCTGAACAAGACAAGCGTTGGTCCTGATGGTTATTTCTCTCCGCCTCCTCCATCCCTCTCCACGCTCTCGGATGTGCAATTGAAGAAGGGACGGCAGTGCTAACATTAACTGAACTGGGGTGGCGGTCCCACAGGGCGCTAACTGGGCTCATTAGCATGGCTTTGAGGTGCCTCCTCATTTGTAGCTTATTACTGAGACTTGTTGCTGCCTCTGTTCTGTAACTGTCTGCCACTGAGTGATGGTAATTAGTAGCTCTGGTCTTCCCAGTCTCACTCTGTCTCTGTTCCTCTGTTGTCTCAGCCGTCTTCAATTGTTTGTGTTGAATGTGCATTGGTATTCGTAGCTTGTGTTACCTCGTGGATATATTTACAATCTGTTTTTAGGCAATCTCTAGACAAACAAAGAACACACAGTGTAGACTCAAAGTTGTAAGTGTTTTAACAACTAATGTTGGAACAGAGAACTCATCATGTTTATTCTTAGTGCTCGTGGATTTCAAATCCCTTTATCAGTTTTAAAGCTGCTCCTGGATCATTATAAGTTAGATTGAAATTTTTATGATGTGTTAACATCTCCCTGGAATTCAGTTTAACTTTACTTTGATCCATTTAACTTGAGATTAATAATTTTTCCAGAGCTGTCAGAGGAAAAAAAAAATCCCTAGGCTCATTCCTGAAGGTTTCATGATCGTTATCTTGGCCACGAGTTAAAGATGAACCTGATATGTGAATACACACACAAGTTGTCAGATATGAGGTAGGGTGAACTTTGATGCCTGAACACTACTATGAAACTACCTTTTTAAAATGTGAATTTGATGTTTTTACACTTTGCCCTTATATATTTTAATTTAGCAGGAGCCAGATTTATGTTTCTTTTGATCAGAGCCAGACTAGCTGTTTTTCCCACATCTTGTCTGCAGCGTAAGCTAAGACTGGCTGCTGGTGGTAGCTTCATATTTAACCTACAAACCTCTTCTCATTTGACCCAAATAAATGTTCAAATGCTTATGCTTCGATTCTAATAAAATAGTTTGCTCAGGCTTAGATTAAGTAATATGCAGCTGCAGTACAACAGTGCAGCCTGAAGCCATTGAGCCATGTCAGCAAGCCACCCAATCATGAGAGTTAATTATAGTTTCAACTCACCGCTCATGCAGCCTGTATTTCAAAATGAGAGTGCACTGTTGTTTAAGATAACGAATAAACCCTGCAACTGTTGTTGAGCAGTTAGCATTGATCATTTTAGCCAGCTAACACAGGGTAAAACTGGATTAGTTGCACTTCATATTAGAACTGCAGCTATTTGAAAGGACTGACTGTGCAGTACTTGGGTCTTACAAGGCTTATAATATATATCTGAGATAAGTAGGCTATATAATGAGATATGGAAAAAAAACATGTGTTTAGATGAGATGAGCTTCCTCTTCTCAGTAACCAACATAATTCCATACAAGTGATATTGCTTTTGTTTCCACAATCATATTTTTGTGCACGGTTCTCCAGTTCCCCACTCATTCTCAGGTTGCTGGTCGATGACTAGTGGAGGCTGGTCCTGCTTTTTTGCCTGTTTGATAAACTGAATTATTGTGCTGCTTGTTCACTGTGAATACAGACCTAGCGTGTCACAAAGTAGCAGCAAACTCTGTGCATCAAAGAACCCTTTATATGCAGGAGATTATGTTTTATGAAAGACATGTCTGAGTAAGTCTTCCTTTTGCATCAAGCAGCAAAAATTTTTGAGTTAATTTACTTGCATAATATCCTAATTCTTCTGTCTTTGTGCGTAAGAGATTCACATTCATGAGGTGTAAGGGGGTGACACTGGTGAATTAGATTGCCTGTGACCTCATCGTCCCGTGTTTCAGTGTTTTCACTCATCCTTCATCTCTCACCTTTTTTGTGCAGAGTCTCTACAGTCAATTGTGACCGTGCTGTCTCAAGTGGATTCAGAGGAAGAAGTCAGTGCAAATCCAACCGCTGCTGCTGCTGCTGCAGCCTCGACTTCAGGCATTAATCCTGTGAGTACAGACGGCTGTTGCTGCTTTTTTTTCTCCCCCCTTTGACGCTAATGTGCTTTAATGCACTTGCAGGTCTTGGAAAGTCTCGAAAATCGATTAATTTGTTTCCTCAAGAAAAGTTTCTATTCAGTTATGACTGTTGTTGGGAGACTTTACACACCTACTGAGTGAAAGTGGGATTGTTTGCGACAGCGGTTTACGTGTGTTTTTCAGCTGGCACCAACAGACCTGTAGCATAAATCATCTCGGATCCAAGCAACAGTAGCTAAGAAGCTCTTAGTTGAATAAATGGATTGATCTTATTTATTTGGCCATATCATCCATCTATGTTCTGCTGCTTTCGCGGGTCCTGGTGGCATTGATAAAGTGAATTACATCATTAGTCATGATTGTCATGTACTGTTGGGAAGTATTGAAAAGAAAAGTGAATAAATAATTCTAGGCCACATCATCCCCACTGGTTTCCCATCATGCTTTCAAACATTAGCTGTTGTGATCGTGAAAGAGGTATTATTGTTTTATGTAGTATTAAAATTGTCCTTGATAAACCCTGATGTGAATACCGGTACGTGTCAGGCTTAGAGACGTGTGGGCTTCGTCTTTGTTCCCAGTCCTCCTCCTCCTCCTCCTCTTGTTCTTTTCCTTGATTCCTTCATTATTTTCTAGTCTCTGCGGGTTTTAACCTTATTTTCACCACAGCTACTTCACGTCCATCAATGTGTTTCTCTGCTTCATTTGCTTATACTCTGTCATTTCTACCGCTGAGACTGCGAAAGTGTTTGTAACGGTTGGTCGATAATAACTTTTGAAAGTCTGGAGCTGTAACCTCTTTGACTGTTTCAAACATGGCAGCTCATGACTCTTTAATACAACCACACTGTATTTAGTCAGAGATGATAATAGCCTTCTCCAACAACAACACACATAACTACTTTGATGTCTCCAGTAAATAGGAAACAGTGACACGACAGACAAGTGGCAACTCAGATTAGCTTTTAAAATGCGACAGAGAAAAGATGTCAGAGCACAATGGTGCAGCGATGGCTCCCTGGATGAACGCTCCTCCACTTTGTATGTTCCCTGTCACTGAATCACAGAAAGTGAACTGAATACAGCTCACACATGGCTGAGTCGCTTAAATAAAACATTGACCCACAAGTATAATTGCATAACATCAAATAATTATCCACAGGAACAGCCACCACCATTTTCTGTTAAGATAGTTGTGGTGTAATAGCGAGACTTTGTCTAAAGACTCATTTGTATTTGTAGTATCACTCAAACTGATGAATAAGACCTTTCCTAACTGTGTCGAATTCCCAGAGCGTTTAGAAATGAGCTAAGCATTTGAGTCCATGTGGGGAACAGATATTAACTTTTCTTATTTAATGGTAGGTGACTCACTTTTGATGAAGTCTCTCTCGCTCTCTCTCTTTTAATTATTTATTTATTTTTTACATCCTGTGAGACATTTAGCACTCACCAGCCTGCATCAGTGGTATCATGATTCAGCCCCCAAAAGGTTAAATGACATACAGTACACTCAGTGTCTTCTCCACTGTCTCTGGCAGGGCTGTGTGTGTGCGTACGTGCGTGCGTATGTTTGTGCACACGGGGGGTGGTGTCTAGAGTAGAGATTTGGAACAGAGTCACAAGTAGCCTCAAGACAAACATCACCATTGTGTCCTCATCTGACATAGCTGTGTGTGTGTGTGTGTGTGTGTGTGGGGATACAAGCATTTTTGTTACCTCTCTCTCTCTTCTAACCCATGTATTGCTGAAGTTATGCCATTTATTTCACACAACTCTCCCACTGCACTGAGGTCTGATCGTCTAAGATATTGTTGTATGTCATGATTTATTGATGGATTTTATATTTGTAGCAAAACATCCAGAGCATCACAAGGTCATATGGTAATGTTTCTGCTCATCCTTTGGTAGCATATTTTTGGTGGCTTGGGCCCCATTTTTGTGAACGTAACATCTCAGGACCTCCTCAACAGAATCCTTCAACTTCATCCATTCAGAATAATTGATTAAATCATTAGATGTTGTTGGTCAGTGGTTAAAGGTCAATGTCACAGTGGCCTCACATAATCCATGCTTGGCCATAACTCATTCATTATTTTTCAGCTAGGGTTTTAAACTGGAAGCTGAGTCTGTAGCCAAACCAGAATCAATATTTTGAGCAGAAGTGAGAAAGGTGTTTATGTACAAAATCTCAACTAGCAGAAGGAGGTACTTTTTTGTCTGTAGCATTGATTATGGGGGATGCGGGGCCGCTGTCCTCTTTCACCTCAGTCTGGTGTGTTTTCTTTAGCCATCAGGATGCTCTAGAAGAGAAGTCAGTTTTTCCTCAAGCCCAGTTTTTAATTTCATAAAGGGATTTTTCCCATGTAAGTGACCAAATTGACTTACATCTTTCATGAGCCTCGACCACTGCTGCTTTTTATTCTACCACGTCAGCTGTAGCTTTAACCTCTGTGTGTGAGGGCATGTAATATTAATATCATTACTGGGGATGTAAGAATGGTTCCCACATCTGCATTTAAATGCAGTTTTAATTAAGAATCTGCCTCCAGAGGTCGGGCTCTGAAGTGATTATGGAGCAGCTGAGAGGTGGCGTTAGGCAGAGGGTGAATCACACCATTCTGGCAAGTCATATTGTTTTCAACAATAGCTCAACAAAGATGTTGTTTATGTGGCAAATGAATAACCACGGGTCCACGATGTCAAATCTATGCTTGTTTTTTTTGCTTCACAGGATATTTGAGTGTGGCTCAGTCAGATTTGAGAACAAGAAATATCTTTATAAAGATCTTTTCTCTAATTAGTACTGTGGCCTTTCTCCCCTTTCCCACTGCAAATATTTTATTTATTTATTGGGTGTTCTACAACACAAACTTTCATTAGAAATGTGCAAAGATATATGTTCTGTATATGGACCCAATAAATAATCAAAGATGATTATAAATATTGTATAAATTGTAGATGACTTGACGATTTTTATAATGACTGGTTTCTTCAGATTCTATAGGAGTTATGATGGAACATTTATGATCAGTGTGAGTCTCAGGAAGCTCCCAGCGAGAGATTAATAAGGGTTCTAAAACATTTACAATACTGGAGGGATCCACCTTCACAAGCTTTAAAGGGCATTCGTGATTTTGTGTCATTAACACTTGATTACTTGCGACGCTCCGTTCAGGAGTTTGAGCCCAATTTTCAGGCTGCTCGTTAACCGAAGCGCAGGCCCAAATTGAAAATCGCTCCGTAGTTCCTGTCCTCGTCGTCCCAGCCAACAGTAAAGCTCTGGGTCAGTTTAAAAAAAAATGTGCCGATCACTTGCGAAGCTCTGCCCGGGCCGGCGCAGGAGTACATTTCTGAAGTGCTGATTCCTCTTAACTCTGTGAGATCCCACAGGTCCTCAAACCACTGACTGCAGACGGTTCCACAGATCACAGATTAAATCCAATAAACGACTGTGCCAACTCTGAGCTGTACACCCTCTCTGATACAATCTTGTTCAATTTGAAGATGCTTTTTTTCAGTCTGTGGACTTGGCCCAAGTTGTTATCACTTAAAAAAAAAAAAAAAAGCTGAATCATGTTTCCGATGTTTCTAATATTCCTCATTCAGTTTGTAGCCCTTGCTTCCCTCTTCATCATCTCTTATTGTGTGTGCTGCTGTGTAGTGTTGTCCAAATATTTCCTGACTACTTCATTCTGACTATATATTGTGTATTAAAGCATTTGTATTCAGAGGTTGAGCTGTGGGTCTTATTACTTTTCTGCAAACCCTCAAGATTGCATCTTAAGTTTCTCTGTTTAAGTTATCGGACAAATGTTCATCCTCTCCTCCTCCTCCTCTTCTCTCAGGCTGAAGCAGTGGGACAGAAATTGCCACCGACCACATTCAGCTTCAGCCACACACAGTGTATCCTCTATGCACTGGGGGTCGGCATGTCCACCAAAGACCCGGACCATCTGAGGTGGGTAACTGAACCTGCATAATGTTAATGACTGCAAAGTGCCTGAGGGACTCTTGACAAGCCAAGCTGCATGAAAATGAACCGAAAGAGGCGATAATCAGTGTGGTTTTACTTTGACCTGTGCAGAGAATCTATCCAGGCTTCCAAACGCGGGCCCTGCGCAGCCATCTGTGCTGTTATTTTTATTGGTCTGCTATGAAAGTGTGATTTTTCACAGTTCAGTAACACTCACATTTTCATTTCCAGGTTCTTGTACGAAGGCCATCAAGACTTTAGCTGCCTCCCCACCTTTGGGGTCATTCCCTCCCAGGCAGCCATGATGGATGGCGGGCTGAGCTCAATCCCTGGACTCAACATAGATTTTACACAGGTTAGATATCATATCATATCATACATATTAAAGTCTTTTTTTATGTGTGTGAATGAATGTGTGTGACAGTGTTGTGTGTACATAATATACATATCCATATGGTATATTTCACACGGTCATGCACACAAGGGGAACAATAGCAATACACACATTACTCATGCTAATGAGGCTTTAAGTAGTGTAGTATAATTATACATCACAGCTGTTCTAATGTTCTGTGTCAGGTATTGCATGGAGAGCAGTATCTGGAGCTGCACAAACCTCTGCCAACCTCAGGTATTTTCTTCTCTATTATCAAAAGTACACACAGTTTGTTGTATACAAGTACTTCGTGTAATTACTATAGATTTTACATTTTAATAAATTCAACAGGAGATACTTTGCAGGCTCAATAAGCCGTTTTATGTTACTGTACATAAGAAGCCATGTAACTGGGAGCAGTCTGAGTCCAATAGATAATTTAGACCTGAAAGTGAGGATCTCTCTGAACTGTTTGCTTCCAATACTACGAAATCTGATTTGGGCCAGTTTACCTCTTCAGCCCTGATGGACTTTTTTTACGAGATAATTAATATCCATTTATAACATGGACTACAGGGTCTGTCTTATGTCTGTACCTCCCATGTGTTACATACAAGTTACATTCAAGTCACTGAGGAGTTATTTAAAAAATAAATCTTTGAGGATATATTAACAGAAGTTAATTTAACAGCATTTGATACTAGAATTTTTAATGAACCTTTGACTTTTATTTCCTTATGAAAGTCAGTAGCCAGAAATGAGAGATCTTTTGGTTTGAGTTGTACACATTTCCAAATTGTCAGTGATATTTTTCAAATATACTTACAGTTGTTTACTATTTAAATGCAAATATGCATTATATTTCTTTTGCAAGTAGTTCTTAATTACTCTCATCATAAATTGATGTTTTCAGATTATTTTCTTTTGTTTCACTGACGATGAAAGTTCCCAAATTATTCGGTTAACTTTACTTATGATGTATAAAAAGGGCAAATGCAGAAGCTAGGTGTGTCAAATGTTTCAGATTTGTGCTAAAACCTGTGCTGAAAACATACAGGATAGATTATGACACATTATTATGTAATGTGGAGAGTTAAATGGGTCAAACACATTTTTCAGGTGAACTGACCTCGGAGGCCACCATAGCAGACGTGTTGGACAAAGGGTCCGGCGCTGTCATCCTCCTGGACGGTGAGTTCCTCTGCCCCTCAGGGTGCACAACTTTTATCATGCAGTGTGTTTATTTCAAACTCATTTGTTTTCATCACTTTAATGTGTCTTTTCCTGAAAGTTCCCTCTCAGGCTGAATTAATGAAAGTTAATTTTCAGTCTTTGTCTGCAGGGATTGAAATAATGGACTGAGAACGGCTCATATTTCTGTTTGACAATTCCATAGAGATGGATGATATTAGAACCACTCTGATCTATAATTAATCCGACTTTAAACAAATATCACGGGACCTGTCGTTCCCCGAGGAGTCGCAGTGGGGGGGAAAAAAATATGTAATTTCTTTACACAGACTAAACCAGCTTCCGTTATCCTCCGAGTAAAGTTTATTCATCCTGGCTTATTTCTGGCTGAGACGGCATGTCACGGCGACACCCTACAGGAGCAGCGTCGTTTATCTGTATTCCTAGTGAAATTTTGAACTCGCCTAATGAAACTAACCAGGAAGTATGTAGCTGCAGTGTGAATTTGTTGCGTCTGAAAGCTGCTAACTGTCTCTTCACACTCTGCCCTCATGTGGCTGTTTCCTCCTGGCTCCATTTCACTATAAATGTACTGTAATGGAACAAACACACATGAAACAGGTGTTCTTCTTTGTTGTTACACTTATCATTGTTACATGTGACACTTTTGCTACTTAGTATTCAAACTGATCGCCAGGAAAGTCATGGCAACATGACAAGTGGAGTCATTTTCTCCTATGTTTTTCTGAAGTCAACATCTACGTACAACATGGTAGTGAGAATATCGTTCTGAAAGATGATTAAGCGTGTCAGTAACAAAATACACAGTTTGAATTTATTTAACTAAAATAGTTATTGGTGGAACTTCATCTGTATAATTACATTTGTTCACGATTTGAATGTTTTCTTGTGTGACTGCTTATAACTGCTTCCTCCACTGCATTAGTTACCTACCTTGTGGAATTTTCTGTTTCTTACCAAAACACATCTTGTGTGTCCTTGAGGCCTAATTAATGCACAAGCTGAATTTCCTTCCGCAGTATTTGCTTGCAGGCGTTCTTCCTCCCCTGCCCTTTGGCTATTTATCAGGGGAATAGCTTAACACTGGCTTGTGAGTCTGTGGAGGTGGGGCATTTGTGTCCTCAAGCATGTACAGTAAGTAAGGTGCAAGGACAAAACAAAACAAACAAAAGAAAAAAGCTTAGTGGATAAGACACTTCCCAAGAACAGCGACATTCCTGCCGCATTTTGTTGCACTTCTTACATCCTCATCCCATAACACAGGAAAAAAAAAAACTCCTAGCATACTAGATAAATGACTTTTTGACAATTGATTAGAAGCTCCAGAGGGATACACTTTTGATGACGGTGGCAACATTAAAATGTTCACTTTCACTAAATATGATGAATTTCTATTGATTAAGCTACAAACTACTAGCAATCAATGCTGAAAAGTTAAAAATGGCTCCACTTCAACATTTTGCAAGATGAATGTGCTGACACACTTAATACTGTATGTAGTAGTAATGGCTCAAAAAAAACAGTGAAGAGATGCTGCTTCTGCATGATCAGTACTTATAGTTTTAGACTTGAACCTGTACTGTTATTTTAGATTATTGCCACTTGCCACTCTGAATACCTCTGTTTGAATTCTGTGTTTTTACAGTGAACACCTACAGTGGTGGCGAGCTGGTGTGCTACAACCAGTTTTCAGTGTTTGTGGTTGGAGCTGGAGGCTTCGGAGGGAAGAGAACCTCTGAGAAAGCCAAAGTATGTGCTATATATTTAATTTACTCAACCAAAACGTTGGTGTTTTGGTGATTTGATTGGTCTTACTTGTGTTTTATTTCCTCCAGGCTCCTCTTCCGCCACCTCAACGGGCTCCAGATGCCGTGGTGATTGATTCCACCACTAGAGACCAAGTGAGTGTGTGTCTGTGTGGGTTTCACAGCAGAATAAATCAGCAGCATTGATAATATGTGGGCGGAAACAGGACATATTGTTTAGGTACCTTGGTAATAACCATAACGTTTTATACAAAATGTGAAGTGTTGAACAACGTTTTCATGCTGTCTCACAAAAAAAAAAAAAAAGGAACGCTGACTGTATGTTTGCAGCAGGAAAAAAAAAAAAAAGGAACGCTGACTGTATGTTTGCAGCAGAAAAAAAAAAAAAAAAAAGGAGGAATAGAAGTAAAAACCAAAATCCCTTGAGCAATTTAAATCACTGCAACTATATCACTTCAAAGCCATTCTTATTTTAGGTACCTCATCTATTGCCTTCATGATAATTTAATTTCATTCCACATCTGTGTATGCAAAGTTCAGGGGTTTATGAATTAGATATAGATCTAAACAATTTCTTTTTCCCCTGCGGTCACAGGCGGCCTTGTACCGTCTGAGTGGAGACTGGAACCCTCTTCATATAGACCCCAGCTTTGCTGCCATGGGAGGTGAGAGTCTGAACATCCTAATGTGGCCAGATGAGATTGTTATTCAATTAAATATCTCAATTAATTTTTCTCAGGATTAATCTTTCCCTGGGATTTTCAGGCAAATGGTGTATTTTGATCTCATGTATGCTTAAACACGCTACTTAGAAATGCTCTTTGGTCAGGCTTCAAGGCTCCGATCCTGCACGGCTTGTGCTCGTTTGGCTTCGCTGCGAGACATGTCCTCAAGCAGTTTGCTGACAATGACCCGTCCAGATTCAAGGCTATCAAGGTAAATAAGAACTTGTCACACGTTTTCTGAGTCACTGGGCTTCATGGAAAGTTGTTCTTGTACAAACAAGTTTTAAACAATTTTGAGAGAATTGATTTTCATCAGCATGTCATCCAAGTACAGGTACAGATACAGTCTGTGTCGGAGAAAGCACTCGTATGATTCAAGAGATATGTTGTATTAATCTGAATGGCAACGAAGGAGGTAGAGCAGGTGGTCAACGGTTCGATTCCCAGCTTCTCTAGTCTGCATGTTGAAGTGTCCACGGGCCAGATACTGAACCCAAAATTGTCCCTGATGTATCATTGGTGAGCGTGTGTGTGTGTGTGTGTGTGTGTGTGTGTGTGTGTATATGAATAGAATATGTAGGTAGAAGTGCTGCATGAATGTGTGTGATTGTGCCATATACAGTAAATAAATTTAAGGTCAATTTACCAATGAGTCCAGAGTCACTGAAAACTAAAGGAGAAACAAAAAGTACTGTAGACTCTTTCCTTAGATTTAATGATCATGTTTAACGTGGTGACTTACTGTATACAGCTTCCTCTGGGTTTGGATGTGAGTCACTTCCCATATTAACTGTGTCTGGCAGGGAAAAGGCAGAACGTTTTTTTAAATATATAAATGTGTGTGTATGTGTGTACATGTGTACATATAAATATATATATTTTTTTCTTTCTTCTTTTTTAATTTTTTTAATCTAACTTTCCATCAAAATGTTCCCTCTTCTTTCTGTCACAGGCTCTGCTCTGATGACTTTATCTGTAGCTGTGTACTGATGTGGCCACTGACGGTTACATTTGTTTGCTGATATCTCAGAGTGGAGTTTTTCTCTTTGAGTGAATCTTGAAACCAGTAGAAGAAGCAATGTAATATGGCAATTTGGGGAGTGGGGGCGTGGGGTTGTTGATTATGATTACCTCATCAGCTTAAAATCGTAGATTTAAAACACATTTAAGATGCTCAACTTTAGTGAATGTGAAGTTCCCATAATTAGATAAGAGAGGTTTAGGATAAAAATATAAAATGTGCTTTGTACAGTTTTAAGCTTTAGGCTTGTGCTTCCCCTTTAAAGACATGGAGTTTTATGCCTGATAAACTATTTATCAGTCTAGTTAAATGTTATGAATTAATTTAATTAGAGATCCACAGACTCCACCACCGTCCTCTCTGAGCCTCTTCCTCTCCTCCTCAGGTTCGGTTTGTGAAGCCGGTGATGCCGGGTCAGTCTCTGCAGACTGAGATGTGGAAGGAAGGCAACAGGATTCACATCCAGTGCAAAGTGAGTATTTATAGCATTAGAGTAGGTTACAGTCTTCTCAACACATTTGTGGATGAATGAGTCTGACTTGTCTTTTCAATGCGCTTGTGTGAAATGTGTCCTTCTGATCGCTGCTCCGCTCTCTCCTGCAGGTGAAGGAGACAGGTGCCGTTGTGCTCTCAGGAGCCTACGTGGATTTACACGCCGCATCAGATGCTTCTCCAGAAAATCCCACTCAGGTTTGTTGTCCTGTAAAACGCTCCAGCAAACAACAATTTCTATCGCATTCCTTCATGCAGCGGCAGCAGCAGAATTTGTTGACTCTGTCTGCCTTCGCGCAGGGAGGAGGCCTTCAGAGTGAGCTGGTGTTTGCAGAGATCGGCCGTCGTATTAAAGACTTGGGCTCCGAGTTGGTGAAGAAAGTGAACGCCGTGTTTGGCTGGGAGATCACCAAAGACGGCAAGAACGCCGCAGAGTGGAGTAAGTGCTGCACAGCTAACACACCTGGGGGAGGAATATCAGTTTAGGTGTTGATAGATGCACAAAAGGAAATTATTTTTGTTGTATTAAACTACTCCTACTGTGTTTTATTGACAGCTGGCAGGCTCAGTTTCTGCTCTGTTTGTGATATGACACTGGCTTTACTTATTTTCCTTTTATGCAAGTTTTGATTGGCTGTATTGAAATGAAGTCTATTGCTGTGTAGAAGAAAGCAGGAATAGCTTTCTGTTGGATAAATGCAACATCACGAAGCCAAAACCTTGAATATATATATATATATATAAATATAAATACATATGTATGTATGTTCTTTCTTTTGGTTTCTCAGAAGTAATTCATAGAGCAGGAAAAAACAATTACATTTAAGTCAGGCTAAAAACGTTTTTACTGTTCATCTAAAGCAAGACATTCCCCATCAATTAGCAGCCTTAAGAACAAGGATAGTGGTGCTGCGTCAGAATAAACATGTGATAAATTTTGCTGCCAAGATGAATTGACGACTTCTCTGCCGACTGTATCTGACAGAAAGCTGCTGCTCACCAAAGAGACAGCTCGGTCCAGCTCGTCCCTGCTTTGCCAACAGCTCGCTGAGAGGGTCAGGACCGACGCTGTAACACCACGACCCCTCCCTGTCATCATTAAATTGTTATATTGCACCTCGCCGGATCGTCACACTCCCACCGACTGTTCGCCTTCTTCTCGGGTCTTCACACGTTCGTCAGTCTCTCCGCCGACTCCGCTCAGAAATCAGCCGTGACAACGGCGATTCGCCCTGGCACCGGCTCACGATGAGACAAAGGTTGAAATATGAGTACGAGCTGTAAAGTTGACAAGTTGATTTGACCCAGATTGACATTTTGCTAACAAGCTGTCAAAAAAAATCTGCGCTAATGACTGAGTAATGACTCGGAGCGGCGAGCGTGCTGCGGAGGCAAAGCAGGCCAACGCCGGCCAAACCCAGGGACAGTGGAGCTCTGTCAAGTTTATATGATTTAATCCGTCTTTTCTTCTTCTTCTTCTTTGTTTCTCGCTGTCCTCCTGCAGCCATTGATCTGAAAAACGGCAGCGGCTCCTTGCACCAGGGCCCGTACAGCGGGAAGGCAGACGTGACCTTCACAGTGTCGGACGGAGACTTCATGGAGGTGGTGCAGGGAAAACTCAACCCTCAGAAGGTGACAAACGAGCGTCAGGCCTGTTCACATCATACTAACAAAGGAGCCATTTACATGACGTGCTGTGAACGGCTTCTGTTGCTTCTTCAGTTCATGTTTATCCACGCGAAGATGAAAATGCCCCGTTGTGAGAGCACAACAAGCTTCTATGTAAAGCAGGAGGTGAAGTTTTCTAGCAGATGCTAGAAAGACCTTGAAATACTAACATCATTTCAAATCCTCCTCTTCCTGACGTAAAAATTGCATATTTTTTTTTACATTTTAATTAAAGCAGAAGTGTCTTTGAAGAGCCTTTCAATCTCTTAATGACTTTTTCCTTGATCCGCTCATGTCAAATAAAAAAAACGGAAGGCGGCGATCTATCAAACCGAGTTCAGGAAGCTCTCCGAGCGAGTAATCAATCCACGCTACTTGTTATGTCTATAGCATCTCATCTGTCACAGGGAGTGACCATCACCGTACAGAATTTATATGCTTCCTGGAGCTCTAGATATTGATCTGAGGCCCGTGTGTGTGTGTGCGTGTCTGTGTTCTTTACAAAGATCCCTCAGGCGGGGTGTTTCCCAGCAGCCTCTCCGACGATGAAAGGAAGCAGCTGGTTGAGAGATTAGAAGGTGGAGTTGAAAGGGACACTACAGTCATCCAGGGCCGTCAGACTCGGAGCTGCCCTGTGATTGATTTTAGCCGAGGAACTCATTGCACATCGTCAGTTGTTCACTTCACTCAGCACAGACACGTTCCTGCTGCGTAGCCTCGACTGGGAACCTTCACGCATATGAGCATCAGTTCATTGTTCTGCTGCCAAAGCAACAATAGTCACATACAATATTCACTTTTGAACAAGCGGCTTTCTTGTTTATTTTTTAAAATTTAAATTCATCTATTGACTTCACTGCTCATCTGTGCAGGGACTCAGGGGGGCGGAGCCCATCACAGCAGACATTAAGGCTCTATCTAACAGGTCTATCAGATCAGTCTATCATAGGGTCACGTATAGAAACAAGCAACCTCTCACACTCAATTCAGAGTCTCCAATGAGAATCAGAGCCATAATACTTAATAATCCCTCTGAGGAATTGTTATAATTCAGTGCTCCATCTTAAAAATAATAATAATACAACCCCCCCACCTTCCTTATTTTAATTTTATAGAGTATTATATAAAATACTCACTGTCAATAATTAACAATATATACACAATTATTTAGTTCCCTTAACAAATTAAGGTACCTTGCATGTGTTGGGTCTTTTAACAGGAAAGAACCATGCTCTGGGTGGACGGCTGTCTGCCTTAACTTGTTGAGTTTGAGTGAAGTAAAAGAGGATGGGGAAAGAGAGAGAGCGAGACCATGAACAGCAGTTTATACTGTTGGTGTACTGTGTAATCCTAGTGTTGGCTGCAGGCTGCAGGCTGCAGGCTGCCGTGTTAGGCCTCTTCAACTTCTTGTGCACTTGAGAAGAGGAAACGACCGACCGGCCAGAGAAGAAGGGACTTGTTGCTTTATTGGTTAATAATAATAACCCTAACCCTAACCCTGTCCCTAATAAGGGAAAAGAATAAATTATTTCTGTCTTTTCTTTGCCAGGCGTTCTTCTCAGGCAAGCTGAAGGTCAGAGGGAACATCATGCTGAGTCAGAAGCTGGAGGTGATCCTTAAGGACTACGCCAAACTGTGAGCCCCTCAGCCAAGCGCCCAGATGACTAGTTAGGAATTCACCAACCTATCAACTCTCTCCATCTGCCTGCTGACTCACTCCTCTGTACGTTTATTCTCTGACTCCAAAGAGACGTGGATAAAAAAAACAAAACAAACAGACAGTAATATTATCACCAACGCTGTCGATCAAATAGGAAACGTCCTTCACTCTGTCATATGAATTCAGGTGTTTTGAGGGAAACGAGATGCTTTAATGTTTGTGTCGCAGCAACAGGAGCAATAATTCATTCACTTCAGCTGGTTGGGGTTAAACTCGGTTGGTCCGTTCTTTTTAAATGTGCACTTAACACACCTGCCTTCAAAGATCCTAATGTGAAAATAACCATTCATGAATTTAACTAAATGGTATTTCTGTGTTATAGCAAACGAGCATCTGCTACACTGAGGAACCAACATGTTGTCTAACGTTTTCTTTCTGGGTGATGATGATGATGATGATGATGATGATGATGATGTTTTAATCTCAGCTTTACTAAAGTCATAATTCATCTGTTATTTCATTATAATGACTCATTGACCTCAGTCTGTCGGAGTCAGAAACGGTTTCTTGTAACTGATACTGTATGATAATGTAGAGTTTGCTAGTTATGAAAATAATGATTGACTTTTTTTTAATAATTTCAGTGCAATTGTGATGTAATTCAACAACAGCTCTTCTATGAAAATAAATGAATTCAGAATCTTATTTCTGGCCTGTAGTTGATATATTTTCTTAAAACAATGTGTCAGATGACGGCGAAGAGTGAGTGGCACTGTTGCTCACAGTGATGCACCTACACAGATTAATCACCCAAATTTTAGGCAGAGAAAATGAGCATTTATCAACTAAAAGAGATTAAATATTGGATTAAGAGAAACACAAATCCCAATAAATTTACATTGCTCTGAAACAACAGATCAACTTAAAAGGTTGTGATTTTTTGAACGTGTCTGTGTTGTTATGATTGAACACTAGTGGGAGGTGGTAACATGTCAACAAAGGCAGTAAAAGAGTTTATATAGAGATTCTCCAATATGTATCTATAAATATGTTTTAATATGTAGAAATGTCTATTAGCTATAAAATCAACCATTTTCACTTAATTTTTTAATATTATTTGCTCTTAAATAAAAGTTAGGTTCTGACTTGAACCCATTTAAATGTTATTTTAAAGGGATAGTTCAACATTTTGGCAAATTGGCCCATTGCCATAATCTCTATAGAGTTAGGAGTAGGTTCGTTACCTTTAATTGTTGGTGCAAGCCATTTTTAGAATGGTGGAGCAGAGCCGCGAGCTGCTCAGAGCTACGCTACGGAGGCTAATGGGATTTCTTGGTTTCCCTCATCAAACTCATCAAACACACAATCCAACAACTCCAAAATGCACATTCGCATTCACCATGCTATGACATAGAGTTGTTTTCCAGGTAAATTCATGCTCACGACCCATCGTTCTAAAAATAGCTTGCACCGACAGTTAAAGATAACAAACCTACTCCTAAAACTATACGGATTATGCCAATGGGCCAATTTGCCAAAATGTTGAACTATCCCTTTAAGTCCTTCTCAGAAGTGTTGCAAACACAGTTTATATGAACCTGTGTGTAATAATAAACATCCAGTGAGATGACCGTATCATTGACTGAGTGTGACATTAATAAAAATACACTGTAGACTGTTATATTGTAAGTAATTTGCATAGAATGAATGTGTGTTCATATACGTATTTCCCTTGATACAATTGTGAACTGCAGAAATGCACTGATGTGACCAAACATCACCTGTGTTCAAAATTACAAAACATCTGCTCATGTTAAATAGTTTTTTTTTATTACATTGATAACATTTTCTGTATAATACATAGATTTACACATTATCTTCATTATAAAATTAGAATTATCTGATCAATTCACATTTGCAAGAAGAGAGGAAAGAGGAAGAAATCAGCATTGAATGCGATGACTTGGGTCTTTTTTTTTCATAAAGCTGAATGAGGGGAAAAATCAGGAGTTTTGGTAAAATGTATTTTATTCTCCAGGTTTTGTCTCAGTACATTGTTTTCTAGCTTTGATAAAATGTAGTTTTATCTCCAGTCGCTGCAGGAGTACACTTACATTTTCCAACCACTTATGATTTGTGGGGAAAAAAAAAAAATCTTGCAGTGTGGTTGTTCAAGCTCACAAAAGGAAAAGAAAGAAAGAAAAGAAACAGGAAATAAGATTACATCTGCCTTTTGATCAATGATTCTATCTTCCTAAATATGAACATGTTTCATAAATATACCTGTATTTGTACAGAATACGATTCTTCATAAAGTGGCTTTTGTCATTACCCGCTGTTTATCTACGACTACTTATTATTATGTAGTTATTATGAGAAGCTTATGAATCTATGTATATACACAACTGCAATAAAGCTGCTTCATCTAAAAGGTTTTCCTCAGTTTATCCTCCCTGAAATCAAAGCTATTGTACATTTGTTCCTCTACAGCAGCACAACAAGGTTCTGTGGGTAGTTATCTGAATGGATAATATCCTCCTTCACACTTCACTGCTATATTACAGTGCAGCTCCACCAAGCTAAGATTACAGTTTCCAAGCATGTACTGAAGGCAATGTGCTGAATTTGCATGATATAAAAAAAAAAAAAAAAAAAAAGAATCTGAATGATAACAAAAAGTTAAGGTAATTACTGTCAGTGTTACAAAGAAACTGAATAGCAAAGCAGATAGCAAGTCTGCAAATATAAATTAAGATTACTACAAGGCAAACAATATATTGTTTCCAAGGCAGTTTCCAATCATGGTCCATATGGAAAATTAAAGCTGGCAGTAGATGAAAGGGAAGTGCATCGTTATTGGAATAAAAACATTTCCACAACAAAGTAAGATATCCGTTAAAACTTGTTTACTGCCCCGCACCCCCGACCCCTTTTCCATTGTCAACAGCAAAGTTTTCTGCTACATGTTTTTAAGATTAATAGTCAACATTTCAAATAACAGATCGCAGCCAGAGAAGGTATTACTCATGGTGTCCCATACCAACGAGGGCCTTAAATTAAAGCTACTTTGTGCAACTCAACATCAGTAATAATCAATAGTATTGGGACCAACAGTACTAGTACTGGGCCAGCATAGCAGAAGTAAATTCTTAGAGATTAAGGACACTTAATTATAATCATAATAATACCATTGATTAAATCTAGGCCAGGATAAAAACATATTGTACCATATATTGTAATCCTACGACCAGATGCTTGGACTGCTATATTGTCATCCAGCCCTGTTATTATATTGATTTACTCTCTATATAGCTTAGCTTAATCTTTATGTGCAAAATAGAGAAAGAGAAACGGTGCATTCAAGAACTCCTTTAAAGTTAGGAAAACACTGGGTTCTGACACACATAAGAACTTGGGTCACAAATTTTGACTTGATTTTGGAAAATATTCACTTTCTGAGAAGATTGATGCACTCGTGGTGTGTAGCTGTTCAATGAGAGGCTTGGGTTAGTTTTTCTTTAACTGAGTGGTTAAATCACAGAGGTTGGTTACTGTAGTTTGGGTTGCTTACAATCTGATGAGCAGCTTGGAAGCAAATTAAGATAAATCCACTTTAAAGCCTTTAATGTGCAAGAAATTGGGTACAAAATTCGAGTTTTTAACTTTTCTCCCGTGTCAAAGTGATTTCATTATAATTGTAAGTATTTCCAATGGTAGGCAGTAAACAGGAACTGCTACTGTTAAATTTGACCTCCCTTTTAATTTTCAAAATGTAAAACATGTATAGGAGGAAAAAATAAAAAAACAAACAAAAAACTCAACTTGGAGCCCACAGCATCTCACTGAAACCATGGCAACGTTATATTCTCGAGTCGATATCTGATGAGCCTGGGGGAGACCGAATGAACATCAGCTCGGTTTATTACAACTAAGTATAAATTCACACCTGTTTCTTATGAATGAAAACTTTAATGTTTTACCCCCGAAATACTGATTATAACATGGAAGAATCCAGCAATAATCTGGCAAAAATAATCTTAATGTTTTATTGTTATTGCCAGACAGAGTATAGTTAGCTGTCTCCTCCTGTGTCTGGACCTTATGCTAAGCTAAGCAAAGCTAAACACCTGCTGACTTCAGACTTGTATTTAACACACAGACATGAGTGGCATCAATCTCCTCTCACGTCTCTGCCAGAAAGCAAATAACATTTGCTAAATTGTTACACGGTTGTTGTAAAATTGCAGAGATATGTTGTGTTTACTCCTTCCTGTGCCCGAGTCGGGCTGCAAAAGGACTTTAGCCACACGACACTGGATAATGGTGATATGAAGGTGATATCCTGTAATTCCTAAAGCGTGGTTTGAACGTGACAAACTGCTTTTTATTACCAAGCTGGCATCATTTGTGTTTAAATATTTATACTGGCACCGAGAATGTGCCGGGAGTCCTTGAATGTGCTTTGTACCATGTCAACTGGCCTCACTGCGCTGTGCTGAGCAGGTCTGATGGTGTTGTACAGTCTCCAGACGTTCAAAACCCCTAAAAGGGATCACGTATATCTGCACGTCGCGCTGCACACACAGTCTTGTTTTATCACCAGGGGAGCCTCCGCTGTGGTGACTGCTTCACTAACATGGACTATAGAGAAGGTGATACTGTACTAAGTAGAACAACGTTGCAGCTTTAGACTCTTCACAGTCTCTTCTCACTCCTGCTCCTTCTGCAGCTTCACTTCCTGTGCAAAAAGAAAAAAGGAAAACAAGGAAAACGAAAAACTAGGAGGCTCTCCATGTGCTCTTCAGCAGACACTGAGATGGTAGTTTTTTTTTTTTTTTTGGAGAATCTCCAGCTGCGTTTTTTCAATGTGCCCACGTTAGCTTCCACAAACGTTTAAAACATTTGTAGAGGCTCCTGTGCTTGTTCGGCTTTGATGCCAAGTTTGGTGCTCGTGTCCCACGCAAAGCGGGACCAGGTGACATCATTTCACTGCATGGTCACTCTCTCCGGCGGCCCTGAATCAGACAACTCGCTCTCAATCTGTGAAAGTCTGGAAATCCTATGTATACTTCATCTTGCTTTGTCATGAAAGCTACTCTTCCTTTAAACTGGATTATAATACTTGACATCATTTTTTCATCATGGTCCCAAAATGAACCAACGTCAGCCAGCTGTTCCATCAGGTATCATGGTTCTTTCCACAATAGTGTTAGAAACATTGTTCCTCCCTAAAATGCACTTCATATTACGCAGCTCAGTTTGTTTTAAACGCCATACTTTTCCCGTCTATATGAAGAAGTTCACGTCGTTCTTGAGGTTGCCGTGGTTGTTGTTGTGGTTGACGACGCTGAAGCGGTTTGGTAGGACCCTCATCTTCATGGTTCCGTCGGCGCCGCAGGAGAAGATGTGGTTGGGCGGTCCCACCTCGATCTGCATGACGCCCGTGCCCAGGTTCCTGAACAGCGACTGGCGGGCGTGTTCGTTTGGAAAGGCGTAGAGGAGACTCTGCGTGGCCAAACTCCACACCTGGGGAAGTTGAGGGGAAGATGTGAAAAACATTACCGCTTAGAAACGAAAAAAGATCATTGACTCATTCATCCATATTCCTATAATGGGGGCAGTTTGATTTAAGATAATTCCACATGGATGAATTCTCCTTCAGGATGAACTGTAAAAACAAAAAATCTGCTAATCCTCTGACTTTTCACTTCTGACTTCTTAGAGAATGTATTTATGATCTTGTTTTTAAAGGTTTAAATCTCCAGTAGAAATGCGTTGTCAGGACTGAGAGACGCAGATGGAGCAGAGATGATATTAAAGTAGACAGACTCTTGCGGGGCTGGTTTTGGTCTCTTTGCATCATTTGTTGACAGTGAGAAAAATATAGAACAACAGCTCTCTTATCCTAGAAGTTGATTCGCCTCAGACTGGCAGACAGGAAATTGTTAAGACAAAATGTGTGTCCACTGAGAACCATGATTAGCTCTGAGCAACTTGAATTGTTTTGAGTCTTATTCCCAGCCTGGGAGCTTTATTATTTGATAAGGTATTTCATTGACTTAAGTCTGTATATTTAAGTTAATCTCCCAGTTCCATGACTCTAATCAAACTTTTTAAAAGCTTATAAATTTGCAGCACTCCCCATATTGAATTTACAAATCTGCCAATATACAAGTAATGACTTCAGATGAGAACATTATACGCGACTTTGGAGGTTTTTGCGAGCAATCATCCAGAATGAAAGTCATTTGAATTTCAAGCAGATGTGCACTGCACCATCGACCCCCCCCCTCTCTCTACATCTGCGGGACACAGTGGCTTCATCCTTGGAGTGACAGCTGTGTGATCTGTGCCAACATATTCAAGTCAAAAAGATGAAAGACCTGCTGCGTCTTGAAATATATTAGCTCAAAACAGCCAATACACCAACTCCCCTTCCCTCCCTTCCCTCCCCATATCACCCCGCTTTCACCTTACACTTTCGTCTCCATCCTTCACACCGTTGTCCAGCCCAGGTGGTTAATCATAAGTGTGACATTGGTTTTCGATTGGGGTCACTTGTCTCCGTGGATAAAGTCAACAGTCATCTTATTGTCAATGTGCGAGAGTGGCAGAAACATTTGCACCTGGGTGCCAGATGCCCTGCAGGACCGTTCTGTCAGGGAACTTTTGTGCAGAGTAAATGATCAAAACGGATTCAGTATTCCAAGTTTTTTTTTTTGTTGCCGTTCCCTCTGAAGGTCTCATAAGAAATTAATGACTCTCTTTAAAGTGAAGAGAAAATTCTCAGGGAGATTCTCTAACAGAGCAAAGCGTCTGCTCACCTCACACCCTGGAAAACAGTACCTATAATGCACGTTTTTACAATCTAAAAACAATCCAATACATCAAATTCCCTGAGCACGTGTGTGGAGTATACCTCTCAGAAATGGGAATATATTGAGTGGAAATGTTTTGATTGTGTTATTTAATTTGAGAATACCTTGATGTTGCCCTCAGCTGATCCGCTGATAAAACAGTCCTCGATCGGGTCGACCGCTATGGCTTTAACGGGGGAGTCGTGGGCCTGGAAGCTCTGGCGCTGGTGCTTGTGGGGAAGCTCCAGGACGCTGATCCAGCCCTTCCTCCCACCTGTGATAAGCAGCTGCTGCCTGGGGGCCATCGCCAGCACCGTAGCACCCGACTCATGGCAGCAGAAAGCTGATGAGGACGAAATGGAAAAGTCAGAGTCAAAAGGACAAGGTTGAGTAGATGCACTGAGAATAGTGTGTGTGTGTGTGTGTGTGTGTGTGTGTGTGTGTGGGGGGGGGGGGGGGGGGGGACAGATGAGTAAGGAGAAGAGGAAGTGGAAGACTATGCACTGACTCTACTGTAATGTTAAATCAGTGGCGCAACTGCCAATCAGTGCATCTTTCAATATTGTTAATTTCTCTGTCTCACCAGCCGTCCACAATCTAAGTATAATTCAGTTTAATAATATAGATGATTAGCGCAATATGAACATATACCGGTACACACATTTGAATGGCTGGATTGCTTAATTTTTCCTAAAATATAACTTCAGCAACTAGAAGATTGCTAAAATTGCTTTACCGTTTCCACTAGAATCAGCTTATTCCCTGTTGCAGAAAAGAAATGCACGTCTTACCGTGTACAAGGCTGTTAGCAGGAGTCACCAGAGTGTCCCACAAACACACGTTCCTGTGTGGAGTGAAAAATAACCAAATAACCATTCATTCACTCAACATTTTAAACAAACATCATTATTCCTGTCGGCCAGAGCAGAGTGAATTTATATGGAAATGACTAGAGTATTTTAATTATAAGTCCGTGGCACTGGATTTAACTGCAGGACGTCTCTGGTACCTGTTGTCTGTTGAAAGACCTGCAGTGGCGATGAGGGAGGAGGAGCCCACGAAGACAAAGTCATGAGCTGTCTTGTTGTGGCACTGCAACGTCTGGCAGAGAGCAACACAGACAACGGTCAGTGATTGTGACAGTAATAGAGGAGCAGGAGGAGAGTTTACAAAAATGAGAATGACAGGAAGAAAATGAGAGGTAGGACACTAAGGTGGACTGGACAGATAAAAGAAGAAGAAGTAGAAGGAAAAAAAACATGCTGGAAAAAGAACAGGTTGCAAATTAATTGGTTCTGGACTTTCTTACCAGGAATGGTTTGGGCGCAGTCCCACTTGTGTTGGTCTGCCAGAGGCTCAGAGCTCCATCGGCGTCAACGATACCGAACTACACAAAAACATTCAGAGAGCACATGTGAGACTTTGTTGGAATCGAGTTAGACTTTTTACATCAGACAAACAAAAACATATCGACAGTACTGTTACTCTTATCTTGTATTTGCACACAGCAGGAAACCATCGTTCCCTCCAGGTGATTTGGACCGTGCTCAAATTATGTTCCAAAACAGCCTCATTAGTCCAAGCGCCTATTACACAACTAAAAATCAAGACCCCTGCATGTCCTGTCTTGTCAAGTTTTGTGTTAAAAAAAGAAAGCTGATTTCACTCTTTTGACCAGAACAGGCAGATGAGATGGTACTGGCCCAGGAGAGGCCCCATCTGAGGAAGTTATTAGCTTGAGGCGAGTGCCTGAGTTCAGAGTAGTTGAATCACTCAGCTGAGGAACAATGTGTGCTGAAGCCAAACTCCCCTCTGTGGTTGGTGAAGTTGTGAGAGGGAGTGTGAAAATGTTGCTGAGTCTGACAGGCTCACATCACAATGCAGTCGTGCTGCAAAGCTAAGAATAGTTTGACATCTGTATAGGGGAAGTTAACTGTTTCAAAGAGTTCAATTTCCTTGTCCCTATAGTAGGAGTGTGTGTGTGTGTGTGTGTGTCTTTGTGACCTTGTTTCCTTGGTGGTTGAATCGGATCCTGGTGACTCTGGAGTTGCCTGGGCTTCTGAAGCAGATGATCTGCTGGGAGTGACCCCACTCGAACATCCTCACGCTCCCATCCTGAGCTCCTGTCAGGTCTGTAATGCAAGAAAAAACAAAACAAAACATGTTTTTCTATTTGATGAAAGAAGCCGTTTATTACACAAACACATGTCAATAACTGTGACACCTTTAAAGAGCGGCTGGGAATTATTTGAACAATTTGTACTTTCAATTTGCAAACTGCAAGGTTATATTCGTGCAGCCTTTTCTAAATCAACAGCAGCACTGGGACCTGCAGAAATAACCTCACAGCCACTTGCTGAGATTCTGCATAGGAGAATAAAATGAGAACCTTTTTCGGGTGACGCAATCATCCCCTGCAGGCTCTTTTTAAGCATGAGAAATAAGATGATAGCACCTTTAAGAGGCAAATACTCCTCTAATCCAGTGACAGACATTAGAGTTGTACTTACAGTACGGCAGTGTGGGATGTGAGGTCATTCTTCTCACATTATTGATGTTTCTCTTGATCATCTGGGAGAAGCAAAGTGAAGAGGAGGAAAGGAAGATTTTCAGCAAAATGTTAACAGACGATGCAGGACTTCATTATGTCCAACAGCGATTTACTTTTACAACAGGGATAAGTACAGTACACTGCAGTTGTAACAGTACAGTTACACAATACTGGACAGTTCCAAAGGGCAGAGATGGAAACCCCTGTTAGGTTGGTTTTTATCCATCTGTTCAACTGATGCTCTGACAACGCTCGTGCAACATTTGGCACCTGTAATGCACGACACTCAGCTGTGGCAGTGAAGTTTAATTTGCCGTTTAAGCCTTGATTACAGACAATCAAAAATTCATTTTCCCATCAATTACATAATTTATCAGAGAATGCTGCTGCTAACTGTTTCCAAGCACTGAATGATTATGAAAAGACATTGAAATAAAACTTTAATTCTTATCTACTCTTGTGCTACAGTACATGTGTTTTTATTGTTCATGCAGCTTTCATGGTAATTTTGAGACATTGAGACACAATAATTAAGACACTGTGAAGACTTAAAGCTAACACTAGGCTGATTATTTGTGTAGGAGTAGCTGCCAGTTTCTTTTTTTTTTAATGTCAACTCCTGAGAGGGAATACAAGATTTTAGGCTCCTATAATGTGAGGAGAGTCTCATTAACAACTTTAAAGTGAAGTGACAACAAAATTGGTGTCTGACATCCCAGGTGACCGTGGAGAAGAGGCTGTATAAACCTTCTGTTTATACAGCACTAGAGCAAAGCTGGTCGTAACACAGAGAGAAGTTATTGAGCAGGAATCAACAGATGGTGCATTAAGATCTTGGATGTCGTGCTTGAACTGAGACTTCTGCCAGGATGTGACCAGAGGCGTTGCAACAGGGCAGGCCTAGGGGGCCGAGCTAGACGGGGGCCCCCAGAGATGGCCGACACTGGTCCGTATCAACGACACAACTTGAAACCCCCTTTAGGCACTGACATCTCCCTAATGGGACCTCCTACCTGCTCGGCTGCTAGTAGGAGAGGCTGATGACTGACGTTAACCATGAAGCAAACCTATCCAAGGGGAGATGTTTTTAACAGTGTCCTGCTGCAGCCCTCACATTCATTGCACTGCAGTCAGCTCAGGTTAAAGTGAAAGCCGTCAACAGGTCTGAAAGCTGCAAAGACGAGAGTCAGACCCAGACTCAGACAAGGAGTGTGCGCCAAAACTGACCGACTGGCAAACTGAAGGTCTGGTTGGGAAAAGAATTAGTGGGTCTCACTGTTCAATCTGCATATTGAGATCATTAAGCAAACTGGTTAACATCAACAAACATGACTCATTACTTCTCCATTGAGAGACACCGCCATCACCAGAACCAAATCCGTCTCCCTCCCCACTGCGGATGCCAAGTTCCTCTGTGTTAGAAAAACAGCTTTTATAGACTTTTCTATAAAAACACCACAAAAAAAGAGAGTTGGGCCCTCAAGCTGCAGCAGTCAACAATATCTTAGTTCCTTTGTAATTCAGTGATGGGAGCTAATGCTAATAGCCATGTTGGGTTTGGCACACTGGGCCCTGGACAAAGATGAAGGATCAATTTAAGTCATTTTATCTACTATAGCCGTGTTTCCACTGCAGGAACTTCGGGGTAATTTTACGGGGCCAGCCCCGTTGGTGCGTGTTTCCACTGCAGGAACCTCCCCCACAGGGCCATTTACAGGAACTTTTACAGGGGCCAACGGAGTACCTACTCCAGGGTAGGTACTCCGTTCGGCCCTGAAAAGCTCCTGGGTGGGGCTCGAGGTTAACCCGGCGCTGATTGGCTAAAGCTAGAGCAGGCTCTGACGCTACCAGAAAGCACCAAAACAACCGGCATTTTTAAAAGGGGGAGCAGAAGGGGAGCATTAGCCTAGCAGACACCGCTGTAAACAACAAGAAAACAGCAGGAAGATGTACACAAATGGACCGACGGTGAGGTGCAGACATTGATTGCAGTCTACAGCACCGAGGAGATTCAGAGGGGGTTTGAGTCATTGCGGCGAAATGAAAATATCAGCGCACCTCGACACGCTGGGGATCCATCACGCCACAAAACAATGCCGTGAAAAGTAAAAAAAAAAAAAAAAAAAAAAAAAAAAAACTCAAGCAGGATTACAATCAGCCGCCATGTGCACAAACACACAAACCAGAAACGCGGCTACCGCCTCAGCTCCTTCCATCCTTCTTCGTTGTTGTTATGATTTTTGTGCATGTGCTTGTGACCTGCCTGGGTGACGTCACGGTCGAAACTGTAGCACAGCGATTAAGCGGCGATCGAAACTCATGACGTCGCCGCGGGGTCCTACTCTGCAGTGGAAACACGACCACTGAGAGGGCCGAGTGAGAGGACGGTTCCTGTAGAAGTTCCTACCCCCTCCCTTTACCAGGAACTCCTGCAGTGGAAACACGGCTTATGAAACAAATGTGAGCAGTTTTAGAGCCAGAAGACCAGATGTTATGAAATTCTCTCTTGGCACTCCTGATGTGTGCCATTCACAACATCATGAGGTCACTATGATCTTGAATGTTGACCTATAAAGATAAACTATGCAGGATTTTTCCCGTGGCTATGCTACATTTTTACCCTAAAAAAAAAGCTCCAGAGTAAATACATGACTTGTGACTTGTTACGAGTGAGAATGAAGGCTCTCTGCCTTCCACCTGGCATCTCATGGCTGAAATCCAACCTTGCAACATCAGTGTAGTACTTCGCTGCCTCCCTAGTGTCCCAGCTCTTGTCTCTGCGGCACCGTGACACAAACACGCTCCGTTACCCGCAATCTTTTGTCTGTGACAGTTTATGTTAAGACTACACAAAGATACACGTCATAACATTGTATGTTATATAACACCATTTCGCTGGCTTCGTTGTAAACAAATGCACATGGCCAGGCGGAGGGTTAGCAAAACAGAGGAAAAGCGACGGGACTTGCATAGTTCCTCTTTAACTACCAAAATTGTATCACCCAAGTACATGTTTATGTCAAATCTGGATAAAGTTTTGAGACATCACATTCAAGAGGCCAAAAGCATGTTTTGTGAGGTCACAGTGGCCTTGACCTTTGACCTTCAAAATCTAATCTGTTCATCCAATTGGACATTTGTGCAAAATCTAACTAGATCCACTTTAGGAGTTTCCAATATATTCTGTTCAAAAGGCCATAGCCATGTTTTGAAAACACACCTTGACGTTTAACAACTAAAATCAAAAAATAAGATGGCTTAGATATTATGATTGAGGGTGCTGCAGGTTACACACCACGTTTCAGCAAAAATATCTTTACTGCCTCTGTCATCTTCTCTACAATATAAAGTAAGTTGCTATGGTCTTTAACCCTGTCCCTGTGCATATCATTGATACACTGTACATATGTTGAGAACTCACCACAGATGCACCCCTGCCGGTCTGCAGGCCTCCCAGCCACGGCATGTTGATGGGTGTGCCAGGGCAACTGTGGGTGTAAGGTGTGGTGCCATGGAGTGCAGCGAAGTCGTCTCGTGCGTGGACAACCAGGAAGTCATCACCTCCAACACTGCAGATAGAGTAGTATTTGGCATGAAATTTCATGACAATGTAATGTACTTTTTACAAAACTAGAGCTGTTTAGTTGAGAAAGCTGGCAGGATGCACATAATGAAGATTTCACATAAAGAGATTAATCATCCCGAGACGGGAAAAGATGCGGTAATTCAGACCGTACTGCCTTGTTTGTAACGGTGTGTTAACTTCAATAAGAATAAGAACAAACACCAACAGAGCGTGTCCTTCTTCTGAGATTCTATGATAATATCTCATACGCATATTATGCTGCACCATGCGCGCACACACACCAACAATGCAGATGCATATATACCACCTACACAGCCCTTACTGACCCATTAACTCTCTCCAGTGCCCGTAGCCTATTTAGCTCTATTGGTATGGAGGTGAAAAGGTGAGACGATGTTACTCTGCATGAACTCAGCTGCTGACACACACACAGAAACACACACAGACACAGATTGCCCTCTTACCCTTTGGCCTCAGCCTCATCATCATCGATCCAAGTTAAGATCTGTGTGGCCAAGATGGATGACACATCCAGCTCCTGAATGTCATGGGTAGAGGCCATGACTAAACAATTACGATTTGCCTGGGAGACAGACCGAGACAGAAAAAAGGGAGAGGTGGGTGACAAAGAGGATAGGTGTAGGGGGGAAATTGGAAAATTTGGGTGATTTAATCTATGTGCAAAATTGGAAAAGTTAGACGAACCACAAGAGCAAGAGATGTTTTTATTGAACTCTATTTTGCCTAAGGTCCCAAAACTATACAGCTCTTTCTCTTAAATGATGACCTGAAGTGCACCCTCCTTTGATCATTGTTGAGAAGAGGCTAGTAACGCTGCTTCTCCTTTAAATAAATAGCTGCATTCAAGCCAGAGTATCACAGTATTAAACTTCTTTCAATATCAAACAAAGAAAAGACAGGCTTAAAAACATCAAAGGGGGTACAAAGTAGTTTAGCTGTGGTGCCACTTGTCAGAGGAATTTCACATTTGCTCTGAATTTGAATTGTGTGCTTCGAATTTGAAGGTGTTTTTGTGAAAATGACGCTGCGACTTGAATTGGTTTTGTTTTTTTTATTTATGCAAATTTCAGTTTTCCTTGGTTAGTGGCAAAACAGTTTTACAACACTAGAAAGTCCAGTTATTATGCACACCCAGGCTAAAACTAATAATAGTGGTATCGCCTTTGGGACCCAACATATTATAACTGTATAAAGTTATAAAGGCACTGAGCAACATTAACATTATTTAGTATTTCTAGCAATCTGTCAGTCCAATACTCGTCTCCTTTTAGCTTTGTATTTGGTCTCCTCCAAGTCCTGTGGCGAATATCTGTCGCTTTAGCTGCTAAAACCAAGAAAATAAACCGAAAGAATGCTAAAACCAGACTACGAGCTTGCAGGGAGACTGCTGAGATGGGTAATTAGTCGTGGTGAGTTTGTCACTGTCACCGAAGATGACCCCCGCTGTTAATATAAACTCTGAAGGCGAGATTCACAGCTAGTTTGTGTGCCAGTGAATGTTTGATGAATCCAATCCCACAGACGGTTGCATGAATCTTAAAGTAGTTTCGACTTTAACACATTTTTTTTTGTAGCACAGTTTTTTGTTTGCAGTTTTATAACAGATACAATTGATTTGAACATTTCCGTCTGTTTGTATATATGTATATATGTCTGTATACTTATGTTTTCCCAGTCACTTAGAAAAAACAAAAATAGTTTCAATACCAAGATAATACCAATTGAATCACATACAGATTGATACCCTTATGAAGTCACGTGTGCTTTTCTCAAGGTAAAGTGTGCAGTTCAGTTACATCAGTGTAAAAGAGTTGTACCTTGTTGATGGCAAAGGCTGTGATGATGTCAGATTCCTTGTGGATGATGCGTGCCTTTCCTCCAGGGCAGGCCATATCTGACTCAGACTGCACAGAGGAGCAAATACATGCACACACAGACACACACACACATAAATAAATCACCATAGATGGGGATTCAATAATTACAGCCGAAACATTGGTAAACATACCCTGCATACAAATACAAACAGCAATAACTTCCAGTACATTTCCCTTCATGCTACAGAGCCAATGACCTGACAAGATCCATGTGAGGAGTTCATACATAAACTGTCAAATTATATGCTGCAAAAAGCTAAAAATAAAAATATATAAAAAAGGAAGTGTCAGTCTGGGCTTGCTTTCTGTTTCCCACACCGACTATGCACTCTGTTAATGTGTTTGTCTTGCCTTGAGTTATGAGAGGACATGTGAGGTGCATTAGGCTATGCTGTTAACCACAATAGCCAGCCTACAGTAACTGGTGTGGTGCTGTTAAACAGGATGAGCACAAGAACCCTTGAGCAATGAGCACAAGCACACACTGCACTATATGGGTCGTATGGAATGTATGCAGTATGCTGTATTGTAGCTCTGCATATTATATGTTACATTTTGATGCCAAAATTACTCAACATGAGACAGGCACCCTTACAACATAAGATTGAATTAAAGTCTACGGCATTTATTCAAGGGGAAAAGACCATGTCTCTTTCTGTCAGATGGAATAAATGAAAACTTCACTTGCAGAAATCTAAATATGGTGGTTTGCCATTTTTGCAGCGCACATAATCCCTGTGGGACGCAGATTCACTGCGACAGTGTTGGGCCCATTAATCAGAAGCTATTCAGCTTCATAGCTCGTCCTCTGAGAGACTGGGCTAATTAACACCGAGCCAAATGGAGTAGCTATAACATGGCAGCTTGCACAGTGAGAGACAGAAGATTAGAAAACCTCTCTGAAGCATCAGTGTACAGTATAATTCAAGATTTATGGTCCACATTCACATGAATATTTAGACTGTTAAATGTAAGATTAATATCAAACACTAAGGAAGAGGGGGGAGGGGGTGGGTCATGGCTTTGGCAATATGTGTACATTAATTCTGTCAAGATGACAGTTTTCATGTTTCTTTGATTATATATGACAGGTCCCATTGAGGACTGTGCTGTAGAAAGTAAGTACAGTCACATGATGTGCGTGTTCCCGTATCTAATCAACGGTACTCTTTGTACCACCCACACTACTCTTTCACGACATACGGTATGTGCGCAGTATGACACTGTTCACTCACATGCTTTGTCAAATCAGAAGTACTGTTATTTGAATCATGACAACTTCACACATTTTTATGAATAAAAAAAAAAGATAAAACAATGCCATTTTGTGCCGGTTAGTTCTTGGAAACATTAACTGCCTGAATAATCTAGCCATATCTGGTTTTGTCAACTGTGATCAAAGTCATCCAAATATTATAATGCTAATAAAACAAGTAAATGGCATGGTTTTACTTGTTAGATGTTTAATTGCCAATATTGTTAATTCCCATCATCTATCCTTGCAATGCTGAATAGTTTTTTTTTTTTTGACATATCTAAGATCAGTGCCACTGCAATACTTTATTCTACATAACATAGATACATATAATATGTGGCCTTCCTACAAGATGCCACAATAAAAATTTACGATAAAACTAATACTAAAAATCTGTCAGTATCTGATCACAGAATAAGTCAAAATGTTTTTGCCAGAAAGAATTACAGAAGGTACTGAGGTTTGATATCCAGCCCACTCACATACTATAAGCAACAATCTTTCCAGAGTAGCAGTACCTGGTTGTTTCCTGTCTCGTCCGTCCCTGAACATTTCATATTGTCAGTCTGGTCCTCAACCGACTTTAATGATTGGGGGGGAAGCAGCACGTGGCAGACACACCCAAACACACACACACAAAAATACACAACATACAACAACCAGTGATGAACCATGCAAACACACACACAGAAATTGAATTACTGTGATGTTAATCAAACAGGGTGTAATAATTTGAACAGAATTAAAAAGCATCGTCATGCAACTGGAGGCAGTACTAATACATGTGGTTGGCATGCGGAACAAAAAAAAAGCACAAAGGCGCCAACGAGGATGTAAAAAGCAATAATGGTGCAGTTTCTCTGAGGGGGGGAGGTACAGACATGTGTTGTGGATTTTAACAAACTAGTTAATGTGTTATTTGGTGACAATTAATACCATGTACTAGCTGTGCAACATGGAGGGAGGTCATGCAGTTGGTAGGAATGTGTAACCGTGGTGTACCTCATTCAGATCGCGTTTCTTGGTGAAGATGTTTCTAATGAAAGTCTCCTGTATTTCTTCCTGCTTGACCAGAAACTGCCACAAACGTTTCACTGGCAGCGCTGAATGGTGGCTGGTCCTGAAAAAAATAGCACATCTCCTGCATATTAACAATAATGCTCATTGAATCAGCTGTATCAGTTCACTGAAGCACAACTAAATGCGTTAAAAAACATTATTCCTGACGTGGTGCTGATCTGAAAACTTTACATATCTGTTGCTTAAGGCAAGACACATCAAATGCAAAAGCACAACGTTGCTCTTCCAAGAACTGTAAATCCCTACAGTATATATAATGTACAGGCCATGAGGAAATCTACAGAGGTCAGTCTGTGCAGGGATACAACTGTGGATCGATGGTTTGCCTGGATGTCTTGTGCAGTTACATCCGTTACTGGAGGCAAACTGTAACCAACAGTTCAGCATCATGTTATGTAACATTAATTCATGATGTTTAAAAATCTCTGGAAGCATTCTTGTAAAGGATAACTCACACAAAGGCTAACACGTTTCAAATTCAATAAAAAACTATTCTCATACAGTACATGTTGTTTAACTTGTGGTTCTGATCTTCAGCTCATGGTGTTACCTAAACGGGGTGTTGGACGGTTCAAACAGAGCCTTGTGCCTGAGCAGGGCGGGGCCAGGTGTGGCCGCTTCATCCTGGGGGTGTGTGGAGATATATTTGGAGGGCGGGCCCCCAAAGATCTCCAGTCTTTTCTGCAGCAACTGCTCCCAGCGCTGCAGCGTCTTCAGCACAGCGTGACACAGAGGAGAGCCCACAGGCAGATCTGCATTAAACAGAGGCGCGCACACACAAACACACACACACACGGAGGCAATAAGATTAGCTTAGACAGGCAGTGAGAGATAGGGAGGCTCTTATCTACATCCTGGATGCTACTACATCAGGGTGTGTGGTGTATTTAGGTGCTTACCTAATAGATCATATCCTGCCATTGGGTAAAAGGACTTGAGGTTGACCAACACCAGCTGAACCATTGCCAGACGCATTAAGCACCAACTGAGAGGGGAATAATCCATTACAAATCAGATTACAGTTTTGAATGTGAACACTCCAGATGGGTTTAAAGCCTTCAAAAAAAAAAAAAAGAAGGAACAATAAAGGGTTGTGTAGAGAATCGACAGCACTCTTAATAAGTGTTGCACTTTCTTTAATATAAAGAAACGTTTGTGTTTATCTGTACTGCTGCTGTGCGCTTCATATTAAAGAAAGTGCAACACTTACTAAGAGTGCTGTTGATTCTCTACACATGTTGATCTTTTGGACTGGCACCTGAGTATCACCGGAGAGTGAGCGCGCCTAATCTGCCTACAATAAAGGCTTGTCCAGACTGAGAATGTGGAGCAAAATCTAAAGGCACGTGTAACTGAGTAGAAAGGCCATGGACAGTCACAAATAGCTGTGGAAACATTCAGCTACTTCAAGCTGTTTGAAATGTGGCAAAGATGAGTCACTGTAACATCCACTTAAGTGCTGTCATTACCTGTATGAATTGTGGTTGGAATGCTCTCGTTGTGGAGAGTTGGGGTCGAACAAATCTTCATATTCGTCGTCTTCCTCGTCTTCATCTTGACTGCCCTGGCTCTCTTCAGAGTCGTACTCTACTCTGTTTTCTGACGGTGGCAGCTGAGGCTAAAAGACACAAAAACACAAACACGGCATCGACACGGACAAACACACAGTGAGTGTTTTAGTTTAACAGAACAGAAACATGCATTTTTTCTTTCATTTGCTGTCAGTCAACAAATTACCACTGTATTTCTATCACATTAAGTTTGCACCTGGTGAACAATAAATAAGAAACATTATCCCAATGGTAGGACAAATCAGACAGAAAATAAAAGGAAAGGGGTTGATCTAAAAAAAGGACTCTGCTTTTTGTTTTTACCTTGGCTATGAAGTAATCCCAGATGCTGAGCTCTGGGGGGACAAATCGTTCTTTAAAGATGGAGGCAGCTTCTTGTTCCACTACAGGCACATGCTTGGGACTGGATGGCCCCTCCCGCTCTATCCCTGACTCCTCTTTGGATCCACTGCGTGATGACAGAAGCCTGAATCGTCTGGACTTCCTGTCTGTGCCACTCGGGGAGGCTGGGGTGTCAAGAGAAAGTGTTTGTTAAAATACAATGATTTCAGCTGCCATCACCACCACACACACTTTTGCACTTGTGCATTCAAGCTTGATGTTGTTGTTTTTTCTTTGTTTTGCTAATGGCAATTATGTCACCTTTAAATATTGAACTATTTACCCAAAAACAAACACAACAGAAGCTCAACAAACAAAACTAGTTCAAATTGCCAACATTTCGTTAAATAAACAGGAGTTGCAGTTGCATTACATCATGTTTCCTCTGCTGAGCATGAGATAGCAGCACAGAGATAGTGAGGGAAACAGCCCCTACACTAATAGGTTGATGGATTTCTATATGACCTATGGATGGGAATCCAATTAATTTAGCAAGGCTGAACTGATTTAGCTACTGGGCCAACACCCAAATAAAACCCAACAGACAGTCAGACTGATAGAAAGAAAAAGCAACAGTCGCTCACCTGGTGGAGGTGTTCTCATGGGGCTGTTGGGTTTCTCTATGACAGGGATCCGGGCGCCCCCACCGAACACCGTCACCCAGAGCTTGCTGTTGAGAGGGTGCGCCACGATGCGAAACAGCTCGTTGCTGGAGTGAGTGGCCATGCCGTGAACAAACAGACTGAGGAAGACAGCAGTCAGGATCTCACAGAGCAGCACAGCCAAGCCTGGCTGGCTCTCCTCACCTGCTGAGCTCAACAGCCGAATCAGAGAGGCGATGCCTGGGGAGAGTAAAGGAGCGCAGGATGAAAACGAAGAGCGAAAAAAGTGGCATCTGTAGAAGCACTTCAAGTGTGTAAACTACAAGAATTGCATTTCTTTTACACAACATCACGTCATATGGCAAGAAACAGAGAAGAAGAACATTTTGTTTATTGTAAACCATTTTTTCGTGGAATACGTTCAAATATTTGATGGGAGGAGAATGACAATATTCTATATTTCTCTTCCTGGCAAGACTTTTGATGAACATCCACAGCAAACTGATCCTACTAGCAAGTAATTCATGTGTAGCCAGACTCTCAAAAGCAAATTACTTGCTGCCATTTTCTCCTAAAACTATTTCAAAAACAATTGCACTAGGTGCTTCCTTATTATGATCAACATGGGCGACGTATTTTATTTCACAGATCCCGTGGTTACCATCCCGCTGCTGTAAATACTCACTGGAGCACTGGAAAAGAGTCCCCATCAAACACAATATTCACTCACATTTAAGCCCTATTAGCTAGAAAATAAAACAAGTAAACGGCTCTTTCAGGAATTTACTGAGTCTCTATTAGAAAATAAACTATACCTAAAGCATGGACTGTTTTTAACCATCTTAATCTTCAAAAGGAATGAATCAACTTGGAGATGAGTGCTAATGACAGGAAGGAGAAGCTGCACTAAGTTGTTGTTTATTTGTTGGCAAACAGAAAAGTGTGTTTCTTTAAATTAAAGCCAAAAAACGTATCTGTTTTGCTTGATTTACCTGGCCACTGTGCAGGAGAAGTGTTGGGCTGCACAGACTCATCCATGCTGACAGTTCTCGCTGGCTGCTTCTGAGACAGCAAAACACTCTGATACACAATCCCTGTGAAATGGTTCACATGGCTGTGGGAGATGAAACAGACAAACAGAAATGGACTCCATGGATTCAGTGCAGAGACACGGAGCAAAACATTTATATTAAACATGAAACGCTGTGCTCAAAAAGTGAAATTAAAAAAAAAATTGGGTTAGGTGGTTTAAATTTATAATGCCTAAAAGTTTTATTTTAAATGTTTCGACTTGGAAAACAATAGTTTCTAAGAAAGAAGCGTCATCATGAGGAGAAACCCTCCGTGATGAAGGAAGCAGGTACAGTTCACAGTAGTGCATTTAGGCTTCATATGAATGTACCTGTTGGTTGCTTACTTCATAGTGAACTAACTCAAACTGACGGTAACGTGACAACAGAGACACGGAAAAGCAGAGCATGTATCAAAATGTTGTCAGCTTGGCAGCAAAACACTCAACCCCTGCAACCTACATCTTGAACTACATTTTAAAAAATTCACGCTCTCTTACGCTCGCTCTCTTGCTCACACACTCCAGAGGGAAAAAATAGAAACAGAAATTCATCAAACCTAAGCAGCGACACATCCTAGGAGAGTTTATTTCATAGTTACCATAACAAAGATGGTATTAAATTAGAAATAGCCTCGCAAATTTAGTTAGACTGTTCAACTCCCAGTAGTTTGTGCGAAGCAGAGGGTGAGGAAGATGCAAAACCAAGTGATTTAATCAAACTGGCTAGAGTTGTGTGAAGTTTGAAACACTAAAATCAGAGATCTGACTAATGAAATCAAAGTCTAATGAATGTTTTCTCTCTTAGATAACAAACATCTCCCTTCTTCACACATATTCTAATTGATATTTGCATTTATATCTCTGGTGTCATAGAACTGTTGCTTAAAAAAAAGAAGCTCCATGTCTTTTCAAGCTCAAGTTTAGATAACTCTGTACAACAACATCAAACAATTTGGCAGAACGGAGACGGGAACAAACAGGAGCACAGCTGTATGCCAAATAGGTTATTTAAAAAAAGAATAAAAGAATCCAATGCACAGTCATTCAGCCATCCAAGGTTTAAATCCTTCTGGGGTTGTTGATAAAGTGAGTTATGGTACCTACGCCTCTTAAATTAACAATGTTCCTTCCATCTGTCAAACCCAAAGATCAAATTAAGTATTTACAATGAGAATGATAAACAGCAGCCACGCAGCTTCCATGAATTATTCTCAACATGATCAAAACAGACAAGTGACTGTCATATTTTTGGTTAGCAAACTTCCAATATGTTTTTTTCTTTTTCTATGCCTTGAATCACATCACTTGAGAGCTTTATATAAAACCAGCCCAAAGCCTAACGCATGTACTAAAATGACTTTTCATAAACAAAACCTAAGACATCCTGAAAAGCATTTTCCATTTCGTTCTCACATAATGTTTGACTTGAACTGTATGTGAGCATTACCCTCTCATTTTAAAGTATGCTTGGTTACCAGCAGTCACATCCCCTTCCCACTTATTTCGTGTTATTCTGCTCCAATAAGCCTAAAAAAAAACTCTAACACACAAACAAATGTAAGCAGAGGACACAAATTAACATTACTTTTGTCAGTATTTTGTCTTTAAATGCTACAAAAATCGGATCGCTCGTGACACATAAATAATCCAGTGGTGGCTAGTGCTGTTAATGGAGTCGTGTCAGGGTGAATGTGGTGGAAAATGAAAAAGTTGTATCAAAGTCAAGCATCGCTTGAAGACATATTAAGAATTCAAGAATCTTGCTCGGAGAGATGCTGCCCTGTAGATACCCACTATGAACTCAAACCTTTTTGAGTCACGTTGCATAAAAGCTTTTTCAGAGACATGAGCTGGGACGTGCAAAGATTTATTTCCCTACATCCCCAAATCATTGTCAAGAAATGGATGGTTTGAAAATAGCTCAAGATTTATGATGGGTAAGTGATGTGATGCATGGCTTCAGTATGAAACTGCAAATTATGGAGCAGTCCCTGTAATGACAGACTACAGAGTTAACAGCCTAAAATTAATGGTAATAAGAGCAAAAATACTGAGACACCTACCTGTAGGTATGTCCATCACACAGACACTGATATATACAGGCAGACAAGGAGGCAGCTAATGTGTGCAACACGTAGATCTGAAGTAAGAGCAATGATGAGAGAAAAAGAAAAACATGAATTATAAAATTGGGTTGTGATTTTTTTCTTCAACTTGTAAGCAAAAGGGTTATTTAGACTCTGTAGGTCTATTCAGCTCTGTAGAACTACATAACATCTTTCAGCTCATTGTTTCAAGGCTCAGAACCTCAAGGTTTCCATTCACTCTCACTGCTCAAGAGCCAGGCGTTGATGAAGAGCAAAACAAGGGCTTACAGGAGAGAATATTGGTCTTACATTAATCAGGCTCACACAAACGTGTCGTCTAGTGACTGCTAATGCATCTGTTGGATGTGTAAATATGCTTCTGTTTGCTTAAGAGTAAGCTGTACTGTATATCAACTCAAAAGTGTGATAATACATCAGTGCTGCATCTACTACTCCTTTCCATTGCCCACAATTGGCCAAAGATTTATTGGAGGGTTAACACACAAACTATGGCCGAATTCCGATTCTCCCCTTAGCCCTAGCCCTAGCCCTTGGCCCTAACCCTTCGTTTTGCGCGTTCACGTGAAGTGGTAGGGGTGTCCCAATTCTGGTTCAGACGAGGGTTAGGGGGAAGTGGTAGGGCTATCTCGCCCTCGAAACAGAGATTTTTCAGGGGCACACTACGGACCGAGGGCTATGGCAAGTTTCCCAGAATGCATCTTGCGGCAACCAGCAGCTGTTTTATTTCTCACTGTAGCGCTGTTATTACGTCATTTTGTTAAGTTTTAATATTTTTTAATGCGAGAAAGTAGCTGTTTAGATCCCCAATGTGCAGTCGGTTTATCCAAATGACGGCTGTTTAGACGTTTGCTCCGATGTTTTTCGGAGAAGTGAAGCTCCACGTTGGAGCCTCCACCTGTGGAGCAGATCAAAGGCTGGTCACGGAGACACCACCCCGTCCGGAGAGCTTGTCAGCCGGCCAACCTCCCGACCTCGTCCCGGTAGAAAAGACGACCGCTAATTAACTTACCCGCAGGGTTTTAAAGGTTTACCGCCGCGTAGTTACATTCTTTTTAGGAGATAAATGCTGGTCTCATTGATGAAATGTAACAATTGTCGCATTCATTTGTTTGAATTAAAAGTGAAGCTTCATGTGTTTTGGACACAGGAGCAGCACTGCCTGGGGGATCTGTAGCCTATACAGAAATCACCACATTTACATCAATAAATAAATGTTTTACAATGAACCGATCAGTCTTCATTAAATTTTATTTTATTTTATTAAGTTAACGTGGTTCTGAATAGAGGATTTGTGACAAAAGCTCGTCACGTCTGCTTATGTGAAAGCCAGCAGAGACGACTGATGACGTATGTGATTGTTGAAGTGGTGTCCCAATTCGTAGGGGTTGACTTTCAACCCTACTCCTTGTAGCTCCGTTTCAAGGGCAAGGGTTAAGGGCTAGGGGGAGGGGTAGGGATGAAAAATAGAATCGGAATTGGGCCTATGAATATAAAATCTTGTCCACATTATTTTTCAACACCCATACTGTACATAATAACAACTTAAAACACAATAATTTTCATATCTGTAAGAATAACTACCTTCAATGGTGTAGAAAATAAATACTGTATATCTTATGTCATGGGCACATCTTCTATTATGATCGATTGGTTTCAATAAAATTCTAACACTCTTGCTAAAAAAAAACACAGAAAACCGCTCTTAGTGATTTGGACACAATAAATGTGACCAAAGACTGTCTCACCTCATTGTTGACAACATCAGGGTGTGGAGGAGAGTCGAGTGCATTGATGGTCTGCAAGATGTCATGAGTCAGGTTGGTCAGGTAGACGATGGGATTGGCCACCACAGTCTTTACGTTGGCTGTGCAAGCCATCAGGAGAGGGATAGAGGTTGGCTGGGAACTTGCTGTCGCCACTGACTGGATGGAGTTGTCCTGTGGGCAGAGGACAGGGAGGAACATGTTAAATCAAAAAAAGATGCCCCCATGAACTGATATTGTTGATCACAGTAAACTAGAAATACTGCCTCATGGTCATATGACTCAGCTAACCAGTTGCAGGAAATATGGCCACCAACTCCCCTTCCTGAGTTACAGCATTCAACGATGGCCAGGAGAGTTTTAGCATTACGATATCACTGTGACGGCGGCCACTGACCATTTAAAATGTCAACACTTCATCATTTCGTACTGTTGGACATTTGTGTTCATTTCTGTCAGAATCGATGTTTGATTTTGCAGAAAAGGAAAAGGTTTCTGAGGTCACTTTGCAGTTGCACACCAACATCGTATCAGTTTATTTTTTTGAGTCCAGGTGGACATTTGTGCTGAGTTTGAAGAAATTCCCTCAAGGCGTTTACCGAGATATGTCGTTCATAAGAATGGGACAGCTGATCGGAGAGATGAACAACCAGAAAACATTATTCTTCCAGCCGTGGCTGTCTCTGGCACAGAGGTATAATAAAAACATTGTTCAGTGTTCTCAAAAAAAAACACACATAACTTGCATCACACCACAGTAAACTAGGAATAGATGCGTAGAACTTTTTCATCTCTTTTTCAGGAGGGTTTTAGGAGGGAGACAGCTCACAAAGAAAGCTAGGAGCTGAACGGTGCTGCTTTGAACTGTGAATTTTATTCCTGAGCCATAATAAAGACAGGATGAGTCAACTGCTGGAGTGTCATACATGATTGTGTGCTTATGAGCAGACTGTTTTCCAGTGTACGCGTGAATGACATTTAAAGAGCAAACACAAAAAGAAAGAAAACACAAGGAGAAGAGCCTTTCGTGTGTGTTTACAAGATCTCTGAGCATGACTCTGCGTGTAAGAATACCACAGACTTCTGTTCATTAGGCCTGATGGATCACATTCAGATGTCACTGGGTTCCTCAACAGAAGCTACACACACCGAAGTCAAGATAGTCAAGATAAAGGGAAAAAAAACACACGCACAAACATTTCCTAGACAACAATAGAGAAATTTGACAACTATGGGACGAGAGTTGGGACAAGAGAAACTACTTTTTTCAAATCAAAGTACAAGAGTTGAAAGGACTCCCAGTGCCCATCGACTGTGCTAACATTCAAGAGTGTTGCTCCCATGTTGGCTCATTGAATTGTTTACCTCAACCAATAGTCAGCCTGAGGCACGGTCTCCCTTAGGAGGCTTGGAGATTCAGCACAACCTGTCAACCCATTGCGGGAGGTGTGCAGACAATCGCCAATGCACAGTAAGTAGATCTGAGAGAGTGTGTGTGTGTGTCTTGGGAATCTGGTTGCATTAAGACAAGCTTTCAGATGGCTTCAAGTTCGTCTTTCATTTGTACTTGGCCCCTCATCTGCTCAGTATCCCTCCCCTCAAACAGAATACGTGATGACTTGTGCCGTTATTAATTTACTTGTACTCTCACTTATGCCTGTGGTTTATTTGATCATCTTCCTGTTTTTGTTTTAGTGTAATCACCAGTCATAAAATCCCATAATTTAACCTGTCTGTAAAGCACTTTGTGTAAATAAGCACAGTTAAAAACAATAAACATTAGCCAGAGATATATAGAGTAGTAATAATTAATATCAACAATGTCCCATTTAGTTTGTGCTGTCAGCTATTTCCAGAGCCTGACTGCAAGACAGAAATGATCAAGTAAATCTTATGTGACACTGTGATACAGTAAACAAATATTTGTCTTTTAGATAGATTAGTATACAACCACCAAAAGCCTGCAGCATTAGCAAATCATCCAACTAAACATTAAAATTTCTTTGTCTATTAATTGCTAAATAATTAATTGTCACTACCATCAGCAACCTAAAGAGTCAGGCAGAATAATTATTTAGTGGAAACACTGTAGAGCTGGACTAACATGGTTTTTGGTGTGCATGTCCTAATTACCTGGTGAGACTCTTGAAGCAGCAGGATGAGCTCCATGCGAACAGAAGCCAGTCCTCCACCATGGGAACCATGCAAGCTGCAGTAGCTCAGGAACATCCTCAGTAAGGGCTGGTTACTCTGCAGCCAGTGCCTCCTGCTCCTCTGGCTGTCGGCACGAGGGCTCCCAGGCTGCAAAACCAGATGGACAAATAGTTCAACATTCCTGTAAATATGGCAATGGTTGGAAAACTTGTTGGCTAGTCTTCAAATAAAAGCCAGACATATGAGTGATGAAAACAATAAAGTGGTGGGTCTTTGAAATGTTATTTTAATTTATAAATACACATTAAATGTACTGTGCCATGGTGTATAATAAGGTTTACAGCAGCATGGTAGAAGGGTAATAGAGGTCTCACCACCAGAGATCCAGGGACAACTGGATTGACATGACTCATTGTTACTATGTTCTTCTTTTATTACAGTGAGTGTTGCATTGATTTTTGCTCATGAAACAGTCAACATATCTAAAGGCAACCAGCTACATAGACCAACCTGTTCCTCCTCCACCAGCCCAGAAACAGGGGCATCACCCTGGGCAGACAACTCTGGCAGGCAGGGCTGGTAGCTGCAGCAATGCTGGAGAGCCACCACCTTGGGAAAAACAGAATTTCATCTTAAAAAAATCAATTTATCAGGGAGGATTTTATCATTCATGCGTGGGAGTGGAAGCAAAAACATTTCACCAAAATGTCAAACTGTTTTCATAGAAGGCAAACAACTTCATAGGAGAAAACCACTTGGGTTATTTCCATTATGAGGTTTATACAAACTGACACATAGAGATAAAATCTTAAAACAGTGAACATGAAGACAGGAGAGATGTGTGAGTGTGGGAATTATGCAAGTTGTAAATGTTTTATTGAGTGAACCTAAGGGTACAGTCAAAATAATGCTTCCCCACTTAGATGGATATTATAACAATATTAAACAAAAAAAAATATTATGGGTTTGACCTTTTAAGTGTGTGAGTGTGGAATTACCTCTCTCTCTAGCCACTGGTAGAGCTGGAAACGTAGTTTTCCCCCGTCAAGTTCATACCCTGTCGACAGTGTCCGGAGCTCATTGGTCAGAATCTTCAAGCAGGCGGTAAACTTCAGCTGGGCCGACAAGATGTCATCAGAGGGTGTGATGAAGTCATTTGCGTCTTCGCTGTCCTCTCCCGTCACGGTTTCCATTAGCGGTGACGCGGCATCCTGCGTGTCCTGGAACACACTGCTGCTGTCTGCAGTTCTACCGCTCTTACCATTTTTAGTTTCTTCTTCATCCTCGTAGTCCTCCTCCTCCTCCTCATCTTTGTCACTGTCCCACTTCAACTCCAGGGGCTCGTCTGGTAGTGTCACCGACGGCTGGCTCCAGTCAAAACTTAACACTGAATCTGATTTACTGTTGGATAAGCTGTTCCCGTCTGACTCATAGCCATTCAGAGCTGGTTGAGACCAGTCTGGGTCTGTTGCTTGTCCGTTCTTACTCCCAACACTGAGTTCACCGGTGATGCCCGTGTCCTCCTGGTTCAGAAGTTTGGAATGCTTGTGGACTTTGGGCATCTTGGAGAGGACTTCAAGTGCCAGCATGGGGCAGCCGGCATGTAGGTGTGCATATGCAGCTGTGAAAAACAGTCTTCTCTCCTCCAGGCTGATGGAGTCAGCCCTGCGACCCTCGGCGGTCAGGCCGACCTTAGCTTTGTCCGAAGAGCCAAAATGGCGGCGAAGGAGCAGTGGGTGGGTACGGAGGTAGGTGTAGAAGTTGAAAACCTCAGGGTTGCACGGAGACACAGAGGAGGGACCTGTCATAAATATAAATGAAAAATAAAAAGAAAGAAATAGTAGTTATGAGAAAAATACTGCCACTTTTCCAGCTCCGACCACTGTGAGCAGATGGGACACAGAAATGGAGCTACAGCTGGCCAATCTGCAAAGAGCTGCAGCATGTTAGCAGTAGCACTGGTACACAGCCAAACAATCTGTGGTCACTTATAGGTGAGAAGAAGGTGGAGTATGCGTTTGAAAACTGACCAAATGGACAGAAAGGCAATGCTTTAAGTTAAATCGTTTTATATGGCATGAACAATGTCAAAAGAGCAGATTAAGGCCTGACTAAAGGCCCAGTCAGGACAACACATTATCTAAGTTAGAAAAAACATTTTCACCTCTCCATACGTCAGTATTTTTTTTCTCTAAGCATATTGGATGTGCTTTCAGAACATCATTTATGAAACACATGGGATGTTAATATGGGCCTGGTTTGGCTCTTAAGTCAAATGAGGTTCATATTAAGTTCAGCTCATCATATATCCTTAAAGCAAGCCATGTATATTTTCTTCAATTAACTGGTCTTCTGTATCCCGTAGGGTGCAATTACTTGTGCAATTTCACATACTTAAAGGACCAAAAATACTTGCAAAACTGAGACGTGTTATGAAAGTACAGGATTCGACCTTAGTGCCCTAAGTCTGCAGCACAGCTAGTCTACAATATTTGTATAAAATAATATATAGAATCGACCGGTTAACAAGTAAGTGTAAAAAATACTTTTCTGTATTATAAAAATCTCACATTTGCTCTCAGTAGAATCAAAACTGTTGTTAGTAGGCTGCTCAAGTAGAGTGTCCAAGGCTTTGCTGTAGTCCTCCAGGACCCAGTGAGCCATGCTGCGCAGAAAAGGGTCTTTGTGGGCTGGAATCTGAAATGCACAGAGCAATTACAATGACTCATTCTAGTTCCTGCAGTGTATTAATTATGACATCCTGGAGTCTAACAGCGCTGGATAGTTTGATAGAACGGTTCATTTTCCACAGCAGGGAACAGTAGCTTGTGGCTGTGACAAACACATCCTCTATGCACCTGTTTGTCTTGTCCCAGAACATGTCTCTGGAGGATTTTTTTGTAGGTGGATGACGTCTCAAACTCAGACTCATACAATCTGGAGATCACCAGAGCCAGTTGTAGGTCCTGCATTTTCTCTAGACACACCTGGAGAAGGAGGAAAATGGGAAAAAAATGAGACCCTGTGCTCACAAAAAGAGTTAGTGGATATAGCTGAAGTTGTTCTGGTAGCTTGCCACTGGTAAGGTGTGAGGTGCATTTCAATGAGACTACCTCCCAGCCAGAGAGACTAAAAAAACAAAGTCAATGATAGCCCATCGTCTAGGTGACACTCATTTCCATAAAATGCTCAGAGAATCTCCTGTTACTCACGCAGATAAAATTATATGACTCATTGCTTTAGGGACTTTCTAAACAGAAATAACCTTGATGAATAAAAGGTTAAGTAAACAAAATGACCAGTAGCAGCCCAGTGTTAATATGTGAGCAAAAAGATGGTGAGATTCATGTTTTTGTGGGTTAAAAACGACAGTTGCTCAAAAAATCATTCTTAAACACATTAACAAACTGAAAGAATACATATCAGAGCGCATACACAAAGGCCAAAGGTACTCACGTCTGTCTGGCTTTTACAACATAAAAAAGGAAAAAGGAGGTAATTCTATGGCAATATGTCTGATTTTTGTGTCTCTGCACTGGTGACAACTGTGGCCAGATGCATTTTGTTTTTTGGGCGTTTGGTTAATCCCCATTCCATAATATCATAGATATCTCATTATCACTTTCAGAGAATTTCTCAAAATTTCTTACAAACGCTCACTTGGACTCCAGTAAGAACTGAACAGACATATAAGAAGGTCTCTTCCATTTTGAAAACGGTTTGACTCCCTGACGAAGGCTTGTATGCCAAAACACTTAGGAGTTTTTAAAGGGTTAACATGACCTAGCCATAGGAATAAAGGCTTTTTAACTTTCAAAAGAGAGTGCCTTAGAGATTCCTTTTTTAATTGTCCCATCTCTAGGAAACAATTTCTGAGTCCCATAAGCGCTCCTTCAGAACTGATCAGACTTTGGTCATCAAAGGGTCAGGTCACAGTGGCTTCATGTTCATGTGCGTTAAATAAGGAAGGCCTACATGCAACCTAGCATTCAGAAGCACTGAAAATGGACATTCATAATGTATGTTTGGCTGGTGCTGATGCAGAGATATGCAGAGATGTGCTTTTGTAATTATGGTTTTCCTAATTTTTACTCTGTCAATCACTGCCCCTGACTATGAATTTTACAGATTAAAAAAGCAGCCGTACTTGGCTCAATTTATCCTGAATGCAAGGTCTTTAACTTGTGCATAGCGGGCTAACAAGTGGCACTTGCTGATGAAGGAACAAGGGTTTTTTTTTCAAAAAGTGTCAGGTCTATTTTCCACTTGCCTCAACAGCATCCTTAAGGGAACCTGCCAGAAGGAAAAAGGCTGCAGAATGCTGGAACCGCTGTTTTCCCAACAGAGAAAAGGCATTTTTCAGTGCTGCTTTCCTCCACCGGTCCTCGCTGAAGTTGTTGCGGAAAAACTCTGTCATTTTTGCATTCTTCTGAGACCTGGAGAGAATGATGTGATTCAAAACAACAAAACTGCTGTCACTGGTCTGCAGTGATCTGACACAATCTTTAAAGGAAGAGGCAAATATTTGTGTGACTGTATGTACATGTGTGCGCATTTGTATTTCATATGTAAATTCATGTCAGTGATGCCTACCTGTACAGTCCCCAGACCACTGCCTTCTTTTTCAGCGCGAGGTAAAATATAGCTGCATCCAGAGGATCATTGTTCCTCTGAAAAGAAGCCTTGGCAACCTGTCAGAATAGTGGAAAAAAATGCATTCAGCTCAGGATGAATGCAGGAGCTGTGGGCGTCCACAGTCCACAGCATACAGTCTTATCCACAGAACAAGTTGTAGCTTTATGGGTCATATCAGAGAGTAGTCTACTGTACTTTATAGCAACCTCAGCAAAATTCCACTTCCTGACAGCACTTCATGAATGAAGCAATCAATATGAAATGTATAGTGCTAACACACTAATGGTCAGCCTTAAAAGCAGTAATGTGTAGAAATAAAAGAAAGATGTTTGGCATTTTCACTTGAAAAATGACTAAAACCACTTATCAAAATAGTATAGATTAATTTCCAGTGCATTGACTTTCATACACATGGAAAAGCACCAGATCTAAAACTACATCAAAAATGCATTTGGTGATTAAAATAAGGCTACAATAGCTGACATGAATGTACTCAACTCCACCGAGGCACTGGTTTATTTGTTTATTTATTGTTGGATCCCCATTAGTTGTCACCATAGGTGACGACTATTCTTCCTGGGGTCCCCAAAAAGCAAGACAAATAACAGTTCCTATACAGTGTTCCCAAAATTGAAATCACAAAAAAAGTGTTCCCATTTCATATAAGTACATGTCCTCTTTTACTCTGACCGGCTACTGACTGAGCAAACTGCATCATTCTTACAAAACTGGAACAGGGTCACCATTCAATATCTAAGCACAAGTAACTTGCATTAACTGCCTCACCTTCTCAATGCACCTGCGCAGCTTGTTGGTGCTGCGCAGCCACCAGCCCACGCCCATGGAGCGGAGCTCAGGCCAGGTGGGTTCTCCCTTCTGCAGGGCGGGCAGCATGTTCAGAAGCTCCTCCTCAGCTTCAGAGTGGAAGGCCCACGCATAATGACATGTTGACAAACCTGTTGAGATGAAAATTGTATGAAAAACAAGGAATGTTCAGAATTTCATGAAAAGAATATCAACAATGCAAATATGCATTTAACAAAAACCTGATGAGCACACTGTGCTGTGCTCCTGTATTTACTGGCTGGAGTTGCACAGTCTGTTCCATATTAGGCAGCGAGTTGCCTATTACAGCTACAGTGTTGCACTGCCATCCAGTGAGGAGTCACAGATTATGTGCCTTGCTCATGGGTTAATTTACTGCAATAGTTGAGGATTTAAAAATGGTTATGGTTTATACTATGGCTTGTTTGCTTCTCTCCCTGAAACTTTTACCCTCAAAAACTTACAATTGAGATCTTCTCAGAAGGAGTGCAGGTTGACAGTTTTTAAAGCATCAAGTTGGTGCCTTAGAAGAAGCTACCAACTTCTTTGGCCTTTTTTACATGATTAAACAATGCCAAAAAAATGTAGTAAATACATATCTGTGGATTCTAGTTAGATCCTAAAAATAATGTTTCTATTGGTGTGAATATGGTCCTGTACAGTGTAATGAAGTCTTCCTTTGCTCACTTGAATCAGCTATGGGATGACCCCAATGACAACTGTTTGAAAACCCCCAAGTCACTGTACCTTGTCGTAATAGCTGTGCTCTGTGTGCTGGAGGCAGGGAGGTAGAGAGGAAGGTATGCAGCCTGACAGCCAGCAAGAACTTCAGACCGCACTCATCCAGTGTCTCTCCACCTGACAGCATTTCAAAAATGTTACAATATTATGTTGTGGAATGGGGAACTTATTCAATGCATTTCTATCCATCTATAGGGTCTTCATTTTATTTATTTATTTTTAATTCCCTTTGTACCTTTGCTCTTGCCCTGACAGTCCTTGAGGTCTGTGCTTGTGGTAGCAATGGTGTCAGCCAACGCCATGAGAGACATCTGCTCCATACGAGTTAATCCCGGCAAACTGGAGTGAAGGAGGTGGCTGGACAGGACCTGGGCATGTTCAGGACCGAACTGTGTAGGACTGTACTGGGATAAGTCAATAACCTACAGACAAGGGGAACACACAGAGGATTTGTGAGACATCACATAATAGAGATTGGCTGGAAATAACATTAAGAGACAGTATATCACGGCTGGATTCATACTTACAGAAAAACAAGCATAATATGTTGACATTAAGTCTGACTAATGCCTCAACCTTTTGACAACACCTGGATGCACAATTATGCATGTCGAAGGAACACACTGAAATACCAAGAGTCCAAAATGATGCAGTCCACTCACACATATTAAGTCTCCTTAGCAAACAGGAACTGACCTTGTTGCTTGTTTGCTCCTGATCGTTGTCCAGAGGGTCCAGCTCTGCTATGCTCGGTGTATGGAAGAGCTCGTCATAAGCATCTGTGTGACTGGAACCATGCCCACTGTCTCCACTCACGCTGCCCACTTTATCTGTAAGGAGGCGCAAGGCAGAGCTAAATTACTAAAGACATGTAATTCAGTAGAGACTTAAGGAAAAATACCCTCCTGCTGTTGAGACAGCAGAACAAATTAAAATACCAAAGAGCAAGATATGTCTTTTACAGTATACATGTTTCTGCTTTCATTCTCCTCACGTTGGATCCCCAGAGACACAATGAGGAAAAAAAGTCGGGAGGAAAAAGAAGAAGACCAAAGAGAAGGATATTATCCTCACTTTCTCAAACCTTGAGGCAGAGTGGCTAAAAATGGTAGTTACTTTCTCACTTTAGATACTGTTTCTCTAAATATGTTTGTGTACCTGCTTAAAAGCATGCCTGAAGACACTGTTCAGTGTTTGTCGAATTCAACATAGTTAAAATAGCTACAATCTTTTTTAATACAACCCTGTGGAAAATTAATCTACAATCTATCAAGACATTGTCATTATTATACTGCAACTATTTTCCACTGCAGGTGCTTGTTAATTGGTTGAATTAATTAATGGATCATTATGCTGCTGCCAATGTTTGTGTTCTCTTTGTTAGGGTCTGTTCGGGTTGATAAAATTTAAATTGAGTTAATTATCCTTACATGTATTCGAGGTTGGGTCTAGCTGTGCTTCGGTCCCTGTGTTTTGTTTTGTTTTAATTAATTAATGCACATCTGTTTCAGGTAACCATGGTGCAGAGTGCATTTCTTCTGAGTGTGAAATGTTTTTATGTCTTAAATACACTTACTTTAATTGACTTGAGTTGAATAGATACAGTGCACTTTTATGAATCAAACTGAACATCCTTTCTTGTCATTTTCTAGGTTCATGTTTTGTGAATATGGTTATATTTTCAGCGTTTTCTTTTTTTCCTACTAGAGCCTATTTTACCACGTATTTAGCTTTTTCCCTTAGACCAATTTATCTGTGGCCACATTGTCATCATTCACCACCATATATTTCTTGTAGGCCTTGTCGCTCTGTACACAGCTCAACAGAGCAGTTTGTCATAGCCAGACTGGGCATCAGGTGCCCTGGGAGACTTCTACCACATTGGTGGCTCAGTGGATCCTCAAAAGAGTTTTTTTTTCTGTCCCTTTGCTGGCTGTGTCTGTCATTTGGGGTGTAAGAATGCTGACTGCGTGTCAGAGTTTTTTATTTAATCGTTTGACACAATGTGAAGCAGAGATATGGAGATACATACAGTACTGTATATTACACTTCAGTTGTACTTGGAAATTAAAATATTCACTGTCGAGCACCTTATAGATTGTACTGATATAACTGATTAAAGGAAGGCCCACGCTCTCCCTGGTCAGCTACCACCATAAACAGAATCCAGTTCTGTGGTAAATGCTAATAGCTAAAACTGCACTGTGTACCTACCAGGTTTTGGTGACGTATCCTCATCAGCTGCCAGGAGGGCATACAGGGGCAGGGGAGGGATGGAGCTTATCTCCGTGTAGTCAGGGGTGGAGTTCTCTGCTTTGCTGAACATCTTTGGATCCCTGGCTGTGCTGCCTCCGGCACTGATGGTTCGAGAGCGCAAACGTTTCTCTGGGTTATTGGAACTGTCCTTCAGTGCCACGATTTCTCCGGCAATGCATTTCACCAAGTGGGAGAGGATGGCCTTGGCACGGTGAACCTTAGGATAGACAAATTATATTACACATTGTAAACATCCACATCATCCACAACAATTTAAGGAATTGGTTTGATTTACTACAGATTTGAACCTTTAAATAGTAAATCTTACTACCTGACTGTCAGATCAAATCAAGAAAAAAGATAGTTAAAGATTTCTTTAACTTACCTTCCCTAGATCCATGAGCTCCAGTAACTGTACAGGGTGGTATTGGGGCAGAGTGGGAAAGAGTTGGTGAGCTGCCTCAAAAAGCCCAGAATCTTCCATCTCTACAGGGAGGTCATAAGCTGTTCTCTTCCCACTGAGTTTTTGAGCCAGGCTCATCATCGACCTTGTCAGGGCCTTTTTCGGAGGGGCTAGTGAAGACATTGGAGCCCCAGGACCGAGTCCCTCCTCCTGGCTCTGTCTGACAGCTGAGATTATGGAGGAGACACTGCTGCTGATATCTGTGTCTTGTGCAATGGCGGCATTAGGTCTGGGCGGTGTTGGAGGCTGCCACTGGGAGTACACATGCATCTCACAGTCCATCCCTACCACTAAGATGCCGTCTCGTACCCAGGAGAGGGAGACTGGGATGGGCAATGAGCCTTCAACAGAAGAGACCAGATCAACCGATCGAAGCAAGACCAGGCGAGACAAGCTCTGGTCTCGACTGGCGTCAGATGAGAGACCCAGTTCTGGAGGCTTCCCTGATAGACGGCCGTACATATAAATCTTTGTCCCTATACCGACAGTCAGAACGTGTGACCCATCCTCTTGAGACACCCAGTCCAAATGAACAAGACTCTTACTAGTGGAGCCAAGACAGTTCTCGTTTGGTAACGAAAAGTCCATGTTACTTGGAATACTAGCGTTTCCATTTGTGCCGCTGTTAATACCACAGTGAGCTGTGGGATCTGCGCTGTCCAGGATGATGGTTTGCTCCAGAATCCACTGTGAACCACCGGTGGACTCAGACTGGAAGATGCCTATGTTGACCATTGGTTCTCTAGTGTTTACGAGGTTGGGGCTTGAAGTGAGATTTGAGCTACGCTGTACAGTCAGGGTTGGGGTCAGGTGGGTGTAGGGGGAGGATGCCAGTGTAGGAGGAGAAGTCAACAACAGTCCGTGAAGGTTCAGATGAGGTGTTGAGTTCAGAGGTGCGTTTGGTGTCTGCCTGTAGGCGACGGCGATCCGTCCCGTGTGACAGCAGCTGACCTCTATGGGCCGGCCTGGTACGCTGACTGCGCTGCTGTTGGGAAACCTTTCTTCCACCAAGAGGGGCCACTCCTCCCACTGGTACAGCAAGGTGTCCATGCTAAAGGGCTCCGTCGCCACAACGTTACACCTCCAGAAGCGTACCTTTCCATCAGAACAGGAAGTAGCAAGAAGGTAAGGCACACGGCCAGCTGGCAGAGAACATGACGCACTCAGGTGACCTAGGAGGACAGATGACAACACTCTATTAGGCTATTATTATTATCATCATATTAGTATTATTATTATAGAAAAAGCTTTCTTTCATATCTTCTTTGGAGAATTTCTTTGAATTCATTTGATTTTGGAGCTTTGTTTGTAATGTTTTGTGTGCTTTGTAAAACAGCACAGAAATATTCACCTTTGTCTGTTTCCATTTTTCATTCTAGCACAAACATAAGCTGATTTTTTCATTTGTCGACTAAAGCACAAGAACTTTAAAAACATTTTGGTCTAAACCCGTGTCTGTAAACTTCCAAGTAGCTTCTGAATTTCTCTTTGTGTGCCCTTCAATTAGACTGGCAAGCTTGCACTGAAAAATTCAGTTTGAATTCCCTTAAAAAAACAAACAATTAAGGTACAAGGAGAAATGCAATTATCATGACTACTATAATTAATTAATGTGCTGCTACTCAGTACTGGCCTTTTCATGCATGCAGTAACTCAGGCATTTTACCTCTAAACTGTGCTGTCTCTCATATCTGTCTACCATAGAGTTTGTATGTAATTTATATGTGACTGTGTCCTCAATGTCCCTCACCTGCTGAGGGGGTAACACTGATGGCCTCTACCCCTTCTGGCAGAACCATCTCTTGGCTGTACAATCTGTGTGTTGTGAGGCTGAGGCGACAGGCACTCTGTAGATTGGAAGTGCAGGGTTTACTCTTCTGAGTTACCGGAGAACTGAACGTGTCATAGCTGAACTGAGAGCTGTTCATCGGAGGCGCCGTGGGGGCATCCTTCTCCATCATGGTTTGCTCTGTGGGGAGAGGAATGGAAAGCAGGAAATATTACTTAGAAATCCTGACAGAATATCTGAGAACCCTTGCACATCACCTCATACTTCGTGACAAACACATAACTAGAGATATTATCTGACTTTGTCTAAAAATATACTTCTCAGTAGATGATGTACAATCCTACTAGTAAATACATTTTACAGACGTTTCTCCAAACCCTGCTCAGCTTCTTGATCATTACACAGTTACACATTTCTGAACCATACGACACAGTTATTGCTCTTAACCTGACATCATGATTTTGTCAGGAGGCTTGCAGTGACTTGTAACTTAGAAAACTGTCCAAGCTGCCTTTAATCTACTTCTAGGGAGATATAGAAAGGTGTTTTCTTGAAGCAACAATAAATCAAAACATGTCTTGCATCTCATGAACTGCAGGTGTTGTTTGTTGTACCCACCCATGGTGACTGGTCGAGCAGCAAGATGGAGATGCCACATGTGGAGGAGTGAGCGACCTGTCGGGGTTAATTCAACCACTACCAGGAAAAAACGTGCCGAGAAATTTGGCTCACCAGAGGCTGCAGAGAGTCACACATAGAATATTTATGAAACGTGTTAAAAGGTGGTGCAAGGAACCTGCAAGATATATACATTTTAAGGCACTAAGTTAGTAAACTGAATCACATAAGTACCAGATTGGGAAGAATCAGGAGTGTCCTGTGTGCTCTCTGTTCTCTCACTGCCAAGGATCAGCTCCTCCTCAAAAACATGCAGGAGTTGGGTCTCCTTCCCCTGCTGTAGAGAACAACTCTTTATCAAACTATATCAAACGCTACAGCAAACACCAAACAACATGCCTCATCTACTGTGCAAATATGCAGACACTCTGGCAGATACGAGTTGTGTGGATGTTACACAAACTTGCGCATGTGCCTCATGCACAAGCTGCCTGAGGGGAAGAGAGTAGGTCTGCTCTGCATCCATTTGTATTTTTTTAATGTTGACCTTTCTGCTGTGCAGAGTGTTTCACATATCAATGCTCCAGATTCCAACTAAGGCTTTTAAATATATATTCAGTTAAAAGTTTTATTTCAGTAGAAAAGTTTATATTTAATCTTTCTTATCCAAGAAGTTTATAGTCTTGGATAAAGTGTCTTTAACAAGAGAGCAAGAGCAGGGGAATACAATTTGAATAGAGCCCATTTCCCTTGGGCTTCACTGATACTTACAAAGTCGGTAATGGTATCCAGCTCTATGATACACCCAGGTTTTGCTGTGGATTGCTGGCTAATGATGTTGAACACCTCCCCAACATATTTCTGAAGAGAAAAAGAGATTAAAAATTTAGATTAGCATTAGCCCGCGGCTACTATGGCAGTGTCTTCTTGCTGTATAATTCTATACTGGGTTAGAGGGATCACGTCAATGCTATTCGTCTTATTTCTGATGTTATACACTTATGCTGTCATGCAATTTTTCTGTCACGTCATCAACAGCAAATTGACAACACCTTGTTACCTCACCACACCTGGGGAAAGTAATTAAAAACAGTCAAAGCAATGACTCCTGTCTGAGGACTTACTGATATCTCAGGGTTGGAGAGCTCACTCAGGAGCTTCTTAGCTTCGATAACAGCCTGATACAGACGGAGTGAGTGGCCGTCACTTGCCACGAAGCAGGCGCTGGGGGAGTTGCAATATACACCTTTAGAGAGAAAGAAAGCAACAAAAGAAAAAAAAAAGTCTGCGATTAGGTTTGTTTTTCTAGACAGGACAGGACAAATTGAACAGAATACTAAGTAAAGCACCTTTAACAAACAAGCATAGTATATCAAAGACTCATATCAAAGACAGTTGTACATTTCTGTGGACTATGTGTAACAATTATATTAGTGTGTTGCTGTTTACAAATGCATAGCATGCATGGCATGAGTTTTATGGAGTTTAAATGAGTTGTTTTCACAATTGTTTATTTATATACAAGGGAGTATGCATGAGGGTAAAATAGACTCAAAAACAGTTCTAAAAAAGATTTTTATGGGGACTTCAAGTCCCAAAGCAAAGTTTGTTATTCAGGAAAAGATAATTGAATTTCCTCCATATAACTGGACCAAAATAACTGTTTGGTAAACAAACGAAATTATGAAAATGAAGCTGTGCTTCCTAAACTGTTGAAATAAAATTTCTAGGAGAATGAAGTACTCGACTAAAAATATATTCTCACCTAAACAGCTGCTGGGAATGAGAGTGGGCAGCCAGGCTACATTAGCAAATGCTGATGCGTGGAGAGAATTGATCCTCGCCAGCTCAGAGACCCCGCCTGACAGAGATAGAGGGCCAACAGGGTCCACTCTCCATAAAATCAGCTCGCTGTAGATTGCATTGGGATCTTGGGAGACGGTGCCAAGGGACACCCGGCTGGGCCGTGACCCTCGGGGCAGAGATGTTGAATGAGAGAAACCTGTGGACGGCTCTGGAGGAGCCAGAATGCTGTCTACGTCTGGTGTCCTCAAGGCGTTGTGGTGCGAGGTGGTGAGGAGGAGAGGGAGTAATGAGTGACAGGCCAGGTCATTGAGGTGGAAGCGGTGGCCACAGTACCGTGACTTGTGAGAGACACTGAGCACAGTGGAAAAAGCTGAGTCCTCTGCAAAACTGACTGCCCACTGGTTCAGAGAACCATCAGCGTGTTTAGAGATCATTAGCACGTTTGGGGTGAAAATGCTTAGCCGCAGACTACTGCTGGGTGCAGGTTTTCCTTGTCCTGCGTAGCTTATTAGAGCAGATTTTGTTTGAGGCAAAGTGCTCCCAAGTGGCCGTTGTCTGCCATGCTGGATAGCCAGATCCACATTCTTGTTGCAGGCATACATGACAACACTGTGGCTCAGGGAGATTGCGTCTCCTGTAGGGAATGCTACAGGGATACGGGACACAAATGACACCTGAAAGAGAAAGAAAGACATCACAGCAATGAAATCTGAAGCAACTAAAGCTTTCAGCTCTGAGTTGGTACTAAGAAGGACTCAAGCAATTATTTCTATTTTAGCTTGAAATAAGAATATATCAAGAAACAGCAGGCTCCCATGTGGATGTGGTAATGACGCAAATGGCATTGAAGATCATGAACCCATTCTACAAAAGGGAGCTCAAAACAAAGGTCAGTAATTCTTCTAGTCTGCATTCGGGAGCTGACTGACAAGTGACTGTCTGAAGTTACAGAGACAGTGACTGAGACTCGGGGGGATAGAGCGTTCTTCACTTGCCCCATTGCATATGTATAAAAAAGAACAATGTTCAACAATACTTATGCTAATAATAATAGCAGGATCCAGTGTGCATTATCTAATTAAAGCAGGCAGGCTTAATCAACCTGAATGTCAATGAAACTTGGGATTCTCTTAGCTGCCTTGCCCGAATGACTAACTGCTGTGTCACACGGTTCTCATTATTTCACTGCTAATAAAAATGCAGCAGGGGACTTTTCAATTTGATATGAAGTCACACATAATTAGAATATAATTGTCTTGAATGGCTAGATGAGAAGCCATTAAAACGAGAGCGAGACCATCTCGACTGTCAAAATGATTCACGACTTTACTGATGTGATTAATTAAGAAGCACAACTCAAAAATCTGAATACAAACAAGTCATGTGAAGGAGTGACCAAAGCAAAGTCTACTTAGTTTATAGTAACACTTAAATCATAAAGTAAAAATATCATAATTTGCTGTACTGTAGATTCCCACCATAACTATTCTGTATCTGTGTATTAATTTATCAATCTTTGAATGGAGACTTCACAAATTGGAAATAGATTAATATTTGTTGACAAGGTTAAAACCTGAGGGATTATGTTAGTTTATAAAAAAATCTGACACATAAATGTATTTAATAATATTTCGGTATTGAACAAAAACCACCAGCAGCGACTATACCTGAGCTTGTCTGAACATTCCTGGCTGGTATTCATCCAACCAGTCCACATGCCAGACCAACAGAGAGCCGTCCATGGGATGAATACTGAACAACATGTCTGCTCCTTTATTCCACTCCTCTAGCAGCACGTCCACCTGGTGCTCCACAGCTGCCAGAGGAAGCTCCACAGCCTCGGGTCCTTGGGGGTCACTTGGCCTGCAACTATTTTCGTCTTCATCGAAGTTATCCTCATCCTCTGGGTCTGGAAGAGAATAGAATGAATAGTGCCAAAGTTTAAATTATGAAAATCAGTGGAAAAAAAGGCAAAGCAGAGTGCAATATGTAGGGGTCAGACCAAATGTTTTTCTCTACCTTCATGGGAGCAATCGTTCTGTTGCTCCAGGCTGCCTCTGAGCTGCTGTAGGAAGACATCCATAGCTAAAGTGAAATGAAGCTCTTTGTTGTTGAGCCAGTGGACAGTAAAAGGACCTCCAGGTTCTTCATCATCCATGCCACTCAGAGAAGAGATGGAGGGCAGTAGAGGAATGTCTGCGATGATACAATAATAGACAATATAAGACAGTGATACAGACATTTGAACGTTTAGAAAAAGAACAGGTGAAGTGTAACAGAGATCTACATTACATTAAATTACAGGCATGGAGGACAAACAGATGTGCTGTAGCTAATTAACTTTCATGATTACAAGTGTGGTTTGAGGTGTTCTAACATAATGAAAGCATAGAAATACAATCCAGGCAGAACTCTCTGGCTCAAGGCCGAAGTAGATTATGCCCTGAATCAGGTCAAATTAAGCTGCCCTACAAAAACACATAAGGGAAACAAAATGAAATGGCCTTATATTCTCCATGAGCAATTTTAATTGAACACAAAATCTCACAAGGATGTTAAATAACCGCTCAGTCTTTAAAGCTTCTTTTGTAACTTATTATATCAAAAGCTGCAAAATTGAGAGATGAAGCCCTCTTATTATGTTCAAGCAGGGGTAAGTCTATTTAGCCCGTATGGTTTAAGAATGACTGATATGTCGCAATGCTGGAGCTGTTGTACCTTCTCTTTACAAAAGTACGCCATGCCATCTTGTGGCTTTTAATACTTTAATTTTTAATTTAGAGCATTTGTCTATCAACTATCCACAACTAGAGGAGAGAAAAATGAGTGTGTCTGAGTCAAACCTGTGGCCGGGTTGATGCTTGCAGCGATGTGGAAGTGGCAGAGTGCGTTGGCATGAGGCATGTTGCTGTTGCTCCTCTTGTGGTTGAAGTGCCGGCTCTGATGGTGAGGCAGGCCGCCTGTCAGGGAGGGCTGGGGCACATCTCGACTTAAGGAGGAATGCCATGATTCTAGAAAATTCAACTGTAAGGAAAACATTATTTAATAAAGTTAATTAACAAACCATGTGTCACTGTCGTGCGTGAGACACCACAGTTCTCCTCCTAGGCTGTATTGGGGAACAGGTGTTTCTCCTTTGATTTGATGTTTTTGATGTTTAAATTCAATTTTAGTTTTTTTGTTTTGTTTTCCTTTGTGTTTCCAGTAAAGTGTAAAGACCTACGTTTCTACACTTCATATTAACCAATGAAAACAGTCTCATGTGAATGGCATCCATGTAGATTTATTGGGCTTAATTAATGTCAACGGTTTTGCAAGAAATCTCATGCTGTTCATCTCAGCCTGAGGTAACATTACAAAATGGAAGTTTGAAATAGGTATTGTCCATTTTTTCAGTTTGGAAGGGAGAGAATTACTTCAGACTACAGCCTGGATCATCTAGCACAGTCTACTTTTTTAATGAATAATGCAACACATGTACACTTCCAGACTTTCCTCAAGGCACAGTAGAGAAATTTGCATACCCATTTTTCCTGTAATCTCGCGTGCCCTGGGCTCTGTGACAGCCAGTGAGACCAATAACCATTTAAAAGTCCATATTAAAATGGATGTAAGTATTGTGTTTGGTGGTCTACAGTAGCTAGGATGTCAGCAACAATCTGGCTAACGAAAAAACTTAAAGCAGAAGAACCACTGGCACTATTAAATGGGAAAACCAGCAGCAGATGAATGAAACAGAGTCAAAGTTACAATTTTGAGGTGTTCCACAGATTACAGAAAGGAGGTTAATATTATTCACTGATCTCTTGTCTTAAGCCCTCTACAAAGCTTCAAAAAGCATCTTCATGTCTGATAGGCAATTAATTTTCCCTTTTAACTCCACTAGGCCTCAGTTGTATTTCCATCTCTTCCCTCAGCCTTTGCTCTTTCTGCCTCATCTCTGCAGTTGCCTAATGACATACTTCAGCAGGGGTGGAAGTATAGAATTCAGGCTTCTTTCTCTGGGTTATTTGTTAAACTTACACAATACACAGGTTGTTACACATAAATTATTATTGTATACATTTTTAAGTTCTATTTTATGATATGATTTGGTTTCCTGCTCTCTTTTTGGATAAATGTTACCAGTCCTTATACAGTATTTAGTGGTATTTACACTTGCCAGTGTACTATTTAGGAACACCTATCTAAAAACAGTGTTGTAGATTTGATTATAAGTGCTGTTAAATTATATAATATGTTGTGACTGTTGACTGTTTCTCAGATTTTGTTCATTGGATTTAAAGAGTTGACTAAATACTGGGAACACTTTATATTATAACAAAGCAATGCAACTGCAGCCTCCAAAATGACGAAGATGTTGAACAGTTAAAATAACAACTATTTTCTACCTTCATGTCTACTGCAGGAATGTCGTTTTAGACTATATTGATTTTACCAAGTTGTATCTAAATTAAATGGCAAATTGAGCGCATTTTATTATCAGCAAAAAGGACATTAGTGTTACTTACTTCGTGTGCCATTTTTCCTGGTGTCTTCCCATTGCAGGTGTGTTTCCTGGTAGGACCAGCACATCTGAGCGTGTCGCTGTGTGGGCCAGGAGCATGGTTGTTATGGAGACCGGACAGGAGGCAGTCACCCGGCAACAGCGTCTCTGCCCAGAGCCGACACACGCTGTCCTTACAGCAGGTGAGCAGAACGTTACACACTGCACCTCTTTAGGGAGAGGAAGTAAAAGGAGAGACAATGGGAAACTGTTCAGGTTGTGTTATAGGTGGTAATCAACTCGTCAGTATCATGATGTTGATAGAACTACAGTATTTAGCAGCAGGCCAGAGGAAAAATACCTGTAGAGAGATACATTTACCAAAATAGTAATGACACTGGTGATGAAGGAATTTCAATTTTAACCTTTAATGTAAAGCATGATTACTGAATATGACATAGAAAGAGAAAGTACGCTGTCGGAGATTGACTTAGATGATGATGATAATTAGACAATGTTTTTATTATCACATCTGATTATGATCTGATTGTGATCCGAGTTGTCGCAATACACATCACAACTTTAATGCTTCCCAAAGCTTTTTCTGTCTGTCTTTCCGTCTATATTAATTTTGTTAAGTAACAATGGAGTGGAATAACACCATTTTGCCAAAAATATTTCTGCATGTTAAATCTGCTGTGAAATGTGTCACATTCAGTCAGAGAACAATTAAAAGGTTACGTAATATTAGCAATGCTGTAATAAAGCACAGCAGAGCCTGCAGCTTTAGTATAGTGTGTGTGCCTGTTAATAGTCCAGAGTGTTTAACCTAATTTCAATCTGCAAAATTCTTATTCAACTTGCAAAATACAACTGTGTATCAGACAATAATTAATGAACACAAAAAGAGACACTACCTGTCCAGCCAGTGAAACACACCTAAAGAACAGGTTATGCCTTTAACTTTTAACAATTGTTGTGGAACCCGTCCTAAGGCTATGGTCAACTCCTGGAAGGTACAGTAATTAATTTGTTTGTTTGTTAAATTTGCTTTTCTTAATGTTGCTGTCAGCTGTGTCAATATATGTTTTGATAAGAATGAACCAAGTAAACAAACCAAACATGGCTGCAGGAAGAAAGCTGTGAAATGTTGTCTTGACAGTGTCTTTACCGTGGCATGTACATGCTGGTCTTTCTCCAAGAGAAGCCAGTAACAGAACGGGGATGGGCCAGGTAAACGAAGGAGAAGGCCAGCTCTCCCTGGACACTGACGCTGGATTCTGGGGGCGTAAAGAGTCTGGAAACACCCGACTTCCACTTACTGGTGCTGTACCAGACCTTTACTAGGCAGTCATCCTGAAGAGCATAGACAAACATGGGTTATATTGATTTTGTATTGTGGGATGTGCTATTACAGGTTAAACTTATTATGTTATTTTACAGCTACACTTGAGTTTACAGTGTTTGGCCTCGGCATAGTATATAAAATTGCTAACATGACCTTAACATGGTAGTTTGCATCAAAGTCTGTACAGGTTTAGCAACTCCTGATAGATGGCACTTACCTGCCCGGCAGTAGCAAAGAACTCCCCATCAGGCGAGAACTTCATTAAACTGAGTGGAGAGGCCGTCCTTTATACAAAAAATATAAATTACAGCATTATCAGTTCTCAATGAATATCAGATATTTATTTTGTGAAGTCAAATGTTTAAGACAGACTAAAACAAGTTGGAGTGAAAATTAAATTAAATACTCAAGGTTATCTTATGTGCATATTTTGTACTTCTTACTTGCTCTGCCAGATGCACCTCCAGGAAGAATGGGAGTCCCTTATGGACATTTCTGCCTTCTTTTCCTGCTCTTCAGCTTCATCTTTTACTCCATCAACATTAGACCACAACTGGAGGCTACTAGAACCTGTTAAGAGAGTGCTGCCTACAAACATACAAACACAAGTTTATTCTTTGAGGATATACTCTCCCATTGTCTTACATTACATCATATCATGAAAAAAAAAAAGTGGCATGTACACAGTGCAGAAGGGTTTTTATTACCAAATGAATAAAATAAAACTCAACACTGTGTTACCTGTGTAACATTAGGTGAGAAATATGTATGCAAGTACCTGTCGGGTGCCAGGCCAGGTTCCGTACCATAGACTGTAGCACAAACTGACCAGTCTTCTGCCATTGGCAGTTCAACTTCTGAACAGAAAGAATAAACAAAACATCAGTGTTAAAAATATGACTGGCTCTGAAAATATTAGTTTCCTTCTATCAGTTCTATTACTCTCAATGAATCAAAAATAATCATACATGGCTCACATGAAAACAGCTTTACTGTTGGGTCCTGTTATGCAGATGTATGCATGAAAATTCTCAGTCATCCAGGTCATGGTTATCAAAGAGAAGTCAACGGAGGGCAAATGGAATTGGTTATAGTTACTTTTAAGATGTTTTATCCCAGGGGCTTCAGCAGTTCTGAGTGACTGGTGGGGAGTCTCGGGTGCAACTTGGCATTTTTGACCTGTGCCATACATACTGAGGAAGACAGCCTCTGCACAGGAAGTCCACAGAGAAGACCAATACTCTCTCATCACCTGATAATCGAGACCTTTGGAAACACTGCTGGCACTGTCTGGATTTAAAAAACTCTGGGAAGTTTGGGCGGGCTAAACCAGACACATCTGGCAACGATGATGCAGACACTTGCTTTGCTTCGTAATTTGGTCTTATAACAAATTATGACAAATTCACAAATAACAAGCTGAAGTTACACAAGGAAGTGTCCAGGGAGAGGGAAGTCATCCCTGCTTAGTCTGCGGCCCCCGTGACCCGGCCCCTGATAAAGCAGAAGAAGACAAGTGAACGAAGGAAGCTGAAGTAAAATTCTACATTCTAATGCTACAACGGCCAAAATGTTTTTGTTTTTCATAAGGACCACACATTGTTCAGTCAGAACTGAACAGAACAGTTCACAGTTGCCCTCTGAGTAACCGTGACGTAGATGACTGAGAATCTTCCCAGACACTTACAACTGCATAACAAGAGCCAACAGTGTAGCTGCTTTCATGTGAGCCACATGTGATGAGGCCCCATGAACGACCGTGATAGCAGGGAAGCACAATATAAAGTAGTACATAGTTTTGCTGAGTACTGTAAGTGTAAAATCTTTCCATTCCAAATTACAGTTCTTGACATAACAAAGCTAAAACTTCCTCAATGATTATAGAGCAGGAATAAACAGATAACAAAGTGTGCATTAGTTATTTGCTGGTGACTTTTTGAAGGGTTTATAGGACAAATATTCCTATCCCTATTAAATGGCAGGAGAGGATTGCCTGAAGAAGAACAGCCTTGTTATTGAGGATGATATGAATGCATGCATGAGCAGACTGTGATTGGAAGATACTCACAGTCACCGATGCATCTTTTTGATGTGGGTGCTGAACAGGCTCAAAGACACACACAATGCTTCCATAGGAAGCTGCAATCTGTCAGCAGAGAAAAGAAGAGGCAATACAATAAATATTAATATGACGTGTTTCCTCATACAGAGAAACAATGTAGTATTATTCAATATATCTTAATACAACATGCAAAAATACTAACTGCATATTACAGTTTTACACACAGTATTTGTTAGATACAACATTGTTTTGCAACATCATCAACCCTGTGTTTATGGCAGTTTATATTAGACAGAAAATAATCCTTTTCAATATCCTAATTAGGAGCAAGCAAAATGAATCTATAGTCTAGAGTACAGTCCCTGGACAACAGAACAGAGAGATATCTTGAGCTTATAACAAGCCGGTGTTGAGTCAACGTTGTCTTGTCAACATACAGTAATCTCGTCTACTGTATGCAAGCCTCACATCAGATCATTGTTTGAGGCCACGTGCTCAGGTGCTTTCCATGGAAGTCACAGTCACAATGTTAAACAGAGTGAATGGGTGAAATCTCTATGGCAGTGAACACAAATAACAAGGTCCAGGTCTAAGATAATACAGGCTGTGTATGTCACTAATTGGTTAAATAATATGCCGACTGTCAGTGAATGAATTCCACAGAGGAGTGACTTGCACACTCAAAGGAGCAAATGTGCATTTATAAAGGAGCACATACACAAGGACAATTACATAGAAATCACAGTTCAGATAAACAAAAATACATGAGTTCCTAGGTAATAGGGATTCAATAAAAACATATTTCACTTTTAATTACATTCTTGTAGAGATTAAACTGTAACTCACTTATGCTGTTTAAGAACTAACAATACACTGTACATTTGGTCCAAGGGATAAAATCAGTCAATAAAGTAAAATAAATAAAATACAAATAAAATCAGTGATCAGTAGTTATAATGATTTTTACATAAGGATCCAGGAATTGTTAAAAATAACTAGGAGCAGCCTGCTTTTTAGCTAACAAACTATAATGGTTGCAGTTTTTAAAGGTCGATTTAAATGCCCCTGCATTCTGGTTTTGATTTAAAGTTGCTGCCTGTCCCGTTTCTATGGTGTTACTCTGCATGCATTTGTTTTGAAGAGATATGACTTGGAACAAGCCATGGATAATAACAAACAGGTATTCAAATTGTGAAGATATCAAAAGCAGTGTTCAAACAATGCAATTACTTTTTTTTTTTTTTCATGCTCTAAATGAAAATATTTGTCTTGAACCAATAACAAGTACTGTAGAGCCAAATCTTGTAGAGCACAAAGTAATGTAGGTCAGAGGCCAATTGCAAGTTTCTATTCTCAGTGATGGTGTTGCTTGTACTAATTTGAATATTATCTGAAAACAATGTGGTTTTCTTTAATTATAACTTATTATTACACCTTAGATATAATGAGTTTGAAAATAAATGAGCCATGGCAGTGGGTCATTCATGCTTACAACATGCATCAGAAGTGGTACGACGCAAATTATGAGCACATGGGATGTGTGTTCAACAGTGTTGTGTAGAATAGCATTGCAAATATCAGCATGGAGAGGGAAGCATACCGACTGAGCATGCTTAAAAAGATGCTGGACCATGCTGGAGGCATGTGAGGTTAGATCTGGCCTAAGTGAATTGGATTAAACATCACATGAGAGGAGTGGTGAAGGATTGGGTGAAATTTTTCTCTTTTTTTTTCATTTGATTTAAACCAGGCGCGTCTGTTGTTTTAACAATGCCACCACCATCCCAATTAGAAAATAGATGCGGATTACAGTGATGGTCTGGCTATCATTATTTCTGCCTTTCATATTTTTATGAAGTAATGTGTCAAGTTCACACAGATGAAGAGAAGCTGGAGTTCTCTTTTATGTATTTAAGTTGGACCGGTTTTTTAAAAAAAAGCGTGAATGTGGAGATAAACATTAGCAGTCTGTGGCAATTCAATCATTTTGGGGTCTTAAACTGAAAGTTCAAATTTTAGAAATCATTGCCACTGAGACTAAAGTATCTAAGGATTAAAACTTACAAGAAACAGCTGCTTCATACTGAACATGTTTGCAAAAGGATACTACAATGTTAAGTTTTCACTGACAAACTATGCTGAGATTCAACACAAACATTTTCAGCTTCACAGATTCACAGCTTACGAACATCATTCTTGCTCCTTAAGACATTTGCAACTAGATCAGTGCCTGTTCTAAGTACAAAACTTAAACAAGTCTACTAGCAGCCTTCCCAGAAAAAGAAAAAACCCATCCATTTCCAGATCCAGTTCTTCTACTATTAAAACTAATCAAACTAATTAAATGAGTCTCCCGGCAAATGGGAGCTGTACAAAATAAAACCTTGTCATTGTCTCTGAGCTGCAGTTAGAATTGGGAACTATAAATAACTACACATTTCCACAAATACTTTTTCCCCACAGAAAACGGTCTCAGATGCAAATTACGTACAATCACATCACAACAGTTGTTGTTTGTGACAAAACTTTAAACCATTTTGTGGTCATTAAAAGGGATTATCTGTGGTGTTACATCAGCATATGAGCCTGTGAACCACTATATGTTTTACTGGCTGATTATTTTTCCCTCATTTGGAGTTGATGACAGCACCCTCATTTGAGTTCATTTAAACAGCCTTTGATGTTGCAAACAAATGCCTTTCCTGAAAGCATAAGCTGCCAACACATCATAAGAGTGCAACAGAGCGTATGCCTTGCAAAACAGTCAAAGTTAATCTACAACAGAATCAAAGGAAGTGTGCATCATAGTACAAAAACACTTTTATAGCCCTCTGCTTTTTCTCTCTTAATTTGGGTCAGGTGGTTTATTTTACAACATGAAAGTAAAGTTATAGTCATTTGTTTCTCTGATCTTCCATTTTTGCCATTTTGACTGGTGTCAAACTAGGGTACAGACTGTTTTGTATTACTCAAAGTTTGTAGCAAATCTTTTACCATTTATTTACCCATAGTACAATAATGACTTTCAAATACAACAAGGTAAAGAAACAAAATGTACCCTGGGACTTTATGAGTATATCCAAATAAATATTTATTTAAACTGAAATACTGTATGTACCCAATAAAACTGTATGGGATATTAGGAACATCCAGGAATATCAGTTTGCACATCAACCTGAGGACCCAATAGGACAAAGTGCCACTCCATTACTCTTACCTGTCCACCCTGCAGTGAGCAGTCAACACAGCCGACCTGAATGTTGCCATGTTTGGCCCCTGGGATGATCTGCAGTCGTTCAAAGTCACTGCCCAAAATCACCACGTCACACCCTGACGCATAGGCCTATCAAGAGACAAGGAGAAATAAGGGCAGACAACAAGAAGATGATACTCAGATCCGTCCAGAGAGAATTGCATGAAAGGTCACATGAACTGCACTTGAGCCGGAGCCAGTGTCACAGCCTAAAACATGCCACCATATGACGGCTCTGGAGTACAGGCGGATAAGATTAGAATTCTACACTCTATTTCTGTGGTTCTCACAAGAGGAGCTTCACATGAGCTGTGATTCACTGTGACTGTGTCTCTATCACAGGAGGGCAGAACGACAGAAACATTTCCCCTATTGATCCACTCTCTAAATTGCAAAAGACTAGCAGTCAGAGGTTCAGACGCGCAGCAAATTCTTAATCCCCAAGAAATAACTTTGGGATGCAGTGGAGGGACATCCTTGTGAACTGCTGAATACGGTGTAAATTATACAGTTGTAATGTGACTAACAAAAAGACATAGCCCAGTTAGTTCTCAACAGTTTGAAGTCACAGCTGCCAGAATAACAAGGTTGGTGTCTGTGACACCCACACTACAGTATATGCTAGCAAATGATTTAATGCTCTGCTTTTGTTGTCTTAGCATACGACTACTCTCAGTTAGATGAGCCGAGCAAGTGGGGGTTATAGCTGTGAAGTGGTGAAATGACTACGGCTAAATTAGGGGGTGCCTAATTCATATGGTGCTGTCCATAGTACTGAAACAGAGTAGAACATTTTTTATAAAACCATAGGATAGATTGATGCTTTTTGTGCTAGATCAGAAGGTAAACAAAAGGGAAATTAAGGGAAGGTCAATGAGACAGAGAACTGCAAGTCATTAACACTTGTCAACATATCATCATATACATTAATAAATTATTCTTTATTAATAATTATTAATTAATTAAGTTTTAACAGCCAGGTGTTGTCCAAAGGGATCTTGATGTAGATGTGGATCTTTTACACTTTCCTCGACTTCCTCTAGTCCCTGACCGAAGGAGGACAGCACCCTCTCAGGATTACAAATTAAGCATAAAATAGTACATAACACACTGCTGATACAGATTAGAACACTGTTTTTGGCTACGCATGCAAATCCACTGCATAAATTTTTCTAAAACTTCGTAGGAGCTCGACTTACTGTAGCTTTGGCTCCTCAGAGTAACAATGCCATTAGTTAAGCCTTGACAGCGTACTCCTGCTCTACATGCTACATTTTATTTTTTATTTTTTTTAAACAGCTCAGTGAACAGAAATCTCTTCAGCTCAGTTTAACCACCCCCTGAGAATCATGGCTCCTAAATGGCAAGGAGGAAAATATTTCCAGAGCTTGAAATATCTTACCGTGAATGGCACATTGTTGATGTTCCCTACAGAGAAACAATTGTCCCCTGGGTTGACAGCCCCTGTGAGGACCTGATGGAGATTCATAACTCTTGTTTATAGTCTCCTTGTGCTCCTTCCTCCTCTCTCCTTTCTCATAACACCATCCCACTCCAGGTGAGAATCGCGGAAAATCATGAGAGGGACGTGTTTGTCTTCATCTGTAGTCTGTAATTTCACTTCAGTGTCTTTAGTGGCAAGCTGCAAAGGAGAGATACAAACAAAGATGTAAACAGATAATGTTTTGCTTCAGTCAACTGTCAAGCCTAGGGCATTAGTGACTCCAAGATATTGACTATAAGCTGATTAAACACTCAACACTGTCATCAAGGATGAAATAGATGATCTCCAAATTGATGATCACATTGGCCATACAGGACATCAAGTGTTCTTAAACTGCACAAGTCAAAAACTGCATGAAATTAGTCTCACCATAGGGTCTTGTTGCATAAAAACACAGAGATAGTATTGTAAGAGGACCCACTGTAAATGAGCATTAGGGCTATTTTTCATACATACAGGTTAAAAAAACATAGCCTACTGGTGTAAAAGCCCATTT